>NC_080780.1:14268431-14873957 GCF_020826845.1 Diceros bicornis minor
TATACAAACTTGTTCCTACATAGTAACTTGCCACTTTGAATGAGAATGTGCTTGCTTGCAGCAACGTGCTATATGTTCTGAATGCCCGAATTGGGAATCTGTGTCAAAACTTTGTTCGGAATTATGTGATCCTTACTAGCTGGAAGTAAGGGAGATGGGGCATGAAGTTATTTCTAGGAGTTGGAGACATAAAACGTTTAGCTCAGTTCTGGGCATCTTTGAAATACCTAAACTAACTTGTTCCTACATAGTAACTTGCCACTTTGAATGAGAATGTGCTTGCTTACAGCAACGTGCTATATGATCTGAATGCCCGAATTGGGAATCCTTGTCAAAACTTTGTTAAGAATTATGTGATCCTTACTAGCTGGAAGTAAGGGAGATGGGGCATGAATTTATTTCTAGGAGTTGGAGACATACAACGTTTAGCTCAGTTCTGGGCATCTTTGAAATACCTATACAAACTTGTTCCTACATAGTAACTTGCCACTTTGAATGAGAATGTGCTTGCTTGCAGCAACGTGCTATATGTTCTGAATGTCCGAATTGGGAATCTGTGTCAAAACTTTGTTCGGAATTATGTGATCCTTACTAGCTGGAAGTAAGGGAGATGGGGCATGAAGTTACTTCTAGGAGTTGGACACATACCAAGTTTAGCTCAGTTCTGGGCATCTTTGAAATACCTATACAAACTTGTTCCTACATAGTAACTTGCAACTTTGAATGAGAATGTGCTTGCTTACAGCAACGTGCTATATGTTCTGAATGCCCGAATTGGGAATCTGTGTCAAAACTTTGTTAGGAATTATGTGATCCTTACTAGCTGGAAGTAAGGGAGATGGGGCATGAAGTTATTTCTAGGAGTTGGAGACATACCAAGTTTAGCTCAGTTCTGGTCATCTTTGAAATACCTAAACTAACTTGTTCCTACATAGTAACTTGCCACTTTGAATGAGAATGTGCTTGCTTACAGCAACGTGCTATATGATCTGAATGCCCGAATTGGGAATCTGTGTCAAAACTTTGTTAGGAATTATGTGATCCTTACTAGCTGGAAGTAAGGCAGATGGGGCATGAAGTTCTTTTTAGGAGTTGGAGACATACAACGTTTAGCTCAGTTCTGGGCATCTTTGAAATACCTATACAAACTTGTTCCTACATAGTAACTTGCCACTTTGAATGAGAATGTGCTTGCTTGCAGCAACGTGCTATATGTTCTGAATGCCCGAATTGGGAATCTGTGTCAAAACTTTGTTAGGAATTATGTGATCCTTACTAGCTGGAAGTAAGGGAGATGGGGCATGAAGTTATTTCTAGGAGTTGGAGACATACAACGTTTAGCTCAGTTCTGGGCATCTTTGAAATACCTATACAAACTTGTTTCTTCATAGTAACTTGCAACTTTGAATGAGAATGTAATTGCTTGCAGCAACGTGCTATATGTTCTGAATGCCCGAATTGGGAATCTGTGTCAAAACTTTGTTAGGAATTATGTGATCCTTATTAGCTGGAAGTAAGGGAGATGGGGCATGAAGTTATTTCTGGGAGTTGGACAGATACCTAGTTTAGCTCAGTTTTGGGCATCTTTGAAATACCTATACAAACTTGTTCCTACATAGTAACTTGCAACTTTGAATGAGAATGTGCTTGCTTACAGCAACGTGCTATATGTTCTGAATGCCCGAATTGGGAATCTGTGTCAAAACTTTGTTCGGAATTATGTGATCCTTACTAGCTGGAAGTAAGGGAGATGGGGCATGAAGTTATTTCTAGGAGTTGGAGACATAATACGTTTAGCTCAGTTCTGGGCATCTTTGAAATACCTAAACTAACTTGTTCCTACATAGTAACTTGCCACTTTGAATGAGAATGTGCTTGCTTACAGCAACGTGCTATATGATCTGAATGCCCGAATTGGGAATCCGTGTCAAAACTTTGTTAGGAATTATGTGATCCTTACTAGCTGGAAGTAAGGGAGATGGGGCATGAATTTATTTCTAGGAGTTGGAGACATACAACGTTTACCTCAGTTCTGGGCATCTTTGAAATACCTATACAAACTTGTTCCTACATAGTAACTTGCCACTTTGAATGAGAATGTGCTTGCTTGCAGCAACGTGCTATATGTTCTGAATGCCCGAATTGGGAATCTGTGTCAAAACTTTGTTCGGAATTATGTGATCCTTACTAGCTGGAAGTAAGGGAGATGGGGCATGAAGTTACTTCTAGGAGTTGGACACATACCAAGTTTAGCTCAGTTCTGGGCATCTTTGAAATACCTATACAAACTTGTTCCTACATAGTAACTTGCAACTTTGAATGAGAATGTGCTTGCTTACAGCAACGTGCTATATGTTCTGAATGCCCGAATTGGGAATCTGTGTCAAAACTTTGTTAGGAATTATGTGATCCTTACTAGCTGGAAGTAAGGGAGATGGGGCATGAAGTTATTTCTAGGAGTTGGAGACATACAACGTTTAGCTCAGTTCTGGGCATCTTTGAAATACCTATACAAACTTGTTCCTACCTAGTAACTTGCCACTTTGAATGAGAATGTGCTTGCTTGCAGCAACGTGCTATATGTTCTGAATGCCCGAATTGGGAATCTGTGTCAAAACTTTGTTCGGAATTATGTGATCCTTACTAGCTGGAAGTAAGGGAGATGGGGCATGATGTTATTTCTAGGAGTTGGACACATACCAAGTTTAGCTCAGTTCTGGGCATCTTTGAAATACCTATACAAACTTGTTCCTACACAGTAACTTGCAACTTTGAATGAGAATGTGCTTGCTTGCAGCAACGTGCTATATGTTCTGAATGCCCGAACTGGGAATCTGTGTCAAAACTTTGTTCGGAATTATGTGATCCTTACTAGCTGGAAGTAAGGGAGATGGGGCATGAAGTTATTTCTAGGAGTTGGACACATACCAAGTTTAGCTAAGTTCTGGGCATCTTTGAAATACCTATACAAACTTGTTCCTACATAATAACTTGCAACTTTGAATGAGAATGTGCTTGCTTACAGCAACGTGCTATATGTTCTGAATGCCCGAATTGGGAATCTGTGTCAAAACTTTGTTAGGAATTATGTGATCCTTACTAGCTGGAAGTAAGGGAGATGGGGCATGAAGTTATTTCTAGGAGTTGGAGAGATACAACTTTTAGCTCAGTTCTGGGCATCTTTGAAATACCTATACAAACTTGTTCCTACATAGTAACTTGCCACTTTGAATGAGAATGTGCTTGCTTGCAGCAACGTGCTATATGTTCTGAATGCCCGAATTGGGAATCTGTGTCAAAACTTTGTTCGGAATTATGTGATCCTTATTAGCTGGAAGTAAGGGAGATAGGGCATGAAGTTATTTCTGGGAGTTGGACACATACCAAGTTTAGCTCAGTTCTGGCCATCTTTGAAATACCTATACAAACTTGTTCCTACATAGTAACTTGCCACTTTGAATGAGAATGTGCTTGCTTACAGCAACGTGCTATATGATCTGAATGTCCGAATTGGGAATCTGTGTCAAAACTTTGTTAGGAATTATGTGATCCTTACTATCTGGAAGTAAGGGAGATGGGGCATGAAGTTATTTCTAGGAGTTGGAGACATACAACGTTTAGCTCAGTTCTTGGCATCTTTGAAATACCTAAACTAACTTGTTCCTACATAGTAACTTGCCACTTTGAATGAGAATGTGCTTGCTTGCAGCAACGTGCTATATGTTCTCAATGCCCGAATTGGGAATCTGTGTCAAAACTTTGTTCGGAATTATGTGATCCTTACTAGCTGGAAGTAAGGGAGATGGGGCATGAAGTTATTTCTAGGAGTTGGAGACATACAACGTTTAGCTCAGTTCTGGGCATCTTTGAAATACCTATACAAACTTGTTCCTACATAGTAACTTGCCACTTTGAATGAGAATGTGCTTGCTTGCAGCAACGTGCTATATGTTCTGAATGCCCGAATTGGGAATCTGTGTCAAAACTTTGTTCGGAATTATGTGATCCTTACTAGCTGGAAGTAAGGGAGATGGGGCATGAAGTTATTTCTAGGAGTTGGAGACATAAAACGTTTAGCTCAGTTCTGGGCATCTTTGAAATACCTAAACTAACTTGTTCCTACATAGTAACTTGCCACTTTGAATGAGAATGTGCTTGCTTACAGCAACGTGCTATATGATCTGAATGCCCGAATTGGGAATCCTTGTCAAAACTTTGTTAAGAATTATGTGATCCTTACTAGCTGGAAGTAAGGGAGATGGGGCATGAATTTATTTCTAGGAGTTGGAGACATACAACGTTTAGCTCAGTTCTGGGCATCTTTGAAATACCTATACAAACTTGTTCCTACATAGTAACTTGCCACTTTGAATGAGAATGTGCTTGCTTGCAGCAACGTGCTATATGTTCTGAATGTCCGAATTGGGAATCTGTGTCAAAACTTTGTTCGGAATTATGTGATCCTTACTAGCTGGAAGTAAGGGAGATGGGGCATGAAGTTACTTCTAGGAGTTGGACACATACCAAGTTTAGCTCAGTTCTGGGCATCTTTGAAATACCTATACAAACTTGTTCCTACATAGTAACTTGCAACTTTGAATGAGAATGTGCTTGCTTACAGCAACGTGCTATATGTTCTGAATGCCCGAATTGGGAATCTGTGTCAAAACTTTGTTAGGAATTATGTGATCCTTACTAGCTGGAAGTAAGGGAGATGGGGCATGAAGTTATTTCTAGGAGTTGGAGACATACCAAGTTTAGCTCAGTTCTGGTCATCTTTGAAATACCTAAACTAACTTGTTCCTACATAGTAACTTGCCACTTTGAATGAGAATGTGCTTGCTTACAGCAACGTGCTATATGATCTGAATGCCCGAATTGGGAATCTGTGTCAAAACTTTGTTAGGAATTATGTGATCCTTACTAGCTGGAAGTAAGGCAGATGGGGCATGAAGTTCTTTTTAGGAGTTGGAGACATACAACGTTTAGCTCAGTTCTGGGCATCTTTGAAATACCTATACAAACTTGTTCCTACATAGTAACTTGCCACTTTGAATGAGAATGTGCTTGCTTGCAGCAACGTGCTATATGTTCTGAATGCCCGAATTGGGAATCTGTGTCAAAACTTTGTTAGGAATTATGTGATCCTTACTAGCTGGAAGTAAGGGAGATGGGGCATGAAGTTATTTCTAGGAGTTGGAGACATACAACGTTTAGCTCAGTTCTGGGCATCTTTGAAATACCTATACAAACTTGTTTCTTCATAGTAACTTGCAACTTTGAATGAGAATGTAATTGCTTGCAGCAACGTGCTATATGTTCTGAATGCCCGAATTGGGAATCTGTGTCAAAACTTTGTTAGGAATTATGTGATCCTTATTAGCTGGAAGTAAGGGAGATGGGGCATGAAGTTATTTCTGGGAGTTGGACAGATACCTAGTTTAGCTCAGTTTTGGGCATCTTTGAAATACCTATACAAACTTGTTCCTACATAGTAACTTGCAACTTTGAATGAGAATGTGCTTGCTTACAGCAACGTGCTATATGTTCTGAATGCCCGAATTGGGAATCTGTGTCAAAACTTTGTTCGGAATTATGTGATCCTTACTAGCTGGAAGTAAGGGAGATGGGGCATGAAGTTATTTCTAGGAGTTGGAGACATAATACGTTTAGCTCAGTTCTGGGCATCTTTGAAATACCTAAACTAACTTGTTCCTACATAGTAACTTGCCACTTTGAATGAGAATGTGCTTGCTTACAGCAACGTGCTATATGATCTGAATGCCCGAATTGGGAATCCGTGTCAAAACTTTGTTCGGAATTATGTGATCCTTACTAGCTGGAAGTAAGGGAGATGGGGCATGAAGTTATTTCTAGGAGTTGGACACATACCAAGTTTAGCTAAGTTCTGGGCATCTTTGAAATACCTATACAAACTTGTTCCTACATAATAACTTGCAACTTTGAATGAGAATGTGCTTGCTTACAGCAACGTGCTATATGTTCTGAATGCCCGAATTGGGAATCTGTGTCAAAACTTTGTTAGGAATTATGTGATCCTTACTAGCTGGAAGTAAGGGAGATGGGGCATGAAGTTATTTCTAGGAGTTGGAGAGATACAACTTTTAGCTCAGTTCTGGGCATCTTTGAAATACCTATACAAACTTGTTCCTACATAGTAACTTGCCACTTTGAATGAGAATGTGCTTGCTTGCAGCAACGTGCTATATGTTCTGAATGCCCGAATTGGGAATCTGTGTCAAAACTTTGTTCGGAATTATGTGATCCTTATTAGCTGGAAGTAAGGGAGATAGGGCATGAAGTTATTTCTGGGAGTTGGACACATACCAAGTTTAGCTCAGTTCTGGCCATCTTTGAAATACCTATACAAACTTGTTCCTACATAGTAACTTGCCACTTTGAATGAGAATGTGCTTGCTTACAGCAACGTGCTATATGATCTGAATGTCCGAATTGGGAATCTGTGTCAAAACTTTGTTAGGAATTATGTGATCCTTACTAGCTGGAAGTAAGGGAGATGGGGCATGAAGTTATTTCTAGGAGTTGGAGACATACAACGTTTAGCTCAGTTCTGGGCATCTTTGAAATACCTATACAAACTTGTTCCTACATAGTAACTTGCCACTTTGAATGAGAAAGTGCTTGCTTGCAGCAACGTGCTATATGTTCTGAATGCCAGAATAGGGAATCTGTGTCAAAACTTTGTTCGGAATTATGTGATCCTTACTAGCTGGAAGTAAGGGAGATGGGTCATGAAGTTATTTCTAGGAGTTGGACACATACCAAGTTTAGCTCAGTTCTGGGCATCTTTGAAATACCTATACAAACTTGTTCCTACATAGTAACTTGCCACTTTGAATGAGAATGTGCTTGCTTGCAGCAACGTGCTATATGTTCTGAATGCCCGAATTGGGAATCTGTGTCAAAACTTTGTTCGGAATTATGTGATCCTTACTAGCTGGAAGTAAGGGAGATGGGGCATGAAGTTATTTCTAGGAGTTGGAGACATACCAAGTTTAGCTCAGTTCTGGGCATCTTTGAAATACCTAAACTAACTTGTTCCTACATAGTAACTTGCCACTTTGAATGAGAATGTGCTTGCTTACAGCAACGTGCTATATGATCTGAATGCCCGAATTGGGAATCTGTGTCAAAACTTTGTTAGGAATTATGTGATCCTTACTAGCTGGAAGTAAGGCAGATGGGGCATGAAGTTCTTTCTAGGAGTTGGAGACATACAACGTTTAGCTCAGTTCTGGGCATCTTTGAAATACCTATACAAACTTGTTCCTACATAGTAACTTGCCACTTTGAATGAGAATGTGCTTGCTTGCAGCAACGTGCTATATGTTCTGAATGCCCGAATTGGGAATCTGTGTCAAAACTTTGTTCGGAATTATGTGATCCTTACTAGCTGGAAGTAAGGGAGATGGGGCATGAAGTTATTTCTAGGAGTTTTACACATACCAAGTTTAGCTCAGTTCTGGGCATCTTTGAAATACCTATACAAACTTGTTCCTACACAGTAACTTGCAACTTTGAATGAGAATGTGCTTGCTTACAGCAACGTGCTATATGTTCTGAATGCCCGAATTGGGAATCTGTGTCAAAACTTTGTTAGGAATTATGTGATCCTTACTAGCTGGAAGTAAGGGAGATGGGGCATGAAGTTATTTCTAGGAGTTGGAGACATACAACGTTTAGCTCAGTTCTGGGCATCTTTGAAATACCTATACAAACTTGTTCCTTCATAGTAACTTGCAACTTTGAATGAGAATGTGCTTGCTTGCAGCAAGGTGCTATATGTTCTGAATGCCCGAATTGGGAATCTGTGTCAAAACTTTGTTCGGAATTATGTGATCCTTATTAGCTGGAAGTAAGGGAGATGGGGCATGAAGTTATTTCTGGGAGTTGGACACATACCTAGTTTAGCTCAGGTCTGGGCATCTTTGAAATACCTATACAAACTTGTTCCTACATAGTAACTTGCAACTTTGAATGAGAATGTGCTTGCTTACAGCAACGTGCTATATGTTCTGCATGCCCGAATTGGGAATCTGTGTCAAAACTTTGTTAGGAATTATGTGATCCTTACTAGCTGGAAGTAAGGGAGATGGGGCATGAAGTTATTTCTAGGAGTTGGAGAGATACAACTTTTAGCTCAGTTCTGGGCATCTTTGAAATACCTATACAAACTTGTTCCTACATAGTAACTTGCCACTTTGAATGAGAATGTGCTTGCTTGCAGCAACGTGCTATATGTTCTGAATGCCCGAATTGGGAATCTGTGTCAAAACTTTGTTCGGAATTATGTGATCCTTATTAGCTGGAAGTAAGGGAGATAGGGCATGAAGTTATTTCTGGGAGTTGGACACATACCAAGTTTAGCTCAGTTCTGGCCATCTTTGAAATACCTATACAAACTTGTTCCTACATAGTAACTTGCCACTTTGAATGAGAATGTGCTTGCTTGCAGCAACGTGCTATATGTTCTGAATGCCCGAATTGGGAATCTGTGTCAAAACTTTGTTAGGAATTATGTGATCCTTACTAGCTGGAAGTAAGGGAGATGGGGCATGAAGTTATTTCTAGGAGTTGGAGACATAAAACGTTTAGCTCAGTTCTGGGCATCTTTGAAATACCTAAACTAACTTGTTCCTACATAGTAACTTGCCACTTTGAATGAGAATGTGCTTGCTTATAGCAACGTGCTATATGATCTGAATGCCCGAATTGGGAATCTGTGTGAAAACTTTGTTCGGAATTATGTGATCCTTACTAGCTGGAAGTAAGGGAGATGGGGCATGAAGTTATTTCTAGGAGTTGGAGACATACAACGTTTAGCTCAGTTCTGGGCATCTTTGAAATACCTATACAAACTTGTTCCTACATAGTAACTTGCCACTTTGAATGAGAATGTGCTTGCTTGCAGCAACGTGCTATATGTTCTGAATGCCCGAATTGGGAATCTGTGTCAAAACTTTGTTCGGAATTATGTGATCCTTACTAGCTGGAAGTAAGGGAGATGGGGCATGAAGTTATTTCTAGGAGTTGGACACATACCAAGTTTAGCTCAGTTCTGGGCATCTTTGAAATACCTATACAAACTTGTTCCTACACAGTAACTTGCAAGTATGAATGAGAATGTGCTTGCTTACAGCAACGTGCTATATGATCTGAATGCCCGAATTGGGAATCTGTGTCAAAACTTTGTTAGGAATTATGTGATCCTTACTAGCTGGAAGTAAGGGAGATGGGGCATGAAGTTATTTCTAGGAGTTGGAGACATACAACGTTTAGCTCAGTTCTGGGCATCTTTGAAATACCTATACAAACTTGTTCCTACATAGTAACTTGCCACTTTGAATGAGAAAGTGCTTGCTTGCAGCAACGTGCTATATGTTCTGAATGCCAGAATAGGGAATCTGTGTCAAAACTTTGTTCGGAATTATGTGATCCTTACTAGCTGGAAGTAAGGGAGATGGGTCATGAAGTTATTTCTAGGAGTTGGACACATACCAAGTTTAGCTCAGTTCTGGGCATCTTTGAAATACCTATACAAACTTGTTCCTACATAGTAACTTGCCACTTTGAATGAGAATGTGCTTGCTTGCAGCAACGTGCTATATGTTCTGAATGCCCGAATTGGGAATCTGTGTCAAAACTTTGTTCGGAATTATGTGATCCTTACTAGCTGGAAGTAAGGGAGATGGGGCATGAAGTTATTTCTAGGAGTTGGAGACATACCAAGTTTAGCTCAGTTCTGGTCATCTTTGAAATACCTAAACTAACTTGTTCCTACATAGTAACTTGCCACTTTGAATGAGAATGTGCTTGCTTACAGCAACGTGCTATATGATCTGAATGCCCGAATTGGGAATCTGTGTCAAAACTTTGTTAGGAATTATGTGATCCTTACTAGCTGGAAGTAAGGCAGATGGGGCATGAAGTTCTTTCTAGGAGTTGGAGACATACAACGTTTAGCTCAGTTCTGGGCATCTTTGAAATACCTATACAAACTTGTTCCTACATAGTAACTTGCCACTTTGAATGAGAATGTGCTTGCTTGCAGCAACGTGCTATATGTTCTGAATGCCCGAATTGGGAATCTGTGTCAAAACTTTGTTCGGAATTATGTGATCCTTACTAGCTGGAAGTAAGGGAGATGGGGCATGAAGTTATTTCTAGGAGTTTTACACATACCAAGTTTAGCTCAGTTCTGGGCATCTTTGAAATACCTATACAAACTTGTTCCTACACAGTAACTTGCAACTTTGAATGAGAATGTGCTTGCTTACAGCAACGTGCTATATGTTCTGAATGCCCGAATTGGGAATCTGTGTCAAAACTTTGTTAGGAATTATGTGATCCTTACTAGCTGGAAGTAAGGAAGATGGGGCATGAAGTTATTTCTAGGAGTTGGAGACATACAACGTTTAGCTCAGTTCTGGGCATCTTTGAAATACCTATACAAACTTGTTCCTACATAGTAACTTGCCACTTTGAATGAGAATGTGCTTGCTTGCAGCAACGTGCTATATGTTCTGAATGCCCGAATTGGTAATCTGTGTCAAAACTTTGTTCGGAATTATGTGATCCTTACTAGCTGGAAGTAAGGGAGATGGGGCATGAAGTTATTTCTAGGAGTTGGACACATACCAAGTTTAGCTCAGTTCTGGGCATCTTTGAAATACCTATACAAACTTGTTCCTACATAGTAACTTGCAACTTTGAATGAGAAGGTGCTTGCTTACAGCAACGTGCTATATGTTCTGAATGCCCGAATTGGGAATCTGTGTCAAAACTTTGTTAGGAATTATGTGATCCTTACTAGCTGGAAGTAAGGGAGATGGGGCATGAAGTTATTTCTAGGAGTTGGAGACATAAAACGTTTAGCTCAGTTCTGGGCATCTTTTAAATACCTAAACTAACTTGTTCCTACATAGTAACTTGCCACTTTGAATGAGAATGTGCTTGCTTACAGCAACGTGCTATATGATGTGAATGCCCGAATTGGGAATCTGTGTCAAAACTTTGTCAGGAATTATGTGATCCTTACTAGCTGGAAGTAAGGGAGATGGGGCATGAATTTATTTCTAGGAGTTGGAGACATACAACGTTTAGCTCAGTTCTGGGCATCTTTGAAATACCTATACAAACTTGTTCCTACATAGTAACTTGCCACTTTGAATGAGAATGTGCTTGCTTGCAGCAACGTGCTATATGTTCTGAATGCCCGAATTGGGAATCTGTGTCAAAACTTTGTTCGGAATTATGTGATCCTTACTAGCTGGAAGTAAGGGAGATGGGGCATGAAGTTATTTCTAGGAGTTGGACACATACCAAGTTTAGCTCAGTTCTGGGCATCTTTGAAATACCTATACAAACTTGTTCCTACACAGTAACTTGCAACTTTGAATGAGAATGTGCTTGCTTACAGCAACGTGCTATATGTTCTGAATGCCCGAATTGGGAATCTGTGTCAAAACTTTGTTAGGAATTATGTGATCCTTACTAGCTGGAAGTAAGGGAGATGGGGCATGAAGTTATTTCTAGGAGTTGGAGACATACAACGTTTAGCTCAGTTCTGGGCATCTTTGAAATACCTATACAAACTTGTTCCTACACAGTAACTTGCAACTTTGAATGAGAATGTGCTTGCTTACAGCAACGTGCTATATGTTCTGAATGCCCGAATTGGGAATCTGTGTCAAAACTTTGTTAGGAATTATGTGATCCTTACTAGCTGGAAGTAAGGGAGATGGGGCATGAAGTTATTTCTAGGAGTTGGAGACATACAACGTTTAGCTCAGTTCTGGGCATCTTTGAAATACCTATACAAACTTGTTCCTACATAGTAACTTGCCACTTTGAATGAGAATGTGCTTGCTTGCAGCAACGTGCTATATGTTCTGAATGCCCGAATTGGTAATCTGTGTCAAAACTTTGTTCGGAATTATGTGATCCTTACTAGCTGGAAGTAAGGGAGATGGGGCATGAAGTTATTTCTAGGAGTTGGACACATACCAAGTTTAGCTCAGTTCTGGGCATCTTTGAAATACCTATACAAACTTGTTCCTACATAGTAACTTGCAACTTTGAATGAGAAGGTGCTTGCTTACAGCAACGTGCTATATGTTCTGAATGCCCGAATTGGGAATCTGTGTCAAAACTTTGTTAGGAATTATGTGATCCTTACTAGCTGGAAGTAAGGGAGATGGGGCATGAAGTTATTTCTAGGAGTTGGAGACATAAAACGTTTAGCTCAGTTCTGGGCATCTTTTAAATACCTAAACTAACTTGTTCCTACATAGTAACTTGCCACTTTGAATGAGAATGTGCTTGCTTACAGCAACGTGCTATATGATGTGAATGCCCGAATTGGGAATCTGTGTCAAAACTTTGTCAGGAATTATGTGATCCTTACTAGCTGGAAGTAAGGGAGATGGGGCATGAATTTATTTCTAGGAGTTGGAGACATACAACGTTTAGCTCAGTTCTGGGCATCTTTGAAATACCTATACAAACTTGTTCCTACATAGTAACTTGCCACTTTGAATGAGAATGTGCTTGCTTGCAGCAACGTGCTATATGTTCTGAATGCCCGAATTGGGAATCTGTGTCAAAACTTTGTTCGGAATTATGTGATCCTTACTAGCTGGAAGTAAGGGAGATGGGGCATGAAGTTATTTCTAGGAGTTGGACACATACCAAGTTTAGCTCAGTTCTGGGCATCTTTGAAATACCTATACAAACTTGTTCCTACACAGTAACTTGCAACTTTGAATGAGAATGTGCTTGCTTACAGCAACGTGCTATATGTTCTGAATGCCCGAATTGGGAATCTGTGTCAAAACTTTGTTAGGAATTATGTGATCCTTACTAGCTGGAAGTAAGGGAGATGGGGCATGAAGTTATTTCTAGGAGTTGGAGACATACAACGTTTAGCTCAGTTCTGGGCATCTTTGAAATACCTATACAAACTTGTTCCTACACAGTAACTTGCAACTTTGAATGAGAATGTGCTTGCTTGCAGCAACGTGCTATATGTTCTGAATGCCCGAATTGGGAATCTGTGTCAAAACTTTGTTAGGAATTATGTGATCCTTACTAGCTGGAAGTAAGGGAGATGGGGCATGAAGTTATTTCTAGGAGTTGGAGACATACAACGTTTAGCTCAGTTCTGGGCATCTTTGAAATACCTATACAAACTTGTTCCTACATAGTAACTTGCCACTTTGAATGAGAATGTGATTGCTTGCAGCAACGTGCTATATGTTCTGAATGCCCGAATTGGGAATCTGTGTCAAAACTTTGTTCGGAATTATGTGATCCTTACTAGCTGGAAGTAAGGGAGATGGGGCATGAAGTTATTTCTAGGAGTTGGACACATACCAAGTTTAGCTCAGTTCTGGGCATCTTTGAAATACCTATACAAACTTGTTCCTACATAGTAACTTGCAACTTTGAATGAGAAGGTGCTTGCTTACAGCAACGTGCTATATGTTCTGAATGCCCGAATTGGGAATCTGTGTCAAAACTTTGTTAGGAATTATGTGATCCTTACTAGCTGGAAGTAAGGGAGATGGGGCATGAATTTATTTCTAGGAGTTGGAGACATACAACGTTTAGCTCAGTTCTGGGCATCTCTGAAATACCTATACAAACTTGTTCCTACATAGTAACTTGCCACTTTGAATGAGAATGTGCTTGCTTGCAGCAACGTGCTATATGTTCTGAATGCCCGAATTGGGAATCTGTGTCAAAACTTTGTTAGGAATTATGTGATCCTTACTAGCTGGAAGTAAGGGAGATGGGGCATGAAGTTATTTCTAGGAGTTGGAGACAGACAACGTTTAGCTCAGTTCTGGGCATCTTTGAAATACCTATACAAACTTGTTCCTAACATAGTAACTTGCCACTTTGAATGAGAATGTGCTTGCTTGCAGCAACGTGCTATATGTTCTGAATGCCCGAATTGGGAATCTGTGTCAAAACTTTGTTCGGAATTATGTGATCCTTACTAGCTGGAAGTAAGGGAGATGGGGCATGAAGTTATTTCTAGGAGTTGGACACATACCAAGTTTAGCTCAGTTCTGGGCATCCTTGAAATACCTATACAAACTTGTTCCTACACAGTAACTTGCAACTTTGAATGAGAATGTGCTTGCTTACAGCAACGTGCTATATGTTCTGAATGCCCGAATTGGGAATCTGTGTCAAAACTTTGTTAGGAATTATGTGATCCTTACTAGCTGGAAGTAAGGGAGATGGGGCATGAAGTTATTTCTAGGAGTTGGTGACATAATACGTTTAGCTCAGTTCTGGGCATCTTTGAAATACCTAAACTAACTTGTTCCTACATAGTAACTTGCCATTTTGAATGAGAATGTGCTTGCTTGCAGCAACGTGCTATATGATATGAATGCCCGAATTGGGAATCTGTGTCAAAACTTTGTTCGGAATTATGTGATCCTTACTAGCTGGAAGTAAGGGAGATGGGGCATGAAGTTATTTCTAGGAGTTGGACACATACCAAGTTTAGCTCAGTTCTGGGCATCTTTGAAATACCTATACAAACTTGTTCCTACATAGTAACTTGCAACTTTGAATGAGAATGTGCTTGCTTACAGCAACGTGCTATATGTTCTGAATGCCCGAATTGGGCATCTGTGTCAAAACTTTGTTAGGAATTATGTGATCCTTACTAGCTGGAAGTAAGGGAGATGGGGCATGAAGTTATTTCTAGGAGTTGGAGACATACAACGTTTAGCTCAGTTCTGGGCATCTTTGAAATACCTATACAAACTTGTTCCTACATAGTAACTTGCAACTTTGAATGAGAATGTGCTTGCTTGCAGCAACGTGCTATATGTTCTGAATGCCCGAATTGGGAATCTGTGTCAAAACTTTGTTCGGAATTATGTGATCCTTACTAGCTGGAAGTAAGGGAGATGGGGCATGAAGTTATTTCTGGGAGTTGGACACATACCAAGTTTAGCTCAGTTCTGGGCATCTTTGAAATACCTATACAAACTTGTTCCTACATAGTAACTTGCAACTTTGAATGAGAATGTGCTTGCTTACAGCAACGTGCTATATGTTCTGAATGCCCGAATTGGGAATCTGTGTCAAAACTTTGTTAGGAATTATGTGATCCTTACTAGCTGGAAGTAAGGGAGATGGGGCATGAAGTTATTTCTAGGAGTTGGAGACATAATACGTTTAGCTCAGTTCTGGGCATCTTTGAAATACCTATACAAACTTGTTCCTACATAGTAACTTGCCACTTTGAATGAGAATGTGCTTGCTTACAGCAACGTGCTATATGTTCTGAATGCCCGAATTGGGAATCTGTGTCAAAACTTTGTTCGGAATTATGTGATCCTTACTAGCTGGAAGTAAGGGAGATGGGGCATGAAGTTATTTCTAGGAGTTGGACACATACCAAGTTTAGCTCAGTTCTGGGCATCTTTGAAATACCTATACAAACTTGTTCCTACATAGTAACTTGCAACTTTGAATGAGAATGTGCTTGCTTACAGCAACGTGCTATATGTTCTGAATGCCCGAATTGGGAATCTGTGTCAAAACTTTGTTAGGAATTATGTGATCCTTACTAGCTGGAAGTAAGGGAGATGGGGCATGAAGTTATTTCTAGGAGTTGGAGACATACAACGTTTAGCTCAGTTCTGGGTATCTTTGAAATACCTAAACTAACTTGTTCCTACATAGTAACTTGCCACTTTGAATGAGAATGTGCTTGCTTACAGCAACGTGCTATATGATCTGAATGCCCGAATTGGGAATCTGTGTCAAAACTTTGTTAGGAATTATGTGATCCTTACTAGCTGGAAGTAAGGGAGATGGGGCATGAAGTTATTTCTAGGAGTTGGAGACATACAACGTTTAGCTCAGTTCTGGGCATCTTTGAAATACCTATACAAACTTGTTCCTACATAGTAACTTGCCACTTTGAATGAGAATGTGCTTGCTTGCAGCAACGTGCTATATGTTCTGAATGCCCGAATTGGGAATCTGTGTCAAAACTTTGTTCGGAATTATGTGATCCTTACTAGCTGGAAGTAAGGGAGATGGGGCATGAAGTTATTTCTAGGAGTTGGAGACATAAAACGTTTAGCTCAGTTCTGGGCATCTTTGAAATACCTAAACTAACTTGTTCCTACATAGTAACTTGCCACTTTGAATGAGAATGTGCTTGCTTACAGCAACGTGCTATATGATCTGAATGCCCGAATTGGGAATCTGTGTCAAAACTTTGTCAGGAATTATGTGATCCTTACTAGCTGGAAGTAAGGGAGATGGGGCATGAATTTATTTCTAGGAGTTGGAGACATACAACGTTTAGCTCAGTTCTGGGCATCTCTGAAATACCTATACAAACTTATTCCTACATAGTAACTTGCCACTTTGAATGAGAATGTGCTTGCTTGCAGCAACGTGCTATATGTTCTGAATGCCCGAATTGGGAATCTGTGTCAAAACTTTGTTAGGAATTATGTGATCCTTACTAGCTGGAAGTAAGGGAGATGGGGCATGAAGTTATTTCTAGGAGTTGGAGACAGACAACGTTTAGCTCAGTTCTGGGCATCTTTGAAATACCTATACAAACTTGTTCCTAACATAGTAACTTGCCACTTTGAATGAGAATGTGCTTGCTTGCAGCAACGTGCTATATGTTCTGAATGCCCGAATTGGGAATCTGTGTCAAAACTTTGTTCGGAATTATGTGATCCTTACTAGCTGGAAGTAAGGGAGATGGGGCATGAAGTTATTTCTAGGAGTTGGACACATACCAAGTTTAGCTCAGTTCTGGGCATCCTTGAAATACCTATACAAACTTGTTCCTACACAGTAACTTGCAACTTTGAATGAGAATGTGCTTGCTTACAGCAACGTGCTATATGTTCTGAATGCCCGAATTGGGAATCTGTGTCAAAACTTTGTTAGGAATTATGTGATCCTTACTAGCTGGAAGTAAGGGAGATGGGGCATGAAGTTATTTCTAGGAGTTGGTGACATAATACGTTTAGCTCAGTTCTGGGCATCTTTGAAATACCTAAACTAACTTGTTCCTACATAGTAACTTGCCACTTTGAATGAGAATGTGCTTGCTTGCAGCAACGTGCTATATGATATGAATGCCCGAATTGGGAATCTGTGTCAAAACTTTGTTCGGAATTATGTGATCCTTACTAGCTGGAAGTAAGGGAGATGGGGCATGAAGTTATTTCTAGGAGTTGGACACATACCAAGTTTAGCTCAGTTCTGGGCATCTTTGAAATACCTATACAAACTTGTTCCTACATAGTAACTTGCAACTTTGAATGAGAATGTGCTTGCTTACAGCAACGTGCTATATGTTCTGAATGCCCGAATTGGGCATCTGTGTCAAAACTTTGTTAGGAATTATGTGATCCTTACTAGCTGGAAGTAAGGGAGATGGGGCATGAAGTTATTTCTAGGAGTTGGAGACATACAACGTTTAGCTCACTTCTGGGCATCTTTGAAATACCTATACAAACTTGTTCCTACATAGTAACTTGCAACTTTGAATGAGAATGTGCTTGCTTGCAGCAACGTGCTATATGTTCTGAATGCCCGAATTGGGAATCTGTGTCAAAACTTTGTTCGGAATTATGTGATCCTTACTAGCTGGAAGTAAGGGAGATGGGGCATGAAGTTATTTCTGGGAGTTGGACACATACCAAGTTTAGCTCAGTTCTGGGCATCTTTGAAATACCTATACAAACTTGTTCCTACATAGTAACTTGCAACTTTGAATGAGAATGTGCTTGCTTACAGCAACGTGCTATATGTTCTGAATGCCCGAATTGGGAATCTGTGTCAAAACTTTGTTAGGAATTATGTGATCCTTACTAGCTGGAAGTAAGGGAGATGGGGCATGAAGTTATTTCTAGGAGTTGGAGACATAATACGTTTAGCTCAGTTCTGGGCATCTTTGAAATACCTATACAAACTTGTTCCTACATAGTAACTTGCCACTTTGAATGAGAATGTGCTTGCTTACAGCAACGTGCTATATGTTCTGAATGCCCGAATTGGGAATCTGTGTCAAAACTTTGTTCGGAATTATGTGATCCTTACTAGCTGGAAGTAAGGGAGATGGGGCATGAAGTTATTTCTAGGAGTTGGACACATACCAAGTTTAGCTCAGTTCTGGGCATCTTTGAAATACCTATACAAACTTGTTCCTACATAGTAACTTGCAACTTTGAATGAGAATGTGCTTGCTTACAGCAACGTGCTATATGTTCTGAATGCCCGAATTGGGAATCTGTGTCAAAACTTTGTTAGGAATTATGTGATCCTTACTAGCTGGAAGTAAGGGAGATGGGGCATGAAGTTATTTCTAGGAGTTGGAGACATACAACGTTTAGCTCAGTTCTGGGTATCTTTGAAATACCTAAACTAACTTGTTCCTACATAGTAACTTGCCACTTTGAATGAGAATGTGCTTGCTTACAGCAACGTGCTATATGATCTGAATGCCCGAATTGGGAATCTGTGTCAAAACTTTGTTAGGAATTATGTGATCCTTACTAGCTGGAAGTAAGGGAGATGGGGCATGAAGTTATTTCTAGGAGTTGGAGACATACAACGTTTAGCTCAGTTCTGGGCATCTTTGAAATACCTATACAAACTTGTTCCTACATAGTAACTTGCCACTTTGAATGAGAATGTGCTTGCTTGCAGCAACGTGCTATATGTTCTGAATGCCCGAATTGGGAATCTGTGTCAAAACTTTGTTCGGAATTATGTGATCCTTACTAGCTGGAAGTAAGGGAGATGGGGCATGAAGTTATTTCTAGGAGTTGGAGACATAAAACGTTTAGCTCAGTTCTGGGCATCTTTGAAATACCTAAACTAACTTGTTCCTACATAGTAACTTGCCACTTTGAATGAGAATGTGCTTGCTTACAGCAACGTGCTATATGATCTGAATGCCCGAATTGGGAATCTGTGTCAAAACTTTGTCAGGAATTATGTGATCCTTACTAGCTGGAAGTAAGGGAGATGGGGCATGAATTTATTTCTAGGAGTTGGAGACATACAACGTTTAGCTCAGTTCTGGGCATCTCTGAAATACCTATACAAACTTATTCCTACATAGTAACTTGCCACTTTGAATGAGAATGTGCTTGCTTGCAGCAACGTGCTATATGTTCTGAATGCCCGAATTGGGAATCTGTGTCAAAACTTTGTTAGGAATTATGTGATCCTTACTAGCTGGAAGTAAGGGAGATGGGGCATGAAGTTATTTCTAGGAGTTGGAGACAGACAACGTTTAGCTCAGTTCTGGGCATCTTTGAAATACCTATACAAACTTGTTCCTAACATAGTAACTTGCCACTTTGAATGAGAATGTGCTTGCTTGCAGCAACGTGCTATATGTTCTGAATGCCCGAATTGGGAATCTGTGTCAAAACTTTGTTCGGAATTATGTGATCCTTACTAGCTGGAAGTAAGGGAGATGGGGCATGAAGTTATTTCTAGGAGTTGGACACATACCAAGTTTAGCTCAGTTCTGGGCATCCTTGAAATACCTATACAAACTTGTTCCTACACAGTAACTTGCAACTTTGAATGAGAATGTGCTTGCTTACAGCAACGTGCTATATGTTCTGAATGCCCGAATTGGGAATCTGTGTCAAAACTTTGTTAGGAATTATGTGATCCTTACTAGCTGGAAGTAAGGGAGATGGGGCATGAAGTTATTTCTAGGAGTTGGTGACATAATACGTTTAGCTCAGTTCTGGGCATCTTTGAAATACCTAAACTAACTTGTTCCTACATAGTAACTTGCCACTTTGAATGAGAATGTGCTTGCTTGCAGCAACGTGCTATATGATATGAATGCCCGAATTGGGAATCTGTGTCAAAACTTTGTTCGGAATTATGTGATCCTTACTAGCTGGAAGTAAGGGAGATGGGGCATGAAGTTATTTCTAGGAGTTGGACACATACCAAGTTTAGCTCAGTTCTGGGCATCTTTGAAATACCTATACAAACTTGTTCCTACATAGTAACTTGCAACTTTGAATGAGAATGTGCTTGCTTACAGCAACGTGCTATATGTTCTGAATGCCCGAATTGGGCATCTGTGTCAAAACTTTGTTAGGAATTATGTGATCCTTACTAGCTGGAAGTAAGGGAGATGGGGCATGAAGTTATTTCTAGGAGTTGGAGACATACAACGTTTAGCTCACTTCTGGGCATCTTTGAAATACCTATACAAACTTGTTCCTACATAGTAACTTGCAACTTTGAATGAGAATGTGCTTGCTTGCAGCAACGTGCTATATGTTCTGAATGCCCGAATTGGGAATCTGTGTCAAAACTTTGTTCGGAATTATGTGATCCTTACTAGCTGGAAGTAAGGGAGATGGGGCATGAAGTTATTTCTGGGAGTTGGACACATACCAAGTTTAGCTCAGTTCTGGGCATCTTTGAAATACCTATACAAACTTGTTCCTACATAGTAACTTGCAACTTTGAATGAGAATGTGCTTGCTTACAGCAACGTGCTATATGTTCTGAATGCCCGAATTGGGAATCTGTGTCAAAACTTTGTTAGGAATTATGTGATCCTTACTAGCTGGAAGTAAGGGAGATGGGGCATGAAGTTATTTCTAGGAGTTGGAGACATAATACGTTTAGCTCAGTTCTGGGCATCTTTGAAATACCTATACAAACTTGTTCCTACATAGTAACTTGCCACTTTGAATGAGAATGTGCTTGCTTGCAGCAACGTGCTATATGTTCTGAATGCCCGAATTGGGAATCTGTGTCAAAACTTTGTTCGGAATTATGTGATCCTTACTAGCTGGAAGTAAGGGAGATGGGGCATGAAGTTATTTCTAGGAGTTGGACACATACCAAGTTTAGCTCAGTTCTGGGCATCTTTGAAATACCTATACAAACTTGTTCCTACATAGTAACTTGCAACTTTGAATGAGAATGTGCTTGCTTACAGCAACGTGCTATATGTTCTGAATGCCCGAATTGGGAATCTGTGTCAAAACTTTGTTAGGAATTATGTGATCCTTACTAGCTGGAAGTAAGGGAGATGGGGCATGAAGTTATTTCTAGGAGTTGGAGACATACAACGTTTAGCTCAGTTCTGGGTATCTTTGAAATACCTAAACTAACTTGTTCCTACATAGTAACTTGCCACTTTGAATGAGAATGTGCTTGCTTACAGCAACGTGCTATATGATCTGAATGCCCGAATTGGGAATCTGTGTCAAAACTTTGTTAGGAATTATGTGATCCTTACTAGCTGGAAGTAAGGGAGATGGGGCATGAAGTTATTTCTAGGAGTTGGAGACATACAACGTTTAGCTCAGTTCTGGGCATCTTTGAAATACCTATACAAACTTGTTCCTTCATAGTAACTTGCCACTTTGAATGAGAATGTGCTTGCTTGCAGCAACGTGCTATATGTTCTGAATGCCCGAATTGGGAATCTGTGTCAAAACTTTGTTCGGAATTATGTGATCCTTACTAGCTGGAAGTAAGGGAGATGGGGCATGAAGTTATTTCTAGGAGTTGGACACATACCAAGTTTAGCTCAGTTCTGGGCATCTTTGAAATACCTATACAAACTTGTTCCTACATAGTAACTTGCAACTTTGAATGAGAATGTGCTTGCTTACAGCAACGTGCTATATGTTCTGAATGCCCGAATTGGGAATCTGTGTCAAAACTTTGTTAGGAATTATGTGATCCTTACTAGCTGGAAGTAAGGGAGATGGGGCATGAAGTTATTTCTAGGAATTGGAGACATAAAACGTTTAGCTCAGTTCTGGGCATCTTTGAAATACCTAAACTAACTTGTTCCTACATAGTAACTTGCCACTTTGAATGAGAATGTGCTTGCTTACAGCAACGTGCTATATGATCTGAATGCCCGAATTGGGAATCTGTGTCAAAACTTTGTTAGGAATTATGTGATCCTTACTAGCTGGAAGTAAGGGAGATGGGGCATGAAGTTATTTCTAGGAGTTGGAGACATACAACGTTTAGCTCAGTTCTGGGCATCTTTGAAATACCTATACAAACTTGTTCCTACATAGTAACTTGCCACTTTGAATGAGAATGTGCTTGCTTGCAGCAACGTGCTATATGTTCTGAATGCCCGAATTGGGAATCTGTGTCAAAACTTTCTTCGGAATTATGTGATCCTTACTAGCTGGAAGTAAGGGAGATGGGGCATGAAGTTATTTCTAGGAGTTGGACACATACCAAGTTTAGCTCAGTTCTGGGCATCTTTGAAATACCTATACAAACTTGTTCCTACACAGTAACTTGCAACTTTGAATGAGAATGTGCTTGCTTACAGCAACGTGCTATATGTTCTGAATGCCCGAATTGGGAATCTGTGTCAAAACTTTGTTAGGAATTATGTGATCCTTACTAGCTGGAAGTAAGGCAGATGGGGCATGAAGTTATTTCTAGGAGTTGGAGACATAAAACTTTTAGCTCAGTTCTGGGCATCTTTGAAATACCTAAACTAACTTGTTCCTACATAGTAACTTGCCACTTTCAATGAGAATGTGCTTGCTTACAGCAACGTGCTATATGATCTGAATGCCCGAATTGGGAATCTGTGTCAAAACTTTGTTAGGAATTATGTGATCCTTACTAGCTGGAAGTAAGGGAGATGGGGCATGAAGTTATTTCTAGGAGTTGGAGACATACAACGTTTAGCTCAGTTCTGGGCATCTTTGAAATACCTATACAAACTTGTTCCTACATAGTAACTTGCCACTTTGAATGAGAATGTGCTTGCTTGCAGCAACGTGCTATATGTTCTGAATGCCCGAATTGGGAATCTGTGTCAAAACTTTGTTCGGAATTATGTGATCCTTACTAGCTGGAAGTAAGTGAGATGGGGCATGAAGTTATTTCTAGGAGTTGGACACATACCAAGTTTAGCTCAGTTCTGGGCATCGTTGAAATACCTATACAAACTTGTTCCTACATAGTAACTTGCCACTTTGAATGAGAATGTGTTTGCTTACAGCAACGTGCTATATGTTCTGAATGCCCGAATTGGGAATCTGTGTCAAAACTTTGTTAGGAATTATGTGATCCTTACTAGCTGGAAGTAAGGGAGATGGGGCATGAAGTTATTTCTAGGAGTTGGAGACATACAACGTTTAGCTCAGTTCTGGGCATCTTTGAAATACCTATACAAACTTGTTCCTACATAGTAACTTGCCACTTTGAATGAGAATGTGCTTGCTTGCAGCAACGTGCTATATGTTCTGAATGCCCGAATTGGGAATCTGTGTCAAAACTTTGTTCGGAATTATGTGATCCTTATTAGCTGGAAGTAAGGGAGATGGGGCATGAAGTTATTTCTGGGAGTTGGACACATACCAAGTTTAGCTCAGTTCTGGGCATCTTTGAAATACCTATACAAACTTGTTCCTACATAGTAACTTGCAACTTTGAATGAGAATGTGCTTGCTTACAGTAACGTGCTATATGTTCTGAATGCCCGAATTGGGAATCTGTGTCAAAACTTTGTTAGGAATTATGTGATCCTTACTAGCTGGAAGTAAGGGAGATGGGGCATGAAGTTATTTCTAGGAGTTGGAGACAGAATACGTTTAGCTCAGTTCTGGGCATCTTTGAAATACCTATACAAACTTGTTCCTACATAGTAACTTGCCACTTTGAATGAGAATGTGCTTGCTTGCAGCAACGTGCTATATGTTCTGAATGCCCGTTTTGGGAATCTGTGTCAAAACTTTGTTCGGAATTATGTGATCCTTACTAGCTGGAAGTAAGGGAGATGGGGCATGAAGTTATTTCTAGGAGTTGGACACATACCAAGTTTAGCTCAGTTCTGGGCATCTTTGAAATACCTATACAAACTTGTTCCTACATAGTAACTTGCAACTTTGAATGAGAATGTGCTTGCTTACAGCAACGTGCTATATGTTCTGAATGCCCGAATTGGGAATCTGTGTCAAAACTTTGTTAGGAATTATGTGATCCTTACTAGCTGGAAGTAAGGGAGATGGGGCATGAAGTTATTTCTAGGAGTTGGAGACATAAAACGTTTAGCTCAGTTCTGGGCATCTTTGAAATACCTAAACTAACTTGTTCCTACATAGTAACTTGCCACTTTGAATGAGAATGTGCTTGCTTACAGCAACGTGCTATATGATCTGAATGCCCGAATTGGGAATCTGTGTCAAAACTTTGCTAGGAATTATGTGATCCTTACTAGCTGGAAGTAAGGGAGATGGGGCATGAAGTTATTTCTAGGAGTGGGAGACATACAACGTTTAGCTCAGTTCTGGGCATCTTTGAAATACCTATACAAACTTGTTCCTACATAGTAACTTGCCACTTTGAATGAGAATGTGCTTGCTTGCAGCAACGTGCTATATGTTCTGAATGCCCGAATTGGGAATCTGTGTCAAAACTTTGTTCGGA
Source organism: Diceros bicornis minor (assembly GCF_020826845.1). Taxonomy (NCBI): domain Eukaryota; kingdom Metazoa; phylum Chordata; class Mammalia; order Perissodactyla; family Rhinocerotidae; genus Diceros; species Diceros bicornis. The sequence continues at coordinate 14,292,951 of NC_080780.1, forward strand.
ATTATGTGATCCTTACTAGCTGGAAGTAAGGGAGATGGGGCATGAAGTTATTTCTAGGAGTTGGACACATACCAAGTTTAGCTCAGTTCTGGGCATCTTTGAAATACCTATACAAACTTTTTCCTACACAGTAACTTGCAACTTTGAATGAGAATGTGCTTGCTTACAGCAACGTGCTATATGTTCTGAATGCCCGAATTGGGAATCTGTGTCAAAACTTTGTTCGGAATTATGTGATCCTTACCAGCTGGAAGTAAGGGAGATGGGGCATGAAGTTATTTCTAGGAGTTGGAGACATACAACGTTTAGCTCAGTTCTGGGCATCTTTGAAATACCTAAACTAACTTGTTCCTACATAGTAACTTGCCACTTTGAATGAGAATGTGCTTGCTTGCAGCAACGTGCTATATGTTCTGAATGCCCGAATTGGGAATCTGTGTCAAAACTTTGTTCGGAATTATGTGATCCTTACTAGCTGGAAGTAAGGGAGATGGGGCATGAAGTTATTTCTAGGAGTTGGAGACATAAAACGTTTAGCTCAGTTCTGGGCATCTTTGAAATACCTAAACAAACTTGTTCCTACATAGTAACTTGCCACTTTGAATGAGAATGTGCTTGCTTACAGCAACGTGCTATATGATCTGAATGCCCGAATTGGGAATCTGTGTCAAAACTTTGTCAGGAATTATGTGATCCTTACTAGCTGGAAGTAAGGGAGATGGGGCATGAATTTATTTCTAGGAGTTGGAGACATACAACGTTTAGCTCAGTTCTGGGCATCTTTGAAATACCTATACAAACTTGTTCCTACATAGTAACTTGCCACTTTGAATGAGAATGTGCTTGCTTGCAGCAACGTGCTATATGTTCTGAATGCCCGAATTGGGAATCTGTGTCAAAACTTTGTTAGGAATTATGTGATCCTTACTAGCTGGAAGTAAGGGAGATGGGGCATGAAGTTATTTCTAGGAGTTGGAGACATACAACGTTTAGCTCAGTTCTGGGCATCTTTGAAATACCTATACAAACTTGTTCCTACATAGTAACTTGCCACTTTGAATGAGAATGTGCTTGCTTGCAGCAACGTGCTATATGTTCTGAATGCCCGAATTGGGAATCTGTGTCAAAACTTTGTTCGGAATTATGTGATCCTTACTAGCTGGAAGTAAGGGAGATGGGGCATGAAGTTATTTCTAGGAGTTGGACACATACCAAGTTTAGCTCAGTTCTGGGCATCTTTGAAATACCTATACAAACTTGTTCCTACATAGTAACTTGCAACTTTGAATGAGAATGTGCTTGCTTACAGCAACGTGCTATATGTTCTGAATGCCCGAATTGGGAATCTGTGTCAAAACTTTGTTAGGAATGATGTGATCCTTACTAGCTGGAAGTAAGGGAGATGGGGCATGAAGTTATTTCTAGGAGTTGGAGACATAAAACTTTTAGCTCAGTTCTGGGCATCTTTGAAATACCTAAACTAACATGTTCCTACATAGTAACTTGCCACTTTGAATGAGAATGTGCTTGCTTACAGCAACGTGCTATATGATCTGAATGCCCGAATTGGGAATCTGTGTCAAAACTTTGCTAGGAATTATGTGATCCTTACTAGCTGGAAGTAAGGGAGATGGGGCATGAAGTTATTTCTAGGAGTGGGAGACATACAACGTTTAGCTCAGTTCTGGGCATCTTTGAAATACCTATACAAACTTGTTCCTACATAGTAACTTGCCACTTTGAATGAGAATGTACTTGCTTGCAGCAACGTGCTATATGTTCTGAATGCCCGAATTGGGAATCTGTGTCAAAACTTTGTTCGGAATTATGTGATCCTTACTAGCTGGAAGTAAGGGAGATGGGGCATGAAGTTATTTCTAGGAGTTGGACACATACCAAGTTTAGCTCAGTTCTGGGCATCTTTGAAATACCTATACAAACTTGTTCCTACACAGTAACTTGCAACTTTGAATGAGAATGTGCTTGCTTACAGCAACGTGCTATATGTTCTGAATGCCCGAATTGGGAATCTGTGTCAAAACTTTGTTAGGAATTATGTGATCCTTACTAGCTGGAAGTAAGGGAGATGGGGCATGAAGTTATTTCTAGGAGTTGGAGACATACAACGTTTAGCTCAGTTCTGGGCATCTTTGAAATACCTATACAAACTTGTTCCTACACAGTAACTTGCAACTTTGAATGAGAATGTGCTTGCTTGCAGCAACGTGCTATATGTTCTGAATGCCCGAATTGGGAATCTGTGTCAAAACTTTGTTAGGAATTATGTGATCCTTACTAGCTGGAAGTAAGGGAGATGGGGCATGAAGTTATTTCTAGGAGTTGGAGACATACAACGTTTAGCTCAGTTCTGGGCATCTTTGAAATACCTATACAAACTTGTTCCTACATAGTAACTTGCCACTTTGAATGAGAATGTGCTTGCTTGCAGCAACGTGCTATATGTTCTGAATGCCCGAATTGGGAATCTGTGTCAAAACTTTGTTCGGAATTATGTGATCCTTACTAGCTGGAAGTAAGGGAGATGGGGCATGAAGTTATTTCTAGGAGTTGGACACATACCAAGTTTAGCTCAGTTCTGGGCATCTTTGAAATACCTATACAAACTTGTTCCTACATAGTAACTTGCAACTTTGAATGAGAAGGTGCTTGCTTACAGCAACGTGCTATATGTTCTGAATGCCCGAATTGGGAATCTGTGTCAAAACTTTGTCAGGAATTATGTGATCCTTACTAGCTGGAAGTAAGGGAGATGGGGCATGAAGTTATTTCTAGGAGTTGGAGACATAAAACGTTTAGCTCAGTTCTGGGCATCTTTTAAATACCTAAACTAACTTGTTCCTACATAGTAACTTGCCACTTTGAATGAGAATGTGCTTGCTTACAGCAACGTGCTATATGATCTGAATGCCCGAATTGGGAATCTGTGTCAAAACTTTGTCAGGAATTATGTGATCCTTACTAGCTGGAAGTAAGGGAGATGGGGCATGAATTTATTTCTAGGAGTTGGAGACATACAACGTTTAGCTCAGTTCTGGGCATCTCTGAAATACCTATACAAACTTGTTCCTACATAGTAACTTGCCACTTTGAATGAGAATGTGCTTGCTTGCAGCAACGTGCTATATGTTCTGAATGCCCGAATTGGGAATCTGTGTCAAAACTTTGTTAGGAATTATGTGATCCTTACTAGCTGGAAGTAAGGGAGATGGGGCATGAAGTTATTTCTAGGAGTTGGAGACAGACAACGTTTAGCTCAGTTCTGGGCATCTTTGAAATACCTATACAAACTTGTTCCTAACATAGTAACTTGCCACTTTGAATGAGAATGTGCTTGCTTGCAGCAACGTGCTATATGTTCTGAATGCCCGAATTGGGAATCTGTGTCAAAACTTTGTTCGGAATTATGTGATCCTTACTAGCTGGAAGTAAGGGAGATGGGGCATGAAGTTATTTCTAGGAGTTGGACACATACCAAGTTTAGCTCAGTTCTGGGCATCCTTGAAATACCTATACAAACTTGTTCCTACACAGTAACTTGCAACTTTGAATGAGAATGTGCTTGCTTACAGCAACGTGCTATATGTTCTGAATGCCCGAATTGGGAATCTGTGTCAAAACTTTGTTAGGAATTATGTGATCCTTACTAGCTGGAAGTAAGGGAGATGGGGCATGAAGTTATTTCTAGGAGTTGGTGACATAATACGTTTAGCTCAGTTCTGGGCATCTTTGAAATACCTAAACTAACTTGTTCCTACATAGTAACTTGCCATTTTGAATGAGAATGTGCTTGCTTGCAGCAACGTGCTATATGATATGAATGCCCGAATTGGGAATCTGTGTCAAAACTTTGTTCGGAATTATGTGATCCTTACTAGCTGGAAGTAAGGGAGATGGGGCATGAAGTTATTTCTAGGAGTTGGACACATACCAAGTTTAGCTCAGTTCTGGGCATCTTTGAAATACCTATACAAACTTGTTCCTACATAGTAACTTGCAACTTTGAATGAGAATGTGCTTGCTTACAGCAACGTGCTATATGTTCTGAATGCCCGAATTGGGCATCTGTGTCAAAACTTTGTTAGGAATTATGTGATCCTTACTAGCTGGAAGTAAGGGAGATGGGGCATGAAGTTATTTCTAGGAGTTGGAGACATACAACGTTTAGCTCAGTTCTGGGCATCTTTGAAATACCTATACAAACTTGTTCCTACATAGTAACTTGCAACTTTGAATGAGAATGTGCTTGCTTGCAGCAACGTGCTATATGTTCTGAATGCCCGAATTGGGAATCTGTGTCAAAACTTTGTTCGGAATTATGTGATCCTTACTAGCTGGAAGTAAGGGAGATGGGGCATGAAGTTATTTCTGGGAGTTGGACACATACCAAGTTTAGCTCAGTTCTGGGCATCTTTGAAATACCTATACAAACTTGTTCCTACATAGTAACTTGCCAGTTTGAATGAGAATGTGCTTGCTTACAGCAACGTGCTATATGTTCTGAATGCCCGAATTGGGAATCTGTGTCAAAACTTTGTTAGGAATTATGTGATCCTTACTAGCTGGAAGTAAGGGAGATGGGGCATGAAGTTATTTCTAGGAGTTGGAGACATAATACGTTTAGCTCAGTTCTGGGCATCTTTGAAATACCTATACAAACTTGTTCCTACATAGTAACTTGCCACTTTGAATGAGAATGTGCTTGCTTACAGCAACGTGCTATATGTTCTGAATGCCCGAATTGGGAATCTGTGTCAAAACTTTGTTCGGAATTATGTGATCCTTACTAGCTGGAAGTAAGGGAGATGGGGCATGAAGTTATTTCTAGGAGTTGGACACATACCAAGTTTAGCTCAGTTCTGGGCATCTTTGAAATACCTATACAAACTTGTTCCTACATAGTAACTTGCAACTTTGAATGAGAATGTGCTTGCTTACAGCAACGTGCTATATGTTCTGAATGCCCGAATTGGGAATCTGTGTCAAAACTTTGTTAGGAATTATGTGATCCTTACTAGCTGGAAGTAAGGGAGATGGGGCATGAAGTTATTTCTAGGAGTTGGAGACATACAACGTTTAGCTCAGTTCTGGGTATCTTTGAAATACCTAAACTAACTTGTTCCTACATAGTAACTTGCCACTTTGAATGAGAATGTGCTTGCTTACAGCAACGTGCTATATGATCTGAATGCCCGAATTGGGAATCTGTGTCAAAACTTTGTTAGGAATTATGTGATCCTTACTAGCTGGAAGTAAGGGAGATGGGGCATGAAGTTATTTCTAGGAGTTGGAGACATACAACGTTTAGCTCAGTTCTGGGCATCTTTGAAATACCTATACAAACTTGTTCCTACATAGTAACTTGCCACTTTGAATGAGAATGTGCTTGCTTGCAGCAACGTGCTATATGTTCTGAATGCCCGAATTGGGAATCTGTGTCAAAACTTTGTTCGGAATTATGTGATCCTTACTAGCTGGAAGTAAGGGAGATGGGGCATGAAGTTATTTCTAGGAGTTGGAGACATAAAACGTTTAGCTCAGTTCTGGGCATCTTTGAAATACCTAAACTAACTTGTTCCTACATAGTAACTTGCCACTTTGAATGAGAATGTGCTTGCTTACAGCAACGTGCTATATGATCTGAATGCCCGAATTGGGAATCTGTGTCAAAACTTTGTCAGGAATTATGTGATCCTTACTAGCTGGAAGTAAGGGAGATGGGGCATGAATTTATTTCTAGGAGTTGGAGACATACAACGTTTAGCTCAGTTCTGGGCATCTCTGAAATACCTATACAAACTTATTCCTACATAGTAACTTGCCACTTTGAATGAGAATGTGCTTGCTTGCAGCAACGTGCTATATGTTCTGAATGCCCGAATTGGGAATCTGTGTCAAAACTTTGTTAGGAATTATGTGATCCTTACTAGCTGGAAGTAAGGGAGATGGGGCATGAAGTTATTTCTAGGAGTTGGAGACAGACAACGTTTAGCTCAGTTCTGGGCATCTTTGAAATACCTATACAAACTTGTTCCTAACATAGTAACTTGCCACTTTGAATGAGAATGTGCTTGCTTGCAGCAACGTGCTATATGTTCTGAATGCCCGAATTGGGAATCTGTGTCAAAACTTTGTTCGGAATTATGTGATCCTTACTAGCTGGAAGTAAGGGAGATGGGGCATGAAGTTATTTCTAGGAGTTGGACACATACCAAGTTTAGCTCAGTTCTGGGCATCCTTGAAATACCTATACAAACTTGTTCCTACACAGTAACTTGCAACTTTGAATGAGAATGTGCTTGCTTACAGCAACGTGCTATATGTTCTGAATGCCCGAATTGGGAATCTGTGTCAAAACTTTGTTAGGAATTATGTGATCCTTACTAGCTGGAAGTAAGGGAGATGGGGCATGAAGTTATTTCTAGGAGTTGGTGACATAATACGTTTAGCTCAGTTCTGGGCATCTTTGAAATACCTAAACTAACTTGTTCCTACATAGTAACTTGCCACTTTGAATGAGAATGTGCTTGCTTGCAGCAACGTGCTATATGATATGAATGCCCGAATTGGGAATCTGTGTCAAAACTTTGTTCGGAATTATGTGATCCTTACTAGCTGGAAGTAAGGGAGATGGGGCATGAAGTTATTTCTAGGAGTTGGACACATACCAAGTTTAGCTCAGTTCTGGGCATCTTTGAAATACCTATACAAACTTGTTCCTACATAGTAACTTGCAACTTTGAATGAGAATGTGCTTGCTTACAGCAACGTGCTATATGTTCTGAATGCCCGAATTGGGCATCTGTGTCAAAACTTTGTTAGGAATTATGTGATCCTTACTAGCTGGAAGTAAGGGAGATGGGGCATGAAGTTATTTCTAGGAGTTGGAGACATACAACGTTTAGCTCACTTCTGGGCATCTTTGAAATACCTATACAAACTTGTTCCTACATAGTAACTTGCAACTTTGAATGAGAATGTGCTTGCTTGCAGCAACGTGCTATATGTTCTGAATGCCCGAATTGGGAATCTGTGTCAAAACTTTGTTCGGAATTATGTGATCCTTACTAGCTGGAAGTAAGGGAGATGGGGCATGAAGTTATTTCTGGGAGTTGGACACATACCAAGTTTAGCTCAGTTCTGGGCATCTTTGAAATACCTATACAAACTTGTTCCTACATAGTAACTTGCAACTTTGAATGAGAATGTGCTTGCTTACAGCAACGTGCTATATGTTCTGAATGCCCGAATTGGGAATCTGTGTCAAAACTTTGTTAGGAATTATGTGATCCTTACTAGCTGGAAGTAAGGGAGATGGGGCATGAAGTTATTTCTAGGAGTTGGAGACATAATACGTTTAGCTCAGTTCTGGGCATCTTTGAAATACCTATACAAACTTGTTCCTACATAGTAACTTGCCACTTTGAATGAGAATGTGCTTGCTTGCAGCAACGTGCTATATGTTCTGAATGCCCGAATTGGGAATCTGTGTCAAAACTTTGTTCGGAATTATGTGATCCTTACTAGCTGGAAGTAAGGGAGATGGGGCATGAAGTTATTTCTAGGAGTTGGACACATACCAAGTTTAGCTCAGTTCTGGGCATCCTTGAAATACCTATACAAACTTGTTCCTACACAGTAACTTGCAACTTTGAATGAGAATGTGCTTGCTTACAGCAACGTGCTATATGTTCTGAATGCCCGAATTGGGAATCTGTGTCAAAACTTTGTTAGGAATTATGTGATCCTTACTAGCTGGAAGTAAGGGAGATGGGGCATGAAGTTATTTCTAGGAGTTGGTGACATAATACGTTTAGCTCAGTTCTGGGCATCTTTGAAATACCTAAACTAACTTGTTCCTACATAGTAACTTGCCACTTTGAATGAGAATGTGCTTGCTTGCAGCAACGTGCTATATGATATGAATGCCCGAATTGGGAATCTGTGTCAAAACTTTGTTCGGAATTATGTGATCCTTACTAGCTGGAAGTAAGGGAGATGGGGCATGAAGTTATTTCTAGGAGTTGGACACATACCAAGTTTAGCTCAGTTCTGGGCATCTTTGAAATACCTATACAAACTTGTTCCTACATAGTAACTTGCAACTTTGAATGAGAATGTGCTTGCTTACAGCAACGTGCTATATGTTCTGAATGCCCGAATTGGGCATCTGTGTCAAAACTTTGTTAGGAATTATGTGATCCTTACTAGCTGGAAGTAAGGGAGATGGGGCATGAAGTTATTTCTAGGAGTTGGAGACATACAACGTTTAGCTCACTTCTGGGCATCTTTGAAATACCTATACAAACTTGTTCCTACATAGTAACTTGCAACTTTGAATGAGAATGTGCTTGCTTGCAGCAACGTGCTATATGTTCTGAATGCCCGAATTGGGAATCTGTGTCAAAACTTTGTTCGGAATTATGTGATCCTTACTAGCTGGAAGTAAGGGAGATGGGGCATGAAGTTATTTCTGGGAGTTGGACACATACCAAGTTTAGCTCAGTTCTGGGCATCTTTGAAATACCTATACAAACTTGTTCCTACATAGTAACTTGCAACTTTGAATGAGAATGTGCTTGCTTACAGCAACGTGCTATATGTTCTGAATGCCCGAATTGGGAATCTGTGTCAAAACTTTGTTAGGAATTATGTGATCCTTACTAGCTGGAAGTAAGGGAGATGGGGCATGAAGTTATTTCTAGGAGTTGGAGACATAATACGTTTAGCTCAGTTCTGGGCATCTTTGAAATACCTATACAAACTTGTTCCTACATAGTAACTTGCCACTTTGAATGAGAATGTGCTTGCTTGCAGCAACGTGCTATATGTTCTGAATGCCCGAATTGGGAATCTGTGTCAAAACTTTGTTCGGAATTATGTGATCCTTACTAGCTGGAAGTAAGGGAGATGGGGCATGAAGTTATTTCTAGGAGTTGGACACATACCAAGTTTAGCTCAGTTCTGGGCATCTTTGAAATACCTATACAAACTTGTTCCTACATAGTAACTTGCAACTTTGAATGAGAATGTGCTTGCTTACAGCAACGTGCTATATGTTCTGAATGCCCGAATTGGGAATCTGTGTCAAAACTTTGTTAGGAATTATGTGATCCTTACTAGCTGGAAGTAAGGGAGATGGGGCATGAAGTTATTTCTAGGAGTTGGAGACATACAACGTTTAGCTCAGTTCTGGGTATCTTTGAAATACCTAAACTAACTTGTTCCTACATAGTAACTTGCCACTTTGAATGAGAATGTGCTTGCTTACAGCAACGTGCTATATGATCTGAATGCCCGAATTGGGAATCTGTGTCAAAACTTTGTTAGGAATTATGTGATCCTTACTAGCTGGAAGTAAGGGAGATGGGGCATGAAGTTATTTCTAGGAGTTGGAGACATACAACGTTTAGCTCAGTTCTGGGCATCTTTGAAATACCTATACAAACTTGTTCCTTCATAGTAACTTGCCACTTTGAATGAGAATGTGCTTGCTTGCAGCAACGTGCTATATGTTCTGAATGCCCGAATTGGGAATCTGTGTCAAAACTTTGTTCGGAATTATGTGATCCTTACTAGCTGGAAGTAAGGGAGATGGGGCATGAAGTTATTTCTAGGAGTTGGACACATACCAAGTTTAGCTCAGTTCTGGGCATCTTTGAAATACCTATACAAACTTGTTCCTACATAGTAACTTGCAACTTTGAATGAGAATGTGCTTGCTTACAGCAACGTGCTATATGTTCTGAATGCCCGAATTGGGAATCTGTGTCAAAACTTTGTTAGGAATTATGTGATCCTTACTAGCTGGAAGTAAGGGAGATGGGGCATGAAGTTATTTCTAGGAATTGGAGACATAAAACGTTTAGCTCAGTTCTGGGCATCTTTGAAATACCTAAACTAACTTGTTCCTACATAGTAACTTGCCACTTTGAATGAGAATGTGCTTGCTTACAGCAACGTGCTATATGATCTGAATGCCCGAATTGGGAATCTGTGTCAAAACTTTGTTAGGAATTATGTGATCCTTACTAGCTGGAAGTAAGGGAGATGGGGCATGAAGTTATTTCTAGGAGTTGGAGACATACAACGTTTAGCTCAGTTCTGGGCATCTTTGAAATACCTATACAAACTTGTTCCTACATAGTAACTTGCCACTTTGAATGAGAATGTGCTTGCTTGCAGCAACGTGCTATATGTTCTGAATGCCCGAATTGGGAATCTGTGTCAAAACTTTCTTCGGAATTATGTGATCCTTACTAGCTGGAAGTAAGGGAGATGGGGCATGAAGTTATTTCTAGGAGTTGGACACATACCAAGTTTAGCTCAGTTCTGGGCATCTTTGAAATACCTATACAAACTTGTTCCTACACAGTAACTTGCAACTTTGAATGAGAATGTGCTTGCTTACAGCAACGTGCTATATGTTCTGAATGCCCGAATTGGGAATCTGTGTCAAAACTTTGTTAGGAATTATGTGATCCTTACTAGCTGGAAGTAAGGCAGATGGGGCATGAAGTTATTTCTAGGAGTTGGAGACATAAAACTTTTAGCTCAGTTCTGGGCATCTTTGAAATACCTAAACTAACTTGTTCCTACATAGTAACTTGCCACTTTCAATGAGAATGTGCTTGCTTACAGCAACGTGCTATATGATCTGAATGCCCGAATTGGGAATCTGTGTCAAAACTTTGTTAGGAATTATGTGATCCTTACTAGCTGGAAGTAAGGGAGATGGGGCATGAAGTTATTTCTAGGAGTTGGAGACATACAACGTTTAGCTCAGTTCTGGGCATCTTTGAAATACCTATACAAACTTGTTCCTACATAGTAACTTGCCACTTTGAATGAGAATGTGCTTGCTTGCAGCAACGTGCTATATGTTCTGAATGCCCGAATTGGGAATCTGTGTCAAAACTTTGTTCGGAATTATGTGATCCTTACTAGCTGGAAGTAAGTGAGATGGGGCATGAAGTTATTTCTAGGAGTTGGACACATACCAAGTTTAGCTCAGTTCTGGGCATCGTTGAAATACCTATACAAACTTGTTCCTACATAGTAACTTGCCACTTTGAATGAGAATGTGTTTGCTTACAGCAACGTGCTATATGTTCTGAATGCCCGAATTGGGAATCTGTGTCAAAACTTTGTTAGGAATTATGTGATCCTTACTAGCTGGAAGTAAGGGAGATGGGGCATGAAGTTATTTCTAGGAGTTGGAGACATACAACGTTTAGCTCAGTTCTGGGCATCTTTGAAATACCTATACAAACTTGTTCCTACATAGTAACTTGCCACTTTGAATGAGAATGTGCTTGCTTGCAGCAACGTGCTATATGTTCTGAATGCCCGAATTGGGAATCTGTGTCAAAACTTTGTTCGGAATTATGTGATCCTTATTAGCTGGAAGTAAGGGAGATGGGGCATGAAGTTATTTCTGGGAGTTGGACACATACCAAGTTTAGCTCAGTTCTGGGCATCTTTGAAATACCTATACAAACTTGTTCCTACATAGTAACTTGCAACTTTGAATGAGAATGTGCTTGCTTACAGTAACGTGCTATATGTTCTGAATGCCCGAATTGGGAATCTGTGTCAAAACTTTGTTAGGAATTATGTGATCCTTACTAGCTGGAAGTAAGGGAGATGGGGCATGAAGTTATTTCTAGGAGTTGGAGACAGAATACGTTTAGCTCAGTTCTGGGCATCTTTGAAATACCTATACAAACTTGTTCCTACATAGTAACTTGCCACTTTGAATGAGAATGTGCTTGCTTGCAGCAACGTGCTATATGTTCTGAATGCCCGTTTTGGGAATCTGTGTCAAAACTTTGTTCGGAATTATGTGATCCTTACTAGCTGGAAGTAAGGGAGATGGGGCATGAAGTTATTTCTAGGAGTTGGACACATACCAAGTTTAGCTCAGTTCTGGGCATCTTTGAAATACCTATACAAACTTGTTCCTACATAGTAACTTGCAACTTTGAATGAGAATGTGCTTGCTTACAGCAACGTGCTATATGTTCTGAATGCCCGAATTGGGAATCTGTGTCAAAACTTTGTTAGGAATTATGTGATCCTTACTAGCTGGAAGTAAGGGAGATGGGGCATGAAGTTATTTCTAGGAGTTGGAGACATAAAACGTTTAGCTCAGTTCTGGGCATCTTTGAAATACCTAAACTAACTTGTTCCTACATAGTAACTTGCCACTTTGAATGAGAATGTGCTTGCTTACAGCAACGTGCTATATGATCTGAATGCCCGAATTGGGAATCTGTGTCAAAACTTTGCTAGGAATTATGTGATCCTTACTAGCTGGAAGTAAGGGAGATGGGGCATGAAGTTATTTCTAGGAGTGGGAGACATACAACGTTTAGCTCAGTTCTGGGCATCTTTGAAATACCTATACAAACTTGTTCCTACATAGTAACTTGCCACTTTGAATGAGAATGTGCTTGCTTGCAGCAACGTGCTATATGTTCTGAATGCCCGAATTGGGAATCTGTGTCAAAACTTTGTTCGGAATTATGTGATCCTTACTAGCTGGAAGTAAGGGAGATGGGGCATGAAGTTATTTCTAGGAGTTGGACACATACCAAGTTTAGCTCAGTTCTGGGCATCTTTGAAATACCTATACAAACTTTTTCCTACACAGTAACTTGCAACTTTGAATGAGAATGTGCTTGCTTACAGCAACGTGCTATATGTTCTGAATGCCCGAATTGGGAATCTGTGTCAAAACTTTGTTCGGAATTATGTGATCCTTACCAGCTGGAAGTAAGGGAGATGGGGCATGAAGTTATTTCTAGGAGTTGGAGACATACAACGTTTAGCTCAGTTCTGGGCATCTTTGAAATACCTAAACTAACTTGTTCCTACATAGTAACTTGCCACTTTGAATGAGAATGTGCTTGCTTGCAGCAACGTGCTATATGTTCTGAATGCCCGAATTGGGAATCTGTGTCAAAACTTTGTTCGGAATTATGTGATCCTTACTAGCTGGAAGTAAGGGAGATGGGGCATGAAGTTATTTCTAGGAGTTGGAGACATAAAACGTTTAGCTCAGTTCTGGGCATCTTTGAAATACCTAAACAAACTTGTTCCTACATAGTAACTTGCCACTTTGAATGAGAATGTGCTTGCTTACAGCAACGTGCTATATGATCTGAATGCCCGAATTGGGAATCTGTGTCAAAACTTTGTCAGGAATTATGTGATCCTTACTAGCTGGAAGTAAGGGAGATGGGGCATGAATTTATTTCTAGGAGTTGGAGACATACAACGTTTAGCTCAGTTCTGGGCATCTTTGAAATACCTATACAAACTTGTTCCTACATAGTAACTTGCCACTTTGAATGAGAATGTGCTTGCTTGCAGCAACGTGCTATATGTTCTGAATGCCCGAATTGGGAATCTGTGTCAAAACTTTGTTAGGAATTATGTGATCCTTACTAGCTGGAAGTAAGGGAGATGGGGCATGAAGTTATTTCTAGGAGTTGGAGACATACAACGTTTAGCTCAGTTCTGGGCATCTTTGAAATACCTATACAAACTTGTTCCTACATAGTAACTTGCCACTTTGAATGAGAATGTGCTTGCTTGCAGCAACATGCTATATGTTCTGAATGCCCGAATTGGGAATCTGTGTCAAAACTTTGTTCGGAATTATGTGATCCTTACTAGCTGGAAGTAAGGGAGATGGGGCATGAAGTTATTTCTAGGAGTTGGACACATACCAAGTTTAGCTCAGTTCTGGGCATCTTTGAAATACCTATACAAACTTGTTCCTACATAGTAACTTGCAACTTTGAATGAGAATGTGCTTGCTTACAGCAACGTGCTATATGTTCTGAATGCCCGAATTGGGAATCTGTGTCAAAACTTTGTTAGGAATGATGTGATCCTTACTAGCTGGAAGTAAGGGAGATGGGGCATGAAGTTATTTCTAGGAGTTGGAGACATAAAACTTTTAGCTCAGTTCTGGGCATCTTTGAAATACCTAAACTAACATGTTCCTACATAGTAACTTGCCACTTTGAATGAGAATGTGCTTGCTTACAGCAACGTGCTATATGATCTGAATGCCCGAATTGGGAATCTGTGTCAAAACTTTGCTAGGAATTATGTGATCCTTACTAGCTGGAAGTAAGGGAGATGGGGCATGAAGTTATTTCTAGGAGTGGGAGACATACAACGTTTAGCTCAGTTCTGGGCATCTTTGAAATACCTATACAAACTTGTTCCTACATAGTAACTTGCCACTTTGAATGAGAATGTGCTTGCTTGCAGCAACGTGCTATATGTTCTGAATGCCCGAATTGGGAATCTGTGTCAAAACTTTGTTCGGAATTATGTGATCCTTACTAGCTGGAAGTAAGGGAGATGGAGCATGAAGTTATTTCTAGGAGTTGGACACATACCAAGTTTAGCTCAGTTCTGGGCATCTTTGAAATACCTATACAAACTTGTTCCTACACAGTAACTTGCAACTTTGAATGAGAATGTGCTTGCTTACAGCAACGTGCTATATGTTCTGAATGCCCGAATTGGGAATCTGTGTCAAAACTTTGTTAGGAATTATGTGATCCTTACTAGCTGGAAGTAAGGGAGATGGGGCATGAAGTTATTTCTAGGAGTTGGAGACATACAACGTTTAGCTCAGTTCTGGGCATCTTTGAAATACCTAAACTAACTTGTTCCTACATAGTAACTTGCCACTTTGAATGAGAATGTGCTTGCTTGCAGCAACGTGCTATATGTTCTGAATGCCCGAATTGGGAATCTGTGTCAAAACTTTGTTAGGAATTATGTGATCCTTATTAGCTGGAAGTAAGGGAGATGGGGCATGAAGTTATTTCTGGGAGTTGGACACATACCAAGTTTAGCTCAGTTCTGGGCATCTTTGAAATACCTATACAAACTTGTTCCTACATAGTAACTTGCCACTTTGAATGAGAATGTGCTTGCTTGCAGCAACGTGCTATATGTTCTGAATGCCCGAATTGGGAATCTGTGTCAAAACTTTGTTCGGAATTATGTGATCCTTACTAGCTGGAAGTAAGGGAGATGGGGCATGAAGTTATTTCTAGGAGTTGGACACATACCAAGTTTAGCTCAGTTCTGGGCATCTTTGAAATACCTATACAAACTTGTTCCTACATAGTAACTTGCAACTTTGAATGAGAATGTGCTTGCTTACAGCAACGTGCTATATGTTCTGAATGCCCGAATTGGGAATCTGTGTCAAAACTTTGTTAGGAATTATGTGATCCTTACTAGCTGGAAGTAAGGGAGATGGGGCATGAAGTTAATTCTATGAGTTGGAGACATAAAACGTTTAGCTCAGTTCTGGGCATCTTTGAAATACCTAAACTAACTTGTTCCTACATAGTAACTTGCCACTTTGAATGAGAATGTGCTTGCTTACAGCAACGTGCTATATGATCTGAATGCCCGAATTGGGAATCTGTGTCAAAACTTTGTCAGGAATTATGTGATCCTTACTAGCTGGAAGTAAGGGAGATGGGGCATGAATTTATTTCTAGGAGTTGGAGACATACAACGTTTAGCTCAGTTCTGGGCATCTTTGAAATACCTATACAAACTTGTTCCTACATAGTAACTTGCCACTTTGAATGAGAATGTGCTTGCTTGCAGCAACGTGCTATATGTTCTGAATGCCCGAATTGGGAATCTGTGTCAAAACTTTGTTAGGAATTATGTGATCCTTACTAGCTGGAAGTAAGGGAGATGGGGCATGAAGTTATTTCTAGGAGTTGGAGACATACAACGTTTAGCTCAGTTCTGGGCATCTTTGAAATACCTATACAAACTTGTTCCTACATAGTAACTTGCCACTTTGAATGAGAATGTGCTTGCTTGCAGCAACGTGCTATATGTTCTGAATGCCCGAATTGGGAATCTGTGTCAAAACTTTGTTCGGAATTATGTGATCCTTACTAGCTGGAAGTAAGGGAGATGGGGCATGAATTTATTTCTAGGAGTTGGAGACATACAACGTTTAGCTCACTTCTGGGCATCTTTGAAATACCTATACAAACTTGTTCCTACATAGTAACTTGCAACTTTGAATGAGAATGTGCTTGCTTACAGCAACGTGCTATATGATCTGAATGCCCGAATTGGGAATCTGTGTCAAAACTTTGTTCGGAATTATGTGATCCTTACTAGCTGGAAGTAAGGGAGATGGGGCATGAAGTTATTTCTAGGAGTTGGACACATACCAAGTTTAGCTCAGTTCTGGGCATCTTTGAAATACCTATACAAACTTGTTCCTACATAGTAACTTGCAACTTTGAATGAGAATGTGCTTGCTTACAGCAACGTGCTATATGTTCTGAATGCCCGAGTTGGGAATCTGTGTCAAAACTTTGTTAGGAAATATGTGATCCTTACTAGCTGGAAGTAAGGGAGATGGGGCATGAAGTTATTTCTAGGAGTTGGAGACATACAACGTTTAGCTCAGTTCTGGGCATCTTTGAAATACCTATACAAACTTGTTCCTACATAGTAACTTGCAACTTTGAATGAGAATGTGCTTGCTTGCAGCAACGTGCTATATGTTCTGAATGCCCGAATTGGGAATCTGTGTCAAAACTTTGTTCGGAATTATGTGATCCTTATTAGCTGGAAGTAAGGGAGATGGGGCATGAAGTTATTTCTGGGAGTTGGACACATACCAAGTTTAGCTCAGTTCTGGGCATCTTTGAAATACCTATACAAACTTGTTCCTACATAGTAACTTGCAACTTTGAATGAGAATGTGCTTGCTTACAGTAACGTGCTATATGTTCTGAATGCCCGAATTGGGAATCTGTGTCAAATCTTTGTTAGGAATTATGTGATCCTTACTAGCTGGAAGTAAGGGAGATGGGGCATGAATTTATTTCTAGGAGTTGGAGACATACAACGTTTAGCTCAGTTCTGGGCATCTTTGAAATACCTAAACTAACTTGTTCCTACATAGTAACTTGCCACTTTGAATGAGAATGTGCTTGCTTACAGCAACGTGCTATATGATCTGAATGCCCGAATTGGGAATCTGTGTCAAAACTTTGCTAGGAATTATGTGATCCTTACTAGCTGGAAGTAAGGGAGATGGGGCATGAAGTTATTTCTAGGAGTGGGAGACATACAACGTTTAGCTCAGTTCTGGGCATCTTTGAAATACCTATACAAACTTGTTCCTACATAGTAACTTGCCACTTTGAATGAGAATGTGCTTGCTTGCAGCAACGTGCTATATGTTCTGAATGCCCGAATTGGGAATCTGTGTCAAAACTTTGTTCGGAATTATGTGATCCTTACTAGCTGGAAGTAAGGGAGATGGGGCATGAAGTTATTTCTAGGAGTTGGACACATACCAAGTTTAGCTCAGTTCTGGGCATCTTTGAAATACCTATACAAACTTTTTCCTACACAGTAACTTGCCACTTTGAATGAGAATGTGCTTGCTTACAGCAACGTGCTATATGTTCTGAATGCCCGAATTGGGAATCTGTGTCAAAACTTTGTTAGGAATTATGTGATCCTTACCAGCTGGAAGTAAGGGAGATGGGGCATGAAGTTATTTCTAGGAGTTGGAGACATACAACGTTTAGCTCAGTTCTGGGCATCTTTGAAATACCTAAACTAACTTGTTCCTACATAGTAACTTGCCACTTTGAATGAGAATGTGCTTGCTTGCAGCAACGTGCTATATGTTCTGAATGCCCGAATTGGGAATCTGTGTCAAAACTTTGTTCGGAATTATGTGATCCTTAATAGCTGGAAGTAAGGGAGATGGGGCATGAAGTTATTTCTAGGAGTTGGAGACATACAACGTTTAGCTCAGTTCTGGGCATCTTTGAAATACCTAAACTAACTTGTTCCTACATAGTAACTTGCCACTTTGAATGAGAATGTTCTTGCTTGCAGCAACGTGCTATATGTTCTGAATGCCCGAATTGGGAATCTGTGTCAAAACTTTGTTAGGAATTATGTGATCCTTATTAGCTGGAAGTAAGGGAGATGGGGCATGAAGTTATTTCTGGGAGTTGGACACATACCAAGTTTAGCTCAGTTCTGGGCATCTTTGAAATACCTATACAAACTTGTTCCTACATAGTAACTTGCCACTTTGAATGAGAATGTGCTTGCTTGCAGCAACGTGCTATATGTTCTGAATGCCCGAATTGGGAATCTGTGTCAAAACTTTGTTCGGAATTATGTGATCCTTACTAGCTGGAAGTAAGGGAGATGGGGCATGAAGTTATTTCTAGGAGTTGGACACATACCAAGTTTAGCTCAGTTCTGGGCATCTTTGAAATACCTATACAAACTTGTTCCTACATAGTAACTTGCAACTTTGAATGAGAATGTGCTTGCTTACAGCAACGTGCTATATGTTCTGAATGCCCGAATTGGGAATCTGTGTCAAAACTTTGTTAGGAATTATGTGATCCTTACTAGCTGGAAGTAAGGGAGATGGGGCATGAAGTTAATTCTATGAGTTGGAGACATAAAACGTTTAGCTCAGTTCTGGGCATCTTTGAAATACCTAAACTAACTTGTTCCTACATAGTAACTTGCCACTTTGAATGAGAATGTGCTTGCTTACAGCAACGTGCTATATGATCTGAATGCCCGAATTGGGAATCTGTGTCAAAACTTTGTCAGGAATTATGTGATCCTTACTAGCTGGAAGTAAGGGAGATGGGGCATGAATTTATTTCTAGGAGTTGGAGACATACAACGTTTAGCTCAGTTCTGGGCATCTTTGAAATACCTATACAAACTTGTTCCTACATAGTAACTTGCCACTTTGAATGAGAATGTGCTTGCTTGCAGCAACGTGCTATATGTTCTGAATGCCCGAATTGGGAATCTGTGTCAAAACTTTGTTAGGAATTATGTGATCCTTACTAGCTGGAAGTAAGGGAGATGGGGCATGAAGTTATTTCTAGGAGTTGGAGACATACAACGTTTAGCTCAGTTCTGGGCATCTTTGAAATACCTATACAAACTTGTTCCTACACAGTAACTTGCCACTTTGAATGAGAATGTGCTTGCTTGCAGCAACGTGCTATATGTTCTGAATGCCCGAATTGGGAATCTGTGTCAAAACTTTGTTCGGAATTATGTGATCCTTACTAGCTGGAAGTAAGGGAGATGGGGCATGAATTTATTTCTAGGAGTTGGAGACATACAACGTTTAGCTCACTTCTGGGCATCTTTGAAATACCTATACAAACTTGTTCCTACATAGTAACTTGCAACTTTGAATGAGAATGTGCTTGCTTACAGCAACGTGCTATATGATCTGAATGCCCGAATTGGGAATCTGTGTCAAAACTTTGTTCGGAATTATGTGATCCTTACTAGCTGGAAGTAAGGGAGATGGGGCATGAAGTTATTTCTAGGAGTTGGACACATACCAAGTTTAGCTCAGTTCTGGGCATCTTTGAAATACCTATACAAACTTGTTCCTACATAGTAACTTGCAACTTTGAATGAGAATGTGCTTGCTTACAGCAACGTGCTATATGTTCTGAATGCCCGAGTTGGGAATCTGTGTCAAAACTTTGTTAGGAAATATGTGATCCTTACTAGCTGGAAGTAAGGGAGATGGGGCATGAAGTTATTTCTAGGAGTTGGAGACATACAACGTTTAGCTCAGTTCTGGGCATCTTTGAAATACCTATACAAACTTGTTCCTACATAGTAACTTGCAACTTTGAATGAGAATGTGCTTGCTTGCAGCAACGTGCTATATGTTCTGAATGTCCGAATTGGGAATCTGTGTCAAAACTTTGTTCGGAATTATGTGATCCTTATTAGCTGGAAGTAAGGGAGATGGGGCATGAAGTTATTTCTGGGAGTTGGACACATACCAAGTTTAGCTCAGTTCTGGGCATCTTTGAAATACCTATACAAACTTGTTCCTACATAGTAACTTGCAACTTTGAATGAGAATGTGCTTGCTTACAGTAACGTGCTATATGTTCTGAATGCCCGAATTGGGAATCTGTGTCAAAACTTTGTTAGGAATTATGTGATCCTTACTAGCTGGAAGTAAGGGAGATGGGGCATGAATTTATTTCTAGGAGTTGGAGACATACAACGTTTAGCTCAGTTCTGGGCATCTTTGAAATACCTAAACTAACTTGTTCCTACATAGTAACTTGCCACTTTGAATGAGAATGTGCTTGCTTACAGCAACGTGCTATATGATCTGAATGCCCGAATTGGGAATCTGTGTCAAAACTTTGCTAGGAATTATGTGATCCTTACTAGCTGGAAGTAAGGGAGATGGGGCATGAAGTTATTTCTAGGAGTGGGAGACATACAACGTTTAGCTCAGTTCTGGGCATCTTTGAAATACCTATACAAACTTGTTCCTACATAGTAACTTGCCACTTTGAATGAGAATGTGCTTGCTTGCAGCAACGTGCTATATGTTCTGAATGCCCGAATTGGGAATCTGTGTCAAAACTTTGTTCGGAATTATGTGATCCTTACTAGCTGGAAGTAAGGGAGATGGGGCATGAAGTTATTTCTAGGAGTTGGACACATACCAAGTTTAGCTCAGTTCTGGGCATCTTTGAAATACCTATACAAACTTTTTCCTACACAGTAACTTGCAACTTTGAATGAGAATGTGCTTGCTTACAGCAACGTGCTATATGTTCTGAATGCCCGAATTGGGAATCTGTGTCAAAACTTTGTTAGGAATTATGTGATCCTTACCAGCTGGAAGTAAGGGAGATGGGGCATGAAGTTATTTCTAGGAGTTGGAGACATACAACGTTTAGCTCAGTTCTGGGCATCTTTGAAATACCTAAACTAACTTGTTCCTACATAGTAACTTGCCACTTTGAATGAGAATGTGCTTGCTTGCAGCAACGTGCTATATGTTCTGAATGCCCGAATTGGGAATCTGTGTCAAAACTTTGTTCGGAATTATGTGATCCTTACTAGCTGGAAGTAAGGGAGATGGGGCATGAAGTTATTTCTAGGAGTTGGAGACATAAAACGTTTAGCTCAGTTCTGGGCATCTTTGAAATACCTAAACTAACTTGTTCCTACATAGTAACTTGCCACTTTGAATGAGAATGTGCTTGCTTACAGCAACGTGCTATATGATCTGAATGCCCGAATTGGGAATCTGTGTCAAAACTTTGTCAGGAATTATGTGATCCTTACTAGCTGGAAGTAAGGGAGATGGGGCATGAATTTATTTCTAGGAGTTGGAGACATACAACGTTTAGCTCAGTTCTGGGCATCTTTGAAATACCTATACAAACTTGTTCCTACATAGTAACTTGCCACTTTGAATGAGAATGTGCTTGCTTGCAGCAACGTGCTATATGTTCTGAATGCCCGAATTGGGAATCTGTGTCAAAACTTTGTTAGGAATTATGTGATCCTTACTAGCTGGAAGTAAGGGAGATGGGGCATGAAGTTATTTCTAGGAGTTGGAGACATACAACGTTTAGCTCAGTTCTGGGCATCTTTGAAATACCTATACAAACTTGTTCCTACATAGTAACTTGCCACTTTGAATGAGAATGTGCTTGCTTGCAGCAACGTGCTATATGTTCTGAATGCCCGAATTGGGAATCTGTGTCAAAACTTTGTTCGGAATTATGTGATCCTTACTAGCTGGAAGTAAGGGAGATGGGGCATGAAGTTATTTCTAGGAGTTGGACACATACCAAGTTTAGCTCAGTTCTGGGCATCTTTGAAATACCTATACAAACTTGTTCCTACACAGTAACTTGCAACTTTGAATGAGAATGTGCTTGCTTACAGCAACGTGCTATATGTTCTGAATGCCCGAATTGGGAATCTGTGTCAAAACTTTGTTAGGAATTATGTGATCCTTACTAGCTGGAAGTAAGGGAGATGGGGCATGAAGTTATTTCTAGGAGTTGGAGACATAATACGTTTAGCTCAGTTCTGGGCATCTTTGAAATACCTAAACTAACTTGTTCCTACATAGTGACTTGCCACTTTGAATGAGAATGTGCTTGCTTACAGCAACGTGCTATATGTTCTGAATGCCCGAATTGGGAATCTGTGTCAAAACTTTGTTAGGAATTATGTGATCCTTACTAGCTGGAAGTAAGGGAGATGGGGCATGAAGTTATTTCTAGGAGTTGGAGACATACAACGTTTAGCTCAGTTCTGGGCATCTTTGAAATACCTATACAAACTTGTTCCTACATAGTAACTTGCCACTTTGAATGAGAATGTGCTTGCTTGCAGCAACGTGCTATATGTTCTGAATGCCCGAATTGGGAATCTGTGTCAAAACTTTGTTCGGAATTATGTGATCCTTATTAGCTGGAAGTAAGCGAGATGGGGCATGAAGTTATTTCTGGGAGTTGGACACATACCAAGTTTAGCTCAGTTCTGGGCATCTTTGAAATACCTATACAAACTTGTTCCTACATAGTAACTTGCAACTTTGAATGAGAATGTGCTTGCTTACAGTAACGTGCTATATGTTCTGAATGCCCGAATTGGGAATCTGTGTCAAAACTTTGTTAGGAATTATGTGATCCTTACTAGCTGGAAGTAAGGGAGATGGGGCATGAAGTTATTTCTAGGAGTTGGAGACAGAATACGTTTAGCTCAGTTCTGGGCATCTTTGAAATACCTATACAAACTTGTTCCTACATAGTAACTTGCCACTTTGAATGAGAATGTGCTTGCTTGCAGCAACGTGCTATATGTTCTGAATGCCCGAATTGGGAATCTGTGTCAAAACTTTGTACGGAATTATGTGATCCTTACTAGCTGGAAGTAAGGGAGATGGGGCATGAAGTTATTTCTAGGAGTTGGACACATACCAAGTTTAGCTCAGTTCTGGGCATCTTTGAAATACCTATACAAACTTGTTCCTACATAGTAACTTGCAACTTTGAATGAGAATGTGCTTGCTTACAGCAACGTGCTATATGTTCTGAATGCCCGAATTGGGAATCTGTGTCAAAACTTTGTTAGGAATGATGTGATCCTTACTAGCTGGAAGTAAGGGAGATGGGGCATGAAGTTATTTCTAGGAGTTGGAGACATAAAACTTTTAGCTCAGTTCTGGGCATCTTTGAAATACCTAAACTAACTTGTTCCTACATAGTAACTTGCCACTTTGAATGAGAATGTGCTTGCTTACAGCAACGTGCTATATGATCTGAATGCCCGAATTGGGAATCTGTGTCAAAACTTTGTTAGGAATTATGTGATCCTTACTAGCTGGAAGTAAGGGAGATGGGGCATGAAGTTATTTCTAGGAGTTGGTGACATAATACGTTTAGCTCAGTTCTGGGCATCTTTGAAATACCTAAACTAACTTGTTCCTACATAGTAACTTGCCACTTTGAATGAGAATGTGCTTGCTTGCAGCAACGTGCTATATGATATGAATGCCCGAATTGGGAATCTGTGTCAAAATTTTGTTCGGAATTATGTGATCCTTACTAGCTGGAAGTAAGGGAGATGGGGCATGAAGTTATTTCTGGGAGTTGGACACATACCAAGTTTAGCTCAGTTCTGGGCATCTTTGAAATACCTATACAAACTTGTTCCTACATAGTAACTTGCAACTTTGAATGAGAATGTGCTTGCTTACAGCAACGTGCTATATGTTCTGAATGCCCGAATTGGGAATCTGTGTCAAAACTTTGTTAGGAATTATGTGATCCTTACTAGCTGGAAGTAAGGGAGATGGGGCATGAAGTTATTTCTAGGAGTTGGAGACATAATACGTTTAGCTCAGTTCTGGGCATCTTTGAAATACCTATACAAACTTGTTCCTACATAGTAACTTGCCACTTTGAATGAGAATGTGCTTGCTTACAGCAACGTGCTATATGTTCTGAATGCCCGAATTGGGAATCTGTGTCAAAACTTTGTTCGGAATTATGTGATCCTTACTAGCTGGAAGTAAGGGAGATGGGGCATGAAGTTATTTCTAGGAGTTGGACACATACCAAGTTTAGCTCAGTTCTGGGCATCTTTGAAATACCTATACAAACTTGTTCCTACATAGTAACTTGCAACTTTGAATGAGAATGTGCTTGCTTACAGCAACGTGCTATATGTTCTGAATGCCCGAATTGGGAATCTGTGTCAAAACTTTGTTAGGAATTATGTGATCCTTACTAGCTGGAAGTAAGGGAGATGGGGCATGAAGTTATTTCTAGGAGTTGGAGACATACAACGTTTAGCTCAGTTCTGGGTATCTTTGAAATACCTAAACTAACTTGTTCCTACATAGTAACTTGCCACTTTGAATGAGAATGTGCTTGCTTACAGCAACGTGCTATATGATCTGAATGCCCGAATTGGGAATCTGTGTCAAAACTTTGTTAGGAATTATGTGATCCTTACTAGCTGGAAGTAAGGGAGATGGGGCATGAAGTTATTTCTAGGAGTTGGACACATACCAAGTTTAGCTCAGTTCTGGGCATCTTTGAAATACCTATACAAACTTGTTCCTACATAGTAACTTGCAACTTTGAATGAGAATGTGCTTGCTTACAGCAACGTGCTATATGTTCTGAATGCCCGAATTGGGAATCTGTGTCAAAACTTTGTTAGGAATTATGTGATCCTTACTAGCTGGAAGTAAGGGAGATGGGGCATGAAGTTATTTCTAGGAATTGGAGACATAAAACGTTTAGCTCAGTTCTGGGCATCTTTGAAATACCTAAACTAACTTGTTCCTACATAGTAACTTGCCACTTTGAATGAGAATGTGCTTGCTTACAGCAACGTGCTATATGATCTGAATGCCCGAATTGGGAATCTGTGTCAAAACTTTCTTCGGAATTATGTGATCCTTACTAGCTGGAAGTAAGGGAGATGGGGCATGAAGTTATTTCTAGGAGTTGGAGACATACAACGTTTAGCTCAGTTCTGGGCATCTTTGAAATACCTATACAAACTTGTTCCTACATAGTAACTTGCCACTTTGAATGAGAATGTGCTTGCTTGCAGCAACGTGCTATATGTTCTGAATGCCCGAATTGGGAATCTGTGTCAAAACTTTCTTCGGAATTATGTGATCCTTACTAGCTGGAAGTAAGGGAGATGGGGCATGAAGTTATTTCTAGGAGTTGGACACATACCAAGTTTAGCTCAGTTCTGGGCATCTTTGAAATACCTATACAAACTTGTTCCTACACAGTAACTTGCAACTTTGAATGAGAATGTGCTTGCTTACAGCAACGTGCTATATGTTCTGAATGCCCGAATTGGGAATCTGTGTCAAAACTTTGTTAGGAATTATGTGATCCTTACTAGCTGGAAGTAAGGCAGATGGGGCATGAAGTTATTTCTAGGAGTTGGAGACATAAAACTTTTAGCTCAGTTCTGGGCATCTTTGAAATACCTAAACTAACTTGTTCCTACATAGTAACTTGCCACTTTCAATGAGAATGTGCTTGCTTACAGCAACGTGCTATATGATCTGAATGCCCGAATTGGGAATCTGTGTCAAAACTTTGTTAGGAATTATGTGATCCTTACTAGCTGGAAGTAAGGGAGATGGGGCATGAAGTTATTTCTAGGAGTTGGAGACATACAACGTTTAGCTCAGTTCTGGGCATCT
The DNA here is from genome assembly GCF_020826845.1 of Diceros bicornis minor. Classification (NCBI taxonomy): domain Eukaryota; kingdom Metazoa; phylum Chordata; class Mammalia; order Perissodactyla; family Rhinocerotidae; genus Diceros; species Diceros bicornis. The sequence goes on from NC_080780.1 coordinate 14,318,587, forward strand.
TTGAAATACCTATACAAACTTGTTCCTACATAGTAACTTGCCACTTTGAATGAGAATGTGCTTGCTTGCAGCAACGTGCTATATGTTCTGAATGCCCGAATTGGGAATCTGTGTCAAAACTTTGTTCGGAATTATGTGATCCTTACTAGCTGGAAGTAAGTGAGATGGGGCATGAAGTTATTTCTAGGAGTTGGACACATACCAAGTTTAGCTCAGTTCTGGGCATCGTTGAAATACCTATACAAACTTGTTCCTACATAGTAACTTGCCACTTTGAATGAGAATGTGTTTGCTTACAGCAACGTGCTATATGTTCTGAATGCCCGAATTGGGAATCTGTGTCAAAACTTTGTTAGGAATTATGTGATCCTTACTAGCTGGAAGTAAGGGAGATGGGGCATGAAGTTATTTCTAGGAGTTGGCGACATAAAACGTTTAGCTCAGTTCTGGGCATCTTTGAAATACCTAAACTAACTTGTTCCTACATAGTAACTTGCCACTTTGAATGAGAATGTGCTTGCTTGCAGCAAGGTGCTATATGTTCTGAATGCCCGAATTGGGAATCTGTGTCAAAACTTTGTTCGGAATTATGTGATCCTTATTAGCTGGAAGTAAGGGAGATGGGGCATGAAGTTATTTCTGGGAGTTGGACACATACCAAGTTTAGCTCAGTTCTGGGCATCTTTGAAATACCTATACAAACTTGTTCCTACATAGTAACTTGCAACTTTGAATGAGAATGTGCTTGCTTACAGCAACGTGCTATATGTTCTGAATGCCCGAATTGGGAATCTGTGTCAAAACTTTGTTAGGAATTTTGTGATCCTTACTAGAAGGAAGTAAGGGAGATGGGGCATGAAGTGATTTCTAGGAGTTGGAGACATAAAACTTTTAGCTCAGTTCTGGGCATCTTTGAAATACCTAAACTAACTTGTTCCTACATAGTAACTTGCCACTTTGAATGAGAATGTGCTTGCTTACAGCAACGTGCTATATGATCTGAATGCCCGAATTGGGAATCTGTGTCAAAACTTTGTTAGGAATTATGTGATCCTTACTAGCTGGAAGTAAGGGAGATGGGGCATGAAGTTATTTCTAGGAGTTGGAGACATACAACGTTTAGCTCAGTTCTGGGCATCTTTGAAATACCTATACAAACTTGTTCCTACATAGTAACTTGCAACTTTGAATGAGAATGTGATTGCTTGCAGCAACGTGCTATATGTTCTGAATGCCCGAATTGGGAATCTGTGTCAAAACTTTGTTCAGAATTATGTGATCCTTACTAGCTGGAAGTAAGGGAGATGGGGCATGAAGTTATTTCTAGGAGTTGGACACATACCAAGTTTAGCTCAGTTCTGGGCATCTTTGAAATACCTATACAAACTTGTTCCTACATAGTAACTTGCCACTTTGAATGAGAATGTGCTTGCTTACAGCAACGTGCTATATGCTCTGAATGCCCGAATTGGGAATCTGTGTCAAAACTTTGTTAGGAATTATGTGATCCTTACTAGCTGGAAGTAAGGGAGATGGGGCATGAAGTTATTTCTAGGAGTTGCAGACATACAACGTTTAGCTCAGTTCTGGGCATCTTTGAAATACCTATACAAACTTGTTCCTACATAGTAACTTGCAACTTTGAATGAGAATGTGCTTGCTTGCAGCAACGTGCTATATGTTCTGAATGCCCGAATTGGGAATCTGTGTCAAAACTTTGTTCGGAATTATGTGATCCTTATTAGCTGGAAGTAAGGGAGATGGGGCATGAAGTTATTTCTGGGAGTTGGACACATACCAAGTTTAGCTCAGTTCTGGGCATCTTTGAAAGACCTATACAAACTTGTTCCTACATAGTAACTTGCAACTTTGAATGAGAATGTGCTTGCTTACAGCAACGTGCTATATGTTCTGAATGCCCGAATTGGGAATCTGTGTCAAAACTTTGTTCGGAATTATGTGATCATTATTAGCTGGAAGTAAGGGAGATGGGGCATGAAGTTATTTCTGGGAGTTGGACACATACCAAGTTTAGCTCAGTTCTGGGCATCTTTGAAAGACCTATACAAACTTGTTCCTACATAGTAACTTGCCACTTTGAATGAGAATGTGCTTGCTTGCAGCAACGTGCTATATGTTCTGAATGCCCGAATTGGGAATCTGTGTCAAAACTTTGTTCGGAATTATGTGATCCTTACTAGCTGGAAGTAAGGGAGATGGGGCATGAAGTTATTTCTAGGAGTTGGACACATACCAAGTTTAGCTCAGTTCTGGGCATCTTTGAAATACCTATACAAACTTGTTCCTACATAGTAACTTGCCACTTTGAATGAGAATGTGCTTGCTTACAGCAACGTGCTATATGTTCTGAATGCCCGAATTGGGAATCTGTGTCAAAACTTTGTTAGGAATTATGTGATCCTTACTAGCTGGAAGTAAGGGAGATGGGGCATGAAGTTATTTCTAGGAGTTGGAGACATAAAACGTTTAGCTCAGTTCTGGGCATCTTTGAAATACCTAAACTAACTTGTTCCTACATAGTAACTTGCCACTTTGAATGAGAATGTGCTTGCTTACAGCAACGTGCTATATGATCTGAATGCCCGAATTGGGAATCTGTGTCAAAACTTTGCTAGGAATTATGTGATCCTTACTAGCTGGAAGTAAGGGAGATGGGGCATGAAGTTATTTCTAGGAGTTGGAGACATATTACGTTTAGCTCAGTTCTGGGCATCTTTGAAATACCTATACAAACTTGTTCCTACATAGTAACTTGCCACTTTGAATGAGAATGTGCTTGCTTACAGCAACGTGCTATATGTTCTGAATGCCCGAATTGGGAATCTGTGTCAAAACTTTGTTCGGAATTATGTGATCCTTACTAGCTGGAAGTAAGGGAGATGGGGCATGAAGTTATTTCTAGGAGTTGGACACAAACCAAGTTTAGCTCAGTTCTGGGCATCTTTGAAATACCTATACAAACTTGTTCCTACATAGTAACTTGCAACTTTGAATGAGAATGTGCTTGCTTACCGCAACGTGCTATATGTTCTGAATGCCCGAATTGGGAATCTGTGTCAAAACTTTGTTAGGAATTATGTGATCCTTACTAGCTGGAAGTAAGGGAGATGGGGCATGAAGTTATTTCTAGGAGTTGGACACATACCAAGTTTAGCTCAGTTCTGGGCATCTTTGAAATACCTATACAAACTTGTTCCTACATAGTAACTTGCAACTTTGAATGAGAATGTGCTTGCTTACAGCAACGTGCTATATGTTCTGAATGCCCGAATTGGGAATCTGTGTCAAAACTTTGTTAGGAATTATGTGATCCTTACTAGCTGGAAGTAAGGGAGATGGGGCATGAAGTTATTTCTAGGAATTGGAGACATAAAACGTTTAGCTCAGTTCTGGGCATCTTTGAAATACCTAAACTAACTTGTTCCTACATAGTAACTTGCCACTTTGAATGAGAATGTGCTTGCTTACAGCAACGTGCTATATGATCTGAATGCCCGAATTGGGAATCTGTGTCAAAACTTTCTTCGGAATTATGTGATCCTTACTAGCTGGAAGTAAGGGAGATGGGGCATGAAGTTATTTCTAGGAGTTGGAGACATACAACGTTTAGCTCAGTTCTGGGCATCTTTGAAATACCTATACAAACTTGTTCCTACATAGTAACTTGCCACTTTGAATGAGAATGTGCTTGCTTGCAGCAACGTGCTATATGTTCTGAATGCCCGAATTGGGAATCTGTGTCAAAACTTTCTTCGGAATTATGTGATCCTTACTAGCTGGAAGTAAGGGAGATGGGGCATGAAGTTATTTCTAGGAGTTGGACACATACCAAGTTTAGCTCAGTTCTGGGCATCTTTGAAATACCTATACAAACTTGTTCCTACACAGTAACTTGCAACTTTGAATGAGAATGTGCTTGCTTACAGCAACGTGCTATATGTTCTGAATGCCCGAATTGGGAATCTGTGTCAAAACTTTGTTAGGAATTATGTGATCCTTACTAGCTGGAAGTAAGGCAGATGGGGCATGAAGTTATTTCTAGGAGTTGGAGACATAAAACTTTTAGCTCAGTTCTGGGCATCTTTGAAATACCTAAACTAACTTGTTCCTACATAGTAACTTGCCACTTTCAATGAGAATGTGCTTGCTTACAGCAACGTGCTATATGATCTGAATGCCCGAATTGGGAATCTGTGTCAAAACTTTGTTAGGAATTATGTGATCCTTACTAGCTGGAAGTAAGGGAGATGGGGCATGAAGTTATTTCTAGGAGTTGGAGACATACAACGTTTAGCTCAGTTCTGGGCATCTTTGAAATACCTATACAAACTTGTTCCTACATAGTAACTTGCCACTTTGAATGAGAATGTGCTTGCTTGCAGCAACGTGCTATATGTTCTGAATGCCCGAATTGGGAATCTGTGTCAAAACTTTGTTAGGAATTATGTGATGCTTACTAGCTGGAAGTAAGGGAGATGGGGCATGAAGTTATTTCTAGGAGTTGCAGACATACAACGTTTAGCTCAGTTCTGGGCATCTTTGAAATACCTATACAAACTTGTTCCTACATAGTAACTTGCAACTTTGAATGAGAATGTGCTTGCTTGCAGCAACGTGCTATATGTTCTGAATGCCCGAATTGGGAATCTGTGTCAAAACTTTGTTCGGAATTATGTGATCCTTATTAGCTGGAAGTAAGGGAGATGGGGCATGAAGTTATTTCTGGGAGTTGGACACATACCAAGTTTAGCTCAGTTCTGGGCATCTTTGAAAGACCTATACAAACTTGTTCCTACATAGTAACTTGCAACTTTGAATGAGAATGTGCTTGCTTACAGCAACGTGCTATATGTTCTGAATGCCCGAATTGGGAATCTGTGTCAAAACTTTGTTCGGAATTATGTGATCATTATTAGCTGGAAGTAAGGGAGATGGGGCATGAAGTTATTTCTGGGAGTTGGACACATACCAAGTTTAGCTCAGTTCTGGGCATCTTTGAAAGACCTATACAAACTTGTTCCTACATAGTAACTTGCCACTTTGAATGAGAATGTGCTTGCTTGCAGCAACGTGCTATATGTTCTGAATGCCCGAATTGGGAATCTGTGTCAAAACTTTGTTCGGAATTATGTGATCCTTACTAGCTGGAAGTAAGGGAGATGGGGCATGAAGTTATTTCTAGGAGTTGGACACATACCAAGTTTAGCTCAGTTCTGGGCATCTTTGAAATACCTATACAAACTTGTTCCTACATAGTAACTTGCCACTTTGAATGAGAATGTGCTTGCTTACAGCAACGTGCTATATGTTCTGAATGCCCGAATTGGGAATCTGTGTCAAAACTTTGTTAGGAATTATGTGATCCTTACTAGCTGGAAGTAAGGGAGATGGGGCATGAAGTTATTTCTAGGAGTTGGAGACATAAAACGTTTAGCTCAGTTCTGGGCATCTTTGAAATACCTAAACTAACTTGTTCCTACATAGTAACTTGCCACTTTGAATGAGAATGTGCTTGCTTACAGCAACGTGCTATATGATCTGAATGCCCGAATTGGGAATCTGTGTCAAAACTTTGCTAGGAATTATGTGATCCTTACTAGCTGGAAGTAAGGGAGATGGGGCATGAAGTTATTTCTAGGAGTGGGAGACATACAACGTTTAGCTCAGTTCTGGGCATCTTTGAAATACCTATACAAACTTGTTCCTACATAGTAACTTGCCACTTTGAATGAGAATGTGCTTGCTTGCAGCAACGTGCTATATGTTCTGAATGCCCGAATTGGGAATCTGTGTCAAAACTTTGTTCGGAATTATGTGATCCTTACTAGCTGGAAGTAAGGGAGATGGGGCATGAAGTTATTTCTAGGAGTTGGACACATACCAAGTTTAGCTCAGTTCTGGGCATCTTTGAAATACCTATACAAACTTTTTCCTACACAGTAACTTGCAACTTTGAATGAGAATGTGCTTGCTTACAGCAACGTGCTATATGTTCTGAATGCCCGAATTGGGAATCTGTGTCAAAACTTTGTTCGGAATTATGTGATCCTTACCAGCTGGAAGTAAGGGAGATGGGGCATGAAGTTATTTCTAGGAGTTGGAGACATACAACGTTTAGCTCAGTTCTGGGCATCTTTGAAATACCTAAACTAACTTGTTCCTACATAGTAACTTGCCACTTTGAATGAGAATGTGCTTGCTTGCAGCAACGTGCTATATGTTCTGAATGCCCGAATTGGGAATCTGTGTCAAAACTTTGTTCGGAATTATGTGATCCTTACTAGCTGGAAGTAAGGGAGATGGGGCATGAAGTTATTTCTAGGAGTTGGAGACATAAAACGTTTAGCTCAGTTCTGGGCATCTTTGAAATACCTAAACAAACTTGTTCCTACATAGTAACTTGCCACTTTGAATGAGAATGTGCTTGCTTACAGCAACGTGCTATATGATCTGAATGCCCGAATTGGGAATCTGTGTCAAAACTTTGTCAGGAATTATGTGATCCTTACTAGCTGGAAGTAAGGGAGATGGGGCATGAATTTATTTCTAGGAGTTGGAGACATACAACGTTTAGCTCAGTTCTGGGCATCTTTGAAATACCTATACAAACTTGTTCCTACATAGTAACTTGCCACTTTGAATGAGAATGTGCTTGCTTGCAGCAACGTGCTATATGTTCTGAATGCCCGAATTGGGAATCTGTGTCAAAACTTTGTTAGGAATTATGTGATCCTTACTAGCTGGAAGTAAGGGAGATGGGGCATGAAGTTATTTCTAGGAGTTGGAGACATACAACGTTTAGCTCAGTTCTGGGCATCTTTGAAATACCTATACAAACTTGTTCCTACCTAGTAACTTGCCACTTTGAATGAGAATGTGCTTGCTTGCAGCAACGTGCTATATGTTCTGAATGCCCGAATTGGAAATCTGTGTCAAAACTTTGTTCGGAATTACGTGATCCTTACTAGCTGGAAGTAAGGGAGATGGGGCATGAAGTTATTTCTAGGAGTTGGACACATACCAAGTTTAGCTCAGTTCTGGGCATCTTTGAAATACCTATACAAACTTGTTCCTACACAGTAACTTGCAACTTTGAATGAGAATGTGCTTGCTTACAGTAACGTGCTATATGTTCTGAATGCCCGAATTGGGAATCTGTGTCAAAACTTTGTTAGGAATTATGTGATCCTTACTAGCTGGAAGTAAGGGAGATGGGGCATGAAGTTATTTCTAGGAGTTGGAGACAGAATACGTTTAGCTCAGTTCTGGGCATCTTTGAAATACCTATACAAACTTGTTCCTACATAGTAACTTGCCACTTTGAATGAGAATGTGCTTGCTTGCAGCAACGTGCTATATGTTCTGAATGCCCGAATTGGGAATCTGTGTCAAAACTTTGTTCGGAATTATGTGATCCTTACTAGCTGGAAGTAAGGGAGATGGGGCATGAATTTATTTCTAGGAGTTGGAGACATACAACGTTTAGCTCAGTTCTGGGCATCTTTGAAATACCTATACAAACTTGTTCCTACATAGTAACTTGCCACTTTGAATGAGAATGTGCTTGCTTGCAGCAACGTGCTATATGTTCTGAATGCCCGAATTGGGAATCTGTGTCAAAACTTTGTTAGGAATTATGTGATCCTTACTAGCTGGAAGTAAGGGAGATGGGGCATGAAGTTATTTCTAGGAGTTGGAGACATACAACGTTTAGCTCAGTTCTGGGCATCTTTGAAATACCTATACAAACTTGTTCCTACATAGTAACTTGCCACTTTGAATGAGAATGTGCTTGCTTGCAGCAACGTGCTATATGTTCTGAATGCCCGAATTGGGAATCTGTGTCAAAACTTTGTTCGGAATTATGTGATCCTTATTAGCTGGAAGTAAGGGAGATGGGGCATGAAGTTATTTCTGGGAGTTGGACACATACCAAGTTTAGCTCAGTTCTGGGCATCTTTGAAATACCTATACAAACTTGTTCCTACATAGTAACTTGCAACTTTGAATGAGAATGTGCTTGCTTACAGTAACGTGCTATATGTTCTGAATGCCCGAATTGGGAATCTGTGTCAAAACTTTGTTAGGAATTATGTGATCCTTACTAGCTGGAAGTAAGGGAGATGGGGCATGAAGTTATTTCTAGGAGTTGGAGACAGAATACGTTTAGCTCAGTTCTGGGCATCTTTGAAATACCTATACAAACTTGTTCCTACATAGTAACTTGCCACTTTGAATGAGAATGTGCTTGCTTGCAGCAACGTGCTATATGTTCTGAATGCCCGAATTGGGAATCTGTGTCAAAACTTTGTTCGGAATTATGTGATCCTTACTAGCTGGAAGTAAGGGAGATGGGGCATGAAGTTATTTCTAGGAGTTGGACACATACCAAGTTTAGCTCAGTTCTGGGCATCTTTGAAATACCTATACAAACTTGTTCCTACATAGTAACTTGGAACTTTGAATGAGAATGTGCTTGCTTACAGCAACGTGCTATATGTTCTGAATGCCCGAATTGGGAATCTGTGTCAAAACTTTGTTAGGAATGATGTGATCCTTACTAGCTGGAAGTAAGGGAGATGGGGCATGAAGTTATTTCTAGGAGTTGGAGACATAAAACGTTTAGCTCAGTTCTGGGCATCTTTGAAATACCTAAACTAACTTGTTCCTACATAGTAACTTGCCACTTTGAATGAGAATGTGCTTGCTTACAGCAACGTGCTATATGATCTGAATGCCCGAATTGGGAATCTGTGTCAAAACTTTGCTAGGAATTATGTGATCCTTACTAGCTGGAAGTAAGGGAGATGGGGCATGAAGTTATTTCTAGGAGTGGGAGACATACAACGTTTAGCTCAGTTCTGGGCATCTTTGAAATACCTATACAAACTTGTTCCTACATAGTAACTTGCCACTTTGAATGAGAATGTGCTTGCTTGCAGCAACGTGCTATATGTTCTGAATGCCCGAATTGGGAATCTGTGTCAAAACTTTGTTCGGAATTATGTGATCCTTACTAGCTGGAAGTAAGGGAGATGGAGCATGAAGTTATTTCTAGGAGTTGGACACATACCAAGTTTAGCTCAGTTCTGGGCATCTTTGAAATACCTATACAAACTTGTTCCTACACAGTAACTTGCAACTTTGAATGAGAATGTGCTTGCTTACAGCAACGTGCTATATGTTCTGAATGCCCGAATTGGGAATCTGTGTCAAAACTTTGTTAGGAATTATGTGATCCTTACTAGCTGGAAGTAAGGGAGATGGGGCATGAAGTTATTTCTAGGAGTTGGAGACATACAACGTTTAGCTCAGTTCTGGGCATCTTTGAAATACCTAAACTAACTTGTTCCTACATAGTAACTTGCCACTTTGAATGAGAATGTGCTTGCTTGCAGCAACGTGCTATATGTTCTGAATGCCCGAATTGGGAATCTGTGTCAAAACTTTGTTAGGAATTATGTGATCCTTATTAGCTGGAAGTAAGGGAGATGGGGCATGAAGTTATTTCTGGGAGTTGGACACATACCAAGTTTAGCTCAGTTCTGGGCATCTTTGAAATACCTATACAAACTTGTTCCTACATAGTAACTTGCCACTTTGAATGAGAATGTGCTTGCTTGCAGCAACGTGCTATATGTTCTGAATGCCCGAATTGGGAATCTGTGTCAAAACTTTGTTCGGAATTATGTGATCCTTACTAGCTGGAAGTAAGGGAGATGGGGCATGAAGTTATTTCTAGGAGTTGGACACATACCAAGTTTAGCTCAGTTCTGGGCATCTTTGAAATACCTATACAAACTTGTTCCTACATAGTAACTTGCAACTTTGAATGAGAATGTGCTTGCTTACAGCAACGTGCTATATGTTCTGAATGCCCGAATTGGGAATCTGTGTCAAAACTTTGTTAGGAATTATGTGATCCTTACTAGCTGGAAGTAAGGGAGATGGGGCATGAAGTTATTTCTAGGAGTTGGAGACATACAACGTTTAGCTCAGTTCTGGGCATCTTTGAAATACCTATACAAACTTGTTCCTACATAGTAACTTGCCACTTTGAATGAGAATGTGCTTGCTTGCAGCAACGTGCTATATGTTCTGAATGCCCGAATTGGGAATCTGTGTCAAAACTTTGTTCGGAATTATGTGATCCTTATTAGCTGGAAGTAAGGGAGATGGGGCATGAAGTTATTTCTGGGAGTTGGACACATACCAAGTTTAGCTCAGTTCTGGGCATCTTTGAAATACCTATACAAACTTGTTCCTACATAGTAACTTGCAACTTTGAATGAGAATGTGCTTGCTTACAGCAACGTGCTATATGTTCTGAATGCCCGAATTGGGAATCTGTGTCAAAACTTTGTTAGGAATTATGTGATCCTTACTAGCTGGAAGTAAGGGAGATGGGGCATGAAGTTAATTCTATGAGTTGGAGACATAAAACGTTTAGCTCAGTTCTGGGCATCTTTGAAATACCTAAACTAACTTGTTCCTACATAGTAACTTGCCACTTTGAATGAGAATGTGCTTGCTTACAGCAACGTGCTATATGATCTGAATGCCCGAATTGGGAATCTGTGTCAAAACTTTGTCAGGAATTATGTGATCCTTACTAGCTGGAAGTAAGGGAGATGGGGCATGAATTTATTTCTAGGAGTTGGAGAAATACAACGTTTAGCTCAGTTCTGGGCATCTTTGAAATACCTATACAAACTTTTTCCTACTTAGTAACTTGCCACTTTGAATGAGAATGTGCTTGCTTGCAGCAACGTGCTATATGTTCTGAATGCCCGAATTGGGAATCTGTGTCAAAACTTTGTTCGGAATTATGTGATCCTTACTAGCTGGAAGTAAGGGAGATGGGGCATGAATTTATTTCTAGGAGTTGGAGACATACAACGTTTAGCTCAGTTCTGGGCATCTTTGAAATACCTATACAAACTTGTTCCTACATAGTAACTTGCCACTTTGAATGAGAATGTGCTTGCTTGCAGCAACGTGCTATATGTTCTGAATGCCCGAATTGGGAATCTGTGTCAAAACTTTGTTCGGAATTATGTGATCCTTACTAGCTGGAAGTAAGGGAGATGGGGCATGAAGTTATTTCTAGGAGTTGGAGACATACAACGTTTAGCTCAGTTCTGGGCATCTTTGAAATACCTATACAAACTTGTTCCTACCTAGTAACTTGCCACTTTGAATGAGAATGTGCTTGCTTGCAGCAACGTGCTATATGTTCTGAATGCCCGAATTGGAAATCTGTGTCAAAACTTTGTTCGGAATTATGTGATCCTTACTAGCTGGAAGTAAGGGAGATGGGGCATGAAGTTATTTCTAGGAGTTGGACACATACCAAGTTTAGCTCAGTTCTGGGCATCTTTGAAATACCTATACAAACTTGTTCCTACACAGTAACTTGCAACTTTGAATGAGAATGTGCTTGCTTACAGCAACGTGCTATATGTTCTGAATGCCCGAATTGGGAATCTGTGTCAAAACTTTGTTAGGAATTATGTGATCCTTACTAGCTGGAAGTAAGGGAGATGGGGCATGAAGTTATTTCTAGGAGTTGGAGACAGAATACGTTTAGCTCAGTTCTGGGCATCTTTGAAATACCTATACAAACTTGTTCCTACATAGTAACTTGCCACTTTGAATGAGAATGTGCTTGCTTGCAGCAACGTGCTATATGTTCTGAATGCCCGAATTGGGAATCTGTGTCAAAACTTTGTTCGGAATTATGTGATCCTTACTAGCTGGAAGTAAGGGAGATGGGGCATGAATTTATTTCTAGGAGTTGGAGACATACAACGTTTAGCTCAGTTCTGGGCATCTTTGATATACCTATACAAACTTGTTCCTACATAGTAACTTGCCACTTTGAATGAGAATGTGCTTGCTTGCAGCAACGTGCTATATGTTCTGAATGCCCGAATTGGGAATCTGTGTCAAAACTTTGTTAGGAATTATGTGATCCTTACTAGCTGGAAGTAAGGGAGATGGGGCATGAAGTTATTTCTAGGAGTTGGAGACATACAACGTTTAGCTCAGTTCTGGGCATCTTTGAAATACCTATACAAACTTGTTCCTACATAGTAACTTGCCACTTTGAATGAGAATGTGCTTGCTTGCAGCAACGTGCTATATGTTCTGAATGCCCGAATTGGGAATCTGTGTCAAAACTTTGTTCGGAATTATGTGATCCTTATTAGCTGGAAGTAAGGGAGATGGGGCATGAAGTTATTTCTGGGAGTTGGACACATACCAAGTTTAGCTCAGTTCTGGGCATCTTTGAAATACCTATACAAACTTGTTCCTACATAGTAACTTGCAACTTTGAATGAGAATGTGCTTGCTTACAGTAACGTGCTATATGTTCTGAATGCCCGAATTGGGAATCTGTGTCAAAACTTTGTTAGGAATTATGTGATCCTTACTAGCTGGAAGTAAGGGAGATGGGGCATGAAGTTATTTCTAGGAGTTGGAGACAGAATACGTTTAGCTCAGTTCTGGGCATCTTTGAAATACCTATACAAACTTGTTCCTACATAGTAACTTGCCACTTTGAATGAGAATGTGCTTGCTTGCAGCAACGTGCTATATGTTCTGAATGCCCGAATTGGGAATCTGTGTCAAAACTTTGTTCGGAATTATGTGATCCTTACTAGCTGGAAGTAAGGGAGATGGGGCATGAAGTTATTTCTAGGAGTTGGACACATACCAAGTTTAGCTCAGTTCTGGGCATCTTTGAAATACCTATACAAACTTGTTCCTACACAGTAACTTGCAACTTTGAATGAGAATGTGCTTGCTTACAGCAACGTGCTATATGTTCTGAATGCCCGAATTGGGAATCTGTGTCAAAACTTTGTTAGGAATGATGTGATCCTTACTAGCTGGAAGTAAGGGAGATGGGGCATGAAGTTATTTCTAGGAGTTGGAGACATAAAACTTTTAGCTCAGTTCTGGGCATCTTTGAAATACCTAAACTAACTTGTTCCTACATAGTAACTTGCCACTTTGAATGAGAATGTGCTTGCTTACAGCAACGTGCTATATGATCTGAATGCCCGAATTGGGAATCTGTGTCAAAACTTTGCTAGGAATTATGTGATCCTTACTAGCTGGAAGTAAGGGAGATGTTGCATGAAGTTATTTCTAGGAGTGGGAGACATACAACGTTTAGCTCAGTTCTGGGCATCTTTGAAATACCTATACAAACTTGTTCCTACATAGTAACTTGCCACTTTGAATGAGAATGTGCTTGCTTGCAGCAACGTGCTATATGTTCTGAATGCCCGAATTGGGAATCTGTGTCAAAACTTTGTTCGGAATTATGTGATCCTTACTAGCTGGAAGTAAGGGAGATGGAGCATGAAGTTATTTCTAGGAGTTGGACACATACCAAGTTTAGCTCAGTTCTGGGCATCTTTGAAATACCTATACAAACTTGTTCCTACATAGTAACTTGCAACTTTGAATGAGAATGTGCTTGCTTACAGCAACGTGCTATATGTTCTGAATGCCCGAATTGGGAATCTGTGTCAAAACTTTGTTAGGAATTATGTGATCCTTACTAGCTGGAAATAAGGGAGATGGGGCATGAAGTTATTTCTAGGAGTTGCAGACATACAACGTTTAGCTCAGTTCTGGGCATCTTTGAAATACCTAAACTAACTTGTTCCTACATAGTAACTTGCCACTTTGAATGAGAATGTTCTTGCTTGCAGCAACGTGCTATATGTTCTGAATGCCCGAATTGGGAATCTGTGTCAAAACTTTGTTCGGAATTATGTGATCCTTATTAGCTGGAAGTAAGGGAGATGGGGCATGAAGTTATTTCTGGGAGTTGGACACATACCAAGTTTAGCTCAGTTCTGGGCATCTTTGAAATACATATACAAACTTGTTCCTACATAGTAACTTGCCACTTTGAATGAGAAAGTGCTAGCTTGCAGCAACGTGCTATATGTTCTGAATGCCAGAATAGGGAATCTGTGTCAAAACTTTGTTCGGAATTATGTGATCCTTACTAGCTGGAAGTAAGGGAGATGGGGCATGAAGTTATTTCTAGGAGTTGGACACATACCAAGTTTAGCTCAGTTCTGGGCATCTTTGAAATACCTATACAAACTTGTTCCTACATAGTAACTTGCCACTTTGAATGAGAATGTGCTTGCTTGCAGCAACGTGCTATATGTTCTGAATGCCCGAATTGGGAATCTGTGTCAAAACTTTGTTCGGAATTATGTGATCCTTACTAGCTGGAAGTAAGGGAGATGGGGCATGAAGTTATTTCTAGGAGTTGGAGACGTAAAACGTTTAGCTCAGTTCTGGGCATCTTTGAAATACCTAAACTAACTTGTTCCTACATAGTAACTTGCCACTTTGAATGAGAATGTGCTTGCTTACAGCAACGTGCTATATGATCTCAATGCCCGAATTGGGAATCTGTGTCAAAACTTTGTCAGGAATTATGTGATCCTTACTAGCTGGAAGTAAGGGAGATGGGGCATGAAGTTATTTCTAGGAGTTGGAGACATACAACGTTTAGCTCAGTTCTGGGCATCTTTGAAATACCTATACAAACTTGTTCCTACATAGTAACTTGCAACTTTGAATGAGAATGTGCTTGCTTACAGCAACGTGCTATATGATCTGAATGCCCGAATTGGGAATCTGTGTCAAAACTTTGTTCGGAAGTATGTGATCCTTACTAGCTGGAAGTAAGGGAGATGGGGCATGAAGTTATTTCTAGGAGTTGGAGACATACAACGTTTAGCTCAGTTCTGGGCATCTTTGAAATACCTATACAAACTTGTTCCTACATAGTAACTTGCAACTTTGAATGAGAATGTGCTTGCTTACAGCAACGTGCTATATGATCTGAATGCCCGAATTGGGAATCTGTGTCAAAACTTTGTTCGGAAGTATGTGATCCTTACTAGCTGGAAGTAAGGGAGATGGGGCATGAAGTTATTTCTAGGAGGTGGACACATACCAAGTTTAGCTCAGTTCTGGGCATCTTTGAAATACCTATACAAACTTGTTCCTACATAGTAACTTGCAACTTTGAATGAGAATGTGCTTGCTTACAGCAACGTGCTATATGTTCTGAATGCCCGAATTGGGAATCTGTGTCAAAACTTTGTTAGGAATGATGTGATCCTTACTAGCTGGAAGTAAGGGAGATGGGGCATGAAGTTATTTCTAGGAGTTGGAGACATACAACGTTTAGCTCAGTTCTGGGCATCTTTGAAATACCTATACAAACTTGTTCCTACATAGTAACTTGCCACTTTGAATGAGAATGTGCTTGCTTGAAGCAACGTGCTATATGTTCTGAATGCCCGAATTGGGAATCTGTGTCAAAACTTTGTTCGGAATTATGTGATCCTTACTAGCTGGAAGTAAGGGAGATGTGGCATGAAGTTATTTCTAGGAGTTGGACACATACCAAGTTTAGCTCAGTTCTGGGCATCTTTGAAATACCTATACAAACTTGTTCCTACACAGTAACTTGCAACTTTGAATGAGAATGTGCTTGCTTACAGCAACGTGCTATATGTTCTGAATGCCCGAAATGGGAATCTGTGTCAAAACTTTGTTAGGATTTATGTGATCCTTACTAGCTGGAAGTAAGGGAGATGGGGCATGAAGTTATTTCTAGGAGTTGGAGACATAATACGTTTAGGTCAGTTCTGGGCATCTTTGAAATACCTAAACTAACTTGTTCCTACATAGTAACTTGCCACTTTGAATGAGAATGTGCTTGCTTACAGCAACGTACTATATGATCTGAATGCCCGAATTGGGACTCTGTGTCAAAACTTTGTTAGGAATTATGTGATCCTTACTAGCTGGAAGTAAGGGAGATGGGGCATGAATTTATTTCTAGGAGTTGGAGACATACAACGTTTAGCTCAGTTCTGGGCATCTTTGAAATACCTATACAAACTTGTTCCTACATAGTAACTTGCAACTTTGAATGAGAATGTGCTTGCTTACTGCAACGTGCTATATGATCTGAATGCCCGAATTGGGAATCTGTGTCAAAACTTTGTTCGGAATTATGTGATCCTTACTAGCTGGAAGTAAGGGAGATGGGGCATGAAGTTATTTCTAGGAGTTGGACACATACCAAGTTTAGCTCAGTTCTGGGCATCTTTGAAATACCTATACAAACTTGTTCCTACATAGTAACTTGCAACTTTGAATGAGAATGTGCTTGCTTACAGCAACGTGCTATATGTTCTGAATGCCCGAATTGGGAATCTGTGTCAAAACTTTGTTAGGAATTATGTGATCCTTACTAGCTGGAAGTAAGGGAGATGGGGCATGAAGTTATTTCTAGGAGTTGGAGACATACAACGTTTAGCTCAGTTCTGGGCATCTTTGAAATACCTATACAAACTTGTTCCTACATAGTAACTTGCAACTTTGAATGAGAATGTGCTTGCTTGTAGCAACGTGCTATATGTTCTGAATGCCCGAATTGGGAATCTGTGTCAAAACTTTGTTAGGAATTATGTGATCCTTATTAGCTGGAAGTAATGGAGATGGGGCAGGAAGTTATTTCTGGGAGTTGGACACATACCATGTTTAGCTCAGTTCTGGGCATCTTTGAAATACCTATACAAACTTGTTCCTACATAGTAACTTGCAACTTTGAATGAGAATGTGCTTGCTTACAGCAACGTGCTATATGTTCTGAATGCCCGAATTGGGAATCTGTGTCAAAACTTTGTTAGGAATTATATGATCCTTACTAGCTGGAAGTAAGGGAGATGGGGCATGAAGTTATTTCTAGGAGTTGGAGACATAAAAGGTTTAGCTCAGTTCTGGGCATCTTTGAAATACCTAAACTAACTTGTTCCTACATAGTAACTTGCCACTTTGAATGAGAATGTGCTTGCTTACAGCAACGTGCTATATGATCTGAATGCCCGAATTGGGAATCTGTGTCAAAACTTTGTTAGGAATTATGTGATCCTTACTAGCTGGAAGTAAGGGAGATGGGGCATGAAGTTATTTCTAGGAGTTGGAGACATACAACGTTTAGCTCAGTTCTGGGCATCTTTGAAATACCTATACAAACTTGTTCCTACATAGTAACTTGCCACTTTGAATGAGAATGTGCTTGCTTGCAGCAACGTGCTATATGTTCTGAATGCCCGAATTGGGAATCTGTGTCAAAACTTTGTTCGGAATTATGTGATCCTTACTAGCTGGAAGTAAGGGAGATGGGGCATGAAGTTATTTCTAGGAGTTGGACACATACCAAGTTTAGCTCAGTTCTGGGCATCTTTGAAATACCTATACAAACTTGTTCCTACACAGTAACTTGCAACTTTGAATGAGAATGTGCTTGCTTACAGCAACGTGCTATATGTTCTGAATGCCCGAATTGGGAATCTGTGTCAAAACTTTGTTCGGAATTATGTGATCCTTATTAGCTGGAAGTAAGGGAGATGGGGCATGAAGTTATTTCTGGGAGTTGGACACATACCTAGTTTATCTCAGTTCTGGGCATCTTTGAAATACCTATACAAACTTGTTCCTACATAGTAACTTGCAACTTTGAATGAGAATGTGCTTGCTTACAGCAACGTGCTATATGTTCTGAATGCCCGAATTGGGAATCTGTGTCAAAACTTTGTTAGGAATTATGTGATCCTTACTAGCTGGAAGTAAGGGAGATGGGGCATGAAGTTATTTCTAGGAGTTGGAGACATAAAACGTTTAGCTCAGTTCTGGGCATCTTTGAAATACCTAAACTAACTTGTTCCTACATAGTAACTTGCCACTTTGAATGAGAATGTGCTTGCTTATAGCAACGTGCTATATGATCTGAATGCCCGAATTGGGAATCTGTGTGAAAACTTTGTTAAGAATTATGTGATCCTTACTAGCTGGAAGTAAGGGAGATGGGGCATGAAGTTATTTCTAGGAGTTGGACACATACCAAGTTTAGCTCACTTCTGGGCATCTTTGAAATACCTATACAAACTTGTTCCTACATAGTAACTTGCAACTTTGAATGAGAATGTGCTTGCTTACAGCAACGTGCTATATGTTCTGAATGCCCGAATTGGGAATCTGTGTCAAAACTTTGTTAGGAATTATGTGATCCTTACTAGCTGGAAGTAAGGGAGATGGGGCATGAAGTTATTTCTAGGAGTTGGAGACATACAACGTTTAGCTCAGTTCTGGGCATCTTTGAAATACCTATACAAACTTGTTCCTACATAGTAACTTGCAACTTTGAATGAGAATGTGCTTGCTTGCAGCAACGTGCTATATGTTCTGAATGCCCGAATTGGGAATCTGTGTCAAAACTTTGTTAGGAATTATGTGAACCTTATTAGCTGGAAGTAATGGAGATGGGGCAGGAAGTTATTTCTGGGAGTTGGACACATACCATGTTTAGCTCAGTTCTGGGCATCTTTGAAATACCTATACAAACTTGTTCCTACATAGTAACTTGCAACTTTGAATGAGAATGTGCTTGCTTACAGCAACGTGCTATATGTTCTGAATGCCCGAATTGGGAATCTGTGTCAAAACTTTGTTAGGAATTATGTGATCCTTACTAGCTGGAAGTAAGGGAGATGGGGCATGAAGTTATTTCTAGGAGTTGGAGACATAAAACGTTTAGCTCAGTTCTGAGCATCTTTGAAATACCTAAACTAACTTGTTCCTACATAGTAACTTGCCACTTTGAATGAGAATGTGCTTGCTTACAGCAACGTGCTATATGATCTGAATGCCCGAATTGGGAATCTGTGTCAAAACTTTGTTAGGAATTATGTGATCCTTACTAGCTGGAAGTAAGGGAGATGGGGCATGAAGTTATTTCTAGGAGTTGGAGACATACAACGTTTAGCTCAGTTCTGGGCATCTTTGAAATACCTATACAAACTTGTTCCTACATAGTAACTTGCCACTTTGAATGAGAATGTGCTTGCTTGCAGCAACGTGCTATATGTTCTGAATGCCCGAATTGGGAATCTGTGTCAAAACTTTGTTCGGAATTATGTGATCCTTACTAGCTGGAAGTAAGGGAGATGGGGCATGAAGTTATTTCTAGGAGTTGGACACATACCAAGTTTAGCTCAGTTCTGGGCATCTTTGAAATACCTATACAAACTTGTTCCTACACAGTAACTTGCAACTTTGAATGAGAATGTGCTTGCTTACAGCAACGTGCTATATGTTCTGAATGCCCGAATTGGGAATCTGTGTCAAAACTTTGTTAGGAATTATGTGATCCTTACTAGCTGGAAGTAAGGGAGATGGGGCATGAAGTTATTTCTAGGAGTTGGAGACATACAACGTTTAGCTCAGTTCTGGGCATCTTTGAAATACCTATACAAACTTGTTCCTACATAGTAACTTGCCACTTTGAATGAGAATGTGCTTGCTTGCAGCAACGTGCTATATGTTCTGAATGCCCGAATTGGGAATCTGTGTCAAAACTTTGTTCGGAATTATGTGATCCTTATTAGCTGGAAGTAAGGGAGATGGGGCATGAAGTTATTTCTGTGAGTTGGACACATACCTAGTTTAGCTCAGTTCTGGGCATCTTTGAAAT
The DNA here is from genome assembly GCF_020826845.1 of Diceros bicornis minor. Classification (NCBI taxonomy): domain Eukaryota; kingdom Metazoa; phylum Chordata; class Mammalia; order Perissodactyla; family Rhinocerotidae; genus Diceros; species Diceros bicornis. Next base: position 14,338,202 of record NC_080780.1, read on the forward strand.
ACCTATACAAACTTGTTCCTACACAGTAACTTGCAACTATGAATGAGAATGTGCTTGCTTACAGCAACGTGCTATATGTTCTGAATGCCCGAATTGGGAATCTGTGTCAAAACTTTGTTAGGAATTATGTGATCCTTACTAGCTGGAAGTAAGGGAGATGGGGCATGAAGTTATTTCTAGGAGTTGGAGACATAAAACGTTTAGCTCAGTTCTGGGCATCTTTGAAATACCTAAACTAACTTGTTCCTACATAGTAACTTGCCACTTTGAATGAGAATGTGCTTGCTTGCAGCAACGTGCTATATGTTCTGAATGCCCGAATTGGGAATCTGTGTCAAAACTTTGTTCGGAATTATGTGATCCTTATTAGCTGGAAGTAAGGGAGATGGGGCATGAAGTTATTTCTGGGAGTTGGACACATACCAAGTTTAGCTCAGTTCTGGGCATCTTTGAAATACCTATACAAACTTGTTCCTACATAGTAACTTGCAACTTTGAATGAGAATGTGCTTGCTTACAGTAACGTGCTATATGTTCTGAATGCCCGAATTGGGAATCTGTGTCAAAACTTTGTTAGCAATTATGTGATCCTTACTAGCTGGAAGTAAGGGAGATGGGGCATGAAGTTATTTCTAGGAGTTGGAGACAGAATACGTTTAGCTCAGTTCTGGGCATCTTTGAAATACCTATACAAACTTGTTCCTACATAGTAACTTGCCACTTTGAATGAGAATGTGCTTGCTTGCAGCAACGTGCTATATGTTCTGAATGCCCGAATTGGGAATCTGTGTCAAAACTTTGTTCGGAATTATGTGATCCTTACTAGCTGGAAGTAAGGGAGATGGGGCATGAAGTTATTTCTAGGAGTTGGACACATACCAAGTTTAGCTCAGTTCTGGGCATCTTTGAAATACCTATACAAACTTGTTCCTACACAGTAACTTGCAACTTTGAATGAGAATGTGCTTGCTTACAGCAACGTGCTATATGTTCTGAATGCCCGAATTGGGAATCTGTGTCAAAACTTTGTTAGGAATGATGTGATCCTTACTAGCTGGAAGTAAGGGAGATGGGGCATGAAGTTATTTCTAGGAGTTGGAGACATAAAACTTTTAGCTCAGTTCTGGGCATCTTTGAAATACCTAAACTAACTTGTTCCTACATAGTAACTTGCCACTTTGAATGAGAATGTGCTTGCTTACAGCAACGTGCTATATGATCTGAATGCCCGAATTGGGAATCTGTGTCAAAACTTTGCTAGGAATTATGTGATCCTTACTAGCTGGAAGTAAGGGAGATGTTGCATGAAGTTATTTCTAGGAGTGGGAGACATACAACGTTTAGCTCAGTTCTGGGCATCTTTGAAATACCTATACAAACTTGTTCCTACATAGTAACTTGCCACTTTGAATGAGAATGTGCTTGCTTGCAGCAACGTGCTATATGTTCTGAATGCCCGAATTGGGAATCTGTGTCAAAACTTTGTTCGGAATTATGTGATCCTTACTAGCTGGAAGTAAGGGAGATGGAGCATGAAGTTATTTCTAGGAGTTGGACACATACCAAGTTTAGCTCAGTTCTGGGCATCTTTGAAATACCTATACAAACTTGTTCCTACATAGTAACTTGCAACTTTGAATGAGAATGTGCTTGCTTACAGCAACGTGCTATATGTTCTGAATGCCCGAATTGGGAATCTGTGTCAAAACTTTGTTAGGAATTATGTGATCCTTACTAGCTGGAAGTAAGGGAGATGGGGCATGAAGTTATTTCTAGGAGTTGCAGACATACAACGTTTAGCTCAGTTCTGGGCATCTTTGAAATACCTAAACTAACTTGTTCCTACATAGTAACTTGCCACTTTGAATGAGAATGTTCTTGCTTGCAGCAACGTGCTATATGTTCTGAATGCCCGAATTGGGAATCTGTGTCAAAACTTTGTTCGGAATTATGTGATCCTTATTAGCTGGAAGTAAGGGAGATGGGGCATGAAGTTATTTCTGGGAGTTGGACACATACCAAGTTTAGCTCAGTTCTGGGCATCTTTGAAATACATATACAAACTTGTTCCTACATAGTAACTTGCCACTTTGAATGAGAAAGTGCTAGCTTGCAGCAACGTGCTATATGTTCTGAATGCCAGAATAGGGAATCTGTGTCAAAACTTTGTTCGGAATTATGTGATCCTTACTAGCTGGAAGTAAGGGAGATGGGGCATGAAGTTATTTCTAGGAGTTGGACACATACCAAGTTTAGCTCAGTTCTGGGCATCTTTGAAATACCTATACAAACTTGTTCCTACATAGTAACTTGCCACTTTGAATGAGAATGTGCTTGCTTGCAGCAACGTGCTATATGTTCTGAATGCCCGAATTGGGAATCTGTGTCAAAACTTTGTTCGGAATTATGTGATCCTTACTAGCTGGAAGTAAGGGAGATGGGGCATGAAGTTATTTCTAGGAGTTGGAGACGTAAAACGTTTAGCTCAGTTCTGGGCATCTTTGAAATACCTAAACTAACTTGTTCCTACATAGTAACTTGCCACTTTGAATGAGAATGTGCTTGCTTACAGCAACGTGCTATATGATCTCAATGCCCGAATTGGGAATCTGTGTCAAAACTTTGTCAGGAATTATGTGATCCTTACTAGCTGGAAGTAAGGGAGATGGGGCATGAAGTTATTTCTAGGAGTTGGAGACATACAACGTTTAGCTCAGTTCTGGGCATCTTTGAAATACCTATACAAACTTGTTCCTACATAGTAACTTGCAACTTTGAATGAGAATGTGCTTGCTTACAGCAACGTGCTATATGATCTGAATGCCCGAATTGGGAATCTGTGTCAAAACTTTGTTCGGAAGTATGTGATCCTTACTAGCTGGAAGTAAGGGAGATGGGGCATGAAGTTATTTCTAGGAGTTGGAGACATACAACGTTTAGCTCAGTTCTGGGCATCTTTGAAATACCTATACAAACTTGTTCCTACATAGTAACTTGCAACTTTGAATGAGAATGTGCTTGCTTACAGCAACGTGCTATATGATCTGAATGCCCGAATTGGGAATCTGTGTCAAAACTTTGTTCGGAAGTATGTGATCCTTACTAGCTGGAAGTAAGGGAGATGGGGCATGAAGTTATTTCTAGGAGGTGGACACATACCAAGTTTAGCTCAGTTCTGGGCATCTTTGAAATACCTATACAAACTTGTTCCTACATAGTAACTTGCAACTTTGAATGAGAATGTGCTTGCTTACAGCAACGTGCTATATGTTCTGAATGCCCGAATTGGGAATCTGTGTCAAAACTTTGTTAGGAATGATGTGATCCTTACTAGCTGGAAGTAAGGGAGATGGGGCATGAAGTTATTTCTAGGAGTTGGAGACATACAACGTTTAGCTCAGTTCTGGGCATCTTTGAAATACCTATACAAACTTGTTCCTACATAGTAACTTGCCACTTTGAATGAGAATGTGCTTGCTTGAAGCAACGTGCTATATGTTCTGAATGCCCGAATTGGGAATCTGTGTCAAAACTTTGTTCGGAATTATGTGATCCTTACTAGCTGGAAGTAAGGGAGATGTGGCATGAAGTTATTTCTAGGAGTTGGACACATACCAAGTTTAGCTCAGTTCTGGGCATCTTTGAAATACCTATACAAACTTGTTCCTACACAGTAACTTGCAACTTTGAATGAGAATGTGCTTGCTTACAGCAACGTGCTATATGTTCTGAATGCCCGAAATGGGAATCTGTGTCAAAACTTTGTTAGGATTTATGTGATCCTTACTAGCTGGAAGTAAGGGAGATGGGGCATGAAGTTATTTCTAGGAGTTGGAGACATAATACGTTTAGGTCAGTTCTGGGCATCTTTGAAATACCTAAACTAACTTGTTCCTACATAGTAACTTGCCACTTTGAATGAGAATGTGCTTGCTTACAGCAACGTACTATATGATCTGAATGCCCGAATTGGGACTCTGTGTCAAAACTTTGTTAGGAATTATGTGATCCTTACTAGCTGGAAGTAAGGGAGATGGGGCATGAATTTATTTCTAGGAGTTGGAGACATACAACGTTTAGCTCAGTTCTGGGCATCTTTGAAATACCTATACAAACTTGTTCCTACATAGTAACTTGCAACTTTGAATGAGAATGTGCTTGCTTACTGCAACGTGCTATATGATCTGAATGCCCGAATTGGGAATCTGTGTCAAAACTTTGTTCGGAATTATGTGATCCTTACTAGCTGGAAGTAAGGGAGATGGGGCATGAAGTTATTTCTAGGAGTTGGACACATACCAAGTTTAGCTCAGTTCTGGGCATCTTTGAAATACCTATACAAACTTGTTCCTACATAGTAACTTGCAACTTTGAATGAGAATGTGCTTGCTTACAGCAACGTGCTATATGTTCTGAATGCCCGAATTGGGAATCTGTGTCAAAACTTTGTTAGGAATTATGTGATCCTTACTAGCTGGAAGTAAGGGAGATGGGGCATGAAGTTATTTCTAGGAGTTGGAGACATACAACGTTTAGCTCAGTTCTGGGCATCTTTGAAATACCTATACAAACTTGTTCCTACATAGTAACTTGCAACTTTGAATGAGAATGTGCTTGCTTGTAGCAACGTGCTATATGTTCTGAATGCCCGAATTGGGAATCTGTGTCAAAACTTTGTTAGGAATTATGTGATCCTTATTAGCTGGAAGTAATGGAGATGGGGCAGGAAGTTATTTCTGGGAGTTGGACACATACCATGTTTAGCTCAGTTCTGGGCATCTTTGAAATACCTATACAAACTTGTTCCTACATAGTAACTTGCAACTTTGAATGAGAATGTGCTTGCTTACAGCAACGTGCTATATGTTCTGAATGCCCGAATTGGGAATCTGTGTCAAAACTTTGTTAGGAATTATATGATCCTTACTAGCTGGAAGTAAGGGAGATGGGGCATGAAGTTATTTCTAGGAGTTGCAGACATACAACGTTTAGCTCAGTTCTGGGCATCTTTGAAATACCTAAACTAACTTGTTCCTACATAGTAACTTGCCACTTTGAATGAGAATGTGCTTGCTTACAGCAACGTGCTATATGATCTGAATGCCCGAATTGGGAATCTGTGTCAAAACTTTGTTAGGAATTATGTGATCCTTACTAGCTGGAAGTAAGGGAGATGGGGCATGAAGTTATTTCTAGGAGTTGGAGACATACAACGTTTAGCTCAGTTCTGGGCATCTTTGAAATACCTATACAAACTTGTTCCTACATAGTAACTTGCCACTTTGAATGAGAATGTGCTTGCTTGCAGCAACGTGCTATATGTTCTGAATGCCCGAATTGGGAATCTGTGTCAAAACTTTGTTCGGAATTATGTGATCCTTACTAGCTGGAAGTAAGGGAGATGGGGCATGAAGTTATTTCTAGGAGTTGGACACATACCAAGTTTAGCTCAGTTCTGGGCATCTTTGAAATACCTATACAAACTTGTTCCTACACAGTAACTTGCAACTTTGAATGAGAATGTGCTTGCTTACAGCAACGTGCTATATGTTCTGAATGCCCGAATTGGGAATCTGTGTCAAAACTTTGTTCGGAATTATGTGATCCTTATTAGCTGGAAGTAAGGGAGATGGGGCATGAAGTTATTTCTGGGAGTTGGACACATACCTAGTTTATCTCAGTTCTGGGCATCTTTGAAATACCTATACAAACTTGTTCCTACATAGTAACTTGCAACTTTGAATGAGAATGTGCTTGCTTACAGCAACGTGCTATATGTTCTGAATGCCCGAATTGGGAATCTGTGTCAAAACTTTGTTAGGAATTATGTGATCCTTACTAGCTGGAAGTAAGGGAGATGGGGCATGAAGTTATTTCTAGGAGTTGGAGACATAAAACGTTTAGCTCAGTTCTGGGCATCTTTGAAATACCTAAACTAACTTGTTCCTACATAGTAACTTGCCACTTTGAATGAGAATGTGCTTGCTTATAGCAACGTGCTATATGATCTGAATGCCCGAATTGGGAATCTGTGTGAAAACTTTGTTAAGAATTATGTGATCCTTACTAGCTGGAAGTAAGGGAGATGGGGCATGAAGTTATTTCTAGGAGTTGGACACATACCAAGTTTAGCTCACTTCTGGGCATCTTTGAAATACCTATACAAACTTGTTCCTACATAGTAACTTGCAACTTTGAATGAGAATGTGCTTGCTTACAGCAACGTGCTATATGTTCTGAATGCCCGAATTGGGAATCTGTGTCAAAACTTTGTTAGGAATTATGTGATCCTTACTAGCTGGAAGTAAGGGAGATGGGGCATGAAGTTATTTCTAGGAGTTGGAGACATACAACGTTTAGCTCAGTTCTGGGCATCTTTGAAATACCTATACAAACTTGTTCCTACATAGTAACTTGCCACTTTGAATGAGAATGTGCTTGCTTGCAGCAACGTGCTATATGTTCTGAATGCCCGAATTGGGAATCTGTGTCAAAACTTTGTTAGGAATTATGTGAACCTTATTAGCTGGAAGTAATGGAGATGGGGCAGGAAGTTATTTCTGGGAGTTGGACACATACCATGTTTAGCTCAGTTCTGGGCATCTTTGAAATACCTATACAAACTTGTTCCTACATAGTAACTTGCAACTTTGAATGAGAATGTGCTTGCTTACAGCAACGTGCTATATGTTCTGAATGCCCGAATTGGGAATCTGTGTCAAAACTTTGTTAGGAATTATGTGATCCTTACTAGCTGGAAGTAAGGGAGATGGGGCATGAAGTTATTTCTAGGAGTTGGAGACATAAAACGTTTAGCTCAGTTCTGAGCATCTTTGAAATACCTAAACTAACTTGTTCCTACATAGTAACTTGCCACTTTGAATGAGAATGTGCTTGCTTACAGCAACGTGCTATATGATCTGAATGCCCGAATTGGGAATCTGTGTCAAAACTTTGTTAGGAATTATGTGATCCTTACTAGCTGGAAGTAAGGGAGATGGGGCATGAAGTTATTTCTAGGAGTTGGAGACATACAACGTTTAGCTCAGTTCTGGGCATCTTTGAAATACCTATACAAACTTGTTCCTACATAGTAACTTGCCACTTTGAATGAGAATGTGCTTGCTTGCAGCAACGTGCTATATGTTCTGAATGCCCGAATTGGGAATCTGTGTCAAAACTTTGTTCGGAATTATGTGATCCTTACTAGCTGGAAGTAAGGGAGATGGGGCATGAAGTTATTTCTAGGAGTTGGACACATACCAAGTTTAGCTCAGTTCTGGGCATCTTTGAAATACCTATACAAACTTGTTCCTACACAGTAACTTGCAACTTTGAATGAGAATGTGCTTGCTTACAGCAACGTGCTATATGTTCTGAATGCCCGAATTGGGAATCTGTGTCAAAACTTTGTTAGGAATTATGTGATCCTTACTAGCTGGAAGTAAGGGAGATGGGGCATGAAGTTATTTCTAGGAGTTGGAGACATACAACGTTTAGCTCAGTTCTGGGCATCTTTGAAATACCTATACAAACTTGTTCCTACATAGTAACTTGCCACTTTGAATGAGAATGTGCTTGCTTGCAGCAACGTGCTATATGTTCTGAATGCCCGAATTGGGAATCTGTGTCAAAACTTTGTTCGGAATTATGTGATCCTTATTAGCTGGAAGTAAGGGAGATGGGGCATGAAGTTATTTCTGTGAGTTGGACACATACCTAGTTTAGCTCAGTTCTGGGCATCTTTGAAATACCTATACAAACTTGTTCCTACACAGTAACTTGCAACTATGAATGAGAATGTGCTTGCTTACAGCAACGTGCTATATGTTCTGAATGCCCGAATTGGGAATCTGTGTCAAAACTTTGTTAGGAATTATGTGATCCTTACTAGCTGGAAGTAAGGGAGATGGGGCATGAAGTTATTTCTAGGAGTTGGAGACATAAAACGTTTAGCTCAGTTCTGGGCATCTTTGAAATACCTAAACTAACTTGTTCCTACATAGTAACTTGCCACTTTGAATGAGAATGTGCTTGCTTGCAGCAACGTGCTATATGTTCTGAATGCCCGAATTGGGAATCTGTGTCAAAACTTTGTTCGGAATTATGTGATCCTTATTAGCTGGAAGTAAGGGAGATGGGGCATGAAGTTATTTCTGGGAGTTGGACACATACCAAGTTTAGCTCAGTTCTGGGCATCTTTGAAATACCTATACAAACTTGTTCCTACATAGTAACTTGCAACTTTGAATGAGAATGTGCTTGCTTACAGTAACGTGCTATATGTTCTGAATGCCCGAATTGGGAATCTGTGTCAAAACTTTGTTAGGAATTATGTGATCCTTACTAGCTGGAAGTAAGGGAGATGGGGCATGAAGTTATTTCTAGGAGTTGGAGACAGAATACGTTTAGCTCAGTTCTGGGCATCTTTGAAATACCTATACAAACTTGTTCCTACATAGTAACTTGCCACTTTGAATGAGAATGTGCTTGCTTGCAGCAACGTGCTATATGTTCTGAATGCCCGAATTGGGAATCTGTGTCAAAACTTTGTTCGGAATTATGTGATCCTTACTAGCTGGAAGTAAGGGAGATGGGGCATGAAGTTATTTCTAGGAGTTGGACACATACCAAGTTTAGCTCAGTTCTGGGCATCTTTGAAATACCTATACAAACTTGTTCCTACACAGTAACTTGCAACTTTGAATGAGAATGTGCTTGCTTACAGCAACGTGCTATATGTTCTGAATGCCCGAATTGGGAATCTGTGTCAAAACTTTGTTAGGAATGATGTGATCCTTACTAGCTGGAAGTAAGGGAGATGGGGCATGAAGTTATTTCTAGGAGTTGGAGACATAAAACTTTTAGCTCAGTTCTGGGCATCTTTGAAATACCTAAACTAACTTGTTCCTACATAGTAACTTGCCACTTTGAATGAGAATGTGCTTGCTTACAGCAACGTGCTATATGATCTGAATGCCCGAATTGGGAATCTGTGTCAAAACTTTGCTAGGAATTATGTGATCCTTACTAGCTGGAAGTAAGGGAGATGTTGCATGAAGTTATTTCTAGGAGTGGGAGACATACAACGTTTAGCTCAGTTCTGGGCATCTTTGAAATACCTATACAAACTTGTTCCTACATAGTAACTTGCCACTTTGAATGAGAATGTGCTTGCTTGCAGCAACGTGCTATATGTTCTGAATGCCCGAATTGGGAATCTGTGTCAAAACTTTGTTCGGAATTATGTGATCCTTACTAGCTGGAAGTAAGGGAGATGGAGCATGAAGTTATTTCTAGGAGTTGGACACATACCAAGTTTAGCTCAGTTCTGGGCATCTTTGAAATACCTATACAAACTTGTTCCTACATAGTAACTTGCAACTTTGAATGAGAATGTGCTTGCTTACAGCAACGTGCTATATGTTCTGAATGCCCGAATTGGGAATCTGTGTCAAAACTTTGTTAGGAATGATGTGATCCTTACTAGCTGGAAGTAAGGGAGATGGGGCATGAAGTTATTTCTAGGAGTTGGAGACATACAACGTTTAGCTCAGTTCTGGGCATCTTTGAAATACCTATACAAACTTGTTCCTACATAGTAACTTGCCACTTTGAATGAGAATGTGCTTGCTTGAAGCAACGTGCTATATGTTCTGAATGCCCGAATTGGGAATCTGTGTCAAAACTTTGTTCGGAATTATGTGATCCTTACTAGCTGGAAGTAAGGGAGATGGGGCATGAAGTTATTTCTAGGAGTTGGACGCATACCAAGTTTAGCTCAGTTCTGGGCATCTTTGAAATACCTATACAAACTTGTTCCTACACAGTAACTTGCAACTTTGAATGAGAATGTGCTTGCTTACAGCAACGTGCTATATGTTCTGAATGCCCGAAATGGGAATCTGTGTCAAAACTTTGTTAGGAATTATGTGATCCTTACTAGCTGGAAGTAAGGGAGATGGGGCATGAAGTTATTTCTAGGAGTTGGAGACATAATACGTTTAGCTCAGTTCTGGGCATCTTTGAAATACCTAAACTAACTTGTTCCTACATAGTAACTTGCCACTTTGAATGAGAATGTGCTTGCTTACAGCAACGTGCTATATGATCTGAATGCCCGAATTGGGAATCTGTGTCAAAACTTTGTTAGGAATTATGTGATCCTTACTAGCTGGAAGTAAGGGAGATGGGGCATGAAGTTATTTCTAGGAGTTGGAGACATACAACGTTTAGCTCAGTTCTGGGCATCTTTGAAATACCTATACAAACTTGTTCCTACATAGTAACTTGCCACTTTGAATGAGAATGTGCTTGCTTGCAGCAACGTGCTATATGTTCTGAATGCCCGAATTGGGAATCTGTGTCAAAACTTTGTTCGGAATTATGTGATCCTTACTAGCTGGAAGTAAGGGAGATGGGGCATGAAGTTATTTCTAGGAGTTGGACACATACCAAGTTTAGTTCAGTTCTGGGCATCTTTGAAATACCTATACAAACTTGTTCCTACACAGTAACTTGCAACTTTGAATGAGAATGTGCTTGCTTACAGCAACGTGCTATATGTTCTGAATGCCCGAATTGGGAATCTGTGTCAAAACTTTGTTCGGAATTATGTGATCCTTATTAGCTGGAAGTAAGGGAGATGGGGCATGAAGTTATTTCTGGGAGTTGGACACATACCAAGTTTAGCTCAGTTCTGGGCATCTTTGAAATACCTATACAAACTTGTTCCTACACAGTAACTTGCAACTTTGAATGAGAATGTGCTTGCTTACAGCAACGTGCTATATGTTCTGAATGCCCGAATTGGGAATCTGTGTCAAAACTTTGTTAGGAATGATGTGATCCTTACTAGCTGGAAGTAAGGGAGATGGGGCATGAAGTTATTTCTAGGAGTTGGAGACATAAAACTTTTAGCTCAGTTCTGGGCATCTTTGAAATACCTAAACTAACTTGTTCCTACATAGTAACTTGCCACTTTGAATGAGAATGTGCTTGCTTACAGCAACGTGCTATATGATCTGAATGCCCGAATTGGGAATCTGTGTCAAAACTTTGCTAGGAATTATGTGATCCTTACTAGCTGGAAGTAAGGGAGATGTTGCATGAAGTTATTTCTAGGAGTGGGAGACATACAACGTTTAGCTCAGTTCTGGGCATCTTTGAAATACCTATACAAACTTGTTCCTACATAGTAACTTGCCACTTTGAATGAGAATGTGCTTGCTTGCAGCAACGTGCTATATGTTCTGAATGCCCGAATTGGGAATCTGTGTCAAAACTTTGTTCGGAATTATGTGATCCTTACTAGCTGGAAGTAAGGGAGATGGAGCATGAAGTTATTTCTAGGAGTTGGACACATACCAAGTTTAGCTCAGTTCTGGGCATCTTTGAAATACCTATACAAACTTGTTCCTACATAGTAACTTGCAACTTTGAATGAGAATGTGCTTGCTTACAGCAACGTGCTATATGTTCTGAATGCCCGAATTGGGAATCTGTGTCAAAACTTTGTTAGGAATGATGTGATCCTTACTAGCTGGAAGTAAGGGAGATGGGGCATGAAGTTATTTCTAGGAGTTGGAGACATACAACGTTTAGCTCAGTTCTGGGCATCTTTGAAATACCTATACAAACTTGTTCCTACATAGTAACTTGCCACTTTGAATGAGAATGTGCTTGCTTGAAGCAACGTGCTATATGTTCTGAATGCCCGAATTGGGAATCTGTGTCAAAACTTTGTTCGGAATTATGTGATCCTTACTAGCTGGAAGTAAGGGAGATGGGGCATGAAGTTATTTCTAGGAGTTGGACGCATACCAAGTTTAGCTCAGTTCTGGGCATCTTTGAAATACCTATACAAACTTGTTCCTACACAGTAACTTGCAACTTTGAATGAGAATGTGCTTGCTTACAGCAACGTGCTATATGTTCTGAATGCCCGAAATGGGAATCTGTGTCAAAACTTTGTTAGGAATTATGTGATCCTTACTAGCTGGAAGTAAGGGAGATGGGGCATGAAGTTATTTCTAGGAGTTGGAGACATAATACGTTTAGCTCAGTTCTGGGCATCTTTGAAATACCTAAACTAACTTGTTCCTACATAGTAACTTGCCACTTTGAATGAGAATGTGCTTGCTTACAGCAACGTGCTATATGATCTGAATGCCCGAATTGGGAATCTGTGTCAAAACTTTGTTAGGAATTATGTGATCCTTACTAGCTGGAAGTAAGGGAGATGGGGCATGAAGTTATTTCTAGGAGTTGGAGACATACAACGTTTAGCTCAGTTCTGGGCATCTTTGAAATACCTATACAAACTTGTTCCTACATAGTAACTTGCCACTTTGAATGAGAATGTGCTTGCTTGCAGCAACGTGCTATATGTTCTGAATGCCCGAATTGGGAATCTGTGTCAAAACTTTGTTCGGAATTATGTGATCCTTACTAGCTGGAAGTAAGGGAGATGGGGCATGAAGTTATTTCTAGGAGTTGGACACATACCAAGTTTAGTTCAGTTCTGGGCATCTTTGAAATACCTATACAAACTTGTTCCTACACAGTAACTTGCAACTTTGAATGAGAATGTGCTTGCTTACAGCAACGTGCTATATGTTCTGAATGCCCGAATTGGGAATCTGTGTCAAAACTTTGTTCGGAATTATGTGATCCTTATTAGCTGGAAGTAAGGGAGATGGGGCATGAAGTTATTTCTGGGAGTTGGACACATACCTAGTTTAGCTCAGTTCTGGGCATCTTTGAAATACCTATACAAACTTGTTCCTACATAGTAACTTGCAACTTTGAATGAGAATGTGCTTGCTTACAGCAACGTGCTATATGTTCTGAATGCCCGAATTGGGAATCTGTGTCAAAACTTTGTTAGGAATTATGTGATCCTTACTAGCTGGAAGTAAGGGAGATGGGGCATGAAGTTATTTCTAGGAGTTGGAGACATAAAACGTTTAGCTCAGTTCTGGGCATCTTTGAAATACCTAAACTAACTTGTTCCTACATAGTAACTTGCCACTTTGAATGAGAATGTGCTTGCTTATAGCAACGTGCTATATGATCTGAATGCCCGAATTGGGAATCTGTGTGAAAACTTTGTTAAGAATTATGTGATCCTTACTAGCTGGAAGTAAGGGAGATGGGGCATGAAGTTATTTCTAGGAGTTGGACACATACCAAGTTTAGCTCACTTCTGGGCATCTTTGAAATACCTATACAAACTTGTTCCTACACAGTAACTTGCAACTATGAATGAGAATGTGCTTGCTTACAGCAACGTGCTATATGTTCTGAATGCCCGAATTGGGAATCTGTGTCAAAACTTTGTTAGGAATTATGTGATCCTTACTAGCTGGAAGTAAGGGAGATGGGGCATGAAGTTATTTCTAGGAGTTGGAGACATAAAACGTTTAGCTCAGTTCTGGGCATCTTTGAAATACCTAAACTAACTTGTTCCTACATAGTAACTTGCCACTTTGAATGAGAATGTGCTTGCTTACAGCAACGTGCTATATGATCTGAATGCCCGAATTGGGAATCTGTGTCAAAACTTTGATAGGAATTATGTGATCCTTACAAGCTGGAAGTAAGGGAGATGGGGCATGAAGTTATTTCTAGGAGTTGGAGACATACAACGTTTAGCTCAGTTCTGGGCATCTTTGAAATACCTAAACTAACTTGTTCCTACATAGTAACTTGCCACTTTGAATGAGAATGTGCTTGCTTGCAGCAACGTGCTATATGTTCTGAATGCCCGAATTGGGAATCTGTGTCAAAACTTTGTTCGGAATTATGTGATCCTTACTAGCTGGAAGTAAGGGAGATGGGGCATGAAGTTATTTCTAGGAGTTGGACACATACCAAGTTTAGCTCAGTTCTGGGCATCTTTGAAATACCTATACAAACTTGTTCCTACATAGTATTTTGCCACTTTGAATGAGAATGTGCTTGCTTACAGCAACGTGCTATATGATCTGAATGCCCGAATTGGGAATCTGTGTCAAAACTTTGTCAGGAATTATGTGATCCTTACTAGCTGGAAGTAAGGGAGATGGGGCATGAATTTATTTCTAGGAGTTGGAGACATACAACGTTTAGCTCAGTTCTGGGCATCTTTGAAATACCTATACAAACTTGTTCCTACATAGTAACTTGCCACTTTGAATGAGAATGTGCTTGCTTGCAGCAAGGTGCTATATGTTCTGAATGCCCGAATTGGGAATCTGTGTCAAAACTTTGTTAGGAATTATGTGATCCTTACTAGCTGGAAGTAAGGGAGATGGGGCATGAAGTTATTTCTACGAGTTGGAGACATACAACGTTTAGCTCAGTTCTGGGCATCTTTGAAATACCTATACAAACTTGTTCCTACATAGTAACTTGCCACTTTGAATGAGAATGTGCTTGCTTGCAGCAACGTGCTATATGTTCTGAATGCCCGAATTGGAAATCTGTGTCAAAACTTTGTTCGGAATTATGTGATCCTTACTAGCTGGAAGTAAGGGAGATGGGGCATGAAGTTATTTCCATGAGTTGGAGACATACAACGTTTAGCTCAGTTCTGGGCATCTTTGAAATACCTATACAAACTTGTTCCTACACAGTAACTTGCAACTTTGAATGAGAATGTGCTTGCTTACAGCAACGTGCTATATGTTCTGAATGCCCGAATTGGGAATCTGTGTCAAAACTTTGTTAGGAATTATGTGATCCTTACTAGCTGGAAGTAAGGGAGATGGGGCATGAAGATATTTCTAGGAGTTGGAGACATAATACGTTTAGCTCAGTTCTGGGCATCTTTGAAATACCTAAACTAACTTGTTCCTACATAGTAAATTGCCACTTTGAATGAGAATGTGCTTGCTTACAGCAACGTGCTATATGATCTGAATGCCCGAATTGGGAATCTGTGTCAAAACTTTGTTAGGAATTATGTGATCCTTACTAGCTGGAAGTAAGGGAGATGGGGCATGAATTTATTTCTAGGAGTTGGAGACATACAACGTTTAGCTCAGTTCTGGGCATCTTTGAAATACCTATACAAACTTGTTCCTACATAGTAACTTGCAACTTTGAATGAGAATGTGCTTGCTTACAGCAACGTGCTATATGATCTGAATGCCCGAATTGGGAATCTGTGTCAAAACTTTGTAGGGAAGTATGTGATCCTTACTAGCTGGAAGTAAGGGAGATGGGGCATGAAGTTATTTCTAGGAGTTGGACACATACCAAGTTTAGCTCAGTTCTGGGCATCTTTGAAATACCTATACAAACTTGTTCCTACATAGTAACTTGCAACTTTGAATGAGAATGTGCTTGCTTACAGCAACGTGCTATATGTTCTGAATGCCCGAATTGGGAATCTGTGTCAAAACTTTGTTCGGAATTATGTGATCCTTACTAGCTGGAAGTAAGGGAGATGGGGCATGAAGTTATTTCTAGGAGTTGGAGACATACAACGTTTAGCTCAGTTCTGGGCATCTTTGAAATACCTATACAAACTTGTTCCTACATAGTAACTTGCAACTTTGAATGAGAATGTGCTTGCTTGCAGCAACGTGCTATATGTTCTGAATGCCCGAATTGGGAATCTGTGTCAAAACTTTGTTAGGAATTATGTGAACCTTATTAGCTGGAAGTAATGGAGATGGGGCATGAAGTTATTTCTGGGAGTTGGACACATACCATGTTTAGCTCAGTTCTGGGCATCTTTGAAATACCTATACAAACTTGTTCCTACATAGTAACTTGCAACTTTGAATGAGAATGTGCTTGCTTACAGCAACGTGCTATATGTTCTGAATGCCCGAATTGGGAATCTGTGTCAAAACTTTGTTAGGAATTATGTGATCCTTACTAGCTGGAAGTAAGGGAGATGGGGCATGAAGTTATTTCTAGGAGTTGGAGACATAAAACGTTTAGCTCAGTTCTGGGCATCTTTGAAATACCTAAACTAACTTGTTCCTACATAGTAACTTGCCACTTTGAATGAGAATGTGCTTGCTTACAGCAACGTGCTATATGATCTGAATGCCCGAATTGGGAATCTGTGTCAAAACTTTGTTAGGAATTATGTGATCCTTACTAGCTGGAAGTAAGGGAGATGGGGCATGAAGTTATTTCTAGGAGTTGGAGACATACAACGTTTAGCTCCGTTCTGGGCATCTTTGAAATACCTATACAAACTTGTTCCTACATAGTAACTTGCCACTTTGAATGAGAATGTGCTTGCTTGCAGCAACGTGCTATATGTTCTGAATGCCCGAATTGGGAATCTGTGTCAAAACTTTGTTCGGAATTATGTGATCCTTACTAGCTGGAAGTAAGGGAGATGGGGCATGAAGTTATTTCTAGGAGTTGGACACATACCAAGTTTAGCTCAGTTCTGGGCATCTTTGAAATACCTATACAAACTTGTTCCTACACAGTAACTTGCAACTTTGAATGAGAATGTGCTTGCTTACAGCAACGTGCTATATGTTCTGAATGCCCGAATTGGGAATCTGTGTCAAAACTTTGTTAGGAATTATGTGATCCTTACTAGCTGGAAGTAAGGGAGATGGGGCATGAAGTTATTTCTAGGAGTTGCAGACATACAACGTTTAGCTCAGTTCTGGGCATCTTTGAAATACCTATACAAACTTGTTCCTACATAGTAACTTGCCACTTTGAATGAGAATGTGCTTGCTTGCAGCAACGTGCTATATGTTCTGAATGCCCGAATTGGGAATCTGTGTCAAAACTTTGTTCGGAATTATGTGATCCTTATTAGCTGGAAGTAAGGGAGATGGGGCATGAAGTTATTTCTGGGAGTTGGACACATACCTAGTTTAGCTCAGTTCTGGGCATCTTTGAAATACCTATACAAACTTGTTCCTACACAGTAACTTGCAACTATGAATGAGAATGTGCTTGCTTACAGCAACGTGCTATATGTTCTGAATGCCCGAATTGGGAATCTGTGTCAAAACTTTGTTAGGAATTATGTGATCCTTACTAGCTGGAAGTAAGGGAGATGGGGCATGAAGTTATTTCTAGGAGTTGGAGACATAAAACGTTTAGCTCAGTTCTGGGCATCTTTGAAATACCTAAACTAACTTGTTCCTACATAGTAACTTGCCACTTTGAATGAGAATGTGCTTGCTTACAGCAACGTGCTATATGATCTGAATGCCCGAATTGGGAATCTGTGTCAAAACTTTGATAGGAATTATGTGATCCTTACAAGCTGGAAGTAAGGGAGATGGGGCATGAAGTTATTTCTAGGAGTTGGAGACATACAACGTTTAGCTCAGTTCTGGGCATCTTTGAAATACCTATACAAACTTGTTCCTACATAGTAACTTGCCACTTTGAATGAGAATGTGCTTGCTTGCAGCAACGTGCTATATGTTCTGAATGCCCGAATTGGGAATCTGTGTCAAAACTTTGTTCGGAATTATGTGATCCTTACTAGCTGGAAGTAAGGGAGATGGGGCATGAAGTTATTTCTAGGAGTTGGACACATACCAAGTTTAGCTCAGTTCTGGGCATCTTTGAAATACCTATACAAACTTGTTCCTACATAGTAACTTGCCACTTTGAATGAGAAAGTGCTTGCTTGCAGCAACGTGCTATATGTTCTGAATGCCAGAATAGGGAATCTGTGTCAAAACTTTGTTCGGAATTATGTGATCCTTACTAGCTGGAAGTAAGGGAGATGGGGCATGAAGTTATTTCTAGGAGTTGGACACATACCAAGTTTAGCTCAGTTCTGGGCATCTTTGAAATACCTATACAAACTTGTTCCTACATAGTAACTTGCCACTTTGAATGAGAATGTGCTTGCTTGCAGCAACGTGCTATATGTTCTGAATGCCCGAATTGGGAATCTGTGTCAAAACTTTGTTCGGAATTATGTGATCCTTACTAGCTGGAAGTAAGGGAGATGGGGCATGAAGTTATTTCTAGGAGTTGGAGACATAAAACGTTTAGCTCAGTTCTGGGCATCTTTGAAATACCTAAACTAACTTGTTCCTACATAGTAATTTGCCACTTTGAATGAGAATGTGCTTGCTTACAGCAACGTGCTATATGATCTGAATGCCCGAATTGGGAATCTGTGTCAAAACTTTGTCAGGAATTATGTGATCCTTACTAGCTGGAAGTAAGGGAGATGGGGCATGAATTTATTTTTGGAGTTGGAGACATACAACGTTTAGCTCAGTTCTGGGCATCTTTGAAATACCTATACAAACTTGTTCCTACATAGTAACTTGCCACTTTGAATGAGAATGTGCTTGCTTGCAGCAAGGTGCTATATGTTCTGAATGCCCGAATTGGGAATCTGTGTCAAAACTTTGTTAGGAATTATGTGATCCTTACTAGCTGGAAGTAAGGGAGATGGGGCATGAAGTTATTTCTAGGAGTTGGACACATACCAAGTTTAGCTCAGTTCTGGGCATCTTTGAAATACCTATACAAACTTGTTCCTACATAGTAACTTGCAACTTTGAATGAGAATGTGCTTGCTTACAGCAACGTGCTATATGTTCTGAATGCCCGAATTGGGAATCTGTGTCAAAACTTTGTTAGGAATGATGTGATCCTTACTAGCTGGAAGTAAGGGAGATGGGGCATGAAGTTATTTCTAGGAGTTGGAGACATACAACATTTAGCTCAGTTCTGGGCATCTTTGAAATACCTATACAAACTTGTTCCTACATAGTAACTTGCCACTTTGAATGAGAATGTGCTTGCTTGAAGCAACGTGCTATATGTTCTGAATGCCCGAATTGGGAATCTGTGTCAAAACTTTGTTCGGAATTATGTGATCCTTACTAGCTGGAAGTAAGGGAGATGGGGCATGAAGTTATTTCTAGGAGTTGGACGCATACCAAGTTTAGCTCAGTTCTGGGCATCTTTGAAATACCTATACAAACTTGTTCCTACACAGTAACTTGCAACTTTGAATGAGAATGTGCTTGCTTACAGCAACGTGCTATATGTTCTGAATGCCCGAAATGGGAATCTGTGTCAAAACTTTGTTAGGAATTATGTGATCCTTACTAGCTGGAAGTAAGGGAGATGGGGCATGAAGTTATTTCTAGGAGTTGGAGACATAATACGTTTAGCTCAGTTCTGGGCATCTTTGAAATACCTAAACTAACTTGTTCCTACATAGTAACTTGCCACTTTGAATGAGAATGTGCTTGCTTACAGCAACGTGCTATATGATCTGAATGCCCGAATTGGGAATCTGTGTCAAAACTTTGTTAGGAATTATGTGATCCTTACTAGCTGGAAGTAAGGGAGATGGGGCATGAAGTTATTTCTAGGAGTTGGAGACATACAACGTTTAGCTCAGTTCTGGGCATCTTTGAAATACCTATACAAACTTGTTCCTACATAGTAACTTGCCACTTTGAATGAGAATGTGCTTGCTTGCAGCAAAGTGCTATATGTTCTGAATGCCCGAATTGGGAATCTGTGTCAAAACTTTGTTCGGAATTATGTGATCCTTACTAGCTGGAAGTAAGGGAGATGGGGCATGAAGTTATTTCTAGGAGTTGGACACATACCAAGTTTAGTTCAGTTCTGGGCATCTTTGAAATACCTATACAAACTTGTTCCTACACAGTAACTTGCAACTTTGAATGAGAATGTGCTTGCTTACAGCAACGTGCTATATGTTCTGAATGCCCGAATTGGGAATCTGTGTCAAAACTTTGTTCGGAATTATGTGATCCTTATTAGCTGGAAGTAAGGGAGATGGGGCATGAAGTTATTTCTGGGAGTTGGACACATACCTAGTTTAGCTCAGTTCTGGGCATCTTTGAAATACCTATACAAACTTGTTCCTACATAGTAACTTGCAACTTTGAATGAGAATGTGCTTGCTTACAGCAACGTGCTATATGTTCTGAATGCCCGAATTGGGAATCTGTGTCAAAACTTTGTTAGGAATTATGTGATCCTTACTAGCTGGAAGTAAGGGAGATGGGGCATGAAGTTATTTCTAGGAGTTGGAGACATAAAACGTTTAGCTCAGTTCTGGGCATCTTTGAAATACCTAAACTAACTTGTTCCTACATAGTAACTTGCCACTTTGAATGAGAATGTGCTTGCTTATAGCAACGTGCTATATGATCTGAATGCCCGAATTGGGAATCTGTGTGAAAACTTTTTTAGGAATTATGTGATCCTTACTAGCTGGAAGTAAGGGAGATGGGGCATGAAGTTATTTCTAGGAGTTGGACACATACCAAGTTTAGCTCACTTCTGGGCATCTTTGAAATACCTATACAAACTTGTTCCTACACAGTAACTTGCAACTATGAATGAGAATGTGCTTGCTTACAGCAACGTGCTATATGTTCTGAATGCCCGAATTGGGAATCTGTGTCAAAACTTTGTTAGGAATTATGTGATCCTTACTAGCTGGAAGTAAGGGAGATGGGGCATGAAGTTATTTCTAGGAGTTGGAGACATACAACGTTTAGCTCAGTTCTGGGCATCTTTGAAATACCTATACAAACTTGTTCCTACATAGTAACTTGCAACTTTGAATGAGAATGTGCTTGCTTGCAGCAACGTGCTATATGTTCTGAATGCCCGAATTGGGAATCTGTGTCAAAACTTTGTTAGGAATTATGTGAACCTTATTAGCTGGAAGTAATGGAGATGGGGCAGGAAGTTATTTCTGGGAGTTGGACACATACCATGTTTAGCTCAGTTCTGGGCATCTTTGAAATACCTATACAAACTTGTTCCTACATAGTAACTTGCAACTTTGAATGAGAATGTGCTTGCTTACAGCAACGTGCTATATGTTCTGAATGCCCGAATTGGGAATCTGTGTCAAAACTTTGTTAGGAATTATGTGATCCTTACTAGCTGGAAGTAAGGGAGATGGGGCATGAAGTTATTTCTAGGAGTTGGAGACATAAAACGTTTAGCTCAGTTCTGGGCATCTTTGAAATACCTAAACTAACTTGTTCCTACATAGTAACTTGCCACTTTGAATGAGAATGTGCTTGCTTACAGCAACGTGCTATATGATCTGAATGCCCGAATTGGGAATCTGTGTCAAAACTTTGTTAGGAATTATGTGATCCTTACTAGCTGGAAGTAAGGGAGATGGGGCATGAAGTTATTTCTAGGAGTTGGAGACATACAACGTTTAGCTCAGTTCTGGGCATCTTTGAAATACCTATACAAACTTGTTCCTACATAGTAACTTGCCACTTTGAATGAGAATGTGCTTGCTTGCAGCAACGTGCTATATGTTCTGAATGCCCGAATTGGGAATCTGTGTCAAAACTTTGTTCGGAATTATGTGATCCTTACTAGCTGGAAGTAAGGGAGATGGGGCATGAAGTTATTTCTAGGAGTTGGACACATACCAAGTTTAGCTCAGTTCTGGGCATCTTTGAAATACCTATACAAACTTGTTCCTACACAGTAACTTGCAACTTTGAATGAGAATGTGCTTGCTTACAGCAACGTGCTATATGTTCTGAATGCCCGAATTGGGAATCTGTGTCAAAACTTTGTTAGGAATTATGTGATCCTTACTAGCTGGAAGTAAGGGAGATGGGGCATGAAGTTATTTCTAGGAGTTGGAGACATACAACGTTTAGCTCAGTTCTGGGCATCTTTGAAATACCTATACAAACTTGTTCCTACATAGTAACTTGCCACTTTGAATGAGAATGTGCTTGCTTGCAGCAACGTGCTATATGTTCTGAATGCCCGAATTGGGAATCTGTGTCAAAACTTTGTTCGGAATTATGTGATCCTTACTAGCTGGAAGTAAGGGAGATGGGGCATGAAGTTATTTCTAGGAGTTGGACACATACCAAGTTTAGCTCAGCTCTGGGCATCTTTGAAATACCTATACAAACTTGTTCCTACATAGTAACTTGCAACTTTGAATGAGAATGTGCTTGCTTACAGCAACGTGCTATATGTTCTGAATGCCCGAATTGGGAATCTGTGTCAAAACTTTGTTAGGAATTATGTGATCCTTACTAGCTGGAAGTAAGGGAGATGGGGCATGAAGTTATTTCTAGGAGTTGGAGACATACAACGTTTAGCTCAGTTCTGGGCATCTTTGAAATACCTAAACTAACTTGTTCCTACATAGTAACTTGCCACTTTGAATGAGAATGTGCTTGCTTGCAGCAACGTGCTATATGTTCTGAATGCCCGAATTGGGAATCTGTGTCAAAACTTTGTTCGGAATTATGTGATCCTTATTAGCTGGAAGTAAGGGAGATGGGGCATGAAGTTATTTCTGGGAGTTGGACACATACCAAGTTTAGCTCAGTTCTGGGCATCTTTGAAATACCTATACAAACTTGTTCCTACATAGTAACTTGCCACTTTGAATGAGAATGTGCTTGCTTGCAGCCACGTGCTATATGTTCTGAATGCCCGAATTGGGAATCTGTGTCAAAACTTTGTTCGGAATTATGTGATCCTTACTAGCTGGAAGTAAGGGAGATGGGGCATGAAGTTATTTCTAGGAGTTGGACACATACCAAGTTTAGCTCAGTTCTGGGCATCTTTGAAATACCTATACAAACTTGTTCCTACATAGTAACTTGCAACTATGAATGAGAATGTGTTTGCTTACAGCAACGTGCTATATGTTCTGAATGCCCGAATTGGGAATCTGTGTCAAAACTTTGTTAGGAATTATGTGATCCTTACTAGCTGGAAGTAAGGGAGATGGGGCATGAAGTAATTTCTAGGAGTTGGAGACATAAAACGTTTAGCTCAGTTGTGGGCATCTTTGAAATACCTATACAAACTTGTTCCTACACAGTAACTTGCAACTTTGAATGAGAATGTGCTTGCTTACAGCAACGTGGTATATGTTCTGAATGCCCGAATTGGGAATCTGTGTCAAAACTTTGTTAGGAATTATGTGATCCTTACTAGCTGGAAGTAAGGGAGATGGGGCATGAAGTTATTTCTAGGAGTTGGAGACATAAAACGTTTAGCTCAGTTCTGGGCATCTTTGAAATACCTATACAAACTTGTTCCTACATAGTAACTTGCCACTTTGAATGAGAAAGTGCTTGCTTGCAGCAACGTGCTATATGTTCTGAATGCCAGAATAGGGAATCTGTGTCAAAACTTTGTTCGGAATTATGTGATCCTTACTAGCTGGAAGTAAGGGAGATGGGGCATGAAGTTATTTCTAGGAGTTGGACACATACCAAGTTTAGCTCAGTTCTGGGCATCTTTGAAAAACCTATACAAACTTGTTCCTACATAGTAACTTGCCACTTTGAATGAGAATGTGCTTGCTTGCAGCAACGTGCTATATGTTCTGAATGCCCGAATTGGGAATCTGTGTCAAAACTTTGTTCGGAATTATGTGATCCTTACTAGCTGGAAGTAAGGGAGATGGGGCATGAAGTTATTTCTAGGAGTTGGAGACATAAAACGTTTAGCTCAGTTCTGGGCATCTTTGAAATACCTAAACTAACTTGTTCCTACATAGTAACTTGCCACTTTGAATGAGAATGTGCTTGCTTACAGCAACGTGCTATATGATCTGAATGCCCGAATTGGGAATCTGTGTCAAAACTTTGTCAGGAATTATGTGATCCTTACTAGCTGGAAGTAAGGGAGATGGGGCATGAATTTATTTCTAGGAGTTGGAGACATACAACGTTTAGCTCAGTTCTGGGCATCTTTGAAATACCTATACAAACTTGTTCCTACATAGTAACTTGCCACTTTGAATGAGAATGTGCTTGCTTGCAGCAACGTGCTATATGTTCTGAATGCCCGAATTGGGAATCTGTGTCAAAACTTTGTTAGGAATTATGTGATCCTTACTAGCTGGAAGTAAGGGAAATGGGGCATGAAGTTATTTCTAGGAGTTGGAGACATACAACGTTTAGCTCAGTTCTGGGCATCTTTGAAATACCTATACAAACTTGTTCCTACATAGTAACTTGCAACTTTGAATGAGAATGTGCTTGCTTACAGCAACGTGCTATATGATCTGAATGCCCGAATTGGGAATCTGTGTCAAAACTTTGTTCGGAAGTATGTGATCCTTACTAGCTGGAAGTAAGGGAGATGGGGCATGAAGTTATTTCTAGGAGTTGGACACATACCAAGTTTAGCTCAGTTCTGGGCATCTTTGAAATACCTATACAAACTTGTTCCTACATAGTAACTTGCAACTTTGAATGAGAATGTGCTTGCTTACAGCAACGTGCTATATGTTCTGAATGCCCGAATTGGGAATCTGTGTCAAAACTTTGTTAGGAATGATGTGATCCTTACTAGCTGGAAGTAAGGGAGATGGGGCATGAAGTTATTTCTAGGAGTTGGAGACATACAACGTTTAGCTCAGTTCTGGGCATCTTTGAAATACCTATACAAACTTGTTCCTACATAGTAACTTGCCACTTTGAATGAGAATGTGCTTGCTTGAAGCAACGTGCTATATGTTCTGAATGCCCGAATTGGGAATCTGTGTCAAAACTTTGTTCGGAATTATGTGATCCTTACTAGCTGGAAGTAAGGGAGATGGGGCATGAAGTTATTTCTAGGAGTTGGACACATACCAAGTTTAGCTCAGTTCTGGGCATCTTTGAAATACCTATACAAACTTGTTCCTACACAGTAACTTGCAACTTTGAATGAGAATGTGCTTGCTTACAGCAACGTGCTATATGTTCTGAATGCCCGAAATGGGAATCTGTGTCAAAACTTTGTTAGGAATTATGTGATCCTTACTAGCTGGAAGTAAGGGAGATGGGGCATGAAGTTATTTCTAGGAGTTGGAGACATAATACGTTTAGCTCAGTTCTGGGCATCTTTGAAATACCTAAACTAACTTGTTCCTACATAGTAACTTGCCACTTTGAATGAGAATGTGCTTGCTTACAGCAACGTGCTATATGATCTGAATGCCCGAATTGGGAATCTGTGTCAAAACTTTGTTAGGAATTATGTGATCCTTACTAGCTGGAAGTAAGGGAGATGGGGCATGAATTTATTTCTAGGAGTTGGAGACATACAACGTTTAGCTCAGTTCTGGGCATCTTTGAAATACCTATACAAACTTTTTCCTACATAGTAACTTGCAACTTTGAATGAGAATGTGCTTGCTTACAGCAACGTGCTATATGATCTGAATGCCCGAATTGGGAATCTGTGTCAAAACTTTGTTAGGAATTATGTGATCCTTACTAGCTGGAAGTAAGGGAGATGGGGCATGAAGTTATTTCTAGGAGTTGGAGACATACAACGTTTAGCTCAGTTCTGGGCATCTTTGAAATACCTATACAAACTTGTTCCTTCATAGTAACTTGCAACTTTGAATGAGAATGTGCTTGCTTGCAGCAACGTGCTATATGATCTGAATGCCCGAATTGGGAATCTGTGTCAAAACTTTGTTCGGAATTATGTGATCCTTATTAGCTGGAAGTAAGGGAGATGGGGCATGAAGTTATTTCTGGGAGTTGGACACATACCTAGTTTAGCTCAGTTCTGGACATCTTTGAAATACCTATACAAACTTGTTCCTACATAGTAACTTGCAACTTTGAATGAGAATGTGCTTGCTTACAGCAACGTACTATATGTTCTGAATGCCCGAATTGGGAATCTGTGTCAAAACTTTGTTAGGAATTATGTGATCCTTACTAGCTGGAAGTAAGGGAGATGGGGCATGAAGTTATTTCTAGGAGTTGGAGACATAAAACGTTTAGCTCAGTTCTGGGCATCTTTGAAATACCTAAACTAACTTGTTCCTACATAGTAACTTGCCACTTTGAATGAGAATGTGCTTGCTTACAGCAACGTGCTATATGATCTGAATGCCCGAATTGGGAATCTGTGTCAAAACTTTGTCAGGAATTATGTGATCCCTACTAGCTGGAAGTAAGGGAGATGGGGCATGAATTTATTTCTAGGAGTTGGAGACATAAAACGTTTAGCTCAGTTCTGGGCATCTTTGAAATACCTAAACTAACTTGTTCCTACATAGTAACTTGCCACTTTGAATGAGAATGTGCTTGCTTACAGCAACGTGCTATATGATCTGAATGCCCGAATTGGGAATCTGTGTCAAAACTTTGTGAGGAATTATGTGATCCTTACTAGCTGGAAGTAAGGGAGATGGGGCATGAAGTTATTTCTAGGAGTTGGAGACATACAACGTTTAGCTCAGTTCTGGGCATCTTTGAAATACCTATACAAACTTGTTCCTACATAGTAACTTGCCACTTTGAATGAGAATGTGCTTGCTTGCAGCAAGGTGCTATATGTTCTGAATGCCCGAATTGGGAATCTGTGTCAAAACTTTGTTAGGAATTATGTGATCCTTACTAGCTGGAAGTAAGGGAGATGGGGCATGAAGTTATTTCTAGGAGTGGGAGACATACAACGTTTAGCTCAGTTCTGGGCATCTTTGAAATACCTATACAAACTTGTTCCTACATAGTAACTTGCCACTTTGAATGAGAATGTGCTTGCTTGCAGCAACGTGCTATATGTTCTGAATGCCCGAATTGGGAATCTGTGTCAAAACTTTGTTCGGAATTATGTGATCCTTACTAGCTGGAAGTAAGGGAGATGGGGCATGAAGTTATTTCTAGGAGTTGGACACATACCAAGTTTAGCTCAGTTCTGGGCATCTTTGAAATACCTATACAAACTTGTTCCTACACAGTAACTTGCAACTTTGAATGAGAATGTGCTTGCTTACAGCAACGTGCTATATGTTCTGAATGCCCGAATTGGGAATCTGTGTCAAAACTTTGTTAGGAATTATGTGATCCTTACTAGCTGGAAGTAAGGGAGATGGGGCATGAAGTTATTTCTAGGAGTTGGAGACATACAACGTTTAGCTCAGTTCTGGGCATCTTTGAAATACCTAAACTAACTTGTTCCTACATAGTAACTTGCCACTTTGAATGAGAATGTGCTTGCTTGCAGCAACGTGCTATATGTTCTGAATGCCCGAATTGGGAATCTGTGTCAAAACTTTGTTAGGAATTATGTGATCCTTATTAGCTGGAAGTAAGGGAGATGGGGCATGAAGTTATTTCTGGGAGTTGGACACATACCAAGTTTAGCTCAGTTCTGGGCATCTTTGAAATACCTATACAAACTTGTTCCTACATAGTAACTTGCCACTTTGAATGAGAATGTGCTTGCTTGCAGCCACGTGCTATATGTTCTGAATGCCCGAATTGGGAATCTGTGTCAAAACTTTGTTCGGAATTATGTGATCCTTACTAGCTGGAAGTAAGGGAGATGGGGCATGAAGTTATTTCTAGGAGTTGGACACATACCAAGTTTAGCTCAGTTCTGGGCATCTTTGAAATACCTATACAAACTTGTTCCTACATAGTAACTTGCAACTATGAATGAGAATGTGCTTGCTTACAGCAACGTGCTATATGTTCTGAATGCCCGAATTGGGAATCTGTGTCAAAACTTTGTTAGGAATTATGTGATCCTTACTAGCTGGAAGTAAGGGAGATGGGGCATGAAGTTATTTCTAGGAGTTGGAGACATAAAACGTTTAGCTCAGTTGTGGGCATCTTTGAAATACCTAAACTAACTTGTTCCTACATAGTAACTTGCCACTTTGAATGAGAATGTGCTTGCTTACAGCAACGTGCTATATGATCTGAATGCCCGAATTGGGAATCTGTGTCAAAACTTTGATAGGAATTATGTGATCCTTACTAGCTGGAAGTAAGGGAGATGGGGCATGAAGTTATTTCTAGGAGTTGGAGACATACAACGTTTAGCTCAGTTCTGGGCATCTTTGAAATACCTATACAAACTTGTTCCTACATAGTAACTTGCCACTTTGAATGAGAATGTGCTTGCTTGCAGCAACGTGCTATATGTTCTGAATGCCCGAATTGGGAATCTGTGTCAAAACTTTGTTCGGAATTATGTGATCCTTACTAGCTGGAAGTAAGGGAGATGGGGCATGAAGTTATTTCTAGGAGTTGGACACATACCAAGTTTAGCTCAGTTCTGGGCATCTTTGAAATACCTATACAAACATGTTCCTACACAGTAACTTGCAACGTTGAATGAGAATGTGCTTGCTTACAGCAACGTGGTATATGTTCTGAATGCCCGAATTGGGAATCTGTGTCAAAACTTTGTTAGGAATTATGTGATCCTTACTAGCTGGAAGTAAGGGAGATGGGGCATGAAGTTATTTCTAGGAGTTGGAGACATACAACGTTTAGCTCAGTTCTGGGCATCTTTGAAATACCTATACAAACTTGTTCCTACATAGTAACTTGCCACTTTGAATGAGAAAGTGCTTGCTTGCAGCAACGTGCTATATGTTCTGAATGCCAGAATAGGGAATCTGTGTCAAAACTTTGTTCGGAATTATGTGATCCTTACTAGCTGGAAGTAAGGGAGATGGGGCATGAAGTTATTTCTAGGAGTTGGACACATACTAAGTTTAGCTCAGTTCTGGGCATCTTTGAAATACCTATACAAACTTGTTCCTACATAGTAACTTGCCACTTTGAATGAGAATGTGCTTGCTTGCAGCAACGTGCTATATGTTCTGAATGCCCGAATTGGGAATCTGTGTCAAAACTTTGTTCGGAATTATGTGATCCTTACTAGCTGGAAGTAAGGGAGATGGGGCATGAAGTTATTTCTAGGAGTTGGAGACATACAACGTTTAGCTCAGTTCTGGGCATCTTTGAAATACCTAAACTAACTTGTTCCTACATAGTAACTTGCCACTTTGAATGAGAATGTGCTTGCTTACAGCAACGTGCTATATGATCTGAATGCCCGAATTGGGAATCTGTGTCAAAACTTTGTCAGGAATTATGTGATCCTTACTAGCTGGAAGTAAGGGAGATGGGGCATGAATTTATTTCTAGGAGTTGGAGACATACAACGTTTAGCTCAGTTCTGGGCATCTTTGAAATACCTATACAAACTTGTTCCTACATAGTAACTTGCCACTTTGAATGAGAATGTGCTTGCTTGCAGCAACGTGCTATATGTTCTGAATGCCCGAATTGGGAATCTGTGTCAAAACTTTGTTAGGAATTATGTGATCCTTACTAGCTGGAAGTAAGGGAAATGGGGCATGAAGTTATTTCCAGGAGTTGGAGACATACAACGTTTAGCTCAGTTCTGGGCATCTTTGAAATACCTATACAAACTTGTTCCTACATAGTAACTTGCAACTTTGAATGAGAATGTGCTTGCTTACAGCAGCGTGCTATATGATCTGAATGCCCGAATTGGGAATCTGTGTCAAAACTTTGTTTGGAAGTATGTGATCCTTACTAGCTGGAAGTAAGGGAGATGGGGCATGAAGTTATTTCTAGGAGTTGGACACATACCAAGTTTAGCTCAGTTCTGGGCATCTTTGAAATACCTATACAAACTTGTTCCTACATAGTAACTTGCAACTTTGAATGAGAATGTGCTTGCTTACAGCAACGTGCTATATGTTCTGAATGCCCGAATTGGGAATCTGTGTCAAAACTTTGTTAGGAATGATGTGATCCTTACTAGCTGGAAGTAAGGGAGATGGGGCATGAAGTTATTTCTAGGAGTTGGAGACATACAACGTTTAGCTCAGTTCTGGGCATCTTTGAAATACCTATACAAACTTGTTCCTACATAGTAACTTGCCACTTTGAATGAGAATGTGCTTGCTTGAAGCAACGTGCTATATGTTCTGAATGCCCGAATTGCGAATCTGTGTCAAAACTTTGTTCGGAATTATGTGATCTTTACTAGCTGGAAGTAAGGGAGATGGGGCATGAAGTTATTTCTAGGAGTTGGACACATACCAAGTTTAGCTCAGTTCTGGGCATCTTTGAAATACCTATACAAACTTGTTCCTACACAGTAACTTGCAACTTTGAATGAGAATGTGCTTGCTTACAGCAACGTGCTATATGTTCTGAATGCCCGAAATGGGAATCTGTGTCAAAACTTTGTTAGGAATTATGTGATCCTTACTAGCTGGAAGTAAGGGAGATGGGGCATGAAGTTATTTCTAGGAGTTGGAGACATAATACGTTTAGCTCAGTTCTGGGCATCTTTGAAATACCTAAACTAACTTGTTCCTACATAGTAACTTGCCACTTTGAATGAGAATGTGCTTGCTTACAGCAACGTGCTATATGATCTGAATGCCCGAATTGGGAATCTGTGTCAAAACTTTGTTAGGAATTATGTGATCCTTACTAGCTGGAAGTAAGGGAGATGGGGCATGAATTTATTTCTAGGAGTTGGAGACATACAACGTTTAGCTCAGTTCTGGGCATCTTTGAAATACCTATACAAACTTTTTCCTACATAGTAACTTGCAACTTTGAATGAGAATGTGCTTGCTTACAGCAACGTGCTATATGATCTGAATGCCTGAATTGGGAATCTGTGTCAAAACTTTGTTAGGTATTATGTGATCCTTACTAGCTGGAAGTAAGGGAGATGGGGCATGAAGTTATTTCTAGGAGTTGGAGACATACAACGTTTAGCTCAGTTCTGGGCATCTTTGAAATACCTATACAAACTTGTTCCTTCATAGTAACTTGCAACTTTGAATGAGAATGTGCTTGCTTGCAGCAACGTGCTATATGATCTGAATGCCCGAATTGGGAATCTGTGTCAAAACTTTGTTCGGAATTATGTGATCCTTATTAGCTGGAAGTAAGGGAGATGGGGCATGAAGTTATTTCTGGGAGTTGGACACATACCTAGTTTAGCTCAGTTCTGGGCATCTTTGAAATACCTATACAAACTTGTTCCTACATAGTAACTTGCAACTGTGAATGAGAATGTGCTTGCTTACAGCAACGTGCTATATGTTCTGAATGCCCGAATTGGGAATCTGTGTCAAAACTTTGTTAGGAATTATGTGATCCTTACTAGCTGGAAGTAAGGGAGATGGGGCATGAAGTTATTTCTAGGAGTTGGAGACATAAAACGTTTAGCTCAGTTCTGGGCATCTTTGAAATACCTAAACTAACTTGTTCCTACATAGTAACTTGCCACTTTGAATGAGAATGTGCTTGCTTACAGCAACGTGCTATATGATCTGAATGCCCGAATTGGGAATCTGTGTCAAAACTTTGTCAGGAATTATGTGATCCTTACTAGCTGGAAGTAAGGGAGATGGGGCATGAAGTTATTTCTAGGAGTTGGAGACATAAAACGTTTAGCTCAGTTCTGGGCATCTTTGAAATACCTATACAAACTTGTTCCTACATAGTAACTTGCCACTTTGAATGAGAATGTGCTTGCTTGCAGCAACGTGCTATATGTTCTGAATGCCCGAATTGGGAATCTGTGTCAAAACTTTGTTAGGAATGATGTGATCCTTACTAGCTGGAAGTAAGGGAGATGGGGCATGAAGTTATTTCTAGGAGTTGGAGACATACAACGTTTAGCTCAGTTCTGGGCATCTTTGAAATACCTATACAAACTTGTTCCTACATAGTATCTTGCCACTTTGAATGAGAATGTGCTTGCTTACAGCAACGTGCTATATGTTCTGAATGCCCGAAATGGGAATCTGTGTCAAAACATTGTTAGGAATTATGTGATCCTTACTAGCTGGAAGTAAGGGAGATGGGGCATGAAGTTATTTCTAGGAGTTGGAGACATAATACGTTTAGCTCAGTTCTGGGCATCTTTGAAATACCTAAACTAACTTGTTCCTACATAGTAACTTGCCACTTTGAATGAGAATGTGCTTGCTTACAGCAACGTGCTATATGTTCTGAATGCCCGAAATGGGAATCTGTGTCAAAACTTTGTTAGGAATTATGTGATCCTTACTAGCTGGAAGTAAGGGAGATGGGGCATGATGTTATTTCTAGGAGTTGGAGACATAATACGTTTAGCTCAGTTCTGGGCATCTTTGAAATACCTAAACTAACTTGTTCCTACATAGTAACTTGCCACTTTGAATGAGAATGTGCTTGCTTACAGCAACGTGCTATATGATCTGAATGCCCGAATTGGGAATCTGTGTCAAAACTTTGTTAGGAATTATGTGATCCTTACTAGCTGGAAGTAAGGGAGATGGGGCATGAAGTTATTTCTTGGAGTTGGACACATACCAAGTTTAGCTCAGTTCTGGGCATCTTTGAAATACCTATACAAACTTGTTCCTACATAGTAACTTGCAACTTTGAATGAGAATGTGCTTGCTTACAGCAACGTGCTATATGTTCTGAATGCCCGAATTGGGAATCTGTGTCAAAACTTTGTTAGGAATTATGTGATCCTTACTAGCTGGAAGTAAGGGAGATGGGGCATGAAGTTATTTCTAGGAGTTGGAGACATACAACGTTTAGCTCAGTTCTGGGCATCTTTGAAATACCTATACAAACTTGTTCCTACATAGTAACTTGCAACTTTGAATGAGAATGTGCTTGCTTGCAGCAACGTGCTATATGTTCTGAATGCCCGAATTGGGAATCTGTGTCAAAACTTTGTTCGGAATTATGTGATCCTTATTAGCTGGAAGTAAGGGAGATGGGGCATGAAGTTATTTCTGGGAGTTGGACACATACCTAGTTTATCTCAGTTCTGGGCATCTTTAAAATACCTATACAAACTTGTTCCTACATAGTAACTTGCAACTTTGAATGAGAATGTGCTTGCTTACAGCAACGTGCTATATGTTCTGAATGCCCGAATTGGGAATCTGTGTCAAAACTTTGTTAGGAATTATGTGATCCTTACTAGCTGGAAGTAAGGGAGATGGGGCATGAAGTTATTTCTAGGAGTTGGAGACATAAAACGTTTAGCTCAGTTCTGGGCATCTTTGAAATACCTAAACTACCTTGTTCCTACATAGTAACATGCCACTTTGAATGAGAATGTGTTTGCTTACAGCAACGTGCTGTATGATCTGAATGCCCGAATTGGGAATCTGTGTCAAAACTTTGTTAGGAATTATGTGATCCTTACTAGCTGGAAGTAAGGGAGATGTGGCATGAAGTTATTTCTAGGAGTTGGAGACATACAAAGTTTAGCTCAGTTCTGGGCATCTTTGAAATACCTATACAAACTTGTTCCTACATAGTAACTTGCCACTTTGAATGAGAATGTGCTTGCTTGCAGCAACGTGCTATATGTTCTGAATGCCCGAATTGGGAATCTGTGTCAAAACTTTGTTCGGAATTATGTGATCCTTACTAGCTGGAAGTAAGGGAGATGGGGCATGAAGTTATTTCTAGGAGTTGGACACATACCAAGTTTAGCTCAGTTCTGGGCATCTTTGAAATACCTATACAAACTTGTTCCTACATAGTAACTTGCAACTTTGAATGAGAATGTGCTTGCTTACAGCAACGTGCTATATCTTCTGAATGCCCGAATTGGGAATCTGTGTCAAAACTTTGTTAGGAATAATGTGATCCTTACTAGCTGGAAGTAAGGGAGATGGGGCATGAAGTTATTTCCAGGAGTTGGAGACATAAAACGTTTAGCTCAGTTCTGGGCATCTTTGAAATACCTAAACTAACTTGTTCCTACATAGTAACTTGCCACTTTGAATGAGAATGTGCTTGCTTACAGCAACGTGCTATATGTTCTGAATGCCCGAAATGGGAATCTGTGTCAAAACTTTGTTAGGAATTATGTGATCCTTACTAGCTGGAAGTAAGGGAGATGGGGCATGATATTATTTCTAGGAGTTGGAGACATAATACGTTTAGCTCAGTTCTGGGCATCTTTGAAATACCTAAACTAACTTGTTCCTACATAGTAACTTGCCACTTTGAATGAGAATGTGCTTGCTTACAGCAACGTGCTATATGATCTGAATGCCCGAATTGGGAATCTGTGTCAAAACTTTGTTAGGAATTATGTGATCCTTACTAGCTGGAAGTAAGGGAGATGGGGCATGAAGTTATTTCTTGGAGTTGGACACATACCAAGTTTAGCTCAGTTCTGGGCATCTTTGAAATACCTATACAAACTTGTTCCTACATAGTAACTTGCAACTTTGAATGAGAATGTGCTTGCTTACAGCAACGTGCTATATGTTCTGAATGCCCGAATTTGGAATCTGTGTCAAAACTTTGTTAGGAATTATGTGATCCTTACTAGCTGGAAGTAAGGGAGATGGGGCATGAAGTTATTTCTAGGAGTTGGAGACATACAACGTTTAGCTCAGTTCTGGGCATCTTTGAAATACCTATACAAACTTGTTCCTACATAGTAACTTGCCACTTTGAATGAGAATGTGCTTGCTTGCAGCAACGTGCTATATGTTCTGAATGCCCGAATTGGGAATCTGTGTCAAAACTTTGTTCGGAATTATGTGATCCTTATTAGCTGGAAGTAAGGGAGATGGGGCATGAAGTTATTTCTGGGAGTTGGACACATACCTAGTTTATCTCAGTTCTGGGCATCTTTAAAATACCTATATAAACTTGTTCCTACATAGTAACTTGCAACTTTGAATGAGAATGTGCTTGCTTACAGCAACGTGCTATATGTTCTGAATGCCCGAATTGGGAATCTGTGTCAAAACTTTGTTAGGAATTATGTGATCCTTACTAGCTGGAAGTAAGGGAGATGGGGCATGAAGTTATTTCTAGGAGTTGGAGACATACAACGTTTAGCTCAGTTCTGGGCATCTTTGAAATACCTAAACTAACTTGTTCCTACATAGTAACTTGACACTTTGAATGAGAATGTGTTTGCTTACAGCAACGTGCTGTATGATCTGAATGCCCGAATTGGGAATCTGTGTCAAAACTTTGTTCGGAATTATGTGATCCTTACTAGCTGGAAGTAAGGGAGATGGGGCATGAAGTTATTTCTAGGAGTTGGACACATACCAAGTTTAGCTCAGTTCTGGGCATCTTTGAAATACCTATACAAACTTGTTCCTACATAGTAACTTGCAACTTTGAATGAGAATGTGCTTGCTTACAGCAACGTGCTATATCTTCTGAATGCCCGAATTGGGAATCTGTGTCAAAACTTTGTTAGGAATAATGTGATCCTTACTAGCTGGAAGTAAGGGAGATGGGGCATGAAGTTATTTCCAGGAGTTGGAGACATAAAACGTTTAGCTCAGTTCTGGGCATCTTTGAAATACCTAAACTAACTTGTTCCTACATAGTAACTTGCCACTTTGAATGAGAATGTGCTTGCTTACAGCAACGTGCTATATGATCTGAATGCCCGAATTGGGAATCTGTGTCAAAACTTTGTTAGGAATTATGTGATCCTTACTAGCTGGAAGTAAGGGAGATGGGGCATGAAGTTATTTCTAGGAGTTGGAGACATACAACGTTTAGCTCAGTTCTGGGCATCTTTGAAATACCTATACAAACTTGTTCCTACATAGTAACTTGCCACTTTGAATGAGAATGTGCTTGCTTGCAGCAACGTGCTATATGTTCTGAATGCCCGAATTGGGAATCTGTGTCAAAACTTTGTTCGGAATTATGTGATCCTTACTAGCTGGAAGTAAGGGAGATGGGGCATGAAGTTATTTCTAGGAGTTGGACACATACCAAGTTTAGCTCAGTTCTGGGCATCTTTGAAATACCTATACAAACTTGTTCCTACATAGTAACTTGCAACTTTGAATGAGAATGTGCTTGCTTACAGCAACGTGCTATATGTTCTGAATGCCCGAGTTGGGAATCTGTGTCAAAACTTTGTTAGGAATTATGTGATCCTTACTAGCTGGAAGTAAGGGAGATGGGGCATGAAGTTATTTCTAGGAGTTGGAGACATACAACGTTTAGCTCAGTTCTGGGCATCTTTGAAATACCTATACAAACTTGTTCCTACATAGTAACTTGCAACTTTGAATGAGAATGTGCTTGCTTGCAGCAACGTGCTATATGTTCTGAATGCCCGAATTGGGAATCTGTGTCAAAACTTTGTTCGGAATTATGTGATCCTTATTAGCTGGAAGTAAGGGAGATGGGGCATGAAGTTATTTCTGGGAGTTGGACACATACCTAGTTTAGCTCAGCTCTGGGCATCTTTGAAATACCTATACAAACTTGTTCCTACATAGTAACTTGCAACTTTGAATGAGAATGTGCTTGCTTACAGCAACGTGCTATATGTTCTGAATGCCCGAATTGGGAATCTGTGTCAAAACTTTGTTAGGAATTATGTGATCCTTACTAGCTGGAAGTAAGGGAGATGGGGCATGAAGTTATTTCTAGGAGTTGGACACATACCAAGTTTAGCTCAGTTCTGGGCATCTTTGAAATACCTAAACTAACTTGTTCCTACATAGTAACTTGCCACTTTGAATGAGAATGTGCTTGCTTACAGCAACGTGCTATATGATCTGAATGCCCGAATTGGGAATCTGTGTCAAATCTTTGTTCGGAATTATGTGATCCTTACTACCTGGAAGTAAGGGAGATGGGGCATGAAGTTATTTCTAGGAGTTGGAGACATACAACGTTTAGCTCAGTTCTGGGCATCTTTGAAATACCTATACAAACTTGTTCCTACATAGTAACTTGCCACTTTGAATGAGAATGTGCTTGCTTGCAGCAACGTGCTATATGTTCTGAATGCCCGAATTGGGAATCTGTGTCAAAACTTTGTTCGGAATTATGTGATCCTTACTAGCTGGAAGTAAGGGAGATGGGGCATGAAGTTATTTCTAGGAGTTGGACACATACCAAGTTTAGCTCAGTTCTGGGCATCTTTGAAATACCTATACAAACTTGTTCCTACATAGTAACTTGCAACTATGAATGAGAATGTGCTTGCTTACAGCAACGTGCTATATGTTCTGAATGCCCGAATTGGGAATCTGTGTCAAAACTTTGTTAGGAATTATGTGATCCTTACTAGCTGGTAGTAAGGGAGATGGGGCATGAAGTTATTTCCAGGAGTTGGAGACATAAAACGTTTAGCTCATTTCTGGGCATCTTTGAAATACCTAAACTAACTTGTTCCTACATAGTAACTTGCCACTTTGAATGAGAATGTGCTTGCTTACAGCAACGTGCTATATGATCTGAATGCCCGAATTGGGAATCTCTGTCAAAACTTTGTTCGGAATTATGTGATCCTTACTAGCTGGAAGTAAGGGAGATGGGGCATGAAGTTATTTCTAGGAGTTGGACACATACCAAGTTTAGCTCAGTTCTGGGCATCTTTGAAATACCTATACAAACTTGTTCCTACATAGTAACTTGCAACTTTGAATGAGAATGTGCTTGCTTACAGCAACGTGCTATATGTTCTGAATGCCCGAGTTGGGAATCTGTGTCAAAACTTTGTTCGGAATTATGTGATCCTTACTAGCTGGAAGTAAGGGAGATGGGGCATGAAGTTATTTATAGGAGTTGGAGACATAAAACGTTTAGCTCAGTTCTGGGCATCTTTGAAATACCTAAACTAACTTGTTCCTACATAGTAACTTGCCACTTTGAATGAGAATGTGCTTGCTTACAGCAACGTGCTATATGATCTGAATGCCCGAATTGGGAATCTGTGTCAAAACTTTGATAGGAATTATGTGATCCTTACTAGCTGGAAGTAAGGGATATGGGGCATGAAGTTATTTCTAGGAGTTGGAGACATACAACGTTTAGCTCAGTTCTGGGCATCTTTGAAATACCTATACAAACTTGTTCCTCCATAGTAACTTGCCACTTTGAATGAGAATGTGCTTGCTTACAGCAACGTGCTATATGTTCTGAATGCCCGAATTGGGAATCTGTGTCAAAACTTTGTTCGGAATTATGTGATCCTTACTAGCTGGAAGTAAGGGAGATGGGGCATAAAGTTATTTCTAGGAGTTGGACACATACCAAGTTTAGCTCAGTTCTGGGCATCTTTGAAATACCTATACAAACTTGTTCCTACATAGTAACTTGCAACTTTGAATGAGAAGGTGCTTGCTTACAGCAACGTGCTATATGTTCTGAATGCCCGAATTGGGAATCTGTGTCAAAACTTTGTTAGGAATTATGTGATCCTTACTAGCTGGAAGTAAGGGAGATGGGGCATGAAGTTATTTCTAGGAGTTGGAGACATAAAACGTTTAGCTCAGTTCTGGGCATCTTTGAAATACCTAAACTAACTTGTTCCTACATAGTAACTTGCCACTTTGAATGAGAATGTGCTTGCTTACAGCAACGTGCTATATGATCTGAATGCCCGAATTGGGAATCTGTGTCAAAACTTTGTTAGGAATTATGTGATCCTTACTAGCTGGAAGTAAGGGAGATGGGGCATGAAGTTATTTCTAGGAGTTGGAGACATACAACGTTTAGCTCAGTTCTGGGCATCTTTGAAATACCTATACAATCTTGTTCCTAGATAGTAACTTGCAACTTTGAATGAGAATGTGCTTGCTTGCAGCAACGTGCTATATGTTCTGAATGCCCGAATTGGGATTCTGTTTCAAAACTTTGTTCGGAATTATGTGATCCTTACTAGCTGGAAGTAAGTGAGATGGGGCATGAAGTTATTTCTGGGAGTTGGACACATACCAAGTTTAGCTCAGCTCTGGGCATCTTTGAAATACCTATACAAACTTGTTCCTACATAGTAACTTGCCACTTTGAATGAGAATGTGCTTGCTTACAGCAACGTGCTATATGTTCTGAATGCCCGAATTGGGAATCTGTGTCAAAACTTTGTTAGGAATTATGTGATCCTTACTAGCTGGAAGTAAGGGAGATGGGGCATGAAGTTATTTCTAGGAGTTGGAGACATAAAAGGTTTAGCTCAGTTCTGGGCATCTTTGAAATACCTAAACTAACGTGTTCCTACATAGTAACTTGCCACTTTGAATGAGAATGTGCTTGCTTACAGCAACGTGCTATATGATCTGAATGCCCGAATTGGGAATCTGTGTCAAAACTTTGTTAGGAATTATGTGATCCTTACTACCTGGAAGTAAGGGAGATGGGGCATGAAGTTATTTCTAGGAGTTGGAGACATACAACGTTTAGCTCAGTTCTGGGCATCTTTGAAATACCTATACAAACTTGTTCCTACATAGTAACTTGCCACTTTGAATGAGAATGTGCTTGCTTGCAGCAACGTGCTATATGTTCTGAATGCCCGAATTGGGAATCTGTGTCAAAACTTTGTTCGGAATTATGTGATCCTTACTAGCTGGAAGTAAGGGAAATGGGGCATGAAGTTATTTCTAGGAGTTGGACACATACCAAGTTTAGCTCAGTTCTGGGCATCTTTGAAATACCTATACAAACTTGTTCCTACACAGTAACTTGCAACTTTGAATGAGAATGTGCTTGCTTACAGCAACGTGCTATATGTTCTGAATGCCCGAATTGGGAATCTGTGTCAAAACTTTGTTAGGAATTATGTGATCCTTACTAGCTGGAAGTAAGGGAGATGGGGCATGAAGTTATTTCTAGGAGTTGGAGACATACAACGTTTAGCTCAGTTCTGGGCATCTTTGAAATACCTATATAAACTTGTTCCTACATAGTAACTTGCAACTTTGAATGAGAATGTGCTTGCTTGCAGCAACGTGCTATATGTTCTGAATGCCCGAATTGGGAATCTGTTTCAAAACTTTGTTCGGAATTATATGATCCTTATTAGCTGGAAGTAAGGGAGATGGGGCATGAAGTTATTTCTGGGAGTTTGACACATACCTAGTTTAGCTCAGTTCTGGGCATCTTTGAAATACCTATACAAACTTGTTCCTACATAGTAACTTGCATTTTTGAATGAGAATGTGCTTGCTTACAGCAACGTGCTATATGTTCTGAATGCCCGAATTGGGAATCTGTGTCAAAACTTTGTTAGGAATTATGTGATCCTTACTAGCTGGAAGTAAGGGAGATGGGGCATGAAGTTATTTCTAGGAGTTGGACACATACAACGTTTAGCTCAGTTCTGGGCATCTTTGAAATACCTATACAAACTTGTTCCTACATAGTAACTTGCAACTTTGAATGAGAAGGTGCTTGCTTACAGCAACGTGCTATATGTTCTGAATGCCCGAATTGGGAATCTGTGTCAAAACTTTGTTCGGAATTATGTGATCCTTACTAGCTGGAAGTAAGGGAGATGGGGCATGAAGTTATTTCTAGGAGTTGGAGACATAAAAGGTTTAGCTCAGTTCTGGGCATCTTTGAAATACCTAAACTAACGTGTTCCTACATAGTAACTTGCCACTTTGAATGAGAATGTGCTTGCTTACAGCAACGTGCTATATGATCTGAATGCCCGAATTGGGAATCTGTGTCAAAACTTTGTTAGGAATTATGTGATCCTTACTACCTGGAAGTAAGGGAGATGGGGCATGAAGTTATTTCTAGGAGTTGGAGACATACAACGTTTAGCTCAGTTCTGGGAATCTTTGAAAAACCTATACAAACTTGTTCCTACATAGTAACTTGCCACTTTGAATGAGAATGTGCTTGCTTGCAGCAACGTGCTATATGTTCTGAATGCCCGAATTGGGAATCTGTGTCAAAACTTTGTTCGGAATTATGTGATCCTTACTAGCTGGAAGTAAGGGAAATGGGGCATGAAGTTATTTCTAGGAGTTGGACACATACCAAGTTTAGCTCAGTTCTGGGCATCTTTGAAATACCTATACAAACTTGTTCCTACACAGTAACTTGCAACTTTGAATGAGTATGTGCTTGCTTACAGCAACGTGCTATATGTTCTGAATGCCCGAATTGGGAATCTGTGTCAAAACTTTGTTAGGAATTATGTGATCCTTACTAGCTGGAAGTAAGGGAGATGGGGCATGAAGTTATTTCTAGGAGTTGGAGACATACAACGTTTAGCTCAGTTCTGGGCATCTTTGAAATACCTATACAAACTTGTTCCTACATAGTAACTTGCAACTTTGAATGAGAATGTGCTTGCTTGCAGCAACGTGCTATATGTTCTGAATGCCCGAATTGGGAATCTGTGTCAAAACTTTGTTCGGAATTATATGATCCTTATTAGCTGGAAGTAAGGGAGATGGGGCATGAAGTTATTTCTGGGAGTTGGACACATACCTAGTTTAGCTCAGTTCTGGGCATCTTTGAAATACCTATACAAACTTGTTCCTACATAGTAACTTGCAACTTTGAATGAGAATGTGCTTGCTTACAGCAACGTGCTATATGTTCTGAATGCCCGAATTGGGAATCTGTGTCAAAACTTTGTTAGGAATTATGTGATCCTTACTAGCTGGAAGTAAGGGAGATGGGGCATGAAGTTATTTCTAGGAGTTGGAGACATAAAACGTTTAGCTCAGTTCTGGGCATCTTTGAAATACCTAAACTAACTTGTTCCTACATAGTAACTTGCCACTTTGAATGAGAATGTGCTTGCTTACAGCAACGTGCTATATGATCTGCATGCCCGAATTGGGAATCTGTGTCAAAACTTTGTTAGGAATTATGTGATCCTTACTAGCTGGAAGTAAGGGAGATGGGGCATGAAGTTATTTCTAGGAGTTGGAGACATACAACGTTTAGCTCAGTTCTGGGCATCTTTGAAATACCTATACAAACTTGTTCCTACATAGTAACTTGCCACTTTGAATGAGAATGTGCTTGCTTGCAGCAACGTGCTATATGTTCTGAATGCCCGAATTGGGAATCTGTGTCAAAACTTTGTTCGGAATTATGTGATCCTTACTAGCTGGAAGTAAGGGAGATGGGGCATGAAGTTATTTCTAGGAGTTGGACACATACCAAGTTTAGCTCAGGTCTGGGCATCTTTGAAATACCTATACAAACTTGTTCCTACATAGTAACTTGCAACTATGAATGAGAATGTGCTTGCTTACAGCAACGTGCTATATGTTCTGAATGCCCGAATTGGGAATCTGTGTCAAAACTTTGTTCGGAATTATGTGATCCTTACTAGCTGGAAGTAAGGGAGATGGGGCATGAAGTTATTTCCAGGAGTTGGAGACATAAAACGTTTAGCTCAGTTCTGGGCATCTTTGAAATACCTAAACTAACTTGTTCCTACATAGTAACTTGCCACTTTGAATGAGAATGTGCTTGCTTACAGCAACGTGCTATATGATCTGAATGCCCGAATTGGGAATCTGTGTCAAAACTTTGTTAGGAATTATGTGATCCTTACTAGCTGGAAGTAAGGGAGATGGGGCATGAAGTTATTTCTAGGAGTTGGAGACATACAACGTTTAGCTCAGTTCTGGGCATCTTTGAAATACCTATACAAACTTGTTCCTACATAGTAACTTGCCACTTTGAATGAGAATGTGCTTGCTTGCAGCAACGTGCTATATGTTCTGAATGCCCGAATTGGGAATCTGTGTCAAAACTTTGTTCGGAATTATGTGATCCTTACTAGCTGGAAGTAAGGGAGATGGGGCATGAAGTTATTTCTAGGAGTTGGACACATACCAAGTTTAGCTCAGTTCTGGGCATCTTTGAAATACCTATACAAACTTGTTCCTACACAGTAACTTGCAACTTTGAATGAGAAGGTGCTTGCTTACAGCAACGTGCTATATGTTCTGAATGCCCGAATTGGGAATCTGTGTCAAAACTTTGTTAGGAATTATGTGATCCTTACTAGCTGGAAGTAAGGGAGATGGGGCATGAAGTTATTTCTAGGAGTTGGAGACATAAAACGTTTAGCTCAGTTCTGGGCATCTTTGAAATACCTAAACTAACTTGTTCCTACATAGTAACTTGCCACTTTGAATGAGAATGTGCTTGCTTACAGCAACGTGCTATATGATCTGAATGCCCGAATTGGGAATCTGTGTCAAAACTTTGTTAGGAATTATGTGATCCTTACTAGCTGGAAGTAAGGGAGATGGGGCATGAAGTTATTTCTAGGAGTTGGAGACATACAACGTTTAGCTCAGTTCTGGGCATCTTTGAAATACCTATACAAACTTGTTCCTACATAGTAACTTGCCACTTTGAATGAGAATGTGCTTGCTTGCAGCAACGTGCCTTATGTTCTGAATGCCCGAATTGGGAATCTGTGTCAAAACTTTGTTCGGAATTATGTGATCCTTACTAGCTGGAAGTAAGTGAGATGGGGCATGAAGTTATTTCTAGGAGTTGGACACATACCAAGTTTAGCTCAGTTCTGGGCATCTTGAAATACCTATACAAACTTGTTCCTACATAGTAACTTGCCACTTTGAATGAGAATGTGCTTGCTTACAGCAACGTGCTATATGTTCTGAATGCCCGAATTGGGAATCTGTGTCAAAACTTTGTTAGGAATTATGTGATCCTTACTAGCTGGAAGTAAGGGAGATGGGGCATGAAGTTATTTCTAGGAGTTGGAGACATAAAACGTTTAGCTCAGTTCTGGGCATCTTTGAAATACCTAAACTAACTTGTTCCTACATAGTAACTTGCCACTTTGAATGAGAATGTGCTTGCTTGCAGCAACGTGCTATATGTTCTGAATGCCCGAATTCGGAATCTGTGTCAAAACTTTGTTCGGAATTATGTGATCCTTACTAGCGGGAAGTAAGGGAGATGGGCCATGAAGTTATTTCTAGGAGTTGGACACATACCAAGTTTAGCTCAGTTCTGGGCATCTTTGAAATACCTATACAAACTTGTTCCTACACAGTAACTTGCAACTTTGAATGAGAATGTGCTTGCTTACAGCAACGTGCTATATGTTCTGAATGCCCGAATTGGGAATCTGTGTCAAAACTTTGTTAGGAATTATGTGATCCTTACTAGCTGGAAGTAAGGGAGATGGGGCATGAAGTTATTTCTAGGAGTTGGAGACATACAACGTTTAGCTCAGTTCTGGGCATCTTTGAAATACCTATACAAACTTGTTCCTACATAGTAACTTGCAACTTTGAATGAGAATGTGCTTGCTTGCAGCAACGTGCTATATGTTCTGAATGCCCGAATTGGGAATCTGTGTCAAAACTTTGTTCGGAATTATATGATCCTTATTAGCTGGAAGTAAGGGAGATGGGGCATGAAGTTATTTCTGGGAGTTGGACACATACCTAGTTTAGCTCAGTTCTGGGCATCTTTGAAATACCTATACAAACTTGTTCCTACATAGTAACTTGCAACTTTGAATGAGAATGTGCTTGCTTACAGCAACGTGCTATATGTTCTGAATGCCCGAATTGGGAATCTGTGTCAAAACTTTGTTAGGAATTATGTGATCCTTACTAGCTGGAAGTAAGGGAGATGGGGCATGAAGTTATTTCTAGGAGTTGGAGACATAAAACGTTTAGCTCAGTTCTGGGCATCTTTGAAATACCTAAACTAACTTGTTCCTACATAGTAACTTGCCACTTTGAATGAGAATGTGCTTGCTTACAGCAACGTGCTATATGATCTGAATGCCCGAATTGGGAATCTGTGTCAAAACTTTGTTAGGAATTATGTGATCCTTACTAGCTGGAAGTAAGGGAGATGGGGCATGAAGTTATTTCTAGGAGTTGGAGACATACAACGTTTAGCTCAGTTCTGGGCATCTTTGAAATACCTATACAAACTTGTTCCTACATAGTAACTTGCCACTTTGAATGAGAATGTGCTTGCTTGCAGCAACGTGCTATATGTTCTGAATGCCCGAATTGGGAATCTGTGTCAAAACTTTGTTCGGAATTATGTGATCCTTACTAGCTGGAAGTAAGGGAGATGGGGCATGAAGTTATTTCTAGGAGTTGGACACATACCAAGTTTAGCTCAGGTCTGGGCATCTTTGAAATACCTATACAAACTTGTTCCTACATAGTAACTTGCAACTATGAATGAGAATGTGCTTGCTTACAGCAACGTGCTATATGTTCTGAATGCCCGAATTGGGAAT
The DNA here is from genome assembly GCF_020826845.1 of Diceros bicornis minor. Taxonomy (NCBI): domain Eukaryota; kingdom Metazoa; phylum Chordata; class Mammalia; order Perissodactyla; family Rhinocerotidae; genus Diceros; species Diceros bicornis. Next base: position 14,382,989 of record NC_080780.1, read on the forward strand.
CTGTGTCAAAACTTTGATAGGAATTATGTGATCCTTACTAGCTGGAAGTAAGGGAGATGGGGCATGAAGTTATTTCCAGGAGTTGGAGACATAAAACGTTTAGCTCAGTTCTGGGCATCTTTGAAATACCTAAACTAACTTGTTCCTACATAGTAACTTGCCACTTTGAATGAGAATGTGCTTGCTTACAGCAACGTGCTATATGATCTGAATGCCCGAATTGGGAATCTGTGTCAAAACTTTGTTAGGAATTATGTGATCCTTACTAGCTGGAAGTAAGGGAGATGGGGCATGAAGTTATTTCTAGGAGTTGGAGACATACAACGTTTAGCTCAGTTCTGGGCATCTTTGAAATACCTATACAAACTTGTTCCTACACAGTAACTTGCCACTTTGAATGAGAATGTGCTTGCTTGCAGCAACGTGCTATATGTTCTGAATGCCCGAATTGGGAATCTGTGTCAAAACTTTGTTCGGAATTATGTGATCCTTACTAGCTGGAAGTAAGGGAGATGGGGCATGAAGTTATTTCTAGGAGTTGGACACATACCAAGTTTAGCTCAGTTCTGGGCATCTTTGAAATACCTATACAAACTTGTTCCTACACAGTAACTTGCAACTTTGAATGAGAAGGTGCTTGCTTACAGCAACGTGCTATATGTTCTGAATGCCCGAATTGGGAATCTGTGTCAAAACTTTGTTAGGAATTATGTGATCCTTACTAGCTGGAAGTAAGGGAGATGGGGCATGAAGTTATTTCTAGGAGTTGGAGACATAAAACGTTTAGCTCAGTTCTGGGCATCTTTGAAATACCTAAACTAACTTGTTCCTACATAGTAACTTGCCACTTTGAATGAGAATGTGCTTGCTTACAGCAACGTGCTATATGATCTGAATGCCCGAATTGGGAATCTGTGTCAAAACTTTGTTAGGAATTATGTGATCCTTACTAGCTGGAAGTAAGGGAGATGGGGCATGAAGTTATTTCTAGGAGTTGGAGACATACAACGTTTAGCTCAGTTCTGGGCATCTTTGAAATACCTATACAAACTTGTTCCTACATAGTAACTTGCCACTTTGAATGAGAATGTGCTTGCTTGCAGCAACGTGCTATATGTTCTGAATGCCCGAATTGGGAATCTGTGTCAAAACTTTGTTCGGAATTATGTGATCCTTACTACCTGGAAGTAAGTGAGATGGGGCATGAAGTTATTTCTAGGAGTTGGACACATACCAAGTTTAGCTCAGTTCTGGGCATCTTGAAATACCTATACAAACTTGTTCCTACATAGTAACTTGCCACTTTGAATGAGAATGTGCTTGCTTACAGCAACGTGCTATATGTTCTGAATGCCCGAATTGGGAATCTGTGTCAAAACTTTGTTAGGAATTATGTGATCCTTACTAGCTGGAAGTAAGGGAGATGGGGCATGAAGTTATTTCTAGGAGTTGGAGACATAAAACGTTTAGCTCAGTTCTGGGCATCTTTGAAATACCTAAACTAACTTGTTCCTACATAGTAACTTGCCACTTTGAATGAGAATGTGCTTGCTTGCAGCAACGTGCTATATGTTCTGAATGCCCGAATTCGAATCTGTGTCAAAACTTTGTTCGGAATTATGTGATCCTTATTAGCTGGAAGTAAGGGAGATGGGGCATGAAGTTATTTCTGGGAGTTGGACACATACCAAGTTTAGCTCAGTTCTGGGCATCTTTGAAATACCTATACAAACTTGTTCCTACATAGTAACTTGCCACTTTGAATGAGAATGTGCTTGCTTACAGCAACGTGCTATATGTTCTGAATGCCCGAATTGGGAATCTGTGTCAAAACTTTGTTAGGAATTATGTGATCCTTACTAGCTGGAAGTAAGGGAGATGGGGCATGAAGTTATTTCTAGGAGTTGGAGACATACAACGTTTAGCTCAGTTCTGGGCATCTTTGAAATACCTATACAAACTTGTTCCTACACAGTAACTTGCAACTTTGAATGAGAATGTGCTTGCTTACAGCAACGTGCTATATGTTCTGAATGCCCGAATTGGGAATCTGTGTCAAAACTTTGTTAGGAATTATGTGATCCTTACTAGCTGGAAGTAAGGGAGATGGGGCATGAAGTTATTTCTTGGAGTTGGAGACATACAACGTTTAGCTCAGTTCTGGGCATCTTTGAAATACCTATACAAACTTGTTCCTACATAGTAACTTGCAACTTTGAATGAGAATGTGCTTGCTTGCAGCAACGTGCTGCTGTATGTTCTGAATGCCCGAATTGGGAATCTGTGTCAAAACTTTGTTCGGAATTATGTGATCCTTATTAGCTGGAAGTAAGGGAGATGGGGCATGAAGTTATTTCTGGGAGTTGGACACATACCTAGTTTAGCTCAGTTCTGGGCATCTTTGAAATACCTATACAAACTTGTTCCTACATAGTAACTTGCCACTTTGAATGAGAATGTGCTTGCTTACAGCAACGTGCTATATGTTCTGAATGCCAGAATTGGGAATCTGTGTCAAAACTTTGTTAGGAATTATGTGATCCTTCCTAGCTGGAAGTAAGGGAGATGGGGCATGAAGTTATTTCTAGGAGTTGGAGACATAAAACGTTTAGCTCAGTTCTGGGCATCTTTGAAATACCTAAATTAACTTGTTCCTACATAGTAACTTGCCACTTTGAATGAGAATGTGCTTGCTTACAGCAACGTGCTATATGATCTGAATGCCCGAATTGGGAATCTGTGTCAAAACTTTGTTAGGAATTATGTGATCCTTACTAGCTGGAAGTAAGGGAGATGGGGCATGAAGTTATTTCTAGGAGTTGGAGACATACAACGTTTAGCTCAGTTCTGGGCATCTTTGAAATACCTATACAAACTTGTTCCTACATAGTAACTTGCCACTTTGAATGAGAATGTGCTTGCTTGCAGCAACGTGCTATATGTTCTGAATGCCCGAATTGGGAATCTGTGTCAAAACTTTGTTCGGAATTATGTGATCCTTACTAGCTGGAAGTAAGGGAGATGGGGCATGAAGTTATTTCTAGGAGTTGGAGACATAAAACGTTTAGCTCAGTTCTGGGCATCTTTGAAATACCTAAACTAACTAGTTCCTACATAGTAACTTGCCACTTTGAATGAGAATGTGCTTGCTTACAGCAACGTGCTATATGATCTGAATGCCCGAATTGGGAATCTGTGTCAAAACTTTGTTAGGAATTATGTGATCCTTACTAGCTGGAAGTAAGGGAGATGGGGCATGAAGTTATTTCTAGGAGTTGGAGACATACAACGTTTAGCTCAGTTCTGGGCATCTTTGAAATACCTATACAAACTTGTTCCTACATAGTAACTTGCCACTTTGAATGAGAATGTGCTTGCTTGCAGCAACGTGCTATATGTTCTGAATGCCCGAATTGGGAATCTGTGTCAAAACTTTGTTCGGAATTTTGTGATCCTTACTAGCTGGAAGTAAGGGAGATGGGGCATGAAGTTATTTCTAGGAGTTGGACACATACCAAGTTTAGCTCAGTTCTGGGCATCTTTGAAATACCTAAACTAACTTGTTCCTACATAGTAACTTGCCACTATGAATGAGAATGTGCTTGCTTACAGCAACGTGCTATATGATGTGAATGCCCGAATTGGGAATCTGTGTCAAAACTTTGTTAGGAATTATGTGATCCTTACTAGCTGGAAGTAAGGGAGATGGGGCATGAAGTTATTTCTAGGAGTTGGAGACATACAACGTTTAGCTCAGTTCTGGGCATCTTTGAAATACCTATACAAACTTGTTCCTACATAGTAACTTGCCACTTTGAATGAGAATGTGCTTGCTTGCAGCAACGTGCTATATGTTCTGAATGCCCGAATTGGGAATCTGTGTCAAAACTTTGTTCGGAATTATGTGATCCTTACTAGCTGGAAGTAAGTGAGATGGGGCATGAAGTTATTTCTAGGAGTTGGACACATACCAAGTTTAGCTCAGTTCTGGGCATCTTGAAATACCTATACAAACTTGTTCCTACATAGTAACTTGCCACTTTGAATGAGAATGTGCTTGCTTACAGCAACGTGCTATATGTTCTGAATGCCCGAATTGGGAATCTGTGTCAAAACTTTGTTAGGAATTATGTGATCCTTACTAGCTGGAAGTAAGGGAGATGGGGCATGAAGTTATTTCTAGGAGTTGGAGACATAAAACGTTTAGCTCAGTTCTGGGCATCTTTGAAATACCTAAACTAACTTGTTCCTACATAGTAACTTGCCACTTTGAATGAGAATGTGCTTGCTTGCAGCAACGTGCTATATGTTCTGAATGCCCGAATTCGGAATCTGTGTCAAAACTTTGTTCGGAATTATGTGATCCTTACTAGCTGGAAGTAAGGGAGATGGGGCATGAAGTTATTTCTAGGAGTTGGACACATACCAAGTTTAGCTCAGTTCTGGGCATCTTTGAAATACCTATACAAACTTGTTCCTACACAGTAACTTGCAACTTTGAATGAGAATGTGCTTGCTTACAGCAACGTGCTATATGTTCTGAATGCCCGAATTGGGAATCTGTGTCAAAACTTTGTTAGGAATTATGTGATCCTTACTAGCTGGAAGTAAGGGAGATGGGGCATGAAGTTATTTCTAGGAGTTGGAGACATAAAACGTTTAGCTCAGTTCTGGGCATCTTTGAAATACCTAAACTAACTTGTTCCTACATAGTAACTTGCCACTTTGAATGAGAATGTGCTTGCTTGCAGCAACGTGCTATATGTTCTGAATGCCCGAATTCGAATCTGTGTCAAAACTTTGTTCGGAATTATGTGATCCTTATTAGCTGGAAGTAAGGGAGATGGGGCATGAAGTTATTTCTGGGAGTTGGACACATACCAAGTTTAGCTCAGTTCTGGGCATCTTTGAAATACCTATACAAACTTGTTCCTACATAGTAACTTGCCACTTTGAATGAGAATGTGCTTGCTTACAGCAACGTGCTATATGTTCTGAATGCCCGAATTGGGAATCTGTGTCAAAACTTTGTTAGGAATTATGTGATCCTTACTAGCTGGAAGTAAGGGAGATGGGGCATGAAGTTATTTCTAGGAGTTGGAGACATACAACGTTTAGCTCAGTTCTGGGCATCTTTGAAATACCTATACAAACTTGTTCCTACACAGTAACTTGCAACTTTGAATGAGAATGTGCTTGCTTACAGCAACGTGCTATATGTTCTGAATGCCCGAATTGGGAATCTGTGTCAAAACTTTGTTAGGAATTATGTGATCCTTACTAGCTGGAAGTAAGGGAGATGGGGCATGAAGTTATTTCTAGGAGTTGGAGACATACAACGTTTAGCTCAGTTCTGGGCATCTTTGAAATACCTATACAAACTTGTTCCTACATAGTAACTTGCAACTTTGAATGAGAATGTGCTTGCTTGCAGCAACGTGCTGCTGTATGTTCTGAATGCCCGAATTGGGAATCTGTGTCAAAACTTTGTTCGGAATTATGTGATCCTTATTAGCTGGAAGTAAGGGAGATGGGGCATGAAGTTATTTCTGGGAGTTGGACACATACCTAGTTTAGCTCAGTTCTGGGCATCTTTGAAATACCTATACAAACTTGTTCCTACATAGTAACTTGCCACTTTGAATGAGAATGTGCTTGCTTACAGCAACGTGCTATATGTTCTGAATGCCAGAATTGGGAATCTGTGTCAAAACTTTGTTAGGAATTATGTGATCCTTCCTAGCTGGAAGTAAGGGAGATGGGGCATGAAGTTATTTCTAGGAGTTGGAGACATAAAACGTTTAGCTCAGTTCTGGGCATCTTTGAAATACCTAAATTAACTTGTTCCTACATAGTAACTTGCCACTTTGAATGAGAATGTGCTTGCTTACAGCAACGTGCTATATGATCTGAATGCCCGAATTGGGAATCTGTGTCAAAACTTTGTTAGGAATTATGTGATCCTTACTAGCTGGAAGTAAGGGAGATGGGGCATGAAGTTATTTCTAGGAGTTGGAGACATACAACGTTTAGCTCAGTTCTGGGCATCTTTGAAATACCTATACAAACTTGTTCCTACATAGTAACTTGCCACTTTGAATGAGAATGTGCTTGCTTGCAGCAACGTGCTATATGTTCTGAATGCCCGAATTGGGAATCTGTGTCAAAACTTTGTTCGGAATTATGTGATCCTTACTAGCTGGAAGTAAGGGAGATGGGGCATGAAGTTATTTCTAGGAGTTGGAGACATAAAACGTTTAGCTCAGTTCTGGGCATCTTTGAAATACCTAAACTAACTAGTTCCTACATAGTAACTTGCCACTTTGAATGAGAATGTGCTTGCTTACAGCAACGTGCTATATGATCTGAATGCCCGAATTGGGAATCTGTGTCAAAACTTTGTTAGGAATTATGTGATCCTTACTAGCTGGAAGTAAGGGAGATGGGGCATGAAGTTATTTCTAGGAGTTGGAGACATACAACGTTTAGCTCAGTTCTGGGCATCTTTGAAATACCTATACAAACTTGTTCCTACATAGTAACTTGCCACTTTGAATGAGAATGTGCTTGCTTGCAGCAACGTGCTATATGTTCTGAATGCCCGAATTGGGAATCTGTGTCAAAACTTTGTTCGGAATTTTGTGATCCTTACTAGCTGGAAGTAAGGGAGATGGGGCATGAAGTTATTTCTAGGAGTTGGACACATACCAAGTTTAGCTCAGTTCTGGGCATCTTTGAAATACCTAAACTAACTTGTTCCTACATAGTAACTTGCCACTATGAATGAGAATGTGCTTGCTTACAGCAACGTGCTATATGATGTGAATGCCCGAATTGGGAATCTGTGTCAAAACTTTGTTAGGAATTATGTGATCCTTACTAGCTGGAAGTAAGGGAGATGGGGCATGAAGTTATTTCTAGGAGTTGGAGACATACAACGTTTAGCTCAGTTCTGGGCATCTTTGAAATACCTATACAAACTTGTTCCTACATAGTAACTTGCCACTTTGAATGAGAATGTGCTTGCTTGCAGCAACGTGCTATATGTTCTGAATGCCCGAATTGGGAATCTGTGTCAAAACTTTGTTCGGAATTATGTGATCCTTACTAGCTGGAAGTAAGTGAGATGGGGCATGAAGTTATTTCTAGGAGTTGGACACATACCAAGTTTAGCTCAGTTCTGGGCATCTTGAAATACCTATACAAACTTGTTCCTACATAGTAACTTGCCACTTTGAATGAGAATGTGCTTGCTTACAGCAACGTGCTATATGTTCTGAATGCCCGAATTGGGAATCTGTGTCAAAACTTTGTTAGGAATTATGTGATCCTTACTAGCTGGAAGTAAGGGAGATGGGGCATGAAGTTATTTCTAGGAGTTGGAGACATAAAACGTTTAGCTCAGTTCTGGGCATCTTTGAAATACCTAAACTAACTTGTTCCTACATAGTAACTTGCCACTTTGAATGAGAATGTGCTTGCTTGCAGCAACGTGCTATATGTTCTGAATGCCCGAATTCGGAATCTGTGTCAAAACTTTGTTCGGAATTATGTGATCCTTACTAGCTGGAAGTAAGGGAGATGGGGCATGAAGTTATTTCTAGGAGTTGGACACATACCAAGTTTAGCTCAGTTCTGGGCATCTTTGAAATACCTATACAAACTTGTTCCTACACAGTAACTTGCAACTTTGAATGAGAATGTGCTTGCTTACAGCAACGTGCTATATGTTCTGAATGCCCGAATTGGGAATCTGTGTCAAAACTTTGTTAGGAATTATGTGATCCTTACTAGCTGGAAGTAAGGGAGATGGGGCATGAAGTTATTTCTAGGAGTTGGAGACATACAACGTTTAGCTCAGTTCTGGGCATCTTTGAAATACCTATACAAACTTGTTCCTACATAGAAACTTGCAACTTTGAATGAGAATGTGCTTGCTTGCAGCAACGTGCTATATGTTCTGAATGCCCGAAGTGGGAATCTGTGTCAAAACTTTGTTCGGAATTATGTGATCCTTATTAGCTGGAAGTAAGGGAGATGGGGCATGAAGTTATTTCTGGGAGTTGGACACATACATAGTTTAGCTCAGTTCTGGGCATCTTTGAAATACCTATACAAACTTGTTCCTACATAGTAACTTGCCACTTTGAATGAGAATGTGCTTGCTTACAGCAACGTGCTATATGTTCTGAATGCCCGAATTGGGAATCTGTGTCAAAACTTTGTTAGGAATTATGTGATCCTTACTAGCTGGAAGTAAGGGAGATGGGGCATGAAGTTATTTCTAGGAGTTGGAGACATAAAACGTTTAGCTCAGTTCTGGGCATCTTTGAAATACCTAAACTAACTTGTTCCTACATAGTAACTTGCCACTTTGAATGAGAATGTGCTTGCTTGCAGCAACGTGCTATATGTTCTGAATGCCCGAATTGGGAATCTGTGTCAAAACTTTGTTCGGAATTATGTGATCCTTATTAGCTGGAAGTAAGGGAGATGGGGCATGAAGTTATTTCTGGGAGTTGGACACATATCTAGTTTAGCTCAGTTCTGGGCATCTTTGAAATACCTATACAAACTTGTTCCTACATAGTAACTTGCCACTTTGAATGAGAATGTGCTTGCTTACAGCAACGTGCTATATGTTCTGAATGCCCGAATTGGGAATCTGTGTCAAAACTTTGTTAGGAATTATGTGATCCTTCCTAGCTGGAAGTAAGGGAGATGGGGCATGAAGTTATTTCTAGGAGTTGGAGACATAAAATGTTTAGCTCAGTTCTGGGCATCTTTGAAATACCTAAACTAACTTGTTCCTACATAGTAACTTGCCACTATGAATGAGAATGTGCTTGCTTACAGCAACGTGCTATATGATGTGAATGCCCGAATTGGGAATCTGTGTCAAAACTTTGTTAGGAATTATGAGATCCTTACTAGCTGGAAGTAAGGGAGATGGGGCATGAAGTTATTTCTAGGAGTTGGAGACATACAACGTTTAGCTCAGTTCTGGGCATCTTTGAAATACCTATACAAACTTGTTCCTACATAGTAACTTGCCACTTTGAATGAGAATGTGCTTGCTTGCAGCAACGTGCTATATGTTCTGAATGCCCGAATTGGGAATCTGTGTCAAAACTTTGTTCGGAATTATGTGATCCTTACTAGCTGGAAGTAAGTGAGATGGGGCATGAAGTTATTTCTAGGAGTTGGACACATACCAAGTTTAGCTCAGTTCTGGGCATCTTGAAATACCTATACAAACTTGTTCCTACATAGTAACTTGCCACTTTGAATGAGAATGTGCTTGCTTACAGCAACGTGCTATATGTTCTGAATGCCCGAATTGGGAATCTGTGTCAAAACTTTGTTAGGAATTATGTGATCCTTACTAGCTGGAAGTAAGGGAGATGGGGCATGAAGTTATTTCTAGGAGTTGGAGACATAAAACGTTTAGCTCAGTTCTGGGCATCTTTGAAATACCTAAACTAACTTGTTCCTACATAGTAACTTGCCACTTTGAATGAGAATGTGCTTGCTTGCAGCAACGTGCTATATGTTCTGAATGCCCGAATTCGGAATCTGTGTCAAAACTTTGTTCGGAATTATGTGATCCTTACTAGCTGGAAGTAAGGGAGATGGGGCATGAAGTTATTTCTAGGAGTTGGACACATACCAAGTTTAGCTCAGTTCTGGGCATCTTTGAAATACCTATACAAACTTGTTCCTACACAGTAACTTGCAACATTGAATGAGAATGTGCTTGCTTACAGCAACGTGCTATATGTTCTGAATGCCCGAATTGGGAATCTGTGTCAAAACTTTGTTAGGAATTATGTGATCCTTACTAGCTGGAAGTAAGGGAGATGGGGCATGAAGTTATTTCTAGGAGTTGGAGACATACAACGTTTAGCTCAGTTCTGGGCATCTTTGAAATACCTATACAAACTTGTTCCTACATAGTAACTTGCCACTTTGAATGAGAATGTGCTTGCTTACAGCAACGTGCTATATGTTCTGAATGCCCGAATTGGGAATCTGTGTCAAAACTTTGTTAGGAATTATGTGATCCTTCCTAGCTGGAAGTAAGGGAGATGGGGCATGAAGTTATTTCTAGGAGTTGGAGACATAAAACGTTTAGCTCAGTTCTGGGCATCTTTGAAATACCTAAACTAACTTGTTCCTACATAGTAACTTGCCACTATGAATGAGAATGTGCTTGCTTACAGCAACGTGCTATATGATGTGAATGCCCGAATTGGGAATCTGTGTCAAAACTTTGTTAGGAATTATGTGATCCTTACTAGCTGGAAGTAAGGGAGATGGGGCATGAAGTTATTTCTAGGAGTTGGAGACATACAACGTTTAGCTCAGTTCTGGGCATCTTTGAAATACCTATACAAACTTGTTCCTACATAGTAACTTGCCACTTTGAATGAGAATGTGCTTGCTTGCAGCAACGTGCTATATGTTCTGAATGCCCGAATTGGGAATCTGTGTCAAAACTTTGTTCGGAATTATGTGATCCTTACTAGCTGGAAGTAAGTGAGATGGGGCATGAAGTTATTTCTAGGAGTTGGACACATACCAAGTTTAGCTCAGTTCTGGGCATCTTGAAATACCTATACAAACTTGTTCCTACATAGTAACTTGCCACTTTGAATGAGAATGTGCTTGCTTACAGCAACGTGCTATATGTTCTGAATGCCCGAATTGGGAATCTGTGTCAAAACTTTGTTAGGAATTATGTGATCCTTACTAGCTGGAAGTAAGGGAGATGGGGCATGAAGTTATTTCTAGGAGTTGGAGACATAAAACGTTTAGCTCAGTTCTGGGCATCTTTGAAATACCTAAACTAACTTGTTCCTACATAGTAACTTGCCACTTTGAATGAGAATGTGCTTGCTTGCAGCAACGTGCTATATGTTCTGAATGCCCGAATTCGGAATCTGTGTCAAAACTTTGTTCGGAATTATGTGATCCTTACTAGCTGGAAGTAAGGGAGATGGGGCATGAAGTTATTTCTAGGAGTTGGACACATACCAAGTTTAGCTCAGTTCTGGGCATCTTTGAAATACCTATACAAACTTGTTCCTACACAGTAACTTGCAACTTTGAATGAGAATGTGCTTGCTTACAGCAACGTGCTATATGTTCTGAATGCCCGAATTGGGAATCTGTGTCAAAACTTTGTTAGGAATTATGTGATCCTTACTAGCTGGAAGTAAGGGAGATGGGGCATGAAGTTATTTCTAGGAGTTGGAGACATACAACGTTTAGCTCAGTTCTGGGCATCTTTGAAATACCTATACAAACTTGTTCCTACATAGTAACTTGCAACTTTGAATGAGAATGTGCTTGCTTGCAGCAACGTGCTATATGTTCTGAATGCCCGAATTGGGAATCTGTGTCAAAACTTTGTTAGGAATTATGTGATCCTTACTAGCTGGAAGTAAGGGAGATGGGGCATGAAGTTATTTCTAGGAGTTGGAGACATAAAACGTTTAGCTCAGTTCTGGGCATCTTTGAAATACCTAAACTAACTTGTTCCTACATAGTAACTTGCCACTTTGAATGAGAATGTGCTTGCTTGCAGCAACGTGCTATATGTTCTGAATGCCCGAATTGGGAATCTGTGTCAAAACTTTGTTCGGAATTATGTGATCCTTATTAGCTGGAAGTAAGGGAGATGGGGCATGAAGTTATTTCTGGGAGTTGGACACATACATAGTTTAGCTCAGTTCTGGGCATCTTTGAAATACCTATACAAACTTGTTCCTACATAGTAACTTGCCACTTTGAATGAGAATGTGCTTGCTTACAGCAACGTGCTATATGTTCTGAATGCCCGAATTGGGAATCTGTGTCAAAACTTTGTTAGGAATTATGTGATCCTTACTAGCTGGAAGTAAGGGAGATGGGGCATGAAGTTATTTCTAGGAGTTGGAGACATAAAACGTTTAGCTCAGTTCTGGGCATCTTTGAAATACCTAAACTAACTTGTTCCTACATAGTAACTTGCCACTTTGAATGAGAATGTGCTTGCTTGCAGCAACGTGCTATATGTTCTGAATGCCCGAATTAGGAATCTGTGTCAAAACTTTGTTCGGAATTATGTGATCCTTATTAGCTGGAAGTAAGGGAGATGGGGCATGAAGTTATTTCTGGGAGTTGGACACATATCTAGTTTAGCTCAGTTCTGGGCATCTTTGAAATACCTATACAAACTTGTTCCTACATAGTAACTTGCCACTTTGAATGAGAATGTGCTTGCTTACAGCAACGTGCTATATGTTCTGAATGCCCGAATTGGGAATCTGTGTCAAAACTTTGTTAGGAATTATGTGATCCTTCCTAGCTGGAAGTAAGGGAGATGGGGCATGAAGTTATTTCTAGGAGTTGGAGACATAAATCGTTTAGCTCAGTTCTGGGCATCTTTGAAATACCTAAACTAACTTGTTCCTACATAGTAACTTGCCACTTTGAATGAGAATGTGCTTGCTTACAGCAACGTGCTATATGATCTGAATGCCCGAATTGGGAATCTGTGTCAAAACTTTGTTAGGAATTATGTGATCCTTACTAGCTGGAAGTAAGGGAGATGGGGCATGAAGTTATTTCTAGGAGTTGGAGACATACAACGTTTAGCTCAGTTCTGGGCATCTTTGAAATACCTATACAAACTTGTTCCTACATAGTAACTTGCCACTTTGAATGAGAATGTGCTTGCTTGCAGCAACGTGCTATATGTTCTGAATGCCCGAATTGGGAATCTGTGTCAAAACTTTGTTCGGAATTATGTGATCCTTACTAGCTGGAAGTAAGGGAGATGGGGCATGAAGTTATTTCTAGGAGTTGGACACATACCAAGTTTAGCTCAGTTCTGGGCATCTTTGAAATACCTATACAAACTTGTTCCTACATAGTAACTTGCAACTTTGAATGAGAATGTGCTTGCTTACAGCAACGTGCTATATGTTCTGAATGCCCGAATTGGGAATCTGTGTCAAAACTTTGTTAGGAATTATGTGATTCTTACTAGCTGGAAGTAAGGGAGATGGGGCATGAAGTTATTTCTAGGAGTTGGAGACATAAAACGTTTAGCTCAGTTCTGGGCATCTTTGAAATACCTAAACTAACTAGTTCCTACATAGTAACTTGCCACTTTGAATGAGAATGTGCTTGCTTACAGCAACGTGCTATATGATCTGAATGCCCGAATTGGGAATCTGTGTCAAAACTTTGTTAGGAATTATGTGATCCTTACTAGCTGGAAGTAAGGGAGATGGGGCATGAAGTTATTTCTAGGAGTTGGAGACATACAACGTTTAGCTCAGTTCTGGGCATCTTTGAAATACCTATACAAACTTGTTCCTACATAGTAACTTGCCACTTTGAATGAGAATGTGCTTGCTTGCAGCAACGTGCTATATGTTCTGAATGCCCGAATTGGGAATCTGTGTCAAAACTTTGTTCGGAATTATGTGATCCTTACTAGCTGGAAGTAAGGGAGATGGGGCATGAAGTTATTTCTAGGAGTTGGACACATACCAAGTTTAGCTCAGTTCTGGGCATCTTTGAAATACCTATACAAACTTGTTCCTACATAGTAACTTGCAACTTTGAATGAGAATGTGCTTGCTTACAGCAACGTGCTATATGTTCTGAATGCCCGAATTGGGAATCTGTGTCAAAACTTTGTTAGGAATTATGTGATCCTTACTAGCTGGAAGTAAGGGAGATGGGGTATGAAGTTATTTCTAGGAGTTGGAGACATAAAACGTTTAGCTCAGTTCTGGGCATCTTTGAAATACCTAAACTAACTTGTTCCTACATAGTAACTTGCCACTTTGAATGAGAATGTGCTTGCTTACAGCAACGTGCTATATGATCTGAATGCCCGAATTGGGAATCTGTGTCAAAACTTTGTTAGGAATTATGTGATCCTTACTAGCTGGAAGTAAGGGAGATGGGGCATGAAGTTATTTCTAGGAGTTGGAGACATACAACGTTTAGCTCAGTTCTGGGCATCTTTGAAATACCTATACAAACTTGTTCCTACATAGTAACTTGCCACTTTGAATGAGAATGTGCTTGCTTGCAGCAACGTGCTATATGTTCTGAATGCCCGAATTGGGAATCTGTGTCAAAACTTTGTTCGGAATTATGTGATCCTTACTAGCTGGAAGTAAGGGAGATGGGGCATGAAGTTATTTCTAGGAGTTGGACACATACCAAGTTTAGCTCAGTTCTGGGCATCTTTGAAATACCTATACAAACTTGTTCCTACATAGTAACTTGCCACTTTGAATGAGAATGTGCTTGCTTGCAGCAACGTGCTATATGTTCTGAATGCCCGAATTGGGAATCTGTGTCAAAACTTTGTTCGGAATTATGTGTTCCTTACTAGCTGGAAGTAAGGGAGATGGGGCATGAAGTTATTTCTAGGAGTTGGACACATACCAAGTTTAGCTCAGGTCTGGGCATCTTTGAAATACCTATACAAACTTGTTCCTACATAGTAACTTGGAACTATGAATGAGAATGTGCTTGCTTACAGCAACGTGCTATATGTTCTGAATGCCCGAATTGGGAATCTGTGTCAAAACTTTGATAGGAATTATGTGATCCTTACTAGCTGGAAGTAAGGGAGATGGGGCATGAAGTTATTTCCAGGAGTTGGAGACATAAAACGTTTAGCTCAGTTCTGGGCATCTTTGAAATACCTAAACTAACTTGTTCCTACATAGTAACTTGCCACTTTGAATGAGAATGTGCTTGCTTACAGCAACGTGCTATATGATCTGAATGCCCGAATTGGGAATCTGTGTCAAAACTTTGTTAGGAATTATGTGATCCTTACTAGCTGGAAGTAAGGGAGATGGGGCATGAAGTTATTTCTAGGAGTTGGAGACATACAACGTTTAGCTCAGTTCTGGGCATCTTTGAAATACCTATACAAACTTGTTCCTACATAGTAACTTGCCACTTTGAATGAGAATGTGCTTGCTTGCAGCAACGTGCTATATGTTCTGAATGCCCGAATTGGGAATCTGTGTCAAAACTTTGTTCGGAATTATGTGATCCTTACTAGCTGGAAGTAAGGGAGATGGGGCATGAAGTTATTTCTAGGAGTTGGACACATACCAAGTTTAGCTCAGTTCTGGGCATCTTTGAAATACCTATACAAACTTGTTCCTACACAGTAACTTGCAACTTTGAATGAGAAGGTGCTTGCTTACAGCAACGTGCTATATGTTCTGAATGCCCGAATTGGGAATCTGTGTCAAAACTTTGTTAGGAATTATGTGATCCTTACTAGCTGGAAGTAAGGGAGATGGGGCATGAAGTTATTTCTAGGAGTTGGAGACATAAAACGTTTAGCTCAGTTCTGGGCATCTTTGAAATACCTAAACTAACTAGTTCCTACATAGTAACTTGCCACTTTGAATGAGAATGTGCTTGCTTACAGCAACGTGCTATATGATCTGAATGCCCGAATTGGGAATCTGTGTCAAAACTTTGTTAGGAATTATGTGATCCTTACTAGCTGGAAGTAAGGGAGATGGGGCATGAAGTTATTTCTAGGAGTTGGAGACATACAACGTTTAGCTCAGTTCTGGGCATCTTTGAAATACCTATACAAACTTGTTCCTACATAGTAACTTGCCACTTTGAATGAGAATGTGCTTGCTTGCAGCAACGTGCTATATGTTCTGAATGCCCGAATTGGGAATCTGTGTCAAAACTTTGTTCGGAATTATGTGATCCTTACTAGCTGGAAGTAAGGGAGATGGGGCATGAAGTTATTTCTAGGAGTTGGACACATACCAAGTTTAGCTCAGTTCTGGGCATCTTTGAAATACCTATACAAACTTGTTCCTACACAGTAACTTGCAACTTTGAATGAGAATGTGCTTGCTTACAGCAACGTGCTATATGTTCTGAATGCCCGAATTGGGAATCTGTGTCAAAACTTTGTTAGGAATTATGTGATCCTTACTAGCTGGAAGTAAGGGAGATGGGGCATGAAGTTATTTCTAGGAGTTGGAGACATACAACGTTTAGCTCAGTTCTGGGCATCTTTGAAATACCTATACAAACTTGTTCCTACATAGTAACTTGCCACTTTGAATGAGAATGTGCTTGCTTGCAGCAACGTGCTATATGTTCTGAATGCCCGAATTGGGAATCTGTGTCAAAACTTTGTTCGGAATTATGTGATCCTTACTAGCTGGAAGTAAGGGAGATGGGGCATGAAGTTATTTCTAGGAGTTGGACACATACCAAGTTTAGCTCAGTTCTGGGCATCTTTGAAATACCTATACAAACTTGTTCCTACACAGTAACTTGCAACTTTGAATGAGAAGGTGCTTGCTTACAGCAACGTGCTATATGTTCTGAATGCCCGAATTGGGAATCTGTGTCAAAACTTTGTTAGGAATTATGTGATCCTTACTAGCTGGAAGTAAGGGAGATGGGGCATGAAGTTATTTCTAGGAGTTGGAGACATAAAACGTTTAGCTCAGTTCTGGGCATCTTTGAAATACCTAAACTAACTTGTTCCTACATAGTAACTTGCCACTTTGAATGAGAATGTGCTTCCTTACAGCAACGTGCTATATGATCTGAATGCCCGAATTGGGAATCTGTGTCAAAACTTTGTTAGGAATTATGTGATCCTTACTAGCTGGAAGTAAGGGAGATGGGGCATGAAGTTATTTCTAGGAGTTGGAGACATACAACGTTTAGCTCAGTTCTGGGCATCTTTGAAATACCTATACAAACTTGTTCCTACATAGTAACTTGCCACTTTGAATGAGAATGTGCTTGCTTGCAGCAACGTGCTATATGTTCTGAATGCCCGAATTGGGAATCTGTGTCAAAACTTTGTTCGGAATTATGTGATCCTTATTAGCTGGAAGTAAGGGAGATGGGGCATGAAGTTATTTCTGGGAGTTGGACACATACATAGTTTAGCTCAGTTCTGGGCATCTTTGAAATACCTATACAAACTTGTTCCTACATAGTAACTTGCCACTTTGAATGAGAATGTGCTTGCTTACAGCAACGTGCTATATGTTCTGAATGCCCGAATTGGGAATCTGTGTCAAAACTTTGTTAGGAATTATGTGATCCTTACTAGCTGGAAGTAAGGGAGATGGGGCATGAAGTTATTTCTAGGAGTTGGAGACATACAACGTTTAGCTCAGTTCTGGGCATCTTTGAAATACCTAAACTAACTTGTTCCTACATAGTAACTTGCCACTTTGAATGAGAATGTGCTTGCTTGCAGCAACGTGCTATATGTTCTGAATGCCCGAATTGGGAATCTGTGTCAAAACTTTGTTCGGAATTATGTGATCCTTATTAGCTGGAAGTAAGGGAGATGGGGCATGAAGTTATTTCTGGGAGTTGGACACATATCTAGTTTAGCTCAGTTCTGGGCATCTTTGAAATACCTATACAAACTTGTTCCTACATAGTAACTTGCCACTTTGAATGAGAATGTGCTTGCTTACAGCAACGTGCTATATGTTCTGAATGCCCGAATTGGGAATCTGTGTCAAAACTTTGTTAGGAATTATGTGATCCTTCCTAGCTGGAAGTAAGGGAGATGGGGCATGAAGTTATTTCTAGGAGTTGGAGACATAAAACGTTTAGCTCAGTTCTGGGCATCTTTGAAATACCTAAACTAACTTGTTCCTACATAGTAACTTGCCACTATGAATGAGAATGTGCTTGCTTACAGCAACGTGCTATATGATGTGAATGCCCGAATTGGGAATCTGTGTCAAAACTTTGTTAGGAATTATGAGATCCTTACTAGCTGGAAGTAAGGGAGATGGGGCATGAAGTTATTTCTAGGAGTTGGAGACATACAACGTTTAGCTCAGTTCTGGGCATCTTTGAAATACCTATACAAACTTGTTCCTACATAGTAACTTGCCACTTTGAATGAGAATGTGCTTGCTTGCAGCAACGTGCTATATGTTCTGAATGCCCGAATTGGGAATCTGTGTCAAAACTTTGTTCGGAATTATGTGATCCTTACTAGCTGGAAGTAAGTGAGATGGGGCATGAAGTTATTTCTAGGAGTTGGACACATACCAAGTTTAGCTCAGTTCTGGGCATCTTGAAATACCTATACAAACTTGTTCCTACATAGTAACTTGCCACTTTGAATGAGAATGTGCTTGCTTACAGCAACGTGCTATATGTTCTGAATGCCCGAATTGGGAATCTGTGTCAAAACTTTGTTAGGAATTATGTGATCCTTACTAGCTGGAAGTAAGGGAGATGGGGCATGAAGTTATTTCTAGGAGTTGGAGACATAAAACGTTTAGCTCAGTTCTGGGCATCTTTGAAATACCTAAACTAACTTGTTCCTACATAGTAACTTGCCACTTTGAATGAGAATGTGCTTGCTTGCAGCAACGTGCTATATGTTCTGAATGCCCGAATTCGGAATCTGTGTCAAAACTTTGTTCGGAATTATGTGATCCTTACTAGCTGGAAGTAAGGGAGATGGGGCATGAAGTTATTTCTAGGTGTTGGACACATACCAAGTTTAGCTCAGTTCTGGGCATCTTTGAAATACCTATACAAACTTGTTCCTACACAGTAACTTGCAACTTTGAATGAGAATGTGCTTGCTTACAGCAACGTGCTATATGTTCTGAATGCCCGAATTGGGAATCTGTGTCAAAACTTTGTTAGGAATTATGTGATCCTTACTAGCTGGAAGTAAGGGAGATGGGGCATGAAGTTATTTCTAGGAGTTGGAGACATACAACGTTTAGCTCAGTTCTGGGTATCTTTGAAATACCTATACAAACTTGTTCCTACATAGTAACTTGCCACTTTGAATGAGAATGTGCTTGCTTACAGCAACGTGCTATATGTTCTGAATGCCCGAATTGGGAATCTGTGTCAAAACTTTGTTAGGAATTATGTGATCCTTCCTAGCTGGAAGTAAGGGAGATGGGGCATGAAGTTATTTCTAGGAGTTGGAGACATAAAACGTTTAGCTCAGTTCTGGGCATCTTTGAAATACCTAAACTAACTTGTTCCTACATAGTAACTTGCCACTATGAATGAGAATGTGCTTGCTTACAGCAACGTGCTATATGATGTGAATGCCCGAATTGGGAATCTGTGTCAAAACTTTGTTAGGCATTATGTGATCCTTACTAGCTGGAAGTAAGGGAGATGGGGCATGAAGTTATTTCTAGGAGTTGGAGACATACAACGTTTAGCTCAGTTCTGGGCATCTTTGAAATACCTATACAAACTTGTTCCTACATAGTAACTTGCCACTTTGAATGAGAATGTGCTTGCTTGCAGCAACGTGCTATATGTTCTGAATGCCCGAATTGGGAATCTGTGTCAAAACTTTGTTCGGAATTATGTGATCCTTACTAGCTGGAAGTAAGTGAGATGGGGCATGAAGTTATTTCTAGGAGTTGGACACATACCAAGTTTAGCTCAGTTCTGGGCATCTTGAAATACCTATACAAACTTGTTCCTACATAGTAACTTGCCACTTTGAATGAGAATGTGCTTGCTTACAGCAACGTGCTATATGTTCTGAATGCCCGAATTGGGAATCTGTGTCAAAACTTTGTTAGGAATTATGTGATCCTTACTAGCTGGAAGTAAGGGAGATGGGGCATGAAGTTATTTCTAGGAGTTGGAGACATAAAACGTTTAGCTCAGTTCTGGGCATCTTTGAAATACCTAAACTAACTTGTTCCTACATAGTAACTTGCCACTTTGAATGAGAATGTGCTTGCTTGCAGCAACGTGCTATATGTTCTGAATGCCCGAATTCGGAATCTGTGTCAAAACTTTGTTCGGAATTATGTGATCCTTACTAGCTGGAAGTAAGGGAGATGGGGCATGAAGTTATTTCTAGGAGTTGGACACATACCAAGTTTAGCTCAGTTCTGGGCATCTTTGAAATACCTATACAAACTTGTTCCTACACAGTAACTTGCAACTTTGAATGAGAATGTGCTTGCTTACAGCAACGTGCTATATGTTCTGAATGCCCGAATTGGGAATCTGTGTCAAAACTTTGTTAGGAATTATGTGATCCTTACTAGCTGGAAGTAAGGGAGATGGGGCATGAAGTTATTTCTAGGAGTTGGAGACATACAACGTTTAGCTCAGTTCTGGGCATCTTTGAAATACCTATAGAAACTTGTTCCTACATAGTAACTTGCAACTTTGAATGAGAATGTGCTTGCTTGCAGCAACGTGCTATATGTTCTGAATGCCCGAATTGGGAATCTGTGTCAAAACTTTGTTAGGAATTATGTGATCCTTACTAGCTGGAAGTAAGGGAGATGGGGCATGAAGTTATTTCTAGGAGTTGGAGACATAAAACGTTTAGCTCAGTTCTGGGCATCTTTGAAATACCTAAACTAACTTGTTCCTACATAGTAACTTGCCACTTTGAATGAGAATGTGCTTGCTTGCAGCAACGTGCTATATGTTCTGAATGCCCGAATTGGGAATCTGTGTCAAAACTTTGTTCGGTATTATGTGATCCTTATTAGCTGGAAGTAAGGGAGATGGGGCATGAAGTTATTTCTGGGAGTTGGACACATACATAGTTTAGCTCAGTTCTGGGCATCTTTGAAATACCTATACAAACTTGTTCCTACATAGTAACTTGCCACTTTGAATGAGAATGTGCTTGCTTACAGCAACGTGCTATATGTTCTGAATGCCCGAATTGGGAATCTGTGTCAAAACTTTGTTAGGAATTATGTGATCCTTACTAGCTGGAAGTAAGGGAGATGGGGCATGAAGTTATTTCTAGGAGTTGGAGACATAAAACGTTTAGCTCAGTTCTGGGCATCTTTGAAATACCTAAACTAACTTGTTCCTACATAGTAACTTGCCACTTTGAATGAGAATGTGCTTGCTTGCAGCAACGTGCTATATGTTCTGAATGCCCGAATTGGGAATCTGTGTCAAAACTTTGTTCGGAATTATGTGATCCTTATTAGCTGGAAGTAAGGGAGATGGGGCATGAAGTTATTTCTGGGAGTTGGACACATATCTAGTTTAGCTCAGTTCTGGGCATCTTTGAAATACCTATACAAACTTGTTCCTACATAGTAACTTGCCACTTTGAATGAGAATGTGCTTGCTTACAGCAACGTGCTATATGTTCTGAATGCCCGAATTAGGAATCTGTGTCAAAACTTTGTTAGGAATTATGTGATCCTTCCTAGCTGGAAGTAATGGAGATGGGGCATGAAGTTATTTCTAGGAGTTGGAGACATAAATCGTTTAGCTCAGTTCTGGGCATCTTTGAAATACCTAAACTAACTTGTTCCTACATAGTAACTTGCCACTTTGAATGAGAATGTGCTTGCTTACAGCAACGTGCTATATGATCTGAATGCCCGAATTGGGAATCTGTGTCAAAACTTTGTTAGGAATTATGTGATCCTTACTAGCTGGAAGTAAGGGAGATGGGGCATGAAGTTATTTCTAGGAGTTGGAGACATACAACGTTTAGCTCAGTTCTGGGCATCTTTGAAATACCTATACAAACTTGTTCCTACATAGTAACTTGCCACTTTGAATGAGAATGTGCTTGCTTGCAGCAACGTGCTATATGTTCTGAATGCCCGAATTGGGAATCTGTGTCAAAACTTTGTTCGGATTTATGTGATCCTTACTAGCTGGAAGTAAGGGAGATGGGGCATGAAGTTATTTCTAGGAGTTGGACACATACCAAGTTTAGCTCAGTTCTGGGCATCTTTGAAATACCTATACAAACTTGTTCCTACATAGTAACTTGCAACTTTGAATGAGAATGTGCTTGCTTACAGCAACGTGCTATATGTTCTGAATGCCCGAATTGGGAATCTGTGTCAAAACTTTGTTAGGAATTATGTGATCCTTACTAGCTGGAAGTAAGGGAGATGGGGCATGAAGTTATTTCTAGGAGTTGGAGACATAAAACGTTTAGCTCAGTTCTGGGCATCTTTGAAATACCTAAACTAACTAGTTCCTACATAGTAACTTGCCACTTTGAATGAGAATGTGCTTGCTTACAGCAACGTGCTATATGATCTGAATGCCCGAATTGGGAATCTGTGTCAAAACTTTGTTAGGAATTATGTGATCCTTACTAGCTGGAAGTAAGGGAGATGGGGCATGAAGTTATTTCTAGGAGTTGGAGACATACAACGTTTAGCTCAGTTCTGGGCATCTTTGAAATACCTATACAAACTTGTTCCTACATAGTAACTTGCCACTTTGAATGAGAATGTGCTTGCTTGCAGCAACGTGCTATATGTTCTGAATGCCCGAATTGGGAATCTGTGTCAAAACTTTGTTCGGAATTATGTGATCCTTACTAGCTGGAAGTAAGGGAGATGGGGCATGAAGTTATTTCTAGGAGTTGGACACATACCAAGTTTAGCTCAGTTCTGGGCATCTTTGAAATACCTATACAAACTTGTTCCTACATAGTAACTTGCAACTTTGAATGAGAATGTGCTTGCTTACAGCAACGTGCTATATGTTCTGAATGCCCGAATTGGGAATCTGTGTCAAAACTTTGTTAGGAATTATGTGATCCTTACTAGCTGGAAGTAAGGGAGATGGGGTATGAAGTTATTTCTAGGAGTTGGAGACATAAAACGTTTAGCTCAGTTCTGGGCATCTTTGAAATACCTAAACTAACTTGTTCCTACATAGTAACTTGCCACTTTGAATGAGAATGTGCTTGCTTACAGCAACGTGCTATATGATCTGAATGCCCGAATTGGGAATCTGTGTCAAAACTTTGTTAGGAATTATGTGATCCTTACTAGCTGGAAGTAAGGGAGATGGGGCATGAAGTTATTTCTAGGAGTTGGAGACATACAACGTTTAGCTCAGTTCTGGGCATCTTTGAAATACCTATACAAACTTGTTCCTACATAGTAACTTGCCACTTTGAATGAGAATGTGCTTGCTTGCAGCAACGTGCTATATGTTCTGAATGCCCGAATTGGGAATCTGTGTCAAAACTTTGTTCGGAATTATGTGATCCTTACTAGCTGGAAGTAAGGGAGATGGGGCATGAAGTTATTTCTAGGAGTTGGACACATACCAAGTTTAGCTCAGTTCTGGGCATCTTTGAAATACCTATACAAACTTGTTCCTACATAGTAACTTGCCACTTTGAATGAGAATGTGCTTGCTTGCAGCAACGTGCTATATGTTCTGAATGCCCGAATTGGGAATCTGTGTCAAAACTTTGTTCGGAATTATGTGTTCCTTACTAGCTGGAAGTAAGGGAGATGGGGCATGAAGTTATTTCTAGGAGTTGGACACATACCAAGTTTAGCTCAGGTCTGGGCATCTTTGAAATACCTATACAAACTTGTTCCTACATAGTAACTTGCAACTATGAATGAGAATGTGCTTGCTTACAGCAACGTGCTATATGTTCTGAATGCCCGAATTGGGAATCTGTGTCAAAACTTTGATAGGAATTATGTGATCCTTACTAGCTGGAAGTAAGGGAGATGGGGCATGAAGTTATTTCCAGGAGTTGGAGACATAAAACGTTTAGCTCAGTTCTGGGCATCTTTGAAATACCTAAACTAACTTGTTCCTACATAGTAACTTGCCACTTTGAATGAGAATGTGCTTGCTTACAGCAACGTGCTATATGATCTGAATGCCCGAATTGGGAATCTGTGTCAAAACTTTGTTAGGAATTATGTGATCCTTACTAGCTGGAAGTAAGGGAGATGGGGCATGAAGTTATTTCTAGGAGTTGGAGTCATACAACGTTTAGCTCAGTTCTGGGCATCTTTGAAATACCTATACAAACTTGTTCCTACATAGTAACTTGCCACTTTGAATGAGAATGTGCTTGCTTGCAGCAACGTGCTATATGTTCTGAATGCCCGAATTGGGAATCTGTGTCAAAACTTTGTTCGGAATTATGTGATCCTTACTAGCTGGAAGTAAGGGAGATGGGGCATGAAGTTATTTCTAGGAGTTGGACACATACCAAGTTTAGCTCAGTTCTGGGCATCTTTGAAATACCTATACAAACTTGTTCCTACACAGTAACTTGCAACTTTGAATGAGAAGGTGCTTGCTTACAGCAACGTGCTATATGTTCTGAATGCCCGAATTGGGAATCTGTGTCAAAACTTTGTTAGGAATTATGTGATCCTTACTAGCTGGAAGTAAGGGAGATGGGGCATGAAGTTATTTCTAGGAGTTGGAGACATAAAACGTTTAGCTCAGTTCTGGGCATCTTTGAAATACCTAAACTAACTAGTTCCTACATAGTAACTTGCCACTTTGAATGAGAATGTGCTTGCTTACAGCAACGTGCTATATGATCTGAATGCCCGAATTGGGAATCTGTGTCAAAACTTTGTTAGGAATTATGTGATCCTTACTAGCTGGAAGTAAGGGAGATGGGGCATGAAGTTATTTCTAGGAGTTGGAGACATACAACGTTTAGCTCAGTTCTGGGCATCTTTGAAATACCTATACAAACTTGTTCCTACATAGTAACTTGCCACTTTGAATGAGAATGTGCTTGCTTGCAGCAACGTGCTATATGTTCTGAATGCCCGAATTGGGAATCTGTGTCAAAACTTTGTTCGGAATTATGTGATCCTTACTAGCTGGAAGTAAGGGAGATGGGGCATGAAGTTATTTCTAGGAGTTGGACACATACCAAGTTTAGCTCAGTTCTGGGCATCTTTGAAATACCTATACAAACTTGTTCCTACACAGTAACTTGCAACTTTGAATGAGAAGGTGCTTGCTTACAGCAACGTGCTATATGTTCTGAATGCCCGAATTGGGAATCTGTGTCAAAACTTTGTTAGGAATTATGTGATCCTTACTAGCTGGAAGTAAGGGAGATGGGGCATGAAGTTATTTCTAGGAGTTGGAGACATAAAACGTTTAGCTCAGTTCTGGGCATCTTTGAAATACCTAAACTAACTTGTTCCTACATAGTAACTTGCCACTTTGAATGAGAATGTGCTTGCTTACAGCAACGTGCTATATGATCTGAATGCCCGAATTGGGAATCTGTGTCAAAACTTTGTTAGGAATTATGTGATCCTTACTAGCTGGAAGTAAGGGAGATGGGGCATGAAGTTATTTCTAGGAGTTGGAGACATACAACGTTTAGCTCAGTTCTGGGCATCTTTGAAATACCTATACAAACTTGTTCCTACATAGTAACTTGCCACTTTGAATGAGAATGTGCTTGCTTGCAGCAACGTGCTATATGTTCTGAATGCCCGAATTGGGAATCTGTGTCAAAACTTTGTTCGGAATTATGTGATCCTTACTAGCTGGAAGTAAGTGAGATGGGGCATGAAGTTATTTCTAGGAGTTGGACACATACCAAGTTTAGCTCAGTTCTGGGCATCTTGAAATACCTATACAAACTTGTTCCTACATAGTAACTTGCCACCTTGAATGAGAATGTGCTTGCTTACAGCAACGTGCTATATGTTCTGAATGCCCGAATTGGGAATCTGTGTCAAAACTTTGTTAGGAATTATGTGATCCTTACTAGCTGGAAGTAAGGGAGATGGGGCATGAAGTTATTTCTAGGAGTTGGAGACATAAAACGTTTAGCTCAGTTCTGGGCATCTTTGAAATACCTAAACTAACTTGTTCCTACATAGTAACTTGCCACTTTGAATGAGAATGTGCTTGCTTGCAGCAACGTGCTATATGTTCTGAATGCCCGAATTGGGAATCTGTGTCAAAACTTTGTTCGGAAATATGTGATCCTTATTAGCTGGAAGTAAGGGAGATGGGGCATCAAGTTATTTCTAGGAGTTGGAGACATACAACGTTTAGCTCAGTTCTGGGCATCTTTGAAATACCTATACAAACTTGTTCCTACATAGTAACTTGCCACTTTGAATGAGAATGTGCTTGCTTGCAGCAACGTGCTATATGTTCTGAATGCCCGAATTGGGAATCTGTGTCAAAACTTTGTTCGGAATTATGTGATCCTTACTAGCTGGAAGTAAGGGAGATGGGGCATGAAGTTATTTCTAGGAGTTGGACACATACCAAGTTTAGCTCAGTTCTGGGCATCTTTGAAATACCTATACAAACTTGTTCCTACACCGTAACTTGCAACTTTGAATGAGAATGTGCTTGCTTACAGCAACGTGCTATATGTTCTGAATGCCCGAATTGGGAATCTGTGTCAAAACTTTGTTAGGAATTATGTGATCCTTACTAGCTGGAAGTAAGGGAGATGGGGCATGAAGTTATATCTAGGAGTTGGAGACATACAACGTTTAGCTCAGTTCTGGGCATCTTTGAAATACCTATACAAACTTGTTCCTACATAGTAACTTGCCACTTTGAATGAGAATGTGCTTGCTTGCAGCAACGTGCTATATGTTCTGAATGCCCGAATTGGGAATCTGTGTCAAAACTTTGTTCGGAATTATGTGATCCTTATTAGCTGGAAGTAAGGGAGATGGGGCATGAAGTTATTTCTGGGAGTTGGACACATACCTAGTTTAGCTCAGTTCTGGGCATCTTTGAAATACCTATACAAACTTGTTCCTACATAGTAACTTGCAACTTTGAATGAGAATGTGCTTGCTTACAGCAACGTGCTATATGTTCTGAATGCCCGAATTGGGAATCTGTGTCAAAACTTTGTTAGGAATTATGTGATCCTTACTAGCTGGAAGTAAGGGAGATGGGGCATGAAGGTATTTCTAGGAGTTGGAGACATAAAACGTTTAGCTCAGTTCTGGGCATCTTTGAAATACCTAAACTAACTTGTTCCTACATAGTAACTTGCCACTTTGAATGAGAATGTGCTTGCTTACAGCAACGTGCTATATGATCTGAATGCCCGAATTGGGAATCTGTGTCAAAACTTTGTTAGGAATTATGTGATCCTTACTAGCTGGAAGTAAGGGAGATGGGGCATGAAGTTATTTCTAGGAGTTGGAGACATACAACGTTTAGCTCAGTTCTGGGCATCTTTGAAATACCTATACAAACTTGTTCCTACATAGTAACTTGCCACTTTGAATGAGAATGTGCTTGCTTGCAGCAACGTGCTATATGTTCTGAATGACCGAATTGGGAATCTGTGTCAAAACTTTGTTAGGAATTATGTGATCCTTACCAGCTGGAAGTAAGGGAGATGGGGCATGAAGTTATTTCTAGGAGTTGGAGGCATACAACGTTTAGCTCAGTTCTGGGCATCTTTGAAATACCTAAACTAACTTGTTCCTACATAGTAACTTGCCACTTTGAATGAGAATGTGCTTGCTTACAGCAACGTGCTATATGTTCTGAATGCCCGAATTGGGAATCTGTGTCAAATCTTTGTTAGGAATTATGTGATCCTTACTAGCTGGAAGTAAGGGAGATGGGGCATGAAGTTATTTCTAGGAGTTGGAGACATACAACGTTTAGCTCAGTTCTGGGCATCTTTGAAATACCTATACAAACTTGTTCCTACATAGTAACTTGCCACTTTGAATGAGAATGTGCTTGCTTGCAGCAACGTGCTATATGTTCTGAATGCCCGAATTGGGAATCTGTGTCAAAACTTTGTTCGGAATTATGTGATCCTTACTAGCTGGAAGTAAGGGAGATGGGGCATGAAGTTATTTCTAGGAGTTGGACACATACCAAGTTTAGCTCAGTTCTGGGCATCTTTGAAATACCTATACAAACTTGTTCCTACACAGTAACTTGCAACTTTGAATGAGAAGGTGCTTGCTTGCAGCAACGTGCTATATGTTCTGAATGCCCGAATTGGGAATCTGTGTCAAAACTTTGTTAGGAATTATGTGATACTTACTAGCTGGAAGTAAGGGAGATGGGGCATGAAGTTATTTCTAGGAGTTGGAGACATACAACGTTTAGCTCAGTTCTGGGCATCTTTGAAATACCTAAACTAACTTGTTCCTACATACTAACTTGCCACTTTGAATGAGAATGTGCTTGCTTACAGCAACGTGCTATATGATCTGAATGCCCGAATTGGGAATCTGTGTCAAAACTTTGTTCGGAATTATGTGATCCTTACTAGCTGGAAGTAAGAGAGATTGGGCATGAAGTTATTTCTATGAGTTGGACACATACAACGTTTAGCTCAGTTCTGGGCATCTTTGAAATACCTATACAAACTTGTTCCTACATAGTAACTTGCCACTTTGAATGAGAAAGTGCTTGCTTGCAGCAACGTGCTATATGTTCTGAATGCCAGAATAGGGAATCTGTGTCAAAACTTTGTTCGGAATTATGTGAACCTTACTAGCTGGAAGTAAGGGAGATGGGGCATGAAGTTATTTCTAGGAGTTGGACACATACCAAGTTTAGCTCAGTTCTGGGCATCTTTGAAATACCTATACAAACTTGTTCCTACATAGTAACTTGCAACTTTGAATGAGAATGTGCTTGCTTACAGCAACGTGCTATATGTTCTGAATGCCCGAATTGGGAATCTGTGTCAAAACTTTGTTAGGAATTATGTGATCCTTACTAGCTGGAAGTAAGGGAGATGGGGCATGAAGTTATTTCTAGGAGTTGGAGACATAATACGTTTAGCTCAGTTCTGGGCATCTTTGAAATACCTAAACTAACTTGTTCCTACATACTAACTTGCCACTTTGAATGAGAATGTGCTTGCTTACAGCAACGTGCTATATGATCTGATGCCCGAATTGGGAATCTGTGTCAAAACTTTGTTCGGAATTATGTGATCCTTACTAGCTGGAAGTAAGGGAGATGGGGCATGAAGTTATTTCTAGGAGTAGGACACATACCAAGTTTAGCTCAGTTCTGGGCATCTTTGAAATACCTATACAAACTTGTTCCTACATAGTAACTTGCAACTTTGAATGAGAATGTGCTTGCTTACAGCAACGTGCTATATGTTCTGAATGCCCGAATTGGGAATCTGTGTCAAAACTTTGTTAGGAATTATGTGATCCTTACTAGCTGGAAGTAAGGGAGATGGGGCATGAAGTTATTTCTAGGAGTTGGAGACATAAAACGTTTAGCTCAGTTCTGGGCATCTTTGAAATACCTAAACTAACTAGTTCCTACATAGTAACTTGCCACTTTGAATGAGAATGTGCTTGCTTACAGCAACGTGCTATATGATCTGAATGCCCGAATTGGGAATCTGTGTCAAAACTTTGTTAGGAATTATGTGATCCTTACTAGCTGGAAGTAAGGGAGATGGGGCATGAAGTTATTTCTAGGAGTTGGAGACATACAACGTTTAGCTCAGTTCTGGGCATCTTTGAAATACCTATACAAACTTGTTCCTACATAGTAACTTGCCACTTTGAATGAGAATGTGCTTGCTTGCAGCAACGTGCTATATGTTCTGAATGCCCGAATTGGGAATCTGTGTCAAAACTTTGTTCGGAATTATGTGATCCTTACTAGCTGTAAGTAAGGGAGATGGGGCATGAAGTTATTTCTAGGAGTTGGACACATACCAAGTTTAGCTCAGTTCTGGGCATCTTTGAAATACCTATACAAACTTGTTCCTACATAGTAACTTGCAACTTTGAATGAGAATGTGCTTGCTTACAGCAACGTGCTATATGTTCTGAATGCCCGAATTGGGAATCTGTGTCAAAACTTTGTTAGGAATTATGTGATCCTTACTAGCTGGAAGTAAGGGAGATGGGGCATGAAGTTATTTCTAGGAGTTGGAGACATACAACGTTTAGCTCAGTTGTGGGCATCTTTGAAATACCTATACAAACTTGTTCCTACATAGTAACTTGCCACTTTGAATGAGAATGTGCTTGCTTGCAGCAACGTGCTATATGTTCTGAATGCCCGAATTGGGAATCTGTGTCAAAACTTTGTTCGGAATTATGTGATCCTTACTAGCTGGAAGTAAGGGAGATGGGGCATGAAGTTATTTCTAGGAGTTGGACACATACCAAGTTTAGCTCAGTTCTGGGCATCTTTGAAATACCTATACAAACTTGTTCCTACACAGTAACTTGCAACTTTGAATGAGAAGGTGCTTGTTTACAGCAACGTGCTATATGTTCTGAATGCCCGAATTGGGAATCTGTGTCAAAACTTTGTTAGGAATTATGTGATCCTTACTAGCTGGAAGTAAGGGAGATGGGGCATGAAGTTATTTCTAGGAGTTGGAGACATAAAACGTTTAGCTCAGTTCTGGGCATCTTTGAAATACCTAAACTAACTTGTTCCTACATAGTAACTTGCCACTTTGAATGAGAATGTGCTTGCTTACAGCAACGTGCTATATGATCTGAATGCCCGAATTGGGAATCTGTGTCAAAACTTTGTTCGGAATTATGTGATCCTTACTAGCTGGAAGTAAGGGAGATGGGGCATGAAGTTATTTCTAGGAGTTGGAGACATACAACGTTTAGCTCAGTTCTGGGCATCTTTGAAATACCTATACAAACTTGTTCCTACATAGTAACTTGCCACTTTGAATGAGAATGTGCTTGCTTGCAGCAACGTGCTATATGTTCTGAATGCCCGAATTGGGAATCTGTGTCAAAACTTTGTTCGGAATTATGTGATCCTTACTAGCTGGAAGTAAGGGAGATGGGGCATGAAGTTATTTCTAGGAGTTGGACACATACCAAGTTTAGCTCAGTTCTGGGCATCTTTGAAATACCTATACAAACTTGTTCCTACACAGTAACTTGCAACTTTGAATGAGAAGGTGCTTGCTTACAGCAACGTGCTATATGTTCTGAATGCCCGAATTGGGAATCTGTGTCAAAACTTTGTTAGGAATTATGTGATCCTTACTAGCTGGAAGTAAGGGAGATGGGGCATGAAGTTATTTCTAGGAGTTGGAGACATAAAACGTTTAGCTCAGTTCTGGGCATCTTTGAAATACCTAAACTAACTTGTTCCTACATAGTAACTTGCCACTTTGAATGAGAATGTGCTTGCTTACAGCAACGTGCTATATGATCTGAATGCCCGAATTGGGAATCTGTGTCAAAACTTTGTTAGGAATTATGTGATCCTTACTAGCTGGAAGTAAGGGAGATGGGGCATGAAGTTATTTCTAGGAGTTGGAGACATACAACGTTTAGCTCAGTTCTGGGCATCTTTGAAATACCTATACAAACTTGTTCTTACATAGTAACTTGCCACTTTGAATGAGAATGTGCTTGCTTGCAGCAACGTGCTATATGTTCTGAATGCCCGAATTGGGAATCTGTGTCAAAACTTTGTTCGGAATTATGTGATCCTTACTAGCTGGAAGTAAGGGAGATGGGGCATGAAGTTATTTCTAGGAGTTGGACACATACCAAGTTTAGCTCAGTTCTGGGCATCTTGAAATACCTATACAAACTTGTTCCTACATAGTAACTTGCCACTTTGAATGAGAATGTGCTTGCTTACAGCAACGTGCTATATGTTCTGAATGCCCGAATTGGGAATCTGTGTCAAAACTTTGTTAGGAATTATGTGATCCTTACTAGCTGGAAGTAAGGGAGATGGGGCATGAAGTTATTTCTAGGAGTTGGAGACATAAAACGTTTAGCTCAGTTCTGGGCATCTTTGAAATACCTATACAAACTTGTTCCTACATAGTAACTTGCCACTTTGAATGAGAATGTGCTTGCTTGCAGCAACGTGCTATATGTTCTGAATGCCCGAATTGGGAATCTGTGTCAAAACTTTGTTCGGAATTATGTGATCCTTACTAGCTGGAAGTAAGGGAGATGGGGCATGAAGTTATTTCTAGGAGTTGGACACATACCAAGTTTAGCTCAGTTCTGGGCATCTTTGAAATACCTATACAAACTTGTTCCTACACAGTAACTTGCAACTTTGAATGAGAAGGTGCTTGCTTACAGCAACGTGCTATATGTTCTGAATGCCCGAATTGGGAATCTGTGTCAAAACTTTGTTAGGAATTATGTGATCCTTACTAGCTGGAAGTAAGGGAGATGGGGCATGAAGTTATTTCTAGGAGTTGGAGACATACAACGTTTAGCTCAGTTCTGGGCATCTTTGAAATACCTATACAAACTTGTTCCTACATAGTAACTTGCCACTTTGAATGAGAATGTGCTTGCTTGCAGCAACGTGCTATATGTTCTGAATGCCCGAATTGGGAATCTGTGTCAAAACTTTGTTCGGAATTATGTGATCCTTACTAGCTGGAAGTAAGGGAGATGGGGCATGAAGTTATTTCTAGGAGTTGGACACATACCAAGTTTAGCTCAGTTCTGGGCATCTTTGAAATACCTATACAAACTTGTTCCTACATAGTAACTTGCAACTTTGAATGAGAATGTGCTTGCTTACAGCAACGTGCTATATGTTCTGAATGCCCGAATTGGGAATCTGTGTAAAAACTTTGTTCGGAATTATGTGATCCTTACTAGCTGGAAGTAAGGGAGATGGGGCATGAAGTTATTTCTAGGAGTTGGACACATACCAAGTTTAGCTCAGTTCTGGGCATCTTTGAAATACCTATACAAACTTGTTCCTACACAGTAACTTGCAACTTTGAATGAGAAGGTGCTTGCTTACAGCAACGTGCTATATGTTCTGAATGCCCGAATTGGGAATCTGTGTCAAAACTTTGTTCGGAATTATGTGATCCTTACTAGCTGGAAGTAAGGGAGATGGGGCATGAAGTTATTTCTAGGAGTTGGAGACATAAAACGTTTAGCTCAGTTCTGGGCATCTTTGAAATACCTAAACTAACTTGTTCCTACATAGTAACTTGCCACTTTGAATGAGAATGTGCTTGCTTACAGCAACGTGCTATATGATCTGAATGCCCGAATTGGGAATCTGTGTCAAAACTTTGTTAGGAATTATGTGATCCTTACTAGCTGGAAGTAAGGGAGATGGGGCATGAAGTTATTTCTAGGAGTTGGAGACATACAACGTTTAGCTCAGTTCTGGGCATCTTTGAAATACCTATACAAACTTGTTCTTACATAGTAACTTGCCACTTTGAATGAGAATGTGCTTGCTTGCAGCAACGTGCTATATGTTCTGAATGCCCGAATTGGGAATCTGTGTCAAAACTTTGTTCGGAATTATGTGATCCTTACTAGCTGGAAGTAAGTGAGATGGGGCATGAAGTTATTTCTAGGAGTTGGACACATACCAAGTTTAGCTCAGTTCTGGGCATCTTGAAATACCTATACAAACTTGTTCCTACACAGTAACTTGCCACTTTGAATGAGAATGTGCTTGCTTACAGCAACGTGCTATATGTTCTGAATGCCCGAATTGGGAATCTGTGTCAAAACTTTGTTAGGAATTATGTGATCCTTACTAGCTGGAAGTAAGGGAGATGGGGCATGAAGTTATTTCTAGGAGTTGGAGACATAAAACGTTTAGCTCAGTTCTGGGCATCTTTGAAATACCTATACAAACTTGTTCCTACATAGTAACTTGCCACTTTGAATGAGAATGTGCTTGCTTGCAGCAACGTGCTATATGTTCTGAATGCCCGAATTGGGAATCTGTGTCAAAACTTTGTTCGGAATTATGTGATCCTTACTAGCTGGAAGTAAGGGAGATGGGGCATGAAGTTATTTCTAGGAGTTGGACACATACCAAGTTTAGCTCAGTTCTGGGCATCTTTGAAATACCTATACAAACTTGTTCCTACACAGTAACTTGCAACTTTGAATGAGAATGTGCTTGCTTACAGCAACGTGCTATATGTTCTGAATGCCCGAATTGGGAATCTGTGTCAAAACTTTGTTAGGAATTATGTGATCCTTACTAGCTGGAAGTAAGGGAGATGGGGCATGAAGTTATTTCTAGGAGTTGGAGACATACAACGTTTAGCTCAGTTCTGGGCATCTTTGAAATACCTATACAAACTTGTTCCTACATAGTAACTTGCCACTTTGAATGAGAATGTGCTTGCTTGCAGCAACGTGCTATATGTTCTGAATGCCCGAATTGGGAATCTGTGTCAAAACTTTGTTCGGAATTATGTGATCCTTACTAGCTGGAAGTAAGGGAGATGGGGCATGAAGTTATTTCTAGGAGTTGGAGACATACAACGTTTAGCTCAGTTCTGGGCATCTTTGAAATACCTATACAAACTTGTTCCTACATAGTAACTTGCCACTTTGAATGAGAATGTGCTTGCTTGCAGCAACGTGCTATATGTTCTGAATGCCCGAATTGGGAATCTGTGTCAAAACTTTGTTCGGAATTATGTGATCCTTACTAGCTGGAAGTAAGGGAGATGGGGCATGAAGTTATTTCTAGGAGTTGGACACATACCAAGTTTAGCTCAGTTCTGGGCATCTTTGAAATACCTATACAAACTTGTTCCTACATAGTAACTTGCCACTTTGAATGAGAATGTGCTTGCTTGCAGCAACGTGCTATATGTTCTGAATGCCCGAATTGGGAATCTGTGTCAAAACTTTGTTCGGAATTATGTGATCCTTACTAGCTGGAAGTAAGGGAGATGGGGCATGAAGTTATTTCTAGGAGTTGGACACATACCAAGTTTAGCTCAGGTCTGGGCATCTTTGAAATACCTATACAAACTTGTTCCTACATAGTAACTTGCAAC
Source organism: Diceros bicornis minor (assembly GCF_020826845.1). NCBI lineage: Eukaryota > Metazoa > Chordata > Mammalia > Perissodactyla > Rhinocerotidae > Diceros > Diceros bicornis. The sequence continues at coordinate 14,417,574 of NC_080780.1, forward strand.
TATGAATGAGAATGTGCTTGCTTACAGCAACGTGCTATATGTTCTGAATGCCCGAATTGGGAATCTGTGTCAAAACTTTGATAGGAATTATGTGATCCTTACTAGCTGGAAGTAAGGGAGATGGGGCATGAAGTTATTTCCAGGAGTTGGAGACATAAAACGTTTAGCTCAGTTCTGGGCATCTTTGAAATACCTAAACTAACTTGTTCCTACATAGTAACTTGCCACTTTGAATGAGAATGTGCTTGCTTACAGCAACGTGCTATATGATCTGAATGCCCGAATTGGGAATCTGTGTCAAAACTTTGTTAGGAATTATGTGATCCTTACTAGCTGGAAGTAAGGGAGATGGGGCATGAAGTTATTTCTAGGAGTTGGACACATACCAAGTTTAACTCAGTTCTGGGCATCTTTGAAATACCTATACAAACTTGTTCCTACACAGTAACTTGCAACTTTGAATGAGAAGGTGCTTGCTTACAGCAACGTGCTATATGTTCTGAATGCCCGAATTGGGAATCTGTGTCAAAACTTTGTTAGGAATTATGTGATCCTTACTAGCTGGAAGTAAGGGAGATGGGGCATGAAGTTATTTCTAGGAGTTGGAGACATAAAACGTTTAGCTCAGTTCTGGGCATCTTTGAAATACCTAAACTAACTAGTTCCTACATAGTAACTTGCCACTTTGAATGAGAATGTGCTTGCTTACAGCAACGTGCTATATGATCTGAATGCCCGAATTGGGAATCTGTGTCAAAACTTTGTTAGGAATTATGTGATCCTTACTAGCTGGAAGTAAGGGAGATGGGGCATGAAGTTATTTCTAGGAGTTGGAGACATACAACGTTTAGCTCAGTTCTGGGCATCTTTGAAATACCTATACAAACTTGTTCCTACATAGTAACTTGCCACTTTGAATGAGAATGTGCTTGCTTGCAGCAACGTGCTATATGTTCTGAATGCCCGAATTGGGAATCTGTGTCAAAACTTTGTTCGGAATTATGTGATCCTTACTAGCTGGAAGTAAGGGAGATGGGGCATGAAGTTATTTCTAGGAGTTGGACACATACCAAGTTTAGCTCAGTTCTGGGCATCTTTGAAATACCTATACAAACTTGTTCCTACATAGTAACTTGCAACTTTGAATGAGAATGTGCTTGCTTACAGCAACGTGCTATATGTTCTGAATGCCCGTATTGGGAATCTGTGTCAAAACTTTGTTAGGAATTATGTGATCCTTACTAGCTGGAAGTAAGGGAGATGGGGCATGAAGTTATTTCTAGGAGTTGGAGACATAAAACGTTTAGCTCAGTTCTGGGCATCTTTGAAATACCTATACAAACTTGTTCCTACACAGTAACTTGCCACTTTGAATGAGAATGTGCTTGCTTACAGCAACGTGCTATATGTTCTGAATGCCCGAATTGGGAATCTGTGTCAAAACTTTGTTCGGAATTATGTGATCCTTACTAGCTGGAAGTAAGGGAGATGGGGCATGAAGTTATTTCTAGGAGTTGGACACATACCAAGTTTAGCTCAGTTCTGGGCATCTTTGAAATACCTATACAAACTTGTTCCTACACAGTAACTTGCAACTTTGAATGAGAAGGTGCTTGCTTACAGCAACGTGCTATATGTTCTGAATGCCCGAATTGGGAATCTGTGTCAAAACTTTGTTAGGAATTATGTGATCCTTACTAGCTGGAAGTAAGGGAGATGGGGCATGAAGTTATTTCTAGGAGTTGGAGACATAAAACGTTTAGCTCAGTTCTGGGCATCTTTGAAATACCTAAACTAACTTGTTCCTACATAGTAACTTGCCACTTTGAATGAGAATGTGCTTGCTTACAGCAACGTGCTATATGATCTGAATGCCCGAATTGGGAATCTGTGTCAAAACTTTGTTAGGAATTATGTGATCCTTACTAGCTGGAAGTAAGGGAGATGGGGCATGAAGTTATTTCTAGGAGTTGGAGACATACAACGTTTAGCTCAGTTCTGGGCATCTTTGAAATACCTATACAAACTTGTTCCTACATAGTAACTTGCCACTTTGAATGAGAATGTGCTTGCTTGCAGCAACGTGCTATATGTTCTGAATGCCCGAATTGGGAATCTGTGTCAAAACTTTGTTCGGAATTATGTGATCCTTACTAGCTGGAAGTAAGTGAGATGGGGCATGAAGTTATTTCTAGGAGTTGGACACATACCAAGTTTAGCTCAGTTCTGGGCATCTTGAAATACCTATACAAACTTGTTCCTACATAGTAACTTGCCACTTTGAATGAGAATGTGCTTGCTTACAGCAACGTGCTATATGTTCTGAATGCCCGAATTGGGAATCTGTGTCAAAACTTTGTTAGGAATTATGTGATCCTTACTAGCTGGAAGTAAGGGAGATGGGGCATGAAGTTATTTCTAGGAGTTGGAGACATAAAACGTTTAGCTCAGTTCTGGGCATCTTTGAAATACCTATACAAACTTGTTCTTACATAGTAACTTGCCACTTTGAATGAGAATGTGCTTGCTTGCAGCAACGTGCTATATGTTCTGAATGCCCGAATTGGGAATCTGTGTCAAAACTTTGTTCGGAATTATGTGATCCTTACTAGCTGGAAGTAAGTGAGATGGGGCATGAAGTTATTTCTAGGAGTTGGACACATACCAAGTTTAGCTCAGTTCTGGGCATCTTGAAATACCTATACAAACTTGTTCCTACATAGTAACTTGCCACTTTGAATGAGAATGTGCTTGCTTACAGCAACGTGCTATATGTTCTGAATGCCCGAATTGGGAATCTGTGTCAAAACTTTGTTAGGAATTATGTGATCCTTACTAGCTGGAAGTAAGGGAGATGGGGCATGAAGTTATTTCTAGGAGTTGGAGACATAAAACGTTTAGCTCAGTTCTGGGCATCTTTGAAATACCTAAACTAACTTGTTCCTACATAGTAACTTGCCACTTTGAATGAGAATGTGCTTGCTTGCAGCAACGTGCTATATGTTCTGAATGCCCGAATTGGGAATCTGTGTCAAAACTTTGTTCGGAATTATGTGATCCTTACTAGCTGGAAGTAAGGGAGATGGGGCATGAAGTTATTTCTAGGAGTTGGAGACATACAACGTTTAGCTCAGTTCTGGGCATCTTTGAAATACCTATACAAACTTGTTCCTACATAGTAACTTGCCACTTTGAATGAGAATGTGCTTGCTTGCAGCAACGTGCTATATGTTCTGAATGCCCGAATTGGGAATCTGTGTCAAAACTTTGTTCGGAATTATGTGATCCTTACTAGCTGGAAGTAAGGGAGATGGGGCATGAAGTTATTTCTAGGAGTTGGACACATACCAAGTTTAGCTCAGTTCTGGGCATCTTTGAAATACCTATACAAACTTGTTCCTACACAGTAACTTGCAACTTTGAATGAGAAGGTGCTTGCTTACAGCAACGTGCTATATGTTCTGAATGCCCGAATTGGGAATCTGTGTCAAAACTTTGTTAGGAATTATGTGATCCTTACTAGCTGGAAGTAAGGGAGATGGGGCATGAAGTTATTTCTAGGAGTTGGAGACATAAAACGTTTAGCTCAGTTCTGGGCATCTTTGAAATACCTAAACTAACTTGTTCCTACATAGTAACTTGCCACTTTGAATGAGAATGTGCTTGCTTACAGCAACGTGCTATATGATGTGAATGCCCGAATTGGGAATCTGTGTCAAAACTTTGTTAGGAATTATGTGATCCTTACTAGCTGGAAGTAAGGGAGATGGGGCATGAAGTTATTTCTAGGAGTTGGAGACATACAACGTTTAGCTCAGTTCTGGGCATCTTTGAAATACCTATACAAACTTGTTCCTACATAGTAACTTGCCACTTTGAATGAGAATGTGCTTGCTTGCAGCAACGTGCTATATGTTCTGAATGCCCGAATTGGGAATCTGTGTCAAAACTTTGTTCGGAATTATGTGATCCTTACTAGCTGGAAGTAAGTGAGATGGGGCATGAAGTTATTTCTAGGAGTTGGACACATACCAAGTTTAGCTCAGTTCTGGGCATCTTGAAATACCTATACAAACTTGTTCCTACATAGTAACTTGCCACTTTGAATGAGAATGTGCTTGCTTACAGCAACGTGCTATATGTTCTGAATGCCCGAATTGGGAATCTGTGTCAAAACTTTGTTAGGAATTATGTGATCCTTACTAGCTGGAAGTAAGGGAGATGGGGCATGAAGTTATTTCTAGGAGTTGGAGACATAAAACGTTTAGCTGAGTTCTGGGCATCTTTGAAATACCTAAACTAACTTGTTCCTACATAGTAACTTGCCACTATGAATGAGAATGTGCTTGCTTGCAGCAACGTGCTATATGTTCTGAATGCCCGAATTCGGAATCTGTGTCAAAACTTTGTTCGGAATTATGTGATCCTTACTAGCTGGAAGTAAGGGAGATGGGGCATGAAGTTATTTCTAGGAGTTGGACACATACCAAGTTTAGCTCAGTTCTGGGCATCTTTGAAATACCTATACAAACTTGTTCCTACACAGTAACTTGCAACTTTGAATGAGAATGTGCTTGCTTACAGCAACGTGCTATATGTTCTGAATGCCCGAATTGGGAATCTGTGTCAAAACTTTGTTAGGAATTATGTGATCCTTACTAGCTGGAAGTAAGGGAGATGGGGCATGAAGTTATTTCTAGGAGTTGGAGACATACAACGTTTAGCTCAGTTCTGGGCATCTTTGAAATACCTATACAAACTTGTTCCTACATAGTAACTTGCAACTTTGAATGAGAATGTGCTTGCTTGCAGCAACGTGCTATATGTTCTGAATGCCCGAATTGGGAATCTGTGTCAAAACTTTGTTCGGAATTATGTGATCCTTATTAGCTGGAAGTAAGGGAGATGGGGCATGAAGTTATTTCTGGGAGTTGGACACATACATAGTTTAGCTCAGTTCTGGGCATCTTTGAAATACCTATACAAACTTGTTCCTACATAGTAACTTGCCACTTTGAATGAGAATGTGCTTGCTTACAGCAACGTGCTATATGTTCTGAATGCCCGAATTGGGAATCTGTGTCAAAACTTTGTTAGGAATTATGTGATCCTTACTAGCTGGAAGTAAGGGAGATGGGGCATGAAGTTATTTCTAGGAGTTGGAGACATAAAACGTTTAGCTCAGTTCTGGGCATCTTTGAAATACCTAAACTAACTTGTTCCTACATAGTAACTTGCCACTTTGAATGAGAATGTGCTTGCTTGCAGCAACGTGCTATATGTTCTGAATGCCCGAATTGGGAATCTGTGTCAAAACTTTGTTCGGAATTATGTGATCCTTATTAGCTGGAAGTAAGGGAGATGGGGCATGAAGTTATTTCTGGGAGTTGGACACATATCTAGTTTAGCTCAGTTCTGGGCATCTTTGAAATACCTATACAAACTTGTTCCTACATAGTAACTTGCCACTTTGAATGAGAATGTGCTTGCTTACAGCAACGTGCTATATGTTCTGAATGCCCGAATTGGGAATCTGTGTCAAAACTTTGTTAGGAATTATGTGATCCTTCCTAGCTGGAAGTAAGGGAGATGGGGCATGAAGTTATTTCTAGGAGTTGGAGACATAAAACGTTTAGCTCAGTTCTGGGCATCTTTGAAATACCTAAACTAACTTGTTCCTACATAGTAACTTGCCACTTTGAATGAGAATGTGCTTGCTTACAGCAACGTGCGATATGATCTGAATGCCCGAATTGGGAATCTGTGTCAAAACTTTGTTAGGAATTATGTGATCCTTACTAGCTGGAAGTAAGGGAGATGGGGCATGAAGTTATTTCTAGGAGTTGGAGACATACAACGTTTAGCTCAGTTCTGGGCATCTTTGAAATACCTATACAAACTTGTTCCTACATAGTAACTTGCCACTTTGAATGAGAATGTGCTTGCTTGCAGCAACGTGCTATATGTTCTGAATGCCCGAATTGGGAATCTGTGTCAAAACTTTGTTCGGAATTATGTGATCCTTACTAGCTGGAAGTAAGGGAGATGGGGCATGAAGTTATTTCTAGGAGTTGGACACATACCAAGTTTAGCTCAGTTCTGGGCATCTTTGAAATACCTATACAAACTTGTTCCTACATAGTAACTTGCAACTTTGAATGAGAATGTGCTTGCTTACAGCAACGTGCTATATGTTCTGAATGCCCGAATTGGGAATCTGTGTCAAAACTTTGTTAGGAATTATGTGATCCTTACTAGCTGGAAGTAAGGGAGATGGGGCATGAAGTTATTTCTAGGAGTTGGAGACATACAACGTTTAGCTCAGTTCTGGGCATCTTTGAAATACCTATACAAACTTGTTCCTACATAGTAACTTGCCACTTTGAATGAGAATGTGCTTGCTTGCAGCAACGTGCTATATGTTCTGAATGCCCGAATTGGGAATCTGTGTCAAAACATTGTTCGGAATTATGTGATCCTTACTAGCTGGAAGTAAGGGAGATGGGGCATGAAGTTATTTCTAGGAGTTGGACACATACCAAGTTTAGCTCAGTTCTGGGCATCTTTGAAATACCTATACAAACTTGTTCCTACATAGTAACTTGCCACTTTGAATGAGAATGTGCTTGCTTGCAGCAACGTGCTATATGTTCTGAATGCCCGAATTGGGAATCTGTGTCAAAACTTTAATAGGAATTATGTGATCCTTACTAGCTGGAAGTAAGGGAGATGGGGCATGAAGTTATTTCCAGGAGTTGGAGACATAAAACGTTTAGCTCAGTTCTGGGCATCTTTGAAATACCTAAACTAACTTGTTCCTACATAGTAACTTGCCACTTTGAATGAGAATGTGCTTGCTTACTGCAACGTGCTATATGATCTGAATGCCCGAATTGGGAATCTGTGTCAAAACTTTGTTAGGAATTATGTGATCCTTACTAGCTGGAAGTAAGGGAGATGGGGCATGAAGTTATTTCTAGGAGTTGGACACATACCAAGTTTAGCTCAGTTCTGGGCATCTTTGAAATACCTATACAAACTTGTTCCTTCACAGTAACTTGCAACTTTGAATGAGAAGGTGCTTGCTTACAGCAACGTGCTATATGTTCTGAATGCCCGAATTGGGAATCTGTGTCAAAACTTTGTTAGGAATTATGTGATCCTTACTAGCTGGAAGTAAGGGAGATGGGGCATGAAGTTATTTCTAGGAGTTGGAGACATAAAACGTTTAGCTCAGTTCTGGGCATCTTTGAAATACCTAAACTAACTAGTTCCTACATAGTAACTTGCCACTTTGAATGAGAATGTGCTTGCTTACAGCAACGTGCTATATGATCTGAATGCCCGAATTGGGAATCTGTGTCAAAACTTTGTTAGGAATTATGTGATCCTTACTAGCTGGAAGTAAGGGAGATGGGGCATGAAGTTATTTCTAGGAGTTGGAGACATACAACGTTTAGCTCAGTTCTGGGCATCTTTGAAATACCTATACAAACTTGTTCCTACATAGTAACTTGCCACTTTGAATGAGAATGTGCTTGCTTGCAGCAACGTGCTATATGTTCTGAATGCCCGAATTGGGAATCTGTGTCAAAACTTTGTTCGGAATTATGTGATCCTTACTAGCTGGAAGTAAGGGAGATGGGGCATGAAGTTATTTCTAGGAGTTGGACACATACCAAGTTTAGCTCAGTTCTGGGCATCTTTGAAATACCTATACAAACTTGTTCCTACATAGTAACTTGCAACTTTGAATGAGAATGTGCTTGCTTACAGCAACGTGCTATATGTTCTGAATGCCCGAATTGGGAATCTGTGTCAAAACTTTGTTAGGAATTATGTGATCCTTACTAGCTGGAAGTAAGGGAGATGGGGCATGAAGTTATTTCTAGGAGTTGGAGACATACAACGTTTAGCTCAGTTCTGGGCATCTTTGAAATACCTATACAAACTTGTTCCTACACAGTAACTTGCCACTTTGAATGAGAATGTGCTTGCTTGCAGCAACGTGCTATATGTTCTGAATGCCCGAATTGGGAATCTGTGTCAAAACTTTGTTCGGAATTATGTGATCCTTACTAGCTGGAAGTAAGGGAGATGGGGCATGAAGTTATTTCTAGGAGTTGGACACATACCAAGTTTAGCTCAGTTCTGGGCATCTTTGAAATACCTATAGAAACTTGTTCCTACACAGTAACTTGCAACTTTGAATGAGAAGGTGCTTGCTTACAGCAACGTGCTATATGTTCTGAATGCCCGAATTGGGAATCTGTGTCAAAACTTTGTTAGGAATTATGTGATCCTTACTAGCTGGAAGTAAGGGAGATGGGGCATGAAGTTATTTCTAGGAGTTGGAGACATAAAACGTTTAGCTCAGTTCTGGGCATCTTTGAAATACCTAAACTAACTTGTTCCTACATAGTAACTTGCCACTTTGAATGAGAATGTGCTTGCTTACAGCAACGTGCTATATGATCTGAATGCCCGAATTGGGAATCTGTGTCAAAACTTTGTTAGGAATTATGTGATCCTTACTAGCTGGAAGTAAGGGAGATGGGGCATGAAGTTATTTCTAGGAGTTGGAGACATACAACGTTTAGCTCAGTTCTGGGCATCTTTGAAATACCTATACAAACTTGTTCCTACATAGTAACTTGCCACTTTGAATGAGAATGTGCTTGCTTGCAGCAACGTGCTATATGTTCTGAATGCCCGAATTGGGAATCTGTGTCAAAACTTTGTTCGGAATTATGTGATCCTTACTAGCTGGAAGTAAGGGAGATGGGGCATGAAGTTATTTCTAGGAGTTGGACACATACCAAGTTTAGCTCAGTTCTGGGCATCTTGAAATACCTATACAAACTTGTTCCTACATAGTAACTTGCCACTTTGAATGAGAATGTGCTTGCTTACAGCAACGTGCTATATGTTCTGAATGCCCGAATTGGGAATCTGTGTCAAAACTTTGTTAGGAATTATGTGATCCTTACTAGCTGGAAGTAAGGGAGATGGGGCATGAAGTTATTTCTAGGAGTTGGAGACATAAAACGTTTAGCTCAGTTCTGGGCATCTTTGAAATACCTAAACTAACTTGTTCCTACATAGTAACTTGCCACTTTGAATGAGAATGTGCTTGCTTGCAGCAACGTGCTATATGTTCTGAATGCCCGAATTGGGAATCTGTGTCAAAACTTTGTTCGGAATTATGTGATCCTTATTAGCTGGAAGTAAGGGAGATGGGGCATGAAGTTATTTCTGGGAGTTGGACACATACCAAGTTTAGCTCAGTTCTGGGCATCTTTGAAATACCTATACAAACTTGTTCCTACATAGTAACTTGCCACTTTGAATGAGAATGTGCTTGCTTACAGCAACGTGCTATATGTTCTGAATGCCCGAATTGGGAATCTGTGTCAAAACTTTGTTAGGAATTATGTGATCCTTACTAGCTGGAAGTAAGGGAGATGGGGCATGAAGTTATTTCTAGGAGTTGGAGACATAAAAGGTTTAGCTCAGTTCTGGGCATCTTTGAAATACCTAAACTAACGTGTTCCTACATAGTAACTTGCCACTTTGAATGAGAATGTGCTTGCTTACAGCAACGTGCTATATGATCTGAATGCCCGAATTGGGAATCTGTGTCAAAACTTTGTTAGGAATTATGTGATCCTTACTAGCTGGAAGTAAGGGAGATGGGGCATGAAGTTATTTCTAGGAGTTGGAGACATACAACGTTTAGCTCAGTTCTGGGCATCTTTGAAATACCTATACAAACTTGTTCCTACATAGTAACTTGCCACTTTGAATGAGAATGTGCTTGCTTGCAGCAACGTGCTATATGTTCTGAATGCCCGAATTGGGAATCTGTGTCAAAACTTTGTTAGGAATTATGTGATCCTTACTAGCTGGAAGTAAGGGAGAGGGGCATGAAGTTATTTCTAGGAGTTGGACACATACCAAGTTTAGCTCAGTTCTGGGCATCTTTGAAATACCTATACAAACTTGTTCCTACACAGTAACTTGCAACTTTGAATGAGAATGTGCTTGCTTACAGCAACGTGCTATATGTTCTGAATGCCCGAATTGGGAATCTGTGTCAAAACTTTGTTAGGAATTATGTGATCCTTACTAGCTGGAAGTAAGGGAGATGGGGCATGAAGTTATTTCTAGGAGTTGGAGACATACAACGTTTAGCTCAGTTCTGGGCATCTTTGAAATACCTATACAAACTTGTTCCTACATAGTAACTTGCCACTTTGAATGAGAATGTGCTTGCTTGCAGCAACGTGCTATATGTTCTGAATGCCCGAATTGGGAATCTGTGTCAAAACTTTGTTCGGAATTATGTGATCCTTATTAGCTGGAAGTAAGGGAGATGGGGCATGAAGTTATTTCTGGGAGTTGGACACATACCTAGTTTAGCTCAGTTCTGGGCATCTTTGAAATACCTGTACAAACTTGTTCCTACATAGTAACTTGCAACTTTGAATGAGAATGTGCTTGCTTACAGCAACGTGCTATATGTTCTGAATGCCCGAATTGGGAATCTGTGTCAAAACTTTGTTAGGAATTATGTGATCCTTACTAGCTGGAAGTAAGGGAGATGGGGCATGAAGGTATTTCTAGGAGTTGGAGACATAAAACGTTTAGCTCAGTTCTGGGCATCTTTGAAATACCTAAACTAACTTGTTCCTACATAGTAACTTGCCACTTTGAATGAGAATGTGCTTGCTTACAGCAACGTGCTATATGATCTGAATGCCCGAATTGGGAATCTGTGTCAAAACTTTGTTAGGAATTATGTGATCCTTACTAGCTGGAAGTAAGGGAGATGGGGCATGAAGTTATTTCTAGGAGTTGGAGACATACAACGTTTAGCTCAGTTCTGGGCATCTTTGAAATACCTATACAAACTTGTTCCTACATAGTAACTTGCCACTTTGAATGAGAATGTGCTTGCTTGCAGCAACGTGCTATATGTTCTGAATGCCCGAATTGGGAATCTGTGTCAAAACTTTGTTAGGAATTATGTGATCCTTACCAGCTGGAAGTAAGGGAGATGGGGCATGAAGTTATTTCTAGGAGTTGGAGGCATACAACGTTTAGCTCAGTTCTGGGCATCTTTGAAATACCTAAACTAACTTGTTCCTACATAGTAACTTGCCACTTTGAATGAGAATGTGCTTGCTTACAGCAACGTGCTATATGTTCTGAATGCCCGAATTGGGAATCTGTGTCAAATCTTTGTTAGGAATTATGTGATCCTTACTAGCTGGAAGTAAGGGAGATGGGGCATGAAGTCATTTCGAGGAGTTGGAGACATACAACGTTTAGCTCAGTTCTGGGCATCTTTGAAATACCTATACAAACTTGTTCCTACATAGTAACTTGCCACTTTGAATGAGAATGTGCTTGCTTGCAGCAACGTGCTATATGTTCTGAATGCCCGAATTGGGAATCTGTGTCAAAACTTTGTTCGGAATTATGTGATCCTTACTAGCTGGAAGTAAGGGAGATGGGGCATGAAGTTATTTCTAGGAGTTGGACACATTCCAAGTTTAGCTCAGTTCTGGGCATCTTTGAAATACCTATACAAACTTGTTCCTACACAGTAACTTGCAACTTTGAATGAGAATGTGCTTGCTTGCAGCAACGTGCTATATGTTCTGAATGCCCGAATTGGGAATCTGTGTCAAAACTTTGTTAGGAATTATGTGATACTTACTAGCTGGAAGTAAGGGAGATGGGGCATGAAGTTATTTCTAGGAGTTGGAGACATACAACGTTTAGCTCAGTTCTGGGCATCTTTGAAATACCTATACAAACTTGTTCCTACATAGTAACTTGCCACTTTGAATGAGAATGTGCTTGCTTGCAGCAACGTGCTATATGTTCTGAATGCCCGAATTGGGAATCTGTGTCAAAACTTTGTTCGGAATTATGTGATCCTTACTAGCTGGAAGTAAGGGAGATGGGGCATGAAGTTATTTCTAGGAGTTGGACACATACCAAGTTTAGCTCAGTTCTGGGCATCTTTGAAATACCTATACAAACTTGTTCCTACACAGTAACTTGCAACTTTGAATGAGAATGTGCTTGCTTGCAGCAACGTGCTATATGTTCTGAATGCCCGAATTGGGAATCTGTGTCAAAACTTTGTTAGGAATTATGTGATCCTTACTTGCTGGAAGTAAGGGAGATGGGGCATGAAGTTATTTCTAGGAGTTGGAGACATAAAACGTTTAGCTCAGTTCTGAGCATCTTTGAAATACCTAAACTAACTTGTTCCTACATAGTAACTTGCCACTTTGAATGAGAATGTGCTTGCTTACAGCAACGTGCTATATGATCTGAATGCCCGAATTGGGAATCTGTGTCAAAACTTTGTTAGGAATTACGTGATCCTTACTACCTGGAAGTAAGGGAGATGGGGCATGAAGTTATTTCTAGGAGTTGGAGACATACAACGTTTAGCTCAGTTCTGGGCATCTTTGAAATACCTATACAAACTTGTTCCTACATAGTAACTTGCCACTTTGAATGAGAATGTGCTAGCTTGCAACAACGTGCTATATGTTCTGAATGCCCGAATTGGGAATCTGTGTCAAAACTTTGTTCGGAATTATGTGATCCTTACTAGCTGGAAGTAAGGGAGATGGGGCATGAAGTTATTTCTAGGAGTTGGACACATACCAAGTTTAGCTCAGTTCTGGGCATCTTTGAAATACCTATACAAACTTGTTCCTACATAGTAACTTGCAACTTTGAATGAGAATGTGCTTGCTTACAGCAACGTGCTATATGTTCTGAATGCCCGAATTGGGAATCTGTGTCAAAACTTTGTTAGAAATTATGTGATCCTTACTAGCTGGAAGTAAGGGAGATGGGGCATGAAGTTATTTCTAGGAGTTGGAGACATAAAACGTTTAGCTCAGTTCTGGGCATCTTTGAAATACCTAAACTAACTTGTTCCTACATACTAACTTGCCACTTTGAATGAGAATGTGCTTGCTTACAGCAACGTGCTATATGATCTGAATGCCCGAATTGGGAATCTGTGTCAAAACTTTGTTCGGAATTATGTGATCCTTACTAGCTGGAAGTAAGGGAGATGGGGCATGAAGTTATTTCTAGGAGTTGGACACATACCAAGTTTAGCTCAGTTCTGGGCATCTTTGAAATACCTATACAAACTTGTTCCTACATAGTAACTTGCAACTTTGAATGAGAATGTGCTTGCTTACAGCAACGTGCTATATGTTCTGAATGCCCGAATTGGGAATCTGTGTCAAAACTTTGTTAGGAATTATGTGATCCTTACTAGCTGGAAGTAAGGGAGATGGGGCATGAAGTTATTTCTAGGAGTTGGAGACATAATACGTTTAGCTCAGTTCTGGGCATCTTTGAAATACCTATACAAACTTGTTCCTACATAGTAACTTGCCACTTTGAATGAGAATGTGCTTGCTTGCAGCAACGTGCTATATGTTCTGAATGCCCGAATTGGGAATCTGTGTCAAAACTTTGTTCGGAATTATGTGATCCTTACTAGCTGGAAGTAAGTGAGATGGGGCATGAAGTTATTTCTAGGAGTTGGACACATACCAAGTTTAGCTCAGTTCTGGGCATCTTGAAATACCGATACAAACTTGTTCCTACATAGTAACTTGCCACTTTGAATGAGAATGTGCTTGCTTACAGCAACGTGCTATATGTTCTGAATGCCCGAATTGGGAATCTGTGTCAAAACTTTGTTAGGAATTATGTGATCCTTACTAGCTGGAAGTAAGGGAGATGGGGCATGAAGTTATTTCTAGGAGTTGGAGACATAAAACGTTTAGCTGAGTTCTGGGCATCTTTGAAATACCTAAACTAACTTGTTCCTACATAGTAACTTGCCACTATGAATGAGAATGTGCTTGCTTGCAGCAACGTGCTATATGTTCTGAATGCCCGAATTCGGAATCTGTGTCAAAACTTTGTTCGGAATTATGTGATCCTTACTAGCTGGAAGTAAGGGAGATGGGGCATGAAGTTATTTCTAGGAGTTGGACACATACCAAGTTTAGCTCAGTTCTGGGCATCTTTGAAATACCTATACAAACTTGTTCCTACACAGTAACTTGCAACTTTGAATGAGAATGTGCTTGCTTACAGCAACGTGCTATATGTTCTGAATGCCCGAATTGGGAATCTGTGTCAAAACTTTGTTAGGAATTATGTGATCCTTACTAGCTGGAAGTAAGGGAGATGGGGCATGAAGTTATTTCTAGGAGTTGGAGACATACAACGTTTAGCTCAGTTCTGGGCATCTTTGAAATACCTATACAAACTTGTTCCTACATAGTAACTTGCAACTTTGAATGAGAATGTGCTTGCTTGCAGCAACGTGCTATATGTTCTGAATGCCCGAATTGGGAATCTGTGTCAAAACTTTGTTCGGAATTATGTGATCCTTATTAGCTGGAAGTAAGGGAGATGGGGCATGAAGTTATTTCTGGGAGTTGGACACATACATAGTTTAGCTCAGTTCTGGGCATCTTTGAAATACCTATACAAACTTGTTCCTACATAGTAACTTGCCACTTTGAATGAGAATGTGCTTGCTTACAGCAACGTGCTATATGTTCTGAATGCCCGAATTGGGAATCTGTGTCAAAACTTTGTTAGGAATTATGTGATCCTTACTAGCTGGAAGTAAGGGAGATGGGGCATGAAGTTATTTCTAGGAGTTGGAGACATAAAACGTTTAGCTCAGTTCTGGGCATCTTTGAAATACCTAAACTAACTTGTTCCTACATAGTAACTTGCCACTTTGAATGAGAATGTGCTTGCTTGCAGCAACGTGCTATATGTTCTGAATGCCCGAATTGGGAATCTGTGTCAAAACTTTGTTCGGAATTATGTGATCCTTATTAGCTGGAAGTAAGGGAGATGGGGCATGAAGTTATTTCTGGGAGTTGGACACATATCTAGTTTAGCTCAGTTCTGGGCATCTTTGAAATACCTATACAAACTTGTTCCTACATAGTAACTTGCCACTTTGAATGAGAATGTGCTTGCTTACAGCAACGTGCTATATGTTCTGAATGCCCGAATTGGGAATCTGTGTCAAAACTTTGTTAGGAATTATGTGATCCTTCCTAGCTGGAAGTAAGGGAGATGGGGCATGAAGTTATTTCTAGGAGTTGGAGACATAAAACGTTTAGCTCAGTTCTGGGCATCTTTGAAATACCTAAACTAACTTGTTCCTACATAGTAACTTGCCACTTTGAATGAGAATGTGCTTGCTTACAGCAACGTGCGATATGATCTGAATGCCCGAATTGGGAATCTGTGTCAAAACTTTGTTAGGAATTATGTGATCCTTACTAGCTGGAAGTAAGGGAGATGGGGCATGAAGTTATTTCTAGGAGTTGGAGACATACAACGTTTAGCTCAGTTCTGGGCATCTTTGAAATACCTATACAAACTTGTTCCTACATAGTAACTTGCCACTTTGAATGAGAATGTGCTTGCTTGCAGCAACGTGCTATATGTTCTGAATGCCCGAATTGGGAATCTGTGTCAAAACTTTGTTCGGAATTATGTGATCCTTACTAGCTGGAAGTAAGGGAGATGGGGCATGAAGTTATTACTAGGAGTTGGACACATACCAAGTTTAGCTCAGTTCTGGGCATCTTTGAAATACCTATACAAACTTGTTCCTACATAGTAACTTGCAACTTTGAATGAGAATGTGCTTGCTTACAGCAACGTGCTATATGTTCTGAATGCCCGAATTGGGAATCTGTGTCAAAACTTTGTTAGGAATTATGTGATCCTTACTAGCTGGAAGTAAGGGAGATGGGGCATGAAGTTATTTCTAGGAGTTGGAGACATACAACGTTTAGCTCAGTTCTGGGCATCTTTGAAATACCTATACAAACTTGTTCCTACATAGTAACTTGCCACTTTGAATGAGAATGTGCTTGCTTGCAGCAACGTGCTATATGTTCTGAATGCCCGAATTGGGAATCTGTGTCAAAACATTGTTCGGAATTATGTGATCCTTACTAGCTGGAAGTAAGGGAGATGGGGCATGAAGTTATTTCTAGGAGTTGGACACATACCAAGTTTAGCTCAGTTCTGGGCATCTTTGAAATACCTATACAAACTTGTTCCTACATAGTAACTTGCCACTTTGAATGAGAATGTGCTTGCTTGCAGCAACGTGCTATATGTTCTGAATGCCCGAATTGGGAATCTGTGTCAAAACTTTGATAGGAATTATGTGATCCTTACTAGCTGGAAGTAAGGGAGATGGGGCATGAAGTTATTTCCAGGAGTTGGAGACATAAAACGTTTAGCTCAGTTCTGGGCATCTTTGAAATACCTAAACTAACTTGTTCCTACATAGTAACTTGCCACTTTGAATGAGAATGTGCTTGCTTACTGCAACGTGCTATATGATCTGAATGCCCGAATTGGGAATCTGTGTCAAAACTTTGTTAGGAATTATGTGATCCTTACTAGCTGGAAGTAAGGGAGATGGGGCATGAAGTTATTTCTAGGAGTTGGACACATACCAAGTTTAGCTCAGTTCTGGGCATCTTTGAAATACCTATACAAACTTGTTCCTACACAGTAACTTGCAACTTTGAATGAGAAGGTGCTTGCTTACAGCAACGTGCTATATGTTCTGAATGCCCGAATTGGGAATCTGTGTCAAAACTTTGTTAGGAATTATGTGATCCTTACTAGCTGGAAGTAAGGGAGATGGGGCATGAAGTTATTTCTAGGAGTTGGAGACATAAAACGTTTAGCTCAGTTCTGGGCATCTTTGAAATACCTAAACTAACTTGTTCCTACATAGTAACTTGCCACTTTGAATGAGAATGTGCTTGCTTACAGCAACGTGCTATATGATCTGAATGCCCGAATTGGGAATCTGTGTCAAAACTTTGTTAGGAATTATGTGATCCTTACTAGCTGGAAGTAAGGGAGATGGGGCATGAAGTTATTTCTAGGAGTTGGAGACATACAACGTTTAGCTCAGTTCTGGGCATCTTTGAAATACCTATACAAACTTGTTCCTACATAGTAACTTGCCACTTTGAATGAGAATGTGCTTGCTTGCAGCAACGTGCTATATGTTCTGAATGCCCGAATTGGGAATCTGTGTCAAAACTTTGTTCGGAATTATGTGATCCTTACTAGCTGGAAGTAAGGGAGATGGGGCATGAAGTTATTTCTAGGAGTTGGACACATACCAAGTTTAGCTCAGTTCTGGGCATCTTTGAAATACCTATACAAACTTGTTCCTACATAGTAACTTGCAACTTTGAATGAGAATGTGCTTGCTTACAGCAACGTGCTATATGTTCTGAATGCCCGAATTGGGAATCTGTGTCAAAACTTTGTTAGGAATTATGTGATCCTTACTAGCTGGAAGTAAGGGAGATGGGGCATGAAGTTATTTCTAGGAGTTGGAGACATACAACGTTTAGCTCAGTTCTGGGCATCTTTGAAATACCTATACAAACTTGTTCCTACACAGTAACTTGCCACTTTGAATGAGAATGTGCTTGCTTGCAGCAACGTGCTATATGTTCTGAATGCCCGAATTGGGAATCTGTGTCAAAACTTTGTTCGGAATTATGTGATCCTTACTAGCTGGAAGTAAGGGAGATGGGGCATGAAGTTATTTCTAGGAGTTGGACACATACCAAGTTTAGCTCAGTTCTGGGCATCTTTGAAATACCTATAGAAACTTGTTCCTACACAGTAACTTGCAACTTTGAATGAGAAGGTGCTTGCTTACAGCAACGTGCTATATGTTCTGAATGCCCGAATTGGGAATCTGTGTCAAAACTTTGTTAGGAATTATGTGATCCTTACTAGCTGGAAGTAAGGGAGATGGGGCATGAAGTTATTTCTAGGAGTTGGAGACATAAAACGTTTAGCTCAGTTCTGGGCATCTTTGAAATACCTAAACTAACTTGTTCCTACATAGTAACTTGCCACTTTGAATGAGAATGTGCTTGCTTACAGCAACGTGCTATATGATCTGAATGCCCGAATTGGGAATCTGTGTCAAAACTTTGTTAGGAATTATGTGATCCTTACTAGCTGGAAGTAAGGGAGATGGGGCATGAAGTTATTTCTAGGAGTTGGAGACATACAACGTTTAGCTCAGTTCTGGGCATCTTTGAAATACCTATACAAACTTGTTCCTACATAGTAACTTGCCACTTTGAATGAGAATGTGCTTGCTTGCAGCAACGTGCTATATGTTCTGAATGCCCGAATTGGGAATCTGTGTCAAAACTTTGTTCGGAATTATGTGATCCTTACTAGCTGGAAGTAAGGGAGATGGGGCATGAAGTTATTTCTAGGAGTTGGACACATACCAAGTTTAGCTCAGTTCTGGGCATCTTGAAATACCTATACAAACTTGTTCCTACATAGTAACTTGCCACTTTGAATGAGAATGTGCTTGCTTACAGCAACGTGCTATATGTTCTGAATGCCCGAATTGGGAATCTGTGTCAAAACTTTGTTAGGAATTATGTGATCCTTACTAGCTGGAAGTAAGGGAGATGGGGCATGAAGTTATTTCTAGGAGTTGGAGACATAAAACGTTTAGCTCAGTTCTGGGCATCTTTGAAATACCTAAACTAACTTGTTCCTACATAGTAACTTGCCACTTTGAATGAGAATGTGCTTGCTTGCAGCAACGTGCTATATGTTCTGAATGCCCGAATTGGGAATCTGTGTCAAAACTTTGTTCGGAATTATGTGATCCTTATTAGCTGGAAGTAAGGGAGATGGGGCATCAAGTTATTTCTGGGAGTTGGACACATACCAAGTTTAGCTCAGTTCTGGGCATCTTTGAAATACCTATACAAACTTGTTCCTACATAGTAACTTGCCACTTTGAATGAGAATGTGCTTGCTTACAGCAACGTGCTATATGTTCTGAATGCCCGAATTGGGAATCTGTGTCAAAACTTTGTTAGGAATTATGTGATCCTTACTAGCTGGAAGTAAGGGAGATGGGGCATGAAGTTATTTCTAGGAGTTGGAGACATAAAAGGTTTAGCTCAGTTCTGGGCATCTTTGAAATACCTAAACTAACGTGTTCCTACATAGTAACTTGCCACTTTGAATGAGAATGTGCTTGCTTACAGCAACGTGCTATATGATCTGAATGCCCGAATTGGGAATCTGTGTCAAAACTTTGTTAGGAATTATGTGATCCTTACTAGCTGGAAGTAAGGGAGATGGGGCATGAAGTTATTTCTAGGAGTTGGAGACATACAACGTTTAGCTCAGTTCTGGGCATCTTTGAAATACCTATACAAACTTGTTCCTACATAGTAACTTGCCACTTTGAATGAGAATGTGCTTGCTTGCAGCAACGTGCTATATGTTCTGAATGCCCGAATTGGGAATCTGTGTCAAAACTTTGTTCGGAATTATGTGATCCTTACTAGCTGGAAGTAAGGGAGAGGGGCATGAAGTTATTTCTAGGAGTTGGACACATACCAAGTTTAGCTCAGTTCTGGGCATCTTTGAAATACCTATACAAACTTGTTCCTACACAGTAACTTGCAACTTTGAATGAGAATGTGCTTGCTTACAGCAACGTGCTATATGTTCTGAATGCCCGAATTGGGAATCTGTGTCAAAACTTTGTTAGGAATTATGTGATCCTTACTAGCTGGAAGTAAGGGAGATGGGGCATGAAGTTATTTCTAGGAGTTGGAGACATACAACGTTTAGCTCAGTTCTGGGCATCTTTGAAATACCTATACAAACTTGTTCCTACATAGTAACTTGCCACTTTGAATGAGAATGTGCTTGCTTGCAGCAACGTGCTATATGTTCTGAATGCCCGAATTGGGAATCTGTGTCAAAACTTTGTTCGGAATTATGTGATCCTTATTAGCTGGAAGTAAGAGAGATGGGGCATGAAGTTATTTCTGGGAGTTGGACACATACCAAGTTTAGCTCAGTTCTGGGCATCTTTGAAATACCTATACAAACTTGTTCCTACATAGTAACTTGCAACTTTGAATGAGAATGTGCTTGCTTACAGCAACGTGCTATATGTTCTGAATGCCCGAATTGGGAATCTGTGTCAAAACTTTGTTAGGAATTATGTGATCCTTACTAGCTGGAAGTAAGGGAGATGGGGCATGAAGGTATTTCTAGGAGTTGGAGACATAAAACGTTTAGCTCAGTTCTGGGCATCTTTGAAATACCTAAACTAACTTGTTCCTACATAGTAACTTGCCACTTTGAATGAGAATGTGCTTGCTTACAGCAACGTGCTATATGATCTGAATGCCCGAATTGGGAATCTGTGTCAAAACTTTGTTAGGAATTATGTGATCCTTACTAGCTGGAAGTAAGGGAGATGGGGCATGAAGTTATTTCTAGGAGTTGGAGACATACAACGTTTAGCTCAGTTCTGGGCATCTTTGAAATACCTATACAAACTTGTTCCTACATAGTAACTTGCCACTTTGAATGAGAATGTGCTTGCTTGCAGCAACGTGCTATATGTTCTGAATGCCCGAATTGGGAATCTGTGTCAAAACTTTGTTAGGAATTATGTGATCCTTACCAGCTGGAAGTAAGGGAGATGGGGCATGAAGTTATTTCTAGGAGCTGGAGGCATACAACGTTTAGCTCAGTTCTGGGCATCTTTGAAATACCTAAACTAACTTGTTCCTACATAGTAACTTGCCACTTTGAATGAGAATGTGCTTGCTTACAGCAACGTGCTATATGTTCTGAATGCCCGAATTGGGAATCTGTGTCAAATCTTTGTTAGGAATTATGTGATCCTTACTAGCTGGAAGTAAGGGAGATGGGGCATGAAGTTATTTCTAGGAGTTGGAGACATACAACGTTTAGCTCAGTTCTGGGCATCTTTGAAATACCTATACAAACTTGTTCCTACATAGTAACTTGCCACTTTGAATGAGAATGTGCTTGCTTGCAGCAACGTGCTATATGTTCTGAATGCCCGAATTGGGAATCTGTGTCAAAACTTTGTTCGGAATTATGTGATCCTTACTAGCTGGAAGTAAGGGAGATGGGGCATGAAGTTATTTCTAGGAGTTGGACACATACCAAGTTTAGCTCAGTTCTGGGCATCTTTGAAATACCTATACAAACTTGTTCCTACACAGTAACTTGCAACTTTGAATGAGAATGTGCTTGCTTGCAGCAACGTGCTATATGTTCTGAATGCCCGAATTGGGAATCTGTGTCAAAACTTTGTTAGGAATTATGTGATACTTACTAGCTGGAAGTAAGGGAGATGGGGCATGAAGTTATTTCTAGGAGTTGGAGACATACAACGTTTAGCTCAGTTCTGGGCATCTTTGAAATACCTATACAAACTTGTTCCTACATAGTAACTTGCCACTTTGAATGAGAATGTGCTTGCTTGCAGCAACGTGCTATATGTTCTGAATGCCCGAATTGGGAATCTGTGTCAAAACTTTGTTCGGAATTATGTGATCCTTACTAGCTGGAAGTAAGGGAGATGGGGCATGAAGTTATTTCTAGGAGTTGGACACATACCAAGTTTAGCTCAGTTCTGGGCATCTTTGAAATACCTATACAAACTTGTTCCTACATAGTAACTTGCAACTTTGAATGAGAATGTGCTTGATTACAGCAACGTGCTATATGTTCTGAATGCCCGAATTGGGAATCTGTGTCAAAACTTTGTTAGAAATTATGTGATCCTTACTAGCTGGAAGTAAGGGAGATGGGGCATGAAGTTATTTCTAGGAGTTGGAGACATAAAACGTTTAGCTCAGTTCTGGGCATCTTTGAAATACCTAAACTAACTTGTTCCTACATACTAACTTGCCACTTTGAATGAGAATGTGCTTGCTTACAGCAACGTGCTATATGATCTGAATGCCCGAATTGGGAATCTGTGTCAAAACTTTGTTCGGAATTATGTGATCCTTACTAGCTGGAAGTAAGGGAGATGGGGCATGAAGTTATTTCTAGGAGTTGGACACATACCAAGTTTAGCTCAGTTCTGGGCATCTTTGAAATACCTATACAAACTTGTTCCTACATAGTAACTTGCAACTTTGAATGAGAATGTGCTTGCTTACAGCAACGTGCTATATGTTCTGAATGCCCGAATTGGGAATCTGTGTCAAAACTTTGTTAGGAATTATGTGATCCTTACTAGCTGGAAGTAAGGGAGATGGGGCATGAAGTTATTTCTAGGAGTTGGAGACATAATACGTTTAGCTCAGTTCTGGGCATCTTTGAAATACCTAAACTAACTTGTTCCTACATACTAACTTGCCACTTTGAATGAGAATGTGCTTGCTTACAGCAACGTGCTATATGATCTGAATGCCCGAATTGGGAATCTGTGTCAAAACTTTGTTAGGAATTATGTGATCCTTACTAGCTGGAAGTAAGGGAGATGGGGCATGAAGTTATTTCTAGGAGGTGGAGACATACAACGTTTAGCTGAGTTCTGGGCATCTTTGAAATACCTATACAAACTTGTTCCTACATAGTAACTTGCCACTTTGAATGAGAATGTGCTTGCTTGCAGCAACGTGCTATATGTTCTGAATGCCCGAATTGGGAATCTGTGTCAAAACTTTGTTCGGAATTATGTGATCCTTACTAGCTGGAAGTAAGGGAGATGGGGCATGAAGTTATTTCTAGGAGTTGGACACATACCAAGTTTAGCTCAGTTCTGGGCATCTTTGAAATACCTATACAAACTTGTTCCTACATAGTAACTTGCAACTTTGAATGAGAATGTGCTTGCTTACAGCAACGTGCTATATGTTCTGAATGCCCGAATTGGGAATCTGTGTCAAAACTTTGTTAGGAATTATGTGATCCTTACTAGCTGGAAGTAAGGGAGATGGGGCATGAAGTTATTTCTAGGAGTTGGAGACATAAAACGTTTAGCTCAGTTCTGGGCATCTTTGAAATACCTAAACTAACTTGTTCCTACATAGTAACTTGCCACTTTGAATGAGAATGTGCTTGCTTACAGCAACGTGCTATATGATCTGAATGCCCGAATTGGGAATCTGTGTCAAAACTTTGTTAGGAATTATGTGATCCTTACGAGCTGGAAGTAAGGGAGATGGGGCATGAAGTTATTTCTAGGAGTTGGAGACATACAACGTTTAGCTCAGTTCTGGGCATCTTTGAAATACCTATACAAACATGTTCCTACATAGTAACTTGCCACTTTGAATGAGAATGTGCTTGCTTGCAGCAACGTGCTATATGTTCTGAATGCCCGAATTGGGAATCTGTGTCAAAACTTTGTTCGGAATTATGTGATCCTTACTAGCTGGAAGTAAGGGAGATGGGGCATGAAGTTATTTCTAGGAGTTGGACACATACCAAGTTTAGCTCAGTTCTGGGCATCTTTGAAATACCTATACAAACT
Source organism: Diceros bicornis minor (assembly GCF_020826845.1). Taxonomy (NCBI): domain Eukaryota; kingdom Metazoa; phylum Chordata; class Mammalia; order Perissodactyla; family Rhinocerotidae; genus Diceros; species Diceros bicornis. The sequence continues at coordinate 14,441,026 of NC_080780.1, forward strand.
TGTTCCTACATAGTAACTTGCCACTTTGAATGAGAATGTGCTTGCTTACAGCAACGTGCTATATGATCTGAATGCACGAATTGGGAATCTGTGTCAAAACTTTGTTAGGAATTATGTGATCCTTACTAGCTGGAAGTAATGGAGATGGGGCATGAATTTATTTCTTGGAGTTGGAGACATACAACGTTTAGCTCAGTTCTGGGCATCTTTGAAATACCTATACAAACTTGTTCCTACATAGTAACTTGCAACTTTGAATGAGAATGTGCTTGCTTACAGCAACGTGCTATATGTTCTGAATGCCCGAATTGGGAATCTGTGTCAAAACTTTGTTCGGAATTATGTGATCCTTGCTAGCTGGAAGTAAGGGAGATGGGGCATGGAGTTATTTCTAGGAGTTGGACACATACCAAGTTTAGCTCAGTTCTGGGCATCTTTGAAATACCTATACAAACTTGTTCCTACATAGTAACTTGCAACTTTGAATGAGAATGTGCTTGCTTACAGCAACGTGCTATATGTTCTGAATGCCCGAATTGGGAATCTGTGTCAAAACTTTGTTAGGAATTATGTGATCCTTACTAGCTGGAAGTAAGGGAGATGGGGCATGAAGTTATTTCTAGGAGTTGGAGAGATACAACGTTTAGCTCAGTTCTGGGCATCTTTGAAATACCTATACAAACTTGTTCCTACATAGTAACTTGCCACTTTGAATGAGAATGTGCTTGCTTGCAGCAACGTGCTATATGTTCTGAATGCCCGAATTGGGAATCTGTGTCAAAACTTTGTTCGGAATTATGTGATCCTTATTAGCTGGAAGTAAGGGAGATGGGGCATGAAGTTATTTCTAGGAGTTGGAGACATACAACGTTTAGCTCAGTTCTGGGCATCTTTGAAATACCTATACAAACTTGTTCCTACATAGTAACTTGCCACTTTGAATGAGAATGTGCTTGCTTGCAGCAACGTGCTATATGTTCTGAATGCCCGAATTGGGAATCTGTGTCAAAACTTTGTTCGGAATTATGTGATCCTTATTAGCTGGAAGTAAGGGAGATGGGGCATGAAGTTATTTCTGGGAGTTGGACACATACCTAGTTTAGCTCAGTTCTGGGCATCTTTGAAATACCTATACAAACTTGTTCCTACATAGTAACTTGCAACTTTGAATGAGAATGTGCTTGCTTACAGCAACGTGCTATATGTTCTGAATGCCCGAATTGGGAATCTGTGTCAAAACTTTGTTAGGAATTATGTGATCCTTACTAGCTGGAAGTAAGGGAGATGTGGCATGAAGGTATTTCTAGGAGTTGGAGACATAAAACGTTTAGCTCAGTTCTGGGCATCTTTGAAATACCTATACAAACTTGTTCCTACATAGTAACTTGCCACTTTGAATGAGAATGTGCTTGCTTACAGCAACGTGCTATATGATCTGAATGCCCGAATTGGGAATCTGTGTCAAAACTTTGTTAGGAATTATGTGATCCTTACTAGCTGGAAGTAAGGGAGATGGGGCATGAAGTTATTTCTAGGAGTTGGAGACATACAACGTTTAGCTCAGTTCTGGGCATCTTTGAAATACCTATACAAACTTGTTCCTACATAGTAACTTGCCACTTTGAATGAGAATGTGCTTGCTTGCAGCAACGTGCTATATGTTCTGAATGCCCGAATTGGGAATCTGTGTCAAAACTTTGTTAGGAATTATGTGATCCTTACCAGCTGGAAGTAAGGGAGATGGGGCATGAAGTTATTTCTAGGAGTTGGAGGCATTCAACGTTTAGCTCAGTTCTGGGCATCTTTGAAATACCTAAACTAACTTGTTCCTACATAGTAACTTGCCACTTTGAATGAGAATGTGCTTGCTTACAGCAACGTGCTATATGTTCTGAATGCCCGAATTGGGAATCTGTGTCAAATCTTTGTTAGGAATTATGTGATCCTTACTAGCTGGAAGTAAGGGAGATGGGGCATGAAGTTATTTCTAGGAGTTGGAGACATACAACGTTTAGCTCAGTTCTGGGCATCTTTGAAATACCTATACAAACTTGTTCCTACATAGTAACTTGCCACTTTGAATGAGAATGTGCTTGCTTGCAGCAACGTGCTATATGTTCTGAATGCCCGAATTGGGAATCTGTGTCAAAACTTTGTTCGGAATTATGTGATCCTTACTAGCTGGAAGTAAGGGAGATGGGGCATGAAGTTATTTCTAGGAGTTGGACACATACCAAGTTTAGCTCAGTTCTGGGCATCTTTGAAATACCTATACAAACTTGTTCCTACACAGTAACTTGCAACTTTGAATTAGAATGTGCTTGCTTGCAGCAACGTGCTATATGTTCTGAATGCCCGAATTGGGAATCTGTGTCAAAACTTTGTTAGGAATTATGTGATACTTACTAGCTGGAAGTAAGGGAGATGGGGCATGAAGTTATTTCTAGGAGTTGGAGACATACAACGTTTAGCTCAGTTCTGGGCATCTTTGAAATACCTATACAAACTTGTTCCTACATAGTAACTTGCCACTTTGAATGAGAATGTGCTTGCTTGCAGCAACGTGCTATATGTTCTGAATGCCCGAATTGGGAATCTGTGTCAAAACTTTGTTCGGAATTATGTGATCCTTACTAGCTGGAAGTAAGGGAGATGGGGCATGAAGTTATTTCTAGGAGTTGGACACATACCAAGTTTAGCTCAGTTCTGGGCATCTTTGAAATACCTATACAAACTTGTTCCTACACAGTAACTTGCAACTTTGAATGAGAATGTGCTTGCTTGCAGCAACGTGCTATATGTTCTGAATGCCCGAATTGGGAATCTGTGTCAAAACTTTGTTAGGAATTATGTGATCCTTACTTGCTGGAAGTAAGGGAGATGGGGCATGAAGTTATTTCTAGGAGTTGGAGACATAAAACGTTTAGCTCAGTTCTGAGCATCTTTGAAATACCTAAACTAACTTGTTCCTACATAGTAACTTGCCACTTTGAATGAGAATGTGCTTGCTTACAGCAACGTGCTATATGATCTGAATGCCCGAATTGGGAATCTGTGTCAAATCTTTGTTAGGAATTACGTGATCCTTACTACCTGGAAGTAAGGGAGATGGGGCATGAAGTTATTTCTAGGAGTTGGAGACATACAACGTTTAGCTCAGTTCTGGGCATCTTTGAAATACCTATACAAACTTGTTCCTACATAGTAACTTGCCACTTTGAATGAGAATGTGCTAGCTTGCAACAACGTGCTATATGTTCTGAATGCCCGAATTGGGAATCTGTGTCAAAACTTTGTTCGGAATTATGTGATCCTTACTAGCTGGAAGTAAGGGAGATGGGGCATGAAGTTATTTCTAGGAGTTGGACACATACCAAGTTTAGCTCAGTTCTGGGCATCTTTGAAATACCTATACAAACTTGTTCCTACATAGTAACTTGCAACTTTGAATGAGAATGTGCTTGCTTACAGCAACGTGCTATATGTTCTGAATGCCCGAATTGGGAATCTGTGTCAAAACTTTGTTAGAAATTATGTTCTCCTTACTAGCTGGAAGTAAGGGAGATGGGGCATGAAGTTATTTCTAGGAGTTGGAGACATAAAACGTTTAGCTCAGTTCTGGGCATCTTTGAAATACCTAAACTAACTTGTTCCTACATACTAACTTGCCACTTTGAATGAGAATGTGCTTGCTTACAGCAACGTGCTATATGATCTGAATGCCCGAATTGGGAATCTGTGTCAAAACTTTGTTCGGAATTATGTGATCCTTACTAGCTGGAAGTAAGGGAGATGGGGCATGAAGTTATTTCTATGAGTTGGACACATACAACGTTTAGCTCAGTTCTGGGCATCTTTGAAATACCTATACAAACTTGTTCCTACATAGTAACTTGCCACTTTGAATGAGAAAGTGCTTGCTTGCAGCAACGTGCTATATGTTCTGAATGCCAGAATAGGGAATCTGTGTCAAAACTTTGTTCGGAATTATGTGAACCTTACTAGCTGGAAGAAAGGGAGATGGGGCATGAAGTTATTTCTAGGAGTTGGACACATACCAAGTTTAGCTCAGTTCTGGGCATCTTTGAAATACCTATACAAACTTGTTCCTACATAGTAACTTGCAACTTTGAATGAGAATGTGCTTGCTTACAGCAACGTGCTATATGTTCTGAATGCCCGAATTGGGAATCTGTGTCAAAACTTTGTTAGGAATTATGTGATCCTTACTAGCTGGAAGTAAGGGAGATGGGGCATGAAGTTATTTCTAGGAGTTGGAGACATAATACGTTTAGCTAAGTTCTGGGCATCTTTGAAATACCTAAACTAACTTGTTCCTACATACTAACTTGCCACTTTGAATGAGAATGTGCTTGCTTACAGCAACGTGCTATATGATCTGAATGCCCGAATTGGGAATCTGTGTCAAAACTTTGTTCGGAATTATGTGATCCTTACTAGCTGGAAGTAAGGGAGATGGGGCATGAAGTTATTTCTAGCAGTTGGACACATACCAAGTTTAGCTCAGTTCTGGGCATCTTTGAAATACCTATACAAACTTGTTCCTACATAGTAACTTGCAACTTTGAATGAGAATGTGCTTGCTTACAGCAACGTGCTATATGTTCTGAATGCCCGAATTGGGAATCTGTGTCAAAACTTTGTTAGGAATTATGTGATCCTTACTAGCTGGAAGTAAGGGAGATGGGGCATGAAGTTATTTCTAGGAGTTGGAGACATAATACGTTTAGCTCAGTTCTGGGCATCTTTGAAATACCTAAACTAACTTGTTCCTACATACTAACTTGCCACTTTGAATGAGAATGTGCTTGCTTACAGCAACGTGCTATATGATCTGAATGCCCGAATTGGGAATCTGTGTCAAAACTTTGTTAGGAATTATGTGATCCTTACTAGCTGGAAGTAAGGGAGATGGGGCATGAAGTTATTTCTAGGAGGTGGAGACATACAACGTTTAGCTCAGTTCTGGGCATCTTTGAAATACCTATACAAACTTGTTCCTACATAGTAACTTGCCACTTTGAATGAGAATGTGCTTGCTTGCAGCAACGTGCTATATGTTCTGAATGCCCGAATTGGGAATCTGTGTCAAAACTTTGTTCGGAATTATGTGATCCTTACTAGCTGGAAGTAAGGGAGATGGGGCATGAAGTTATTTCTAGGAGTTGGACACATACCAAGTTTAGCTCAGTTCTGGGCATCTTTGAAATACCTATACAAACTTGTTCCTACATAGTAACTTGCAACTTTGAATGAGAATGTGCTTGCTTACAGCAACGTGCTATATGTTCTGAATGCCCGAATTGGGAATCTGTGTCAAAACTTTGTTAGGAATTATGTGATCCTTACTAGCTGGAAGTAAGGGAGATGGGGCATGAAGTTATTTCTAGGAGTTGGAGACATAAAACGTTTAGCTCAGTTCTGGGCATCTTTGAAATACCTAAACTAACTTGTTCCTACATAGTAACTTGCCACTTTGAATGAGAATTTGCTTGCTTACAGCAACGTGCTATATGATCTGAATGCACGAATTGGGAATCTGTGTCAAAACTTTGTTAGGAATTATGTGATCCTTACTAGCTGGAAGTAATGGAGATGGGGCATGAATTTATTTCTTGGAGTTGGAGACATACAACGTTTAGCTCAGTTCTGGGCATCTTTGAAATACCTATACAAACTTGTTCCTACATAGTAACTTCCAACTTTGAATGAGAATGTGCTTGCTTACAGCAACGTGCTATATGTTCTGAATGCCCGAATTGGGAATCTGTGTCAAAACTTTGTTCGGAATTATGTGATCCTTGCTAGCTGGAAGTAAGGGAGATGGGGCATGGAGTTATTTCTAGGAGTTGGACACATACCAAGTTTAGCTCAGTTCTGGGCATCTTTGAAATACCTATACAAACTTGTTCCTACATAGTAACTTGCAACTTTGAATGAGAATGTGCTTGCTTACAGCAACGTGCTATATGTTCTGAATGCCCGAATTGGGAATCTGTGTCAAAACTTTGTTAGGAATTATGTGATCCTTACTAGCTGGAAGTAAGGGAGATGGGGCATGAAGTTATTTCTAGGAGTTGGAGAGATACAACGTTTAGCTCAGTTCTGGGCATCTTTGAAATACCTACACAAACTTGTTCCTACATAGTAACTTGCCACTTTGAATGAGAATGTGCTTGCTTGCAGCAACGTGCTATATGTTCTGAATGCCCGAATTGGGAATCTGTGTCAAAACTTTGTTCGGAATTATGTGATCCTTACTAGCTGGAAGTAAGGGAGATGGGGCATGAAGTTATTTCTAGGAGTTGGACACATACCAAGTTTAGCTCAGTTCTGGGCATCTTTGAAATACCTATACAAACTTGTTCCTACACAGTAACTTGCAACTTTGAATGAGAATGTGCTTGCTTACAGCAACGTGCTATATGTTCTGAATGCCCGAATTGGGAATCTGTGTCAAAACTTTGTTAGGAATTATGTGATCCTTACTAGCTGGAAGTAAGGGAGATGGGGCATGAAGTTATTTCTAGGAGTTGGAGAGATACAACGTTTAGCTCAGTTCTGGGCATCTTTGAAATACCTATACAAACTTGTTCCTACATAGTAACTTGCCACTTTGAATGAGAATGTGCTTGCTTGCAGCAACGTGCTATATGTTCTGAATGCCCGAATTGGGAATCTGTGTCAAAACTTTGTTCGGAATTATGTGATCCTTATTAGCTGGAAGTAAGGGAGATGGGGCATGAAGTTATTTCTGGGAGTTGGACACATACCAAGTTTAGCTCAGTTCTGGGCATCTTTGAAATACCTATACAAACTTGTTCCTACATAGTAACTTGCAACTTTGAATGAGAATGTGCTTGCTTACAGCAACGTCCTATATGATCTGAATGCCCGAATTGGGAATCTGTGTCAAAACTTTGTTAGGAATTATGTGATCCTTACTAGCTGGAAGTAAGGGAGATGGGGCATGAAGTTATTTCTAGGAGTTGGAGACATACAACGTTTAGCTCAGTTCTGGGCATCTTTGAAATACCTATACAAACTTGTTCCTACATAGTAACTTGCCACTTTGAATGAGAATGTGCTTGCTTGCAGCAACGTGCTATATGTTCTGAATGCCCGAATTGGGAATCTGTGTCAAAACTTTTTTCGTAATTATGTGATCCTTACTAGCTGGAAGTAATGGAGATGGGCCATGAAGTTATTTCTAGGAGTTGGACACATACCAAGTTTAGCTCAGTTCTGGGCATCTTTGAAATACCTATACAAACTTGTTCCTACACAGTAACTTGCAACTTTGAATGAGAATGTGCTTGCTTACAGCAACGTGCTATATGTTCTGAATGCCCGAATTGGGAATCTGTGTCAAAACTTTGTTAAGAATTATGTGATCCTTACTAGCTGGAAGTAAGGGAGATGGGGCATGAAGATATTTCTAGGAGTTGGAGACATAAAACGTTTAGCTCAGTTCTGGGCATCTTTGAAATACCTAAACTAACTTGTTCCTACATAGTAACTTGCAACTTTGAATGAGAATGTGCTTGCTTACAGCAACGTGCTATATGATCTGAATGCCCGAATTGGGAATCTGTGTCAAAACTTTGTTAGGAATTATGTGATCCTTACTAGCTGGAAGTAAGGGAGATGGGGCATGAAGTTATTTCTAGGAGTTGGAGACATACAACGTTTAGCTCAGTTCTGGGCATCTTTGAAATACCTATACAAACTTGTTCCTACATAGTAACTTGCCACTTTGAATGAGAATGTGCTTGCTTGCAGCAACGTGCTATATGTTCTGAATGCCCGAATTGGGAATCTGTGTCAAAACTTTGTTCGTAATTATGTGATCCTTACTAGCTGGAAGTAAGGGAGATGGGGCATGAAGTTATTTCTAGGAGTTGGACACATACCAAGTTTAGCTCAGTTCTGGGCATCTTTGATATACCTATACAAACTTGTTCCTACACAGTAACTTGCAACTTTGAATGAGAATGTGCTTGCTTACAGCAACGTGCTATATGTTCTGAATGCCCAAATTGGGAATCTGTGTCAAAACTTTGTTAGGAATTATGTGATCCTTACTAGCTGGAAGTAAGGGAGATGGGGCATGAAGTTATTTCTGGGAGTTGGACACATACGAAGTTTAGCTCAGTTCTGGGCATCTTTGAAAGACCTATACAAACTTGTTCCTACATAGTAACTTGCATCTTTGAATGAGAATGTGCTTGCTTACAGTAACGTGCTATATGTTCTGAATGCCCGAATTGGGAATCTGTGTCAAAACTTTGTTAGGAATTATGTGATCCTTACTAGCTGGAAGTAAGGGAGATGGGGCATGAAGTTATTTCTAGGAGTTGGACACATACCAAGTTTAGCTCAGTTCTGGGCATCTTTGAAATACCTAAACTAACTTGTTCCTACATAGTAACTTGCCACTTTGAATGAGAATGTGCTTGCTTACAGCAACGTGCTATATGATCTGAATGCCCGAATTGGGAATCTGTGTGAAAACTTTGATAGGAATTATGTGATCCTTACTAGCTGGAAGTAAGGGAGATGGGGCATGAATTTATTTCTAGGAGTTGGAGACATACAACGTTTAGCTCAGTTCTGGGCATCTTTGAAATACCTATACAAACTTGTTCCTACATAGTAACTTGCCACTTTGAATGAGAATGTGCTTGCTTGCAGCAACGTGCTATATGTTCTGAATGCCCGAATTGGGAATCTGTGTCAAAACTTTGTTCGGAATTATGTGATCCTTACTAGCTGGAAGTAAGGGAGATGGGGCATGATGTTATTTCTAGGAGTTGGACACATACCAAGTTTAGCTCAGTTCTGGGCATCTTTGAAATACCTATACAAACTTGTTCCTACATAGTAACTTGCAACTATGAATGAGAATGTGCTTGCTTACAGCAACGTGCTATATGTTCTGAATGCCCGAATTGGGAATCTGTGTCAAAACTTTGTTAGGAATTATGTGATCCTTACTAGCTGGAAGTAAGGGAGATGGGGCATGAAGTTATTTCTAGGAGTTGGAGACATAAAACGTTTAGCTCAGTTCTGGGCATCTTTGAAATACCTAAACTAACTTGTTCCTACATAGTAACTTGCAACTTTGAATGAGAATGTGCTTGCTTACAGCAACGTGCTATATGATCTGAATGCCCGAATTGGGAATCTGTGTCAAAACTTTGTTAGGAATTATGTGATCCTTACTAGCTGGAAGTAAGGGAGATGGGGCATGAAGTTATTTCTAGGAGTTGGAGACATACAACGTTTAGCTCAGTTCTGGGAATCTTTGAGATACCTATACAAACTTGTTCCTACATAGTAACTTGCCACTTTGAATGAGAATGTGCTTGCTTGCAGCAACGTGCTATATGTTCTGAATGCCCGAATTGGGAATCTGTGTCAAAACTTTGTTCGTAATTATGTGATCCTTACTAGCTGGAAGTAAGGGAGATGGGGCATGAAGTTATTTCTAGGAGTTGGACACGTACCAAGTTTAGCTCAGTTCTGGGCATCATTGAAATACCTATACAAACTTGTTCCTACACAGTAACTTGCAACTTTGAATGAGAATGTGCTTGCTTACAGCAACGTGCTATATGTTCTGAATGCCCGAATTGGGAATCTGTGTCAAAACTTTGTTAGGAATTATGTGATCCTTACTAGCTGGAAGTAAGGGAGATGGGGCATGAAGTTATTTCTAGGAGTTGGAGACATACAACGTTTAGCTCAGTTCTGGGCATCTTTGAAATACCTATACAAACTTGTTCCTACACAGTAACTTGCCACTTTCAATGAGAAAGTGCTTGCTTGCAGCAACGTGCTATATGTTCTGAATGCCAGAATAGGGAATATGTGTCAAAACTTTGTTCGGAATTATGTGATCCTTACTAGCTGGAAGTAAGGGAGATGGGGCATGAAGTTATTTCTAGGAGTTGGACACACACCAAGTTTAGCTCAGTTCTGGGCATCTTTGAAATACCTATACAAACTTGTTCCTACACAGTAACTTGCAACTTTGAATGAGAATGTGCTTGCTTACAGCAACGTGCTATATGTTCTGAATGCCCGAATTGGGAATCTGTGTCAAAACTTTGTTAGGAATTATGTGATCCTTACTAGCTGGAAGTAAGGGAGATGGGGCATGAAGTTATTTCTAGGAGTTGGAGACATACAACGTTTAGCTCAGTTCTGGGCATCTTTGAAATACCTATACAAACTTGTTCCTACACAGTAATTTGCCACTTTCAATGAGAAAGTGCTTGCTTGCAGCAACGTGCTATATGTTCTGAATGCCAGAATAGGGAATCTGTGTCAAAACTTTGTTCGGAATTATGTGATCCTTACTAGCTGGAAGTAAGGGAGATGGGGCATGAAGTTATTTCTAGGAGTTGGACACACAGCAAGTTTAGCTCAGTTCTGGGCATCTTTGAAATACCTATACAAACTTGTTCCTACACAGTAACTTGCCACTTTGAATGAGAATGTGCTTGCTTACAGCAACGTGCTATATGTTCTGAATGCCCGAATTGGGAATCTGTGTCAAAACTTTGTTAGGAATTATGTGATCCTTACTAGCTGGAAGTAAGGGAGATGGGGCATGAAGTTATTTCTAGGAGTTGGAGACATAAAACGTTTAGCTCAGTTCTGGGCATCTTTGAAATACCTAAACTAACTTGTTCCTACATAGTAACTTGCAACTTTGAATGAGAATGTGCTTGCTTACAGCAACGTGCTATATGATCTGAATGCCCGAATTGGGAATCTGTGTCAAAACTTTGTTAGGAATTATGTGATCCTTACTAGCTGGAAGTAAGGGAGATGGGGCATGAAGTTATTTCTAGGAGTTGGAGACATACAACGTTTAGCTCAGTTCTGGGCATCTTTGAAATACCTATACAAACTTGTTCCTACATAGTAACTTGCCACTTTGAATGAGAATGTGCTTGCTTGCAGCAACGTGCTATATGTTCTGAATGCCCGAATTGGGAATCTGTGTCAAAACTTTGTTAGGAATTATGTGATCCTTACTAGCTGGAAGTAAGGGAGATGGGGCATGAAGTTATTTCTAGGAGTTGGACACATACCAAGTTTAGCTCAGTTCTGGGCATCTTTGAAATACCTATACAAACTTGTTCCTACACAGTAACTTGCAACTTTGAATGAGAATGTGCTTGCTTACAGCAACGTGCTATATGTTCTGAATGCCCGAATTGGGAATCTGTGTCAAAACTTTGTTAGGAATTATGTGATCCTTACTAGCTGGAAGTAAGGGAGATGGGGCATGAAGTTATTTCTAGGAGTTGGAGACATACAACGTTTAGCTCAGTTCTGGGCATCTTTGAAATACCTATACAAACTTGTTCCTACATAGTAACTTGCAACTTTGAATGAGAATGTGCTTGCTTACAGCAACGTGCTATATGTTCTGAATGCCCGAATTGGGAATCTGTGTCAAAACTTTGTTAGGAATTATGTGATCCTTACTAGCTGGAAGTAAGGGAGATGGGGCATGAAGTTATTTCTAGGAGTTGGAGACATACAACGTTTAGCTCAGTTCTGGGCATCTTTGAAATACCTATACAAACTTGTTCCTACACAGTAACTTGCCACTTTCAATGAGAAAGTGCTTGCTTGCAGCAACGTGCTATATGTTCTGAATGCCAGAATAGGGAATCTGTGTCAAAACTTTGTTCGGAATTATGTGATCCTTACTAGCTGGAAGTAAGGGAGATGGGGCATGAAGTTATTTCTAGGAGTTGGAGACATAAAACGTTTAGCTCAGTTCTGGGCATCTTTGAAATACCTAAACTAACTTGTTCCTACATAGTAACTTGCAACTTTGAATGAGAATGTGCTTGCTTACAGCAACGTGCTATATGATCTGAATGTCCGAATTGGGAATCTGTGTCAAAACTTTGTTAGGAATTATGTGATCCTTACTAGCTGGAAGTAAGGGAGATGGGGCATGAAGTTATTTCTAGGAGTTGGAGACATACAACGTTTAGCTCAGTTCTGGGCATCTTTGAAATACCTATACAAACTTGTTCCTACATAGTAACTTGCCACTTTGATTGAGAATGTGCTTGCTTGCAGCAACGTGCTATATGTTCTGAATGCCCGAATTGGGAATCTGTGTCAAAACTTTGTTAGGAATTATGTGATCCTTACTAGCTGGAAGTAAGGGAGATGGGGCATGAAGTTATTTCTAGGAGTTGGACACGTACCAAGTTTAGCTCAGTTCTGGGCATCATTGAAATACCTATACAAACTTGTTCCTACACAGTAACTTGCAACTTTGAATGAGAATGTGCTTGCTTACAGCAACGTGCTATATGTTCTGAATGCCCGAATTGGGAATCTGTGTCAAAACTTTGTTAGGAATTATGTGATCCTTACTAGCTGGAAGTAAGGGAGATGGGGCATGAAGTTATTTCTAGGAGTTGGAGACATACAACGTTTAGCTCAGTTCTGGGCATCTTTGAAATACCTATACAAACTTGTTCCTACACAGTAATTTGCCACTTTCAATGAGAAAGTGCTTGCTTGCAGCAACGTGCTATATGTTCTGAATGCCAGAATAGGGAATCTGTGTCAAAACTTTGTTCGGAATTATGTGATCCTTACTAGCTGGAAGTAAGGGAGATGGGGCATGAAGTTATTTCTAGGAGTTGGACACACAGCAAGTTTAGCTCAGTTCTGGGCATCTTTGAAATACCTATACAAACTTGTTCCTACACAGTAACTTGCCACTTTGAATGAGAATGTGCTTGCTTACAGCAACGTGCTATATGTTCTGAATGCCCGAATTGGGAATCTGTGTCAAAACTTTGTTAGGAATTATGTGATCCTTACTAGCTGGAAGTAAGGGAGATGGGGCATGAAGTTATTTCTAGGAGTTGGAGACATAAAACGTTTAGCTCAGTTCTGGGCATCTTTGAAATACCTAAACTAACTTGTTCCTACATAGTAACTTGCAACTTTGAATGAGAATGTGCTTGCTTACAGCAACGTGCTATATGATCTGAATGCCCGAATTGGGAATCTGTGTCAAAACTTTGTTAGGAATTATGTGATCCTTACTAGCTGGAAGTAAGGGAGATGGGGCATGAAGTTATTTCTAGGAGTTGGAGACATACAACGTTTAGCTCAGTTCTGGGCATCTTTGAAATACCTATACAAACTTGTTCCTACATAGTAACTTGCCACTTTGAATGAGAATGTGCTTGCTTGCAGCAACGTGCTATATGTTCTGAATGCCCGAATTGGGAATCTGTGTCAAAACTTTGTTAGGAATTATGTGATCCTTACTAGCTGGAAGTAAGGGAGATGGGGCATGAAGTTATTTCTAGGAGTTGGACACATACCAAGTTTAGCTCAGTTCTGGGCATCTTTGAAATACCTATACAAACTTGTTCCTACACAGTAACTTGCAACTTTGAATGAGAATGTGCTTGCTTACAGCAACGTGCTATATGTTCTGAATGCCCGAATTGGGAATCTGTGTCAAAACTTTGTTAGGAATTATGTGATCCTTACTAGCTGGAAGTAAGGGAGATGGGGCATGAAGTTATTTCTAGGAGTTGGAGACATACAACGTTTAGCTCAGTTCTGGGCATCTTTGAAATACCTATACAAACTTGTTCCTACATAGTAACTTGCAACTTTGAATGAGAATGTGCTTGCTTACAGCAACGTGCTATATGTTCTGAATGCCCGAATTGGGAATCTGTGTCAAAACTTTGTTAGGAATTATGTGATCCTTACTAGCTGGAAGTAAGGGAGATGGGGCATGAAGTTATTTCTAGGAGTTGGAGACATACAACGTTTAGCTCAGTTCTGGGCATCTTTGAAATACCTATACAAACTTGTTCCTACACAGTAACTTGCCACTTTCAATGAGAAAGTGCTTGCTTGCAGCAACGTGCTATATGTTCTGAATGCCAGAATAGGGAATCTGTGTCAAAACTTTGTTCGGAATTATGTGATCCTTACTAGCTGGAAGTAAGGGAGATGGGGCATGAAGTTATTTCTAGGAGTTGGAGACATAAAACGTTTAGCTCAGTTCTGGGCATCTTTGAAATACCTAAACTAACTTGTTCCTACATAGTAACTTGCAACTTTGAATGAGAATGTGCTTGCTTACAGCAACGTGCTATATGATCTGAATGTCCGAATTGGGAATCTGTGTCAAAACTTTGTTAGGAATTATGTGATCCTTACTAGCTGGAAGTAAGGGAGATGGGGCATGAAGTTATTTCTAGGAGTTGGAGACATACAACGTTTAGCTCAGTTCTGGGCATCTTTGAAATACCTATACAAACTTGTTCCTACATAGTAACTTGCCACTTTGATTGAGAATGTGCTTGCTTGCAGCAACGTGCTATATGTTCTGAATGCCCGAATTGGGAATCTGTGTCAAAACTTTGTTAGGAATTATGTGATCCTTACTAGCTGGAAGTAAGGGAGATGGGGCATGAAGTTATTTCTAGGAGTTGGACACGTACCAAGTTTAGCTCAGTTCTGGGCATCATTGAAATACCTATACAAACTTGTTCCTACACAGTAACTTGCAACTTTGAATGAGAATGTGCTTGCTTACAGCAACGTGCTATATGTTCTGAATGCCCGAATTGGGAATCTGTGTCAAAACTTTGTTAGGAATTATGTGATCCTTACTAGCTGGAAGTAAGGGAGATGGGGCATGAAGTTATTTCTAGGAGTTGGAGACATACAACGTTTAGCTCAGTTCTGGGCATCTTTGAAATACCTATACAAACTTGTTCCTACACAGTAACTTGCCACTTTCAATGAGAAAGTGCTTGCTTGCAGCAACGTGCTATATGTTCTGAATGCCAGAATAGGGAATATGTGTCAAAACTTTGTTCGGAATTATGTGATCCTTACTAGCTGGAAGTAAGGGAGATGGGGCATGAAGTTATTTCTAGGAGTTGGACACACACCAAGTTTAGCTCAGTTCTGGGCATCTTTGAAATACCTATACAAACTTGTTCCTACACAGTAACTTGCAACTTTGAATGAGAATGTGCTTGCTTACAGCAACGTGCTATATGTTCTGAATGCCCGAATTGGGAATCTGTGTCAAAACTTTGTTAGGAATTATGTGATCCTTACTAGCTGGAAGTAAGGGAGATGGGGCATGAAGTTATTTCTAGGAGTTGGAGACATACAACGTTTAGCTCAGTTCTGGGCATCTTTGAAATACCTATACAAACTTGTTCCTACACAGTAATTTGCCACATTCAATGAGAAAGTGCTTGCTTGCAGCAACGTGCTATATGTTCTGAATGCCAGAATAGGGAATCTGTGTCAAAACTTTGTTCGGAATTATGTGATCCTTACTAGCTGGAAGTAAGGGAGATGGGGCATGAAGTTATTTCTAGGAGTTGGACACACAGCAAGTTTAGCTCAGTTCTGGGCATCTTTGAAATACCTATACAAACTTGTTCCTACACAGTAACTTGCCACTTTGAATGAGAATGTGCTTGCTTACAGCAACGTGCTATATGTTCTGAATGCCCGAATTGGGAATCTGTGTCAAAACTTTGTTAGGAATTATGTGATCCTTACTAGCTGGAAGTAAGGGAGATGGGGCATGAAGTTATTTCTAGGAGTTGGAGACATAATACGTTTAGCTCAGTTCTGGGCATCTTTGAAATACCTAAACTAACTTGTTCCTACATAGTAACTTGCAACTTTGAATGAGAATGTGCTTGCTTACAGCAACGTGCTATATGATCTGAATGCCCGAATTGGGAATCTGTGTCAAAACTTTGTTAGGAATTATGTGATCCTTACTAGCTGGAAGTAAGGGAGATGGGGCATGAAGTTATTTCTAGGAGTTGGAGACATACAACGTTTAGCTCAGTTCTGGGCATCTTTGAAATACCTATACAAACTTGTTCCTACATAGTAACTTGCCACTTTGAATGAGAATGTGCTTGCTTGCAGCAACGTGCTATATGTTCTGAATGCCCGAATTGGGAATCTGTGTCAAAACTTTGTTAGGAATTATGTGATCCTTACTAGCTGGAAGTAAGGGAGATGGGGCATGAAGTTATTTCTAGGAGTTGGACACATACCAAGTTTAGCTCAGTTCTGGGCATCTTTGAAATACCTATACAAACTTGTTCCTACACAGTAACTTGCAACTTTGAATGAGAATGTGCTTGCTTACAGCAACGTGCTATATGTTCTGAATGCCCGAATTGGGAATCTGTGTCAAAACTTTGTTAGGAATTATGTGATCCTTACTAGCTGGAAGTAAGGGAGATGGGGCATGAAGTTATTTCTAGGAGTTGGAGACATACAACGTTTAGCTCAGTTCTGGGCATCTTTGAAATACCTATACAAACTTGTTCCTACATAGTAACTTGCAACTTTGAATGAGAATGTGCTTGCTTACAGCAACGTGCTATATGTTCTGAATGCCCGAATTGGGAATCTGTGTCAAAACTTTGTTAGGAATTATGTGATCCTTACTAGCTGGAAGTAAGGGAGATGGGGCATGAAGTTATTTCTAGGAGTTGGAGACATACAACGTTTAGCTCAGTTCTGGGCATCTTTGAAATACCTATACAAACTTGTTCCTACACAGTAACTTGCCACTTTCAATGAGAAAGTGCTTGCTTGCAGCAACGTGCTATATGTTCTGAATGCCAGAATAGGGAATCTGTGTCAAAACTTTGTTCGGAATTATGTGATCCTTACTAGCTGGAAGTAAGGGAGATGGGGCATGAAGTTATTTCTAGGAGTTGGAGACATAAAACGTTTAGCTCAGTTCTGGGCATCTTTGAAATACCTAAACTAACTTGTTCCTACATAGTAACTTGCAACTTTGAATGAGAATGTGCTTGCTTACAGCAACGTGCTATATGATCTGAATGTCCGAATTGGGAATCTGTGTCAAAACTTTGTTAGGAATTATGTGATCCTTACTAGCTGGAAGTAAGGGAGATGGGGCATGAAGTTATTTCTAGGAGTTGGAGACATACAACGTTTAGCTCAGTTCTGGGCATCTTTGAAATACCTATACAAACTTGTTCCTACATAGTAACTTGCCACTTTGATTGAGAATGTGCTTGCTTGCAGCAACGTGCTATATGTTCTGAATGCCCGAATTGGGAATCTGTGTCAAAACTTTGTTAGGAATT
Source organism: Diceros bicornis minor (assembly GCF_020826845.1). Lineage (NCBI taxonomy): Eukaryota > Metazoa > Chordata > Mammalia > Perissodactyla > Rhinocerotidae > Diceros > Diceros bicornis. Next base: position 14,458,239 of record NC_080780.1, read on the forward strand.
ATGTGATCCTTACTAGCTGGAAGTAAGGGAGATGGGGCATGAAGTTATTTCTAGGAGTTGGACACATACCAAGTTTAGCTCAGTTCTGGGCATCTTTGAAATACCTATACAAACTTGTTCCTACACAGTAACTTGCAACTTTGAATGAGAATGTGCTTGCTTACAGCAACGTGCTATATGTTCTGAATGCCCGAATTGGGAATCTGTGTCAAAACTTTGTTAGGAATTATGTGATCCTTACTAGCTGGAAGTAAGGGAGATGGGGCATGAAGTTATTTCTAGGAGTTGGAGACATACAACGTTTAGCTCAGTTCTGGGCATCTTTGAAATACCTATACAAACTTGTTCCTACACAGTGACTTGCCACTTTGAATGAGAAAGTGCTTGCTTGCAGCAACGTACTATATGTTCTGAATGCCAGAATAGGGAATCTGTGTCAAAGCTTTGTTCGGAATTATGTGATCCTTACTAGCTGGAAGTAAGGGAGATGGGGCATGAAGTTATTTCTAGGAGTTGGACACACACCAAGTTTAGCTCAGTTCTGGGCATCTTTGAAATACCTATACAAACTTGTTCCTACACAGTAACTTGCAACTTTGAATGAGAATGTGCTTGCTTACAGCAACGTGCTATATGTTCTGAATGCCCGAATTGGGAATCTGTGTCAAAACTTTGTTAGGAATTATGTGATCCTTACTAGCTGGAAGTAAGGGAGATGGGGCATGATGTTATTTCTGGGAGTTAGACACATACGAAGTTTAGCTCAGTTCTGGGCATCTTTGAAAGACCTATACAAACTTGTTCCTACATAGTAACTTGCAACTTTGAATGAGAATGTGCTTGCTTACAGTAACGTGCTATATGTTCTGAATGCCCGAATTGGGAATCTGTGTCAAAACTTTGTTAGGAATTATGTGATCCTTACTAGCTGGAAGTAAGGGAGATGGGGCATGAAGTTATTTCTAGGAGTTGGACACATACCAAGTTTAGCTCAGTTCTGGGCATCTTTGAAATACCTAAACTAACTTGTTCCTACATAGTAACTTGCCACTTTGAATGAGAATGTGCTTGCTTACAGCAACGTGCTATATGATCTGAATGCCCGAATTGGGAATCTGTGTGAATACTTTGTTAGGAATTATGTGATCCTTACTAGCTGGAAGTAAGGGAGATGGGGCATGAATTTATTTCTAGGAGTTGGAGACATACAACGTTTAGCTCAGTTCTGGGCATCTTTGAAATACCTATACAAACTTGTTCCTACATAGTAACTTGCCACTTTGAATGAGAATGTGCTTGCTTGCAGCAACGTGCTATATATTCTGAATGCCCGAATTGGGAATCTGTGTCAAAACTTTGTTCGGAATTATGTGATCCTTACTAGCTGGAAGTAAGGGAGATGGGGCATGAAGTTATTTCTAGGAGTTGGACACATACCAAATTTAGCTCAGTTCTGGGCATCTTTGAAATACCTATACAAACTTGTTCCTACATAGTAACTTGCAACTATGAATGAGAATGTGCTTGCTTACAGCAACGTGCTATATGTTCTGAATGCCCGAATTGGGAATCTGTGTCAAAACTTTGTTAGGAATTATGTGATCCTTACTAGCTGGAAGTAAGGGAGATGGGGCATGAAGTTATTTCTAGGAGTTGGAGACATACAACGTTTAGCTCAGTTCTGGGCATCTTTGAAATACCTATACAAACTTGTTCCTACACAGTAATTTGCCACATTCAATGAGAAAGTGCTTGCTTGCAGCAACGTGCTATATGTTCTGAATGCCAGAATAGGGAATCTGTGTCAAAACTTTGTTCGGAATTATGTGATCCTTACTAGCTGGAAGTAAGGGAGATGGGGCATGAAGTTATTTCTAGGAGTTGGACACACAGCAAGTTTAGCTCAGTTCTGGGCATCTTTGAAATACCTATACAAACTTGTTCCTACACAGTAACTTGCCACTTTGAATGAGAATGTGCTTGCTTACAGCAACGTGCTATATGTTCTGAATGCCCGAATTGGGAATCTGTGTCAAAACTTTGTTAGGAATTATGTGATCCTTACTAGCTGGAAGTAAGGGAGATGGGGCATGAAGTTATTTCTAGGAGTTGGAGACATAAAACGTTTAGCTCAGTTCTGGGCATCTTTGAAATACCTAAACTAACTTGTTCCTACATAGTAACTTGCAACTTTGAATGAGAATGTGCTTGCTTACAGCAACGTGCTATATGATCTGAATGCCCGAATTGGGAATCTGTGTCAAAACTTTGTTAGGAATTATGTGATCCTTACTAGCTGGAAGTAAGGGAGATGGGGCATGAAGTTATTTCTAGGAGTTGGAGACATACAACGTTTAGCTCAGTTCTGGGCATCTTTGAAATACCTATACAAACTTGTTCCTACATAGTAACTTGCCACTTTGAATGAGAATGTGCTTGCTTGCAGCAACGTGCTATATGTTCTGAATGCCCGAATTGGGAATCTGTGTCAAAACTTTGTTAGGAATTATGTGATCCTTACTAGCTGGAAGTAAGGGAGATGGGGCATGAAGTTATTTCTAGGAGTTGGACACATACCAAGTTTAGCTCAGTTCTGGGCATCTTTGAAATACCTATACAAACTTGTTCCTACACAGTAACTTGCAACTTTGAATGAGAATGTGCTTGCTTACAGCAACGTGCTATATGTTCTGAATGCCCGAATTGGGAATCTGTGTCAAAACTTTGTTAGGAATTATGTGATCCTTACTAGCTGGAAGTAAGGGAGATGGGGCATGAAGTTATTTCTAGGAGTTGGAGACATACAACGTTTAGCTCAGTTCTGGGCATCTTTGAAATACCTATACAAACTTGTTCCTACATAGTAACTTGCAACTTTGAATGAGAATGTGCTTGCTTACAGCAACGTGCTATATGTTCTGAATGCCCGAATTGGGAATCTGTGTCAAAACTTTGTTAGGAATTATGTGATCCTTACTAGCTGGAAGTAAGGGAGATGGGGCATGAAGTTATTTCTAGGAGTTGGAGACATACAACGTTTAGCTCAGTTCTGGGCATCTTTGAAATACCTATACAAACTTGTTCCTACACAGTAACTTGCCACTTTCAATGAGAAAGTGCTTGCTTGCAGCAACGTGCTATATGTTCTGAATGCCAGAATAGGGAATCTGTGTCAAAACTTTGTTCGGAATTATGTGATCCTTACTAGCTGGAAGTAAGGGAGATGGGGCATGAAGTTATTTCTAGGAGTTGGAGACATAAAACGTTTAGCTCAGTTCTGGGCATCTTTGAAATACCTAAACTAACTTGTTCCTACATAGTAACTTGCAACTTTGAATGAGAATGTGCTTGCTTACAGCAACGTGCTATATGATCTGAATGTCCGAATTGGGAATCTGTGTCAAAACTTTGTTAGGAATTATGTGATCCTTACTAGCTGGAAGTAAGGGAGATGGGGCATGAAGTTATTTCTAGGAGTTGGAGACATACAACGTTTAGCTCAGTTCTGGGCATCTTTGAAATACCTATACAAACTTGTTCCTACATAGTAACTTGCCACTTTGATTGAGAATGTGCTTGCTTGCAGCAACGTGCTATATGTTCTGAATGCCCGAATTGGGAATCTGTGTCAAAACTTTGTTAGGAATTATGTGATCCTTACTAGCTGGAAGTAAGGGAGATGGGGCATGAAGTTATTTCTAGGAGTTGGACACATACCAAGTTTAGCTCAGTTCTGGGCATCTTTGAAATACCTATACAAACTTGTTCCTACACAGTAACTTGCAACTTTGAATGAGAATGTGCTTGCTTACAGCAACGTGCTATATGTTCTGAATGCCCGAATTGGGAATCTGTGTCAAAACTTTGTTAGGAATTATGTGATCCTTACTAGCTGGAAGTAAGGGAGATGGGGCATGAAGTTATTTCTAGGAGTTGGAGACATACAACGTTTAGCTCAGTTCTGGGCATCTTTGAAATACCTATACAAACTTGTTCCTACACAGTGACTTGCCACTTTGAATGAGAAAGTGCTTGCTTGCAGCAACGTACTATATGTTCTGAATGCCAGAATAGGGAATCTGTGTCAAAGCTTTGTTCGGAATTATGTGATCCTTACTAGCTGGAAGTAAGGGAGATGGGGCATGAAGTTATTTCTAGGAGTTGGACACACACCAAGTTTAGCTCAGTTCTGGGCATCTTTGAAATACCTATACAAACTTGTTCCTACACAGTAACTTGCAACTTTGAATGAGAATGTGCTTGCTTACAGCAACGTGCTATATGTTCTGAATGCCCGAATTGGGAATCTGTGTCAAAACTTTGTTAGGAATTATGTGATCCTTACTAGCTGGAAGTAAGGGAGATGGGGCATGAAGTTATTTCTAGGAGTTGGAGACATACAACGTTTAGCTCAGTTCTGGGCATCTTTGAAATACCTATACAAACTTGTTCCTACACAGTAATTTGCCACATTCAATGAGAAAGTGCTTGCTTGCAGCAACGTGCTATATGTTCTGAATGCCAGAATAGGGAATCTGTGTCAAAACTTTGTTCGGAATTATGTGATCCTTACTAGCTGGAAGTAAGGGAGATGGGGCATGAAGTTATTTCTAGGAGTTGGACACACAGCAAGTTTAGCTCAGTTCTGGGCATCTTTGAAATACCTATACAAACTTGTTCCTACACAGTAACTTGCCACTTTGAATGAGAATGTGCTTGCTTACAGCAACGTGCTATATGTTCTGAATGCCCGAATTGGGAATCTGTGTCAAAACTTTGTTAGGAATTATGTGATCCTTACTAGCTGGAAGTAAGGGAGATGGGGCATGAAGTTATTTCTAGGAGTTGGAGACATAATACGTTTAGCTCAGTTCTGGGCATCTTTGAAATACCTAAACTAACTTGTTCCTACATAGTAACTTGCAACTTTGAATGAGAATGTGCTTGCTTACAGCAACGTGCTATATGATCTGAATGCCCGAATTGGGAATCTGTGTCAAAACTTTGTTAGGAATTATGTGATCCTTACTAGCTGGAAGTAAGGGAGATGGGGCATGAAGTTATTTCTAGGAGTTGGAGACATACAACGTTTAGCTCAGTTCTGGGCATCTTTGAAAGACCTATACAAACTTGTTCCTACATAGTAACTTGCAACTTTGAATGAGAATGTGCTTGCTTACAGTAACGTGCTATATGTTCTGAATGCCCGAATTGGGAATCTGTGTCAAAACTTTGTTAGGAATTATGTGATCCTTACTAGCTGGAAGTAAGGGAGATGGGGCATGAAGTTATTTCTAGGAGTTGGACACATACCAAGTTTAGCTCAGTTCTGGGCATCTTTGAAATACCTAAACTAACTTGTTCCTACATAGTAACTTGCCACTTTGAATGAGAATGTGCTTGCTTACAGCAACGTGCTATATGATCTGAATGCCCGAATTGGGAATCTGTGTGAATACTTTGTTAGGAATTATGTGATCCTTACTAGCTGGAAGTAAGGGAGATGGGGCATGAATTTATTTCTAGGAGTTGGAGACATACAACGTTTAGCTCAGTTCTGGGCATCTTTGAAATAACTATACAAACTTGTTCCTACATAGTAACTTGCCACTTTGAATGAGAATGTGCTTGCTTGCAGCAACGTGCTATATGTTCTGAATGCCCGAATTGGGAATCTGTGTCAAAACTTTGTTCGGAATTATGTGATCCTTACTAGCTGGAAGTAAGGGAGATGGGGCATGAAGTTATTTCTAGGAGTTGGACACATACCAAGTTTAGCTCAGTTCTGGGCATCTTTGAAATACCTATACAAACTTGTTCCTACATAGTAACTTGCAACTATGAATGAGAATGTGCTTGCTTACAGCAACGTGCTATATGTTCTGAATGCCCGAATTGGGAATCTGTGTCAAAACTTTGTTAGGAATTATGTGATCCTTACTAGCTGGAAGTAAGGGAGATGGGGCATGAAGCTTATTTCTAGGAGTTGGAGACATAAAACGTTTAGCTCAGTTCTGGGCATCTTTGAAATACCTAAACTAACTTGTTCCTACATAGTAACTTGCAACTTTGAATGAGAATGTGCTTGCTTACAGCAACGTGCTATATGATCTGAATGCCCGAATTGGGAATCTGTGTCAAAACTTTGTTAGGAATTATGTGATCCTTACTAGCTGGAAGTAAGGGAGATGGGGCATGAAGTTATTTCTAGGAGTTGGAGACATACAGCGTTTAGCTCAGTTCTGGGCATCTTTGAAATACCTATACAAACTTGTTCCTACATAGTAACTTGCCACTTTGAATGAGAATGTGCTTGCTTGCAGCAACGTGCTATATGTTCTGAATGCCCGAATTGGGAATCTGTGTCAAAACTTTGTTCGTAATTATGTGATCCTTACTAGCTGGAAGTAAGGGAGATGGGGCATGAAGTTATTTCTAGGAGTTGGACACATACCAAGTTTAGCTCAGTTCTGGGCATCTTTGAAATACCTATACAAACTTGTTCCTACACAGTAACTTGCAACTTTGAATGAGAATGTGCTTGCTTACAGCAACGTGCTATATGTTCTGAATGCCCGAATTGGGAATCTGTGTCAAAACTTTGTTAGGAATTATGTGATCCTTACTAGCTGGAAGTAAGGGAGATGGGGCATGAAGTTATTTCTAGGAGTTGGAGACATACAACGTTTAGCTCAGTTCTGGGCATCTTTGAAATACCTATACAAACTTGTTCCTACACAGTAACTTGCCACTTTCAATGAGAAAGTGCTTGCTTGCAGCAACGTGCTATATGTTCTGAATGCCAGAATAGGGAATCTGTGTCAAAACTTTGTTCGGAATTATGTGATCCTTACTAGCTGGAAGTAAGGGAGATGGGGCATGAAGTTATTTCTAGGAGTTGGACACACACCAAGTTTAGCTCAGTTCTGGGCATCTTTGAAATACCTATACAAACTTGTTCCTACACAGTAACTTGCAACTTTGAATGAGAATGTGCTTGCTTACAGCAACGTGCTATATGTTCTGAATGCCCGAATTGGGAATCTGTGTCAAAACTTTGTTAGGAATTATGTGATCCTTACTAGCTGGAAGTAAGGGAGATGGGGCATGAAGTTATTTCTGGGAGTTGGACACATACCAAGTTTAGCTCAGTTCTGGGCATCTTTGAAATACCTATACAAACTTGTTCCTACATAGTAACTTGCCACTTTGAATGAGAATGTGCTTGCTTGCAGCAACGTGCTATATGTTCTGAATGCCCGAATTGGGAATCTGTGTCAAAACTTTGTTCGGAATTATGTGATCCTTACTAGCTGGAAGTAAGGGAGATGGGGCATGAAGTTATTTCTTGGAGTTGGACACATACCAAGTTTAGCTCAGTTCTGGGCATCTTTGAAATACCTATACAAACTTGTTCCTACATAGTAACTTGCAACTTTGAATGAGAATGTGCTTGCTTACAGCAACGTGCTATATGTTCTGAATGCCCGAATTGGGAATCTGTGTCAAAACTTTGTTAGGAATTATGTGATCCTTACTAGCTGGAAGTAAGGGAGATGGGGCATGAAGTTATTTCTAGGAGTTGGAGACATAAAACGTTTAGCTCAGTTCTGGGCATCTTTGAAACACCTAAACTAACTTGTTCCTACATAGTAACTTGCCACTTTGAATGAGAATGTGCTTGCTTACAGCAACGTGCTATATGATCTGAATGCCCGAATTGGGAATCTGTGTCAAAACTTTGTTAGGAATTATGTGATCCTTACTAGCTGGAAGTAAGGGAGATGGGGCATGAAGTGTTTTCTAGAAGTTGGAGACATACAACGTTTAGCTCAGTTCTGGGCATCTTTGAAATACCTATACAAACTTGTTCCTACATAGTAACTTGCCACTTTGAATGAGAATGTGCTTGCTTGCAGCAACGTGCTATATGTTCTGAATGCCCTAATTGGGAATCTGTGTCAAAACTTTGTTAGGAATTATGTGATCCTTACTAGCTGGAAGTAAGGGAGATGGGGCATGAAGTGTTTTCTAGGAGTTGGAGACATACAACGTTTAGCTCTGTTCTGGGCATCTTTGAAATACCTATACAAACTTGTTCCTACATAGTAACTTGCCACTTTGAATGAGAATGTGCTTGCTTGCAGCAACGTGCTATATGTTCTGAATGCCCGAATTGGGAATCTGTGTCAAAACTTTGTTAGGAATTATGTGATCCTTACTAGCTGGAAGTAAGGGAGATGGGGCATGAAGTGTTTTCTAGGAGTTGGAGACATACAACGTTTAGCTCAGTTCTGGGCATCTTTGAAATACCTAAACTAACTTGTTCCTACATAGTAACTTGCAACTTTGAATGAGAATGTGCTTGCTTACAGCAACGTGCTATATGATCTGAATGCCCGAATTGGGAATCTGTGTCAAAACTTTGTTAGGAATTATGTGATCCTTACTAGCTGGAAGTAAGGGAGATGGGGCATGAAGTTATTTCTAGGAGTTGGAGACATACAACGTTTAGCTCAGTTCTGGGCATCTTTGAAATACCTATACAAACTTGTTCCTACATAGTAACTTGCCACTTTGAATGAGAATGTGCTTGCTTGCAGCAACGTGCTATATGTTCTGAATGCCCGAATTGGGAATCTGTGTCAAAACTTTGTTCGTAATTATGTGATCCCTACTAGCTGGAAGTAAGGGAGATGGGGCATGAAGTTATTTCTAGGAGTTGGACACATACCAAGTTTAGCTCAGTTCTGGGCATCTTTGAAATACCTATACAAACTTGTTCCTACACAGTAACTTGCAACTTTGAATGAGAATGTGCTTGCTTACAGCAACGTGCTATATGTTCTGAATGCCCGAATTGGGAATCTGTGTCAAAACTTTGTTAGGAATTATGTGATCCTTACTAGCTGGAAGTAAGGGAGATGGGGCATGAAGTTATTTCTAGGAGTTGGAGACATACAACGTTTAGCTCAGTTCTGGGCATCTTTGAAATACCTATACAAACTTGTTCCTACACAGTAACTTGCCACTTTCAATGAGAAAGTGCTTGCTTGCAGCAACGTGCTATATGTTCTGAATGCCAGAATAGGGAATCTGTGTCAAAACTTTGTTCGGAATTATGTGATCCTTACTAGCTGGAAGTAAGGGAGATGGGGCATGAAGTTATTTCTAGGAGTTGGACACACACCAAGTTTAGCTCAGTTCTGGGCATCTTTGAAATACCTATACAAACTTGTTCCTACACAGTAACTTGCAACTTTGAATGAGAATGTGCTTGCTTACAGCAACGTGCTATATGTTCTGAATGCCCGAATTGGGAATCTGTGTCAAAACTTTGTTAGGAATTATGTGATCCTTACTAGCTGGAAGTAAGGGAGATGGGGCATGAAGTTATTTCTGGGAGTTGGACACATACCAAGTTTAGCTCAGTTCTGGGCATCTTTGAAATACCTATACAAACTTGTTCCTACATAGTAACTTGCCACTTTGAATGAGAATGTGCTTGCTTGCAGCAACGTGCTATATGTTCTGAATGCCCGAATTGGGAATCTGTGTCAAAACTTTGTTCGGAATTATGTGATCCTTACTAGCTGGAAGTAAGGGAGATGGGGCATGAAGTTATTTCTAGGAGTTGGACACATACCAAGTTTAGCTCAGTTCTGGGCATCTTTGAAATACCTATACAAACTTGTTCCTACATAGTAACTTGCAACTTTGAATGAGAATGTGCTTGCTTACAGCAACGTGCTATATGTTCTGAATACCCGAATTGGGAATCTGTGTCAAAACTTTGTTAGGAATTATGTGATCCTTACTAGCTGGAAGTAAGGGAGATGGGGCATGAAGTTATTTCTAGGAGTTGGAGACATAAAACGTTTAGCTCAGTTCTGGGCATCTTTGAAATACCTAAACTAACTTGTTCCTACATAGTAACTTGCCACTTTGAATGAGAATGTGCTTGCTTACAGCAACGTGCTATATGATCTGCATGCCCGAATTGGGAATCTGTGTCAAAACTTTGTTAGGAATTATGTGATCCTTACTAGCTGGAAGTAAGGGAGATGGGGCATGAAGTTATTTCTAGGAGTTGGAGACATACAACGTTTAGCTCAGTTCTGGGCATCTTTGAAATACCTATACAAACTTGTTCCTACATAGTAACTTGCCACATTGAATGAGAATGTGCTTGCTTGCAGCAACGTGCTATATGTTCTGAATGCCCGAATTGGGAATCTGTGTCAAAACTTTGTTAGGAATTATGTGATCCTTACTAGCTGGAAGTAAGGGAGATGGGGCATGAAGTGTTTTCTAGGAGTTGGAGACATACAACGTTTAGCTCAGTTCTGGGCATCTTTGAAATACCTATACAAACTTGTTCCTACATAGTAACTTGCCACTTTGAATGAGAATGTGCTTGCTTGCAGCAACGTGCTATATGTTCTGAATGCCCGAATTGGGAATCTGTGTCAAAACTTTGTTAGGAATTATGTGATCCTTACTAGCTGGAAGTAAGGGAGATGGGGCATGAAGTGTTTTCTAGGAGTTGGAGACATACAACGTTTAGCTCAGTTCTGGGCATCTTTGAAATACCTATACAAACTTGTTCCTACATAGTAACTTGCCACTTTGAATGAGAATGTGCTTGCTTGCAGCAACGTGCTATACATTCTGAATGCCCGAATTGGGAATCTGTGTCAAAACTTTGTTCGGAATTATGTGATCCTTATTAGCTGGAAGTAAGGGAGATGGGGCATGAAGTTATTTCTGGGAGTTGGACACATACCAAGTTTAGCTCAGTTCTGGGCATCTTTGAAAGACCTATACAAACTTGTTCCTACATAGTAACTTGCAACTTTGAATGAGAATGTGCTTGCTTACAGCAACGTGCTATATGATCTGAATGCCCGAATTGGGAATCTGTGTGAAAACTTTGTTAGGAATTATGTGATCCTTACTAGCTGGAAGTAAGGGAGATGGGGCATGAATTTATTTCTAGGAGTTGGAGACATACAACGTTTAGCTCAGTTCTGGGCATCTTTGAAATAACTATACAAACTTGTTCCTACATAGTAACTTGCCACTTTGAATGAGAATGTGCTTGCTTGCAGCAACGTGCTATATGTTCTGAATGCCCGAATTGGGAATCTGTGTCAAAACTTTGTTCGGAATTATGTGATCCTTACTGCTGGAAGTAAGGGAGATGGGGCATGAAGTTATTTCTAGGAGTTGGACACATACCAAGTTTAGCTCAGTTCTGGGCATCTTTGAAATACCTATACAAACTTGTTCCTACATAGTAACTTGCAACTATGAATGAGAATGTGCTTGCTTACAGCAACGTGCTATATGTTCTGAATGCCCGAATTGGGAATCTGTGTCAAAACTTTGTTAGGAATTATGTGATCCTTACTAGCTGGAAGTAAGGGAGATGGGGCATGAAGTTATTTCTAGGAGTTGGAGACATAAAACGTTTAGCTCAGTTCTGGGCATCTTTGAAATACCTAAACTAACTTGTTCCTACATAGTAACTTGCAACTTTGAATGAGAATGTGCTTGCTTACAGCAACGTGCTATATGATCTGAATGCCCGAATTGGGAATCTGTGTCAAAACTTTGTTAGGAATTATGTGATCCTTACTAGCTGGAAGTAAGGGAGATGGGGCATGAAGTTATTTCTAGGAGTTGGAGACATACAACGTTTAGCTCAGTTCTGGGCATCTTTGAAATACCTATACAAACTTGTTCCTACATAGTAACTTGCCACTTTGAATGAGAATGTGCTTGCTTGCAGCAACGTGCTATAGGTTCTGAATGCCCGAATTGGGAATCTGTGTCAAAACTTTGTTCGTAATTATGTGATCCTTACTAGCTGGAAGTAAGGGAGATGGGGCATGAAGTTATTTCTAGGAGTTGGACACATACCAAGTTTAGCTCAGTTCTGGGCATCTTTGAATTACCTATACAAACTTGTTCCTACACAGTAACTTGCAACTTTCAATGAGAATGTGCTTGCTTACAGCAACGTGCTATGTTCTGAATGCCCGAATTGGGAATCTGTGTCAAAACTTTGTTAGGAATTATGTGATCCTTACTAGCTGGAAGTAAGGGAGATGGGGCATGAAGTTATTTCTAGGAGTTGGAGACATACAACGTTTAGCTCAGTTCTGGGCATCTTTGAAATACCTATACAAACTTGTTCCTACACAGTGACTTGCCACTTTGAATGAGAAAGTGCTTGCTTGCAGCAACGTACTATATGTTCTGAATGCCAGAATAGGGAATCTGTGTCAAAGCTTTGTTCGGAATTATGTGATCCTTACTAGCTGGAAGTAAGGGAGATGGGGCATGAAGTTATTTCTAGGAGTTGGACACATACCAAGTTTAGCTCAGTTCTGGGCATCTTTGAAATACCTATACAAACTTGTTCCTACATAGTAACTTGCAACTTTGAATGAGAATGTGCTTGCTTACAGCAACGTGCTATATGTTCTGAATACCCGAATTGGGAATCTGTGTCAAAACTTTGTTAGGAATTATGTGATCCTTACTAGCTGGAAGTAAGGGAGATGGGGCATGAAGTTATTTCTAGGAGTTGGAGACATAAAACGTTTAGCTCAGTTCTGGGCATCTTTGAAATACCTAAACTAACTTGTTCCTACATAGTAACTTGCCACTTTGAATGAGAATGTGCTTGCTTACAGCAACGTGCTATATGATCTGCATGCCCGAATTGGGAATCTGTGTCAAAACTTTGTTAGGAATTATGTGATCCTTACTAGCTGGAAGTAAGGGAGATGGGGCATGAAGTTATTTCTAGGAGTTGGAGACATACAACGTTTAGCTCAGTTCTGGGCATCTTTGAAATACCTATACAAACTTGTTCCTACATAGTAACTTGCCACATTGAATGAGAATGTGCTTGCTTGCAGCAACGTGCTATATGTTCTGAATGCCCGAATTGGGAATCTGTGTCAAAACTTTGTTAGGAATTATGTGATCCTTACTAGCTGGAAGTAAGGGAGATGGGGCATGAAGTGTTTTCTAGGAGTTGGAGACATACAACGTTTAGCTCAGTTCTGGGCATCTTTGAAATACCTATACAAACTTGTTCCTACATAGTAACTTGCCACTTTGAATGAGAATGTGCTTGCTTGCAGCAACGTGCTATATGTTCTGAATGCCCGAATTGGGAATCTGTGTCAAAACTTTGTTAGGAATTATGTGATCCTTACTAGCTGGAAGTAAGGGAGATGGGGCATGAAGTGTTTTCTAGGAGTTGGAGACATACAACGTTTAGCTCAGTTCTGGGCATCTTTGAAATACCTATACAAACTTGTTCCTACATAGTAACTTGCCACTTTGAATGAGAATGTGCTTGCTTGCAGCAACGTGCTATACATTCTGAATGCCCGAATTGGGAATCTGTGTCAAAACTTTGTTCGGAATTATGTGATCCTTATTAGCTGGAAGTAAGGGAGATGGGGCATGAAGTTATTTCTGGGAGTTGGACACATACCAAGTTTAGCTCAGTTCTGGGCATCTTTGAAAGACCTATACAAACTTGTTCCTACATAGTAACTTGCAACTTTGAATGAGAATGTGCTTGCTTACAGCAACGTGCTATATGATCTGAATGCCCGAATTGGGAATCTGTGTGAAAACTTTGTTAGGAATTATGTGATCCTTACTAGCTGGAAGTAAGGGAGATGGGGCATGAATTTATTTCTAGGAGTTGGAGACATACAACGTTTAGCTCAGTTCTGGGCATCTTTGAAATAACTATACAAACTTGTTCCTACATAGTAACTTGCCACTTTGAATGAGAATGTGCTTGCTTGCAGCAACGTGCTATATGTTCTGAATGCCCGAATTGGGAATCTGTGTCAAACTTTGTTCGGAATTATGTGATCCTTACTAGCTGGAAGTAAGGGAGATGGGGCATGAAGTTATTTCTAGGAGTTGGACACATACCAAGTTTAGCTCAGTTCTGGGCCTCTTTGAAATACCTATACAAACTTGTTCCTACATAGTAACTTGCAACTATGAATGAGAATGTGCTTGCTTACAGCAACGTGCTATATGTTCTGAATGCCCGAATTGGGAATCTGTGTCAAAACTTTGTTAGGAATTATGTGATCCTTACTAGCTGGAAGTAAGGGAGATGGGGCATGAAGTTATTTCTAGGAGTTGGAGACATAAAACGTTTAGCTCAGTTCTGGGCATCTTTGAAATACCTAAACTAACTTGTTCCTACATAGTAACTTGCAACTTTGAATGAGAATGTGCTTGCTTACAGCAACGTGCTATATGATCTGAATGCCCGAATTGGGAATCTGTGTCAAAACTTTGTTAGGAATTATGTGATCCTTACTAGCTGGAAGTAAGGGAGATGGGGCATGAAGTTATTTCTAGGAGTTGGAGACATACAACGTTTAGCTCAGTTCTGGGCATCTTTGAAATACCTATACAAACTTGTTCCTACATAGTAACTTGCCACTTTGAATGAGAATGTGCTTGCTTGCAGCAACGTGCTATAGGTTCTGAATGCCCGAATTGGGAATCTGTGTCAAAACTTTGTTCGTAATTATGTGATCCTTACTAGCTGGAAGTAAGGGAGATGGGGCATGAAGTTATTTCTAGGAGTTGGACACATACCAAGTTTAGCTCAGTTCTGGGCATCTTTGAATTACCTATACAAACTTGTTCCTACACAGTAACTTGCAACTTTCAATGAGAATGTGCTTGCTTACAGCAACGTGCTATGTTCTGAATGCCCGAATTGGGAATCTGTGTCAAAACTTTGTTAGGAATTATGTGATCCTTACTAGCTGGAAGTAAGGGAGATGGGGCATGAAGTTATTTCTAGGAGTTGGAGACATACAACGTTTAGCTCAGTTCTGGGCATCTTTGAAATACCTATACAAACTTGTTCCTACACAGTGACTTGCCACTTTGAATGAGAAAGTGCTTGCTTGCAGCAACGTACTATATGTTCTGAATGCCAGAATAGGGAATCTGTGTCAAAGCTTTGTTCGGAATTATGTGATCCTTACTAGCTGGAAGTAAGGGAGATGGGGCATGAAGTTATTTCTAGGAGTTGGACACACACCAAGTTTAGCTCAGTTCTGGGCATCTTTGAAATACCTATACAAACTTGTTCCTACACAGTAACTTGCAACTTTGAATGAGAATGTGCTTGCTTACAGCAACGTGCTATATGTTCTGAATGCCCGAATTGGGAATCTGTGTCAAAACTTTGTTAGGAATTATGTGATCCTTACTAGCTGGAAGTAAGGGAGATGGGGCATGAAGTTATTTCTAGGAGTTGGAGACATACAACGTTTAGCTCAGTTCTGGGCATCTTTGAAATACCTATACAAACTTGTTCCTACATAGTAACTTGCCACTTTGAATGAGAATGTGCTTGCTTGCAGCAACGTGCTATATGTTCTGAATGCCCGAATTGGGAATCTGTGTCAAAACTTTGTTCGGAATTATGTGATCCTTACTAGCTGGAAGTAAGGGAGATGGGGCATGAAGTTATTTCTAGGAGTTGGACACATACCAAGTTTAGCTCAGTTCTGGGCATCTTTGAAATACCTATACAAACTTGTTCCTACATAGTAACTTGCAACTATGAATGAGAATGTGCTTGCTTACAGCAACGTGCTATATGTTCTGAATGCCCGAATTGGGAATCTGTGTCAAAACTTTGTTAGGAATTATGTGATCCTTACTAGCTGGAAGTAAGGGAGATGGGGCATGAAGTTATTTCTAGGAGTTGGAGACATAAAACGTTTAGCTCAGTTCTGGGCATCTTTGAAATACCTAAACTAACTTGTTCCTACATAGTAACTTGCAACTTTGAATGAGAATGTCCTTGCTTACAGCAACGTGCTATATGATCTGAATGCCCGAATTGGGAATCTGTGTCAAAACTTTGTTAGGAATTATGTGATCCTTACTAGCTGGAAGTAAGGGAGATGGGGCATGAAGTTATTTCTAGGAGTTGGAGATATACAACGTTTAGCTCAGTTCTGGGAATCTTTCAGATACCTATACAAACTTGTTCCTACATAGTAACTTGCCACTTTGAATGAGAATGTGCTTGCTTGCAGCAACGTGCTATATGTTCTGAATGCCCGAATTGGGAATCTGTGTCAAAACTTTGTTAGGAATTATGTGATCCTTACTAGCTGGAAGTAAGGGAGATGGGGCATGAAGTTATTTCTAGGAGTTGGACACGTACCAAGTTTAGCTCTGTTCTGGGCATCATTGAAATACCTATACAAACTTGTTCCTACACAGTAACTTGCAACTTTGAATGAGAATGTGCTTGCTTACAGCAACGTGCTATATGTTCTGAATGCCCGAATTGGGAATCTGTGTCAAAACTTTGTTAGGAATTATGTGATCCTTACTAGCTGGAAGTAAGGGAGATGGGGCATGAAGTTATTTCTAGGAGTTGGAGACATACAACGTTTAGCTCAGTTCTGGGCATCTTTGAAATACCTATACAAACTTGTTCCTACACAGTAACTTGCCACTTTCAATGAGAAAGTGCTTGCTTGCAGCAACGTGCTATATGTTCTGAATGCCAGAATAGGGAATCTGTGTCAAAACTTTGTTCGGAATTATGTGATCCTTACTAGCTGGAAGTAAGGGAGATGGGGCATGAAGTTATTTCTAGGAGTTGGACACACACCAAGTTTAGCTCAGTTCTGGGCATCTTTGAAATACCTATACAAACTTGTTCCTACACAGTAACTTGCAACTTTGAATGAGAATGTGCTTGCTTACAGCAACGTGCTATATGTTCTGAATGCCCGAATTGGGAATCTGTGTCAAAACTTTGTTAGGAATTATGTGATCCTTACTAGCTGGAAGTAAGGGAGATGGGACATGAAGTTATTTCTGGGAGTTGGACACATACCAAGTTTAGCTCAGTTCTGGGCATCTTTGAAATACCTATACAAACTTGTTCCTACATAGTAACTTGCCACTTTGAATGAGAATGTGCTTGCTTGCAGCAACGTGCTATATGTTCTGAATGCCCGAATTGGGAATCTGTGTCAAAACTTTGTTCGGAATTATGTGATCCTTACTAGCTGGAAGTAAGGGAGATGGGGCATGAAGTTATTTCTAGGAGTTGGACACATACCAAGTTTAGCTCAGTTCTGGGCATCTTTGAAATACCTATACAAACTTGTTCCTACATAGTAACTTGCAACTTTGAATGAGAATGTGCTTGCTTACAGCAACGTGCTATATGTTCTGAATACCCGAATTGGGAATCTGTGTCAAAACTTTGTTAGGAATTATGTGATCCTTACTAGCTGGAAGTAAGGGAGATGGGGCATGAAGTTATTTCTAGGAGTTGGAGACATAAAACGTTTAGCTCAGTTCTGGGCATCTTTGAAATACCTAAACTAACTTGTTCCTACATAGTAACTTGCCACTTTGAATGAGAATGTGCTTGCTTACAGCAACGTGCTATATGATCTGCATGCCCGAATTGGGAATCTGTGTCAAAACTTTGTTAGGAATTATGTGATCCTTACTAGCTGGAAGTAAGGGAGATGGGGCATGAAGTTATTTCTAGGAGTTGGAGACATACAACGTTTAGCTCAGTTCTGGGCATCTTTGAAATACCTATACAAACTTGTTCCTACATAGTAACTTGCCACATTGAATGAGAATGTGCTTGCTTGCAGCAACGTGCTATATGTTCTGAATGCCCGAATTGGGAATCTGTGTCAAAACTTTGTTAGGAATTATGTGATCCTTACTAGCTGGAAGTAAGGGAGATGGGGCATGAAGTGTTTTCTAGGAGTTGGAGACATACAACGTTTAGCTCAGTTCTGGGCATCATTGAAATACCTATACAAACTTGTTCCTACATAGTAACTTGCCACTTTGAATGAGAATGTGCTTGCTTGCAGCAACGTGCTATATGTTCTGAATGCCCGAATTGGGAATCTGTGTCAAAACTTTGTTAGGAATTATGTGATCCTTACTAGCTGGAAGTAAGGGAGATGGGGCATGAAGTGTTTTCTAGGAGTTGGAGACATACAACGTTTAGCTCAGTTCTGGGCATCTTTGAAATACCTATACAAACTTGTTCCTACATAGTAACTTGCCACTTTGAATGAGAATGTGCTTGCTTGCAGCAACGTGCTATACATTCTGAATGCCCGAATTGGGAATCTGTGTCAAAACTTTGTTCGGAATTATGTGATCCTTATTAGCTGGAAGTAAGGGAGATGGGGCATGAAGTTATTTCTGGGAGTTGGACACATACCAAGTTTAGCTCAGTTCTGGGCATCTTTGAAAGACCTATACAAACTTGTTCCTACATAGTAACTTGCAACTTTGAATGAGAATGTGCTTGCTTACAGCAACGTGCTATATGATCTGAATGCCCGAATTGGGAATCTGTGTGAAAACTTTGTTAGGAATTATGTGATCCTTACTAGCTGGAAGTAAGGGAGATGGGGCATGAATTTATTTCTAGGAGTTGGAGACATACAACGTTTAGCTCAGTTCTGGGCATCTTTGAAATAACTATACAAACTTGTTCCTACATAGTAACTTGCCACTTTGAATGAGAATGTGCTTGCTTGCAGCAACGTGCTATATGTTCTGAATGCCCGAATTGGGAATCTGTGTCAAAACTTTGTTCGGAATTATGTGATCCTTACTAGCTGGAAGTAAGGGAGATGGGGCATGAAGTTATTTCTAGGAGTTGGACACATACCAAGTTTAGCTCAGTTCTGGGCATCTTTGAAATACCTATACAAACTTGTTCCTACATAGTAACTTGCAACTATGAATGAGAATGTGCTTGCTTACAGCAACGTGCTATATGTTCTGAATGCCCGAATTGGGAATCTGTGTCAAAACTTTGTTAGGAATTATGTGATCCTTACTAGCTGGAAGTAAGGGAGATGGGGCATGAAGTTATTTCTAGGAGTTGGAGACATAAAACGTTTAGCTCAGTTCTGGGCATCTTTGAAATACCTAAACTAACTTGTTCCTACATAGTAACTTGCAACTTTGAATGAGAATGTGCTTGCTTACAGCAACGTGCTATATGATCTGAATGCCCGAATTGGGAATCTGTGTCAAAACTTTGTTAGGAATTATGTGATCCTTACTAGCTGGAAGTAAGGGAGATGGGGCATGAAGTTATTTCTAGGAGTTGGAGACATACAACGTTTAGCTCAGTTCTGGGCATCTTTGAAATACCTATACAAACTTGTTCCTACATAGTAACTTGCCACTTTGAATGAGAATGTGCTTGCTTGCAGCAACGTGCTATAGGTTCTGAATGCCCGAATTGGGAATCTGTGTCAAAACTTTGTTCGTAATTATGTGATCCTTACTAGCTGGAAGTAAGGGAGATGGGGCATGAAGTTATTTCTAGGAGTTGGACACATACCAAGTTTAGCTCAGTTCTGGGCATCTTTGAATTACCTATACAAACTTGTTCCTACACAGTAACTTGCAACTTTCAATGAGAATGTGCTTGCTTACAGCAACGTGCTATGTTCTGAATGCCCGAATTGGGAATCTGTGTCAAAACTTTGTTAGGAATTATGTGATCCTTACTAGCTGGAAGTAAGGGAGATGGGGCATGAAGTTATTTCTAGGAGTTGGAGACATACAACGTTTAGCTCAGTTCTGGGCATCTTTGAAATACCTATACAAACTTGTTCCTACACAGTGACTTGCCACTTTGAATGAGAAAGTGCTTGCTTGCAGCAACGTACTATATGTTCTGAATGCCAGAATAGGGAATCTGTGTCAAAGCTTTGTTCGGAATTATGTGATCCTTACTAGCTGGAAGTAAGGGAGATGGGGCATGAAGTTATTTCTAGGAGTTGGACACACACCAAGTTTAGCTCAGTTCTGGGCATCTTTGAAATACCTATACAAACTTGTTCCTACACAGTAACTTGCAACTTTGAATGAGAATGTGCTTGCTTACAGCAACGTGCTATATGTTCTGAATGCCCGAATTGGGAATCTGTGTCAAAACTTTGTTAGGAATTATGTGATCCTTACTAGCTGGAAGTAAGGGAGATGGGGCATGAAGTTATTTCTAGGAGTTGGAGACATACAACGTTTAGCTCAGTTCTGGGCATCTTTGAAATACCTATACAAACTTGTTCCTACATAGTAACTTGCCACTTTGAATGAGAATGTGCTTGCTTGCAGCAACGTGCTATATGTTCTGAATGCCCGAATTGGGAATCTGTGTCAAAACTTTGTTCGGAATTATGTGATCCTTACTAGCTGGAAGTAAGGGAGATGGGGCATGAAGTTATTTCTAGGAGTTGGACACATACCAAGTTTAGCTCAGTTCTGGGCATCTTTGAAATACCTATACAAACTTGTTCCTACATAGTAACTTGCAACTATGAATGAGAATGTGCTTGCTTACAGCAACGTGCTATATGTTCTGAATGCCCGAATTGGGAATCTGTGTCAAAACTTTGTTAGGAATTATGTGATCCTTACTAGCTGGAAGTAAGGGAGATGGGGCATGAAGTTATTTCTAGGAGTTGGAGACATAAAACGTTTAGCTCAGTTCTGGGCATCTTTGAAATACCTAAACTAACTTGTTCCTACATAGTAACTTGCAACTTTGAATGAGAATGTCCTTGCTTACAGCAACGTGCTATATGATCTGAATGCCCGAATTGGGAATCTGTGTCAAAACTTTGTTAGGAATTATGTGATCCTTACTAGCTGGAAGTAAGGGAGATGGGGCATGAAGTTATTTCTAGGAGTTGGAGATATACAACGTTTAGCTCAGTTCTGGGAATCTTTCAGATACCTATACAAACTTGTTCCTACATAGTAACTTGCCACTTTGAATGAGAATGTGCTTGCTTGCAGCAACGTGCTATATGTTCTGAATGCCCGAATTGGGAATCTGTGTCAAAACTTTGTTCGGAATTATGTGATCCTTACTAGCTGGAAGTAAGGGAGATGGGGCATGAAGTTATTTCTAGGAGTTGGACACGTACCAAGTTTAGCTCTGTTCTGGGCATCATTGAAATACCTATACAAACTTGTTCCCACACAGTAACTTGCAACTTTGAATGAGAATGTGCTTGCTTACAGCAACGTGCTATATGTTCTGAATGCCCGAATTGGGAATCTGTGTCAAAACTTTGTTAGGAATTATGTGATCCTTACTAGCTGGAAGTAAGGGAGATGGGGCATGAAGTTATTTCTAGGAGTTGGAGACATACAACGTTTAGCTCAGTTCTGGGCATCTTTGAAATACCTATACAAACTTGTTCCTACACAGTAACTTGCCACTTTCAATGAGAAAGTGCTTGCTTGCAGCAACGTGCTATATGTTCTGAATGCCAGAATAGGGCATCTGTGTCAAAACTTTGTTCGGAATTATGTGATCCTTACTAGCTGGAAGTAAGGGAGATGGGGCATGAAGTTATTTCTAGGAGTTGGACACACACCAAGTTTAGTTCAGTTCTGGGCATCTTTGAAATACCTATACAAACTTGTTCCTACACAGTAACTTGCAACTTTGAATGAGAATGTGCTTGCTTACAGCAACGTGCTATATGTTCTGCATGCCCGAATTGGGAATCTGTGTCAAAACTTTGTTAGGAATTATGTGATCCTTACTAGCTGGAAGTAAGGGAGATGGGGCATGAAGTTATTTCTAGGAGTTGGAGACATACAACGTTTAGCTCAGTTCTGGGCATCTTTGAAATACCTATACAAACTTGTTCCTACATAGTAACTTGCCACATTGAATGAGAATGTGCTTGCTTGCAGCAACGTGCTATATGTTCTGAATGCCCGAATTGGGAATCTGTGTCAAAACTTTGTTCGGAATTATGTGATCCTTACTAGCTGGAAGTAAGGGAGATGGGGCATGAAGTTATTTCTAGGAGTTGGACACATACCAAGTTTAGCTCAGTTCTGGGCATCTTTGAAATACCTATACAAACTTGTTCCTACATAGTAACTTGCCACTTTGAATGAGAATGTGCTTGCTTACAGCAACGTGCTATATGTTCTGAATGCCCGAATTGGGAATCTGTGTCAAAACTTTGTTAGGAATTATGTGATCCTTACTAGCTGGAAGTAAGGGAGATGGGGCATGAAGTGTTTTCTAGGAGTTGGAGACATACAACTTTTAGCTCAGTTCTGGGCATATTTGAAATACCTATACAAACTTGTTCCTACACAGTGACTTGCCACTTTGAATGAGAAAGTGCTTGCTTGCAGCAACGTACTATATGTTCTGAATGCCAGAATAGGGAATCTGTGTCAAAGCTTTGTTCGGAATTATGTGATCCTTACTAGCTGGAAGTAAGGGAGATGGGGCATGAAGTTATATCTAGGAGTTGGACACACACCAAGTTTAGCTCAGTTCTGGGCATCTTTGAAATACCTATACAAACTTGTTCCTACACAGTAACTTGCAACTTTGAATGAGAATGTGCTTGCTTACAGCAACGTGCTATATGTTCTGAATGCCCGAATTGGGAATCTGTGTCAAAACTTTGTTAGGAATTATGTGATCCTTACTAGCTGGAAGTAAGGGAGATGGGGCATGAAGTTATTTCTGGGAGTTGGACACATACGAAGTTTAGCTCAGTTCTGGGCATCTTTGAAAGACCTATACAAACTTGTTCCTACATAGTAACTTGCAACTTTGAATGAGAATGTGCTTGCTTACAGCAACGTGCTATATGTTCTGAATGCCCGAATTGGGAATCTGTGTCAAAACTTTGTTAGGAATTATGTGATCCTTACTAGCTGGAAGTAAGGGAGATGGGGCATGAAGTTATTTCTAGGAGTTGGACACACACCAAGTTTAGCTCAGTTCTGGGCATCTTTGAAATACCTATACAAACTTGTTCCTACACAGTAACTTGCAACTTTGAATGAGAATGTGCTTGCTTACAGCAACGTGCTATATGTTCTGAATGCCCGAATTGGGAATCTGTGTCAAAACTTTGTTAGGAATTATGTGATCCTTACTAGCTGGAAGTAAGGGAGATGGGGCATGAAGTTATTTCTAGGAGTTGGACACATACCAAGTTTAGCTCAGTTCTGGGCATCTTTGAAATACCTAAACTAACTTGTTCCTACATAGTAACTTGCCACTTTGAATGAGAATGTGCTTGCTTACAGCAACGTGCTATATGATCTGAATGCCCGAATTGGGAATCTGTGTGAAAACTTTGTTAGGAATTATGTGATCCTTACTAGCTGGAAGTAAGGGAGATGGGGCATGAATTTATTTCTAGGAGTTGGAGACATACAACGTTTAGCTCAGTTCTGGGCATCTTTGAAATACCTATACAAACTTGTTCCTACATAGTAACTTGCCACTTTGAATGAGAATGTGCTTGCTTGCAGCAACGTGCTATATGTTCTGAATGCCCGAATTGGGAATCTGTGTCAAAACTTTGTTCGGAATTATGTGATCCTTACTAGCTGGAAGTAAGGGAGATGGGGCATGAAGTTATTTCTAGGAGTTGGACACA
The DNA here is from genome assembly GCF_020826845.1 of Diceros bicornis minor. Lineage (NCBI taxonomy): Eukaryota > Metazoa > Chordata > Mammalia > Perissodactyla > Rhinocerotidae > Diceros > Diceros bicornis. The sequence continues at coordinate 14,481,782 of NC_080780.1, forward strand.
TACCAAGTTTAGCTCAGTTCTGGGCATCATTGAAATACCTATACAAACTTGTTCCTACACAGTAACTTGCAACTTTGAATGAGAATGTGCTTGCTTACAGCAACGTGCTATATGTTCTGAATGCCCGAATTGGGAATCTGTGTCAAAACTTTGTTAGGAATTATGTGATCCTTACTAGCTGGAAGTAAGGGAGATGGGGCATGAAGTTATTTCTAGGAGTTGGAGACATACAACGTTTAGCTCAGTTCTGGGCATCTTTGAAATACCTATACAAACTTGTTCCTACACAGTAACTTGCCACTTTCAATGAGAAAGTGCTTGCTTGCAGCAACGTGCTATATGTTCTGAATGCCAGAATAGGGAATCTGTGTCAAAACTTTGTTCGGAATTATGTGATCCTTACTAGCTGGAAGTAAGGGAGATGGGGCATGAAGTTATTTCTAGGAGTTGGACACACACCAAGTTTAGTTCAGTTCTGGGCATCTTTGAAATACCTATACAAACTTGTTCCTACACAGTAACTTGCAACTTTGAATGAGAATGTGCTTGCTTACAGCAACGTGCTATATGTTCTGCATGCCCGAATTGGGAATCTGTGTCAAAACTTTGTTAGGAATTATGTGATCCTTACTAGCTGGAAGTAAGGGAGATGGGGCATGAAGTTATTTCTAGGAGTTGGAGACATACAACGTTTAGCTCAGTTCTGGGCATCTTTGAAATACCTATACAAACTTGTTCCTACATAGTAACTTGCCACATTGAATGAGAATGTGCTTGCTTGCAGCAACGTGCTATATGTTCTGAATGCCCGAATTGGGAATCTGTGTCAAAACTTTGTTCGGAATTATGTGATCCTTACTAGCTGGAAGTAAGGGAGATGGGGCATGAAGTTATTTCTAGGAGTTGGACACATACCAAGTTTAGCTCAGTTCTGGGCATCTTTGAAATACCTATACAAACTTGTTCCTACATAGTAACTTGCCACTTTGAATGAGAATGTGCTTGCTTACAGCAACGTGCTATATGTTCTGAATGCCCGAATTGGGAATCTGTGTCAAAACTTTGTTAGGAATTATGTGATCCTTACTAGCTGGAAGTAAGGGAGATGGGGCATGAAGTGTTTTCTAGGAGTTGGAGACATACAACGTTTAGCTCAGTTCTGGGCATCTTTGAAATACCTATACAAACTTGTTCCTACACAGTGACTTGCCACTTTGAATGAGAAAGTGCTTGCTTGCAGCAACGTACTATATGTTCTGAATGCCAGAATAGGGAATCTGTGTCAAAGCTTTGTTCGGAATTATGTGATCCTTACTAGCTGGAAGTAAGGGAGATGGGGCATGAAGTTATTTCTAGGAGTTGGACACACACCAAGTTTAGCTCAGTTCTGGGCATCTTTGAAATACCTATACAAACTTGTTCCTACACAGTAACTTGCAACTTTGAATGAGAATGTGCTTGCTTACAGCAACGTGCTATATGTTCTGAATGCCCGAATTGGGAATCTGTGTCAAAACTTTGTTAGGAATTATGTGATCCTTACTAGCTGGAAGTAAGGGAGATGGGGCATGAAGTTATTTCTGGGAGTTGGACACATAAGAAGTTTAGCTCAGTTCTGGGCATCTTTGAAAGACCTATACAAACTTGTTCCTACATAGTAACTTGCAACTTTGAATGAGAATGTGCTTGCTTACAGTAACGTGCTATATGTTCTGAATGCCCGAATTGGGAATCTGTGTCAAAACTTTGTTAGGAATTATGTGATCCTTACTAGCTGGAAGTAAGGGAGATGGGGCATGAAGTTATTTCTAGGAGTTGGACACATACCAAGTTTAGCTCAGTTCTGGGCATCTTTGAAATACCTAAACTAACTTGTTCCTACATAGTAACTTGCCACTTTGAATGAGAATGTGCTTGCTTACAGCAACGTGCTATATGATCTGAATGCCCGAATTGGGAATCTGTGTGAAAACTTTGTTAGGAATTATGTGATCCTTACTAGCTGGAAGTAAGGGAGATGGGGCATGAATTTATTTCTAGGAGTTGGAGACATACAACGTTTAGCTCAGTTCTGGGCATCTTTGAAATACCTATACAAACTTGTTCCTACATAGTAACTTGCCACTTTGAATGAGAATGTGCTTGCTTGCAGCAACGTGCTATATGTTCTGAATGCCCGAATTGGGAATCTGTGTCAAAACTTTGTTCGGAATTATGTGATCCTTACTAGCTGGAAGTAAGGGAGATGGGGCATGAAGTTATTTCTAGGAGTTGGACACATACCAAGTTTAGCTCAGTTCTGGGCATCTTTGAAATACCTATACAAACTTGTTCCTACATAGTAACTTGCAACTATGAATGAGAATGTGCTTGCTTACAGCAACGTGCTATATGTTCTGAATGCCCGAATTGGGAATCTGTGTCAAAACTTTGTTAGGAATTATGTGATCCTTACTAGCTGGAAGTAAGGGAGATGGGGCATGAAGTTATTTCTAGGAGTTGGAGACATAAAACGTTTAGCTCAGTTCTGGGCATCTTTGAAATACCTAAACTAACTTGTTCCTACATAGTAACTTGCAACTTTGAATGAGAATGTGCTTGCTTACAGCAACGTGCTATATGATCTGAATGCCCGAATTGGGAATCTGTGTGAAAACTTTGTTAGGAATTATGTGATCCTTACTAGCTGGAAGTAAGGGAGATGGGGCATGAAGTTATTTCTAGGAGTTGGAGATATACAACGTTTAGCTCAGTTCTGGGAATCTTTGAGATACCTATACAAACTTGTTCCTACATAGTAACTTGCCACTTTGAATGAGAATGTGCTTGCTTGCAGCAACGTGCTATATGTTCTGAATGCCCGAATTGGGAATCTGTGTCAAAACTTTGTTCGTAATTATGTGATCCTTACTAGCTGGAAGTAAGGGAGATGGGGCATGAAGTTATTTCTAGGAGTTGGACACGTACCAAGTTTAGCTCAGTTCTGGGCATCATTGAAATACCTATACAAACTTGTTCCTACACAGTAACTTGCAACTTTGAATGAGAATGTGCTTGCTTACAGCAACGTGCTATATGTTCTGAATGCCCGAATTGGGAATCTGTGTCAAAACTTTGTTAGGAATTATGTGATCCTTACTAGCTGGAAGTAAGGGAGATGGGGCATGAAGTTATTTCTAGGAGTTGGAGACATACAACGTTTAGCTCAGTTCTGGGCATCTTTGAAATACCTATACAAACTTGTTCCTACACAGTAACTTGCCACTTTCAATGAGAAAGTGCTTGCTTGCAGCAACGTGCTATATGTTCTGAATGCCAGAATAGGGAATCTGTGTCAAAACTTTGTTCGGAATTATGTGATCCTTACTAGCTGGAAGTAAGGGAGATGGGGCATGAAGTTATTTCTAGGAGGTGGACACACACCAAGTTTAGCTCAGTTCTGGGCATCTTTGAAATACCTATACAAACTTGTTCCTACACAGTAACTTGCAACTTTGAATGAGAATGTGCTTGCTTACAGCAACGTGCTATATGTTCTGAATGCCCGAATTGGGAATCTGTGTCAAAACTTTGTTCGGAATTATGTGATCCTTACTAGCTGGAAGTAAGGGAGATGGGGCATGAAGTTATTTCTAGGAGTTGGACACATACCAAGTTTAGCTCAGTTCTGGGCATCTTTGAAATACCTATACAAACTTGTTCCTACATAGTAACTTGCAACTTTGAATGAGAATGTGCTTGCTTACAGCAACGTGCTATATGTTCTGAATGCCCGAATTGGGAATCTGTGTCAAAACTTTGTTAGGAATTATGTGATCCTTACTAGCTGGAAGTAAGGGAGATGGGGCATGAAGTTATTTCTAGGAGTTGGAGACATAAAACGTTTAGCTCAGTTCTGGGCATCTTTGAAATACCTAAACTAACTTGTTCCTACATAGTAACTTGCCACTTTGAATGAGAATGTGCTTGCTTACAGCAACGTGCTATATGATCTGCATGCCCGAATTGGGAATCTGTGTCAAAACTTTGTTAGGAATTATGTGATCCTTACTAGCTGGAAGTAAGGGAGATGGGGCATGAAGTTATTTCTAGGAGTTGGAGACATACAACGTTTAGCTCAGTTCTGGGCATCTTTGAAATACCTATACAAACTTGTTCCTACATAGTAACTTGCCACATTGAATGAGAATGTGCTTGCTTGCAGCAACGTGCTATATGTTCTGAATGCCCGAATTGGGAATCTGTGTCAAAACTTTGTTCGGAATTATGTGATCCTTACTAGCTGGAAGTAAGGGAGATGGGGCATGAAGTTATTTCTAGGAGTTGGACACATACCAAGTTTAGCTCAGTTCTGGGCATCTTTGAAATACCTATACAAACTTGTTCCTACATAGTAACTTGCCACTTTGAATGAGAATGTGCTTGCTTACAGCAACGTGCTATATGTTCTGAATGCCCGAATTGGGAATCTGTGTCAAAACTTTGTTAGGAATTATGTGATCCTTACTAGCTGGAAGTAAGGGAGATGGGGCATGAAGTGTTTTCTAGGAGTTGGAGACATACAACGTTTAGCTCAGTTCTGGGCATCTTTGAAATACCTATACAAACTTGTTCCTACATAGTAACTTGCCACTTTGAATGAGAATGTGCTTGCTTGCAGCAACGTGCTATATGTTCTGAATGCCCGAATTGGGAATCTGTGTCAAAACTTTGTTAGGAATTATGTGATCCTTACTAGCTGGAAGTAAGGGAGATGGGGCATGAAGTGTTTTCTAGGAGTTGGAGACATACAACGTTTAGCTCAGTTCTGGGCATCTTTGAAATACCTATACAAACTTGTTCCTACATAGTAACTTGCCACTTTGAATGAGAATGTGCTTGCTTGCAGCAACGTGCTATATGTTCTGAATGCCCGAATTGGGAATCTGTGTCAAAACTTTGTTCGGAATTATGTGATCCTTACTAGCTGGAAGTAAGGGAGATGGGGCATGAAGTTATTTCTAGGAGTTGGACACATACCAAGTTTAGCTCAGTTCTGGGCATCTTTGAAATACCTATACAAACTTGTTCCTACATAGTAACTTGCAACTATGAATGAGAATGTGCTTGCTTACAGCAACGTGCTATATGTTCTGAATGCCCGAATTGGGAATCTGTGTCAAAACTTTGTTAGGAATTATGTGATCCTTACTAGCTGGAAGTAAGGGAGATGGGGCATGAAGCTTATTTCTAGGAGTTGGAGACATAAAACGTTTAGCTCAGTTCTGGGCATCTTTGAAATACCTATACAAACTTGTTCCTACATAGTAACTTGCCACTTTGAATGAGAATGTGCTTGCTTGCAGCAACGTGCTATATGTTCTGAATGCCCGAATTGGGAATCTGTGTCAAAACTTTGTTCGTAATTATGTGATCCTTACTAGCTGGAAGTAAGGGAGATGGGGCATGAAGTTATTTCTAGGAGTTGGACACATACCAAGTTTAGCTCAGTTCTGGGCATCTTTGAAATACCTATACAAACTTGTTCCTACACAGTAACTTGCAACTTTGAATGAGAATGTGCTTGCTTACAGCAACGTGCTATATGTTCTGAATGCCCGAATTGGGAATCTGTGTCAAAACTTTGTTAGGAATTATGTGATCCTTACTAGCTGGAAGTAAGGGAGATGGGGCATGAAGTTATTTCTAGGAGTTGGAGACATACAACGTTTAGCTCAGTTCTGGGCATCTTTGAAATACCTATACAAACTTGTTCCTACACAGTGACTTGCCACTTTGAATGAGAAAGTGCTTGCTTGCAGCAACGTACTATATGTTCTGAATGCCAGAATAGGGAATCTGTGTCAAAGCTTTGTTCGGAATTATGTGATCCTTACTAGCTGGAAGTAAGGGAGATGGGGCATGAAGTTATTTCTAGGAGTTGGACACACACCAAGTTTAGCTCAGTTCTGGGCATCTTTGAAATACCTATACAAACTTGTTCCTACACAGTAACTTGCAACTTTGAATGAGAATGTGCTTGCTTACAGCAACGTGCTATATGTTCTGAATGCCCGAATTGGGAATCTGTGTCAAAACTTTGTTAGGAATTATGTGATCCTTACTAGCTGGAAGTAAGGGAGATGGGGCATGAAGTTATTTCTGCGAGTTGGACACATACGAAGTTTAGCTCAGTTCTGGGCATCTTTGAAAGACCTATACAAACTTGTTCCTACATAGTAACTTGCAACTTTGAATGAGAATGTGCTTGCTTACAGTAACGTGCTATATGTTCTGAATGCCCGAATTGGGAATCTGTGTCAAAACTTTGTTAGGAATTATGTGATCCTTACTAGCTGGAAGTAAGGGAGATGGGGCATGAAGTTATTTCTAGGAGTTGGACACATACCAAGTTTAGCTCAGTTCTGGGCATCTTTGAAATACCTAAACTAACTTGTTCCTACATAGTAACTTGCCACTTTGAATGAGAATGTGCTTGCTTACAGCAACGTGCTATATGATCTGAATGCCCGAATTGGGAATCTGTGTGAAAACTTTGTTAGGAATTATGTGATCCTTACTAGCTGGAAGTAAGGGAGATGGGGCATGAATTTATTTCTAGGAGTTGGAGACATACAACGTTTAGCTCAGTTCTGGGCATCTTTGAAATACCTATACAAACTTGTTCCTACATAGTAACTTGCCACTTTGAATGAGAATGTGCTTGCTTGCAGCAACGTGCTATATGTTCTGAATGCCCGAATTGGGAATCTGTGTCAAAACTTTGTTCGGAATTATGTGATCCTTACTAGCTGGAAGTAAGGGAGATGGGGCATGAAGGTATTTCTAGGAGTTGGACACATACCAAGTTTAGCTCAGTTCTGGGCATCTTTGAAATACCTATACAAACTTGTTCCTACATAGTAACTTGCAACTATGAATGAGAATGTGCTTGCTTACAGCAACGTGCTATATGTTCTGAATGCCCGAATTGGGAATCTGTGTCAAAACTTTGTTAGGAATTATGTGATCCTTACTAGCTGGAAGTAAGGGAGATGGGGCATGAAGTTATTTCTAGGAGTTGGAGACATAAAACGTTTAGCTCAGTTCTGGGCATCTTTGAAATACCTAAACTAACTTGTTCCTACATAGTAACTTGCAACTTTGAATGAGAATGTGCTTGCTTACAGCAACGTGCTATATGATCTGAATGCCCGAATTGGGAATCTGTGTGAAAACTTTGTTAGGAATTATGTGATCCTTACTAGCTGGAAGTAAGGGAGATGGGGCATGAAGTTATTTCTAGGAGTTGGAGATATACAACGTTTAGCTCAGTTCTGGGAATCTTTGAGATACCTATACAAACTTGTTCCTACATAGTAACTTGCCACTTTGAATGAGAATGTACTTGCTTGCAGCAACGTGCTATATGTTCTGAATGCCCGAATTGGGAATCTGTGTCAAAACTTTGTTCGTAATTATGTGATCCTTACTAGCTGGAAGTAAGGGAGATGGGGCATGAAGTTATTTCTAGGAGTTGGACACGTACCAAGTTTAGCTCAGTTCTGGGCATCATTGAAATACCTATACAAACTTGTTCCTACACAGTAACTTGCAACTTTGAATGAGAATGTGCTTGCTTACAGCAACGTGCTATATGTTCTGAATGCCCGAATTGGGAATCTGTGTCAAAACTTTGTTAGGAATTATGTGATCCTTACTAGCTGGAAGTAAGGGAGATGGGGCATGAAGTTATTTCTAGGAGTTGGAGACATACAACGTTTAGCTCAGTTCTGGGCATCTTTGAAATACCTATACAAACTTGTTCCTACACAGTAACTTGCCACTTTCAATGAGAAAGTGCTTGCTTGCAGCAACGTGCTATATGTTCTGAATGCCAGAATAGGGAATCTGTGTCAAAACTTTGTTCGGAATTATGTGATCCTTACTAGCTGGAAGTAAGGGAGATGGGGCATGAAGTTATTTCTAGGAGGTGGACACACACCAAGTTTAGCTCAGTTCTGGGCATCTTTGAAATACCTATACAAACTTGTTCCTACACAGTAACTTGCAACTTTGAATGAGAATGTGCTTGCTTACAGCAACGTGCTATATGTTCTGAATGCCCGAATTGGGAATCTGTGTCAAAACTTTGTTCGGAATTATGTGATCCTTACTAGCTGGAAGTAAGGGAGATGGGGCATGAAGTTATTTCTAGGAGTTGGACACATACCAAGTTTAGCTCAGTTCTGGGCATCTTTGAAATACCTATACAAACTTGTTCCTACATAGTAACTTGCAACTTTGAATGAGAATGTGCTTGCTTACAGCAACGTGCTATATGTTCTGAATGCCCGAATTGGGAATCTGTGTCAAAACTTTGTTAGGAATTATGTGATCCTTACTAGCTGGAAGTAAGGGAGATGGGGCATGAAGTTATTTCTAGGAGTTGGAGACATAAAACGTTTAGCTCAGTTCTGGGCATCTTTGAAATACCTAAACTAACTTGTTCCTACATAGTAACTTGCCACTTTGAATGAGAATGTGCTTGCTTACAGCAACGTGCTATATGATCTGCATGCCCGAATTGGGAATCTGTGTCAAAACTTTGTTAGGAATTATGTGATCCTTACTAGCTGGAAGTAAGGGAGATGGGGCATGAAGTTATTTCTAGGAGTTGGAGACATACAACGTTTAGCTCAGTTCTGGGCATCTTTGAAATACCTATACAAACTTGTTCCTACATAGTAACTTGCCACATTGAATGAGAATGTGCTTGCTTGCAGCAACGTGCTATATGTTCTGAATGCCCGAATTGGGAATCTGTGTCAAAACTTTGTTCGGAATTATGTGATCCTTACTAGCTGGAAGTAAGGGAGATGGGGCATGAAGTTATTTCTAGGAGTTGGACACATACCAAGTTTAGCTCAGTTCTGGGCATCTTTGAAATACCTATACAAACTTGTTCCTACATAGTAACTTGCCACTTTGAATGAGAATGTGCTTGCTTACAGCAACGTGCTATATGTTCTGAATGCCCGAATTGGGAATCTGTGTCAAAACTTTGTTAGGAATTATGTGATCCTTACTAGCTGGAAGTAAGGGAGATGGGGCATGAAGTGTTTTCTAGGAGTTGGAGACATACAACGTTTAGCTCAGTTCTGGGCATCTTTGAAATACCTATACAAACTTGTTCCTACATAGTAACTTGCCACTTTGAATGAGAATGTGCTTGCTTGCAGCAACGTGCTATATGTTCTGAATGCCCGAATTGGGAATCTGTGTCAAAACTTTGTTAGGAATTATGTGATCCTTACTAGCTGGAAGTAAGGGAGATGGGGCATGAAGTGTTTTCTAGGAGTTGGAGACATACAACGTTTAGCTCAGTTCTGGGCATCTTTGAAATACCTATACAAACTTGTTCCTACATAGTAACTTGCCACTTTGAATGAGAATGTGCTTGCTTGCAGCAACGTGCTATATGTTCTGAATGCCCGAATTGGGAATCTGTGTCAAAACTTTGTTCGGAATTATGTGATCCTTATTAGCTGGAAGTAAGGGAGATTGGGCATGAAGTTATTTCTGGGAGTTGGACACATACCAAGTTTAGCTCAGTTCTGGGCATCTTTGAAAGACCTATACAAACTTGTTCCTACATAGTAACTTGCAACTTTGAATGAGAATGTGCTTGCTTACAGCAACGTGCTATATGTTCTGAATGCCCGAATTGGGAATCTGTGTCAAAACTTTGTTAGGAATTATGTGATCCTTACTAGCTGGAAGTAAGGGAGATGGGGCATGAAGTTATTTCTAGGAGTTGGAGACATAAAACGTTTAGCTCAGTTCTGGGCATCTTTGAAACACCTAAACTAACTTGTTCCTACATACTAACTTGCCACTTTGAATGAGAATGTGCTTGCTTACAGCAACGTGCTATATGATCTGAATGCCCGAATTGGGAATCTGTGTCAAAACTTTGTTAGGAATTATGTGATCCTTACTAGCTGGAAGTAAGGGAGATGGGGCATGAATTTATTTCTAGGAGTTGGAGACATACAACGTTTAGCTCAGTTCTGGGCATCTTTGAAATAACTATACAAACTTGTTCCTACATAGTAACTTGCCACTTTGAATGAGAATGTGCTTGCTTGCAGCAACGTGCTATATGTTCTGAATGCCCGAATTGGGAATCTGTGTCAAAACTTTGTTCGGAATTATGTGATCCTTACTAGCTGGAAGTAAGGGAGATGGGGCATGAAGTTATTTCTAGGAGTTGGACACATACCAAGTTTAGCTCAGTTCTGGGCATCTTTGAAATACCTATACAAACTTGTTCCTACATAGTAACTTGCAACTATGAATGAGAATGTGCTTGCTTACAGCAACGTGCTATATGTTCTGAATGCCCGAATTGGGAATCTGTGTCAAAACTTTGTTAGGAATTATGTGATCCTTACTAGCTGGAAGTAAGGGAGATGGGGCATGAAGCTTATTTCTAGGAGTTGGAGACATAAAACGTTTAGCTCAGTTCTGGGCATCTTTGAAATACCTATACAAACTTGTTCCTACATAGTAACTTGCCACTTTGAATGAGAATGTGCTTGCTTGCAGCAACGTGCTATATGTTCTGAATGCCCGAATTGGGAATCTGTGTCAAAACTTTGTTCGTAATTATGTGATCCTTACTAGCTGGAAGTAAGGGAGATGGGGCATGAAGTTATTTCTAGGAGTTGGACACATACCAAGTTTAGCTCAGTTCTGGGCATCTTTGAAATACCTATACAAACTTGTTCCTACACAGTAACTTGCAACTTTGAATGAGAATGTGCTTGCTTACAGCAACGTGCTATATGTTCTGAATGCCCGAATTGGGAATCTGTGTCAAAACTTTGTTAGGAATTATGTGATCCTTACTAGCTGGAAGTAAGGGAGATGGGGCATGAAGTTATTTCTAGGAGTTGGAGACATACAACGTTTAGCTCAGTTCTGGGCATCTTTGAAATACCTATACAAACTTGTTCCTACACAGTGACTTGCCACTTTGAATGAGAAAGTGCTTGCTTGCAGCAACGTACTATATGTTCTGAATGCCAGAATAGGGAATCTGTGTCAAAGCTTTGTTCGGAATTATGTGATCCTTACTAGCTGGAAGTAAGGGAGATGGGGCATGAAGTTATTTCTAGGAGTTGGACACACACCAAGTTTAGCTCAGTTCTGGGCATCTTTGAAATACCTATACAAACTTGTTCCTACACAGTAACTTGCAACTTTGAATGAGAATGTGCTTGCTTACAGCAACGTGCTATATGTTCTGAATGCCCGAATTGGGAATCTGTGTCAAAACTTTGTTAGGAATTATGTGATCCTTACTAGCTGGAAGTAAGGGAGATGGGGCATGAAGTTATTTCTGCGAGTTGGACACATACGAAGTTTAGCTCAGTTCTGGGCATCTTTGAAAGACCTATACAAACTTGTTCCTACATAGTAACTTGCAACTTTGAATGAGAATGTGCTTGCTTACAGTAACGTGCTATATGTTCTGAATGCCCGAATTGGGAATCTGTGTCAAAACTTTGTTAGGAATTATGTGATCCTTACTAGCTGGAAGTAAGGGAGATGGGGCATGAAGTTATTTCTAGGAGTTGGACACATACCAAGTTTAGCTCAGTTCTGGGCATCTTTGAAATACCTAAACTAACTTGTTCCTACATAGTAACTTGCCACTTTGAATGAGAATGTGCTTGCTTACAGCAACGTGCTATATGATCTGAATGCCCGAATTGGGAATCTGTGTGAAAACTTTGTTAGGAATTATGTGATCCTTACTAGCTGGAAGTAAGGGAGATGGGGCATGAATTTATTTCTAGGAGTTGGAGACATACAACGTTTAGCTCAGTTCTGGGCATCTTTGAAATACCTATACAAACTTGTTCCTACATAGTAACTTGCCACTTTGAATGAGAATGTGCTTGCTTGCAGCAACGTGCTATATGTTCTGAATGCCCGAATTGGGAATCTGTGTCAAAACTTTGTTCGGAATTATGTGATCCTTACTAGCTGGAAGTAAGGGAGATGGGGCATGAAGTTATTTCTAGGAGTTGGACACATACCAAGTTTAGCTCAGTTCTGGGCATCTTTGAAATACCTATACAAACTTGTTCCTACATAGTAACTTGCAACTATGAATGAGAATGTGCTTGCTTACAGCAACGTGCTATATGTTCTGAATGACCGAATTGGGAATCTGTGTCAAAACTTTGTTAGGAATTATGTGATCCTTACTAGCTGGAAGTAAGGGAGATGGGGCATGAAGTTATTTCTAGGAGTTGGAGACATAAAACGTTTAGCTCAGTTCTGGGCATCTTTGAAATACCTAAACTAACTTGTTCCTACATAGTAACTTGCAACTTTGAATGAGAATGTGCTTGCTTACAGCAACGTGCTATATGATCTGAATGCCCGAATTGGGAATCTGTGTCAAAACTTTGTTAGGAATTATGTGATCCTTACTAGCTGGAAGTAAGGGAGATGGGGCATGAAGTTATTTCTAGGAGTTGGAGATATACAACGTTTAGCTCAGTTCTGGGAATCTTTGAGATACCTATACAAACTTGTTCCTACATAGTAACTTGCCACTTTGAATGAGAATGTGCTTGCTTGCAGCAACGTGCTATATGTTCTGAATGCCCGAATTGGGAATCTGTGTCAAAACTTTGTTCGTAATTATGTGATCCTTACTAGCTGGAAGTAAGGGAGATGGGGCATGAAGTTATTTCTAGGAGTTGGAGACGTACCAAGTTTAGCTCAGTTCTGGGCATCATTGAAATACCTATACAAACTTGTTCCTACACAGTAACTTGCAACTTTGAATGAGAATGTGCTTGCTTACAGCAACGTGCTATATGTTCTGAATGCCCAAATTGGGAATCTGTGTCAAAACTTTGTTAGGAATTATGTGATCCTTACTAGCTGGAAGTAAGGGAGATGGGGCATGAAGTTATTTCTAGGAGTTGGAGACGTACAACGTTTAGCTCAGTTCTGGGCATCTTTGAAATACCTATACAAACTTGTTCCTACACAGTAACTTGCCACTTTCAATGAGAAAGTGCTTGCTTGCAGCAACGTGCTATATGTTCTGAATGCCAGAATAGGGAATCTGTGTCAAAACTTTGTTCGGAATTATGTGATCCTTACTAGCTGGAAGTAAGGGAGATGGGGCATGAAGTTATTTCTAGGAGTTGGACACACCAAGTTTAGCTCAGTTCTGGGCATCTTTGAAATACCTATACAAACTTGTTCCTACACAGTAACTTGCAACTTTGAAAGAGAATGTGCTTGCTTACAGCAACATGCTATATGTTCTGAATGCCCGAATTAGGAATCTGTGTCAAAACTTTGTTAGGAATTATGTGATCCTTACTAGCTGGAAGTAAGGGAGATGGGGCATGAAGTTATTTCTGGGAGTTGGACACATACCAAGTTTAGCTCAGTTCTGGGCATCTTTGAAATACCTATTCAAACTTGTTCCTACATAGTAACTTGCCACTTTGAATGAGAATGTGCTTGCTTGCAGCAACGTGCTATATGTTCTGAATGCCCGAATTGGGAATCTGTGTCAAAACTTTGTTCGGAATTATGTGATCCTTACTAGCTGGAAGTAAGGGAGATGGGGCATGAAGTTATTTCTAGGAGTTGGACACATACCAAGTTTAGCTCAGTTCTGGGCATCTTTGAAATACCTATACAAACTTGTTCCTACATAGTAACTTGCAACTTTGAATGAGAATGTGCTTGCTTACAGCAACGTGCTATATGTTCTGAATGCCCGAATTGGGAATCTGTGTCAAAACTTTGTTAGGAATTATGTGATCCTTACTAGCTGGAAGTAAGTGAGATGGGGCATGAAGTTATTTCTAGGAGTTGGAGACATAAAACGTTTAGCTCAGTTCTGGGCATCTTTGAAATACCTAAACTAACTTGTTCCTACATAGTAACTTGCCACTTTGAATGAGAATGTGCTTGCTTACAGCAACGTGCTATATGATCTGCATGCCCGAATTGGGAATCTGTGTCAAAACTTTGTTAGGAATTATGTGATCCTTACTAGCTGGAAGTAAGGGAGATGGGGCATGAAGTTATTTCTAGGAGTTGGAGACATAAAACGTTTAGCTCAGTTCTGGGCATCTTTGAAATACCTAAACTAACTTGTTCCTACATAGTAACTTGCCACTTTGAATGAGAATGTGCTTGCTTGCAGCAACGTGCTATATGATCTGAATGCCCGAATTGGGAATCTGTGTCAAAACTTTGTTAGGAATTATGTGATCCTTACTAGCTGGAAGTAAGGGAGATGGGGCATGAAGTTATTTCTAGGAGTTGGAGACATAAAACGTTTAGCTCAGTTCTGGGCATCTTTGAAATACCTATACAAACTTGTTCCTACATAGTAACTTGCCACTTTGAATGAGAATGTGCTTGCTTGCAGCAACGTGCTATATGTTCTGAATGCCCGAATTGGGAATCTGTGTCAAAACTTTGTTCGGAATTATGTGATCCTTACTAGCTGGAAGTAAGGGAGATGGGGCATGAAGTTATTTCTAGGAGTTGGACACATACCAAGTTTAGCTCAGTTCTGGGCATCTTTGAAATACCTATACAAACTTGTTCCTACATAGTAACTTGCCACTTTGAATGAGAATGTGCTTGCTTACAGCAACGTGCTATATGTTCTTAATGCCCGAATTGGGAATCTGTGTCAAAACTTTGTTAGGAATTATGTGATCCTTACTAGCTGGAAGTAAGGGAGATGGGGCATGAAGTTATTTCTAGGAGTTGGAGACATACAACGTTTAGCTCAGTTCTGGGCATCTTTGAAATACCTATACAAACTTGTTCCTACATAGTAACTTGCAACTTTGAATGAGAATGTGCTTGCTTGCAGCAACGTGCTATATGTTCTGAATGCCCGATTTGGGAATCTGTGTCAAAACTTTGTTCGGAATTATGTGATCCTTATTAGCTGGAAGTAAGGGAGATGGGGCATGAAGTTATTTCTGGGAGTTGGACACATACCAAGATTAGCTCAGTTCTGGGCATCTTTGAAAGACCTATACAAACTTGTTCCTACATAGTAACTTGCAACTTTGAATGAGAATGTGCTTGCTTACAGCAACGTGCTATATGTTCTGAATGCCCGAATTGGGAATCTGTGTCAAAACTTTGTTAGGAATTATGTGATCCTTACTAGCTGGAAGTAAGGGAGATGGGGCATGAAGTTATTTCTAGGAGTTGGAGACATAAAACGTTTAGCTCAGTTCTGGGCATCTTTGAAATACCTAAACTAACTTGTTCCTACATAGTAACTTGCCACTTTGAATGAGAATGTGCTTGCTTACAGCAACGTGCTATGTGATCTGAATGCCCGAATTGGGAATCTGTGTGAAAACTTTGTTAGGAATTATGTGATCCTTACTAGCTGGAAGTAAGGGAGATGGGGCATGAATTTATTTCTAGGAGTTGGAGACATACAACGTTTAGCTCAGTTCTGGGCATCTTTGAAATACCTATACAAACTTGTTCCTACATAGTAACTTGCCACTTTGAATGAGAATGTGCTTGCTTGCAGCAACGTGCTATATGTTCTGAATGCCCGAATTGGGAATCTGTGTCAAAACTTTGTTCGTAATTGTGTGATCCTTACTAGCTGGAAGTAAGGGAGATGGGGCATGAAGTTATTTCTAGGAGTTGGACACATACCAAGTTTAGCTCAGTTCTGGGCATCTTTGAAATACCTATACAAACTTGTTCCTACACAGTAACTTGCAACTTTGAATGAGAATGTGCTTGCTTACAGCAACGTGCTATATGTTCTGAATGCCCGAATTGGGAATCTGTGTCAAAACTTTGTTAGGAATTATGTGATCCTTACTAGCTGGAAGTAAGGGAGATGGGGCATGAAGTTATTTCTAGGAGTTGGAGACATACAACGTTTAGCTCAGTTCTGGGCATCTTTGAAATACCTATACAAACTTGTTCCTACACAGTAACTTGATACTTTGAATGAGAAAGTGCTTGCTTGCAGCAACGTGCTATATGTTCTGAATGCCAGAATAGGGAATCTGTGTCAAAACTTTGTTCGGAATTATGTGATCCTTACTAGCTGGAAGTAAGGGAGATGGGGCATGAAGTTATTTCTAGGAGTTGGACACACACGAAGTTTAGCTCAGTTCTGGGCATCTTTGAAATACCTATACAAACTTGTTCCTACACAGTAACTTGCAACTTTGAATGAGTATGTGCTTGCTTACAGCAACGTGCTATATGTTCTGAATGCCCGAATTGGGAATCTGTGTCAAAACTTTGTTAGGAATTATGTGATCCTTACTAGCTGGAAGTAAGGGAGATGGGGCATGAAGTTATTTCTGGGAGTTGGACACATACGAAGTTTAGCTCAGTTCTGGGCATCTTTGAAAGACCTATACAAACTTGTTCCTACATAGTAACTTGCAACTCTGAATGAGAATGTGCTTGCTTACAGTAACGTGCTATATGTTCTGAATGCCCGAATTGGGAATCTGTGTCAAAACTTTGTTAGGAATTATGTGATCCTTACTAGCTGGAAGTAAGGGAGATGGGGCATGAAGTTATTTCTAGGAGTTGGACACATACCAAGTTTAGCTCAGTTCTGGGCATCTTTGAAATACCTAAACTAACTTGTTCCTACATAGTAACTTGCCACTTTGAATGAGAATGTGCTTGCTTACAGCAACGTGCTATATGATCTGAATGCCCGAATTGGGAATCTGTGTGAAAACTTTGTTAGGAATTATGTGATCCTTACTAGCTGGAAGTAAGGGAGATGGGGCATGAATTTATTTCTAGGAGTTGGAGACATACAACGTTTAGCTCAGTTCTGGGCATCTTTGAAATACCTATACAAACTTGTTCCTACATAGTAACTTGCCACTTTGAATGAGAATGTGCTTGCTTGCAGCAACGTGCTATATGTTCTGAATGCCCGAATTGGGAATCTGTGTCAAAACTTTGTTCGGAATTATGTGATCCTTACTAGCTGGAAGTAAGGGAGATGGGGCATGAAGTTATTTCTAGGAGTTGGACACATACCAAGTTTAGCTCAGTTCTGGGCATCTTTGAAATACCTATACAAACTTGTTCCTACATAGTAACTTGCAACTATGAATGAGAATGTGCTTGCTTACAGCAACGTGCTATATGTTCTGAATGCCCGAATTGGGAATCTGTGTCAAAACTTTGTTAGGAATTATGTGATCCTTACTAGCTGGAAGTAAGGGAGATGGGGCATGAAGTTATTTCTAGGAGTTGGAGACATACAACGTTTAGCTCAGTTCTGGGCATCTTTGAAATACCTATACAAACTTGTTCCTACACAGTAACTTGCCACTTTCAATGAGAAAGTGCTTGCTTGCAGCAACGTGCTATATGTTCTGAATGCCAGAATAGGGAATCTGTGTCAAAACTTTGTTCGGAATTATGTGATCCTTACTAGCTGGAAGTAAGGGAGATGGGGCATGAAGTTATTTCTAGGAGTTGGACACACACCAAGTTTAGCTCAGTTCTGGGCATCTTTGAAATACCTATACAAACTTGTTCCCACACAGTAACTTGCAACTTTGAATGAGAATGTGCTTGCTTACAGCAACGTGCTATATGTTCTGAATGCCCGAATTGGGAATCTGTGTCAAAACTTTGTTAGGAATTATGTGATCCTTACTAGCTGGAAGTAAGGGAGATGGGGCATGAAGTTATTTCTGGGAGTTGGACACATACCAAGTTTAGCTCAGTTCTGGGCATCTTTGAAATACCTATACAAACTTGTTCCTACATAGTAACTTGCCACTTTGAATGAGAATGTGCTTGCTTGCAGCAACGTGCTATATGTTCTGAATGCCCGAATTGGGAATCTGTGTCAAAACTTGGTTCGGAATTATGTGATCCTTACTAGCTGGAAGTAAGGGAGATGGGGCATGAAGTTATTTCTAGGAGTTGGACACATACCAAGTTTAGCTCAGTTCTGGGCATCTTTGAAATACCTATACAAACTTGTTCCTACATAGTAACTTGCCACTTTGAATGAGAATGTGCTTGCTTACAGCAACGTGCTATATGTTCTGAATGCCCGAATTGGGAATCTGTGTCAAAACTTTGTTAGGAATTATGTGATCCTTACTAGCTGGAAGTAAGGGAGATGGGGCATGAAGTTATTTCTAGGAGTTGGAGACATAAAACGTTTAGCTCAGTTCTGGGCATCTTTGAAATACCTAAACTAACTTGTTCCTACATAGTAACTTGCCACTTTGAATGAGAATGTGCTTGCTTACAGCAACGTGCTATATGATCTGCATGCCCGAATTGGGAATCTGTGTCAAAACTTTGTTAGGAATTATGTGATCCTTACTAGCTGGAAGTAAGGGAGATGGGGCATGAAGTTATTTCTAGGAGTTGGAGACATACAACGTTTAGCTCAGTTCTGGGCATCTTTGAAATACCTATACAAACTTGTTCCTACATAGTAACTTGCCACTTTGAATGAGAATGTGCTTGCTTACAGCAACGTGCTATATGTTCTGAATGCCCGAATTGGGAATCTGTGTCAAAACTTTGTTAGGAATTATGTGATCCTTACTAGCTGGAAGTAAGGGAGATGGGGCATGAAGTTATTTCTAGGAGTTAGAGACATACAACGTTTAGCTCAGTTCTGAGCATCTTTGAAATACCTATACAAACTTGTTCCTACATAGTAACTTGCAACTTTGAATGAGAATGTGCTTGCTTGCAGCAACGTGCTATATGTTCTGAATGCCCGAATTGGGAATCTGTGTCAAAACTTTGTTCGGAATTATGTGATCCTTATTAGCTGGAAGTATAGGGAGATGGGGCATGAAGTTATTTCTGGGAGTTGGACACATACGAAGTTTAGCTCATTTCTGGGCATCTTTGAAATACCTATACAAACTTGTTCCTACATAGTAACTTGCCACTTTGAATGAGAATGTGCTTGCTTGCAGCAACGTGCTATATGTTCTGAATGCCCGAATTGGGAATCTGTGTCAAAACTTTGTTCGGAATTATGTGATCCTTATTAGCTGGAAGTAAGGGAGATGGGGCATGAAGTTATTTCTGGGAGTTGGACACATACCAAGTTTAGCTCAGTTCTGGGCATCTTTGAAAGACCTATACAAACTTGTTCCTACATAGTAACTTGCAACTTTGAATGAGAATGTGCTTGCTTACAGCAACGTGCTATATGTTCTGAATGCCCGAATTGGGAATCTGTGTCAAAACTTTGTTAGGAATTATGTGATCCTTACTAGCTGGAAGTAAGGGAGATGGGGCATGAAGTTATTTCTAGGAGTTGGAGACATAAAACGTTTAGCTCAGTTCTGGGCATCTTTGAAATACCTAAACTAACTTGTTCCTACATACTAACTTGCCACTTTGAATGAGAATGTGCTTGCTTACAGCAACGTGCTATATGATCTGAATGCCCGAATTGGGAATCTGTGTGAAAACTTTGTTAGGAATTATGTGATACTTACTAGCTGGAAGTAAGGGAGATGGGGCATGAATTTATTTCTAGGAGTTGGAGACATACAACGTTTAGCTCAGTTCTGGGCATCTTTGAAATACCTATACAAACTTGTTCCTACATAGTAACTTGGCACTTTGAATGAGAATGTGCTTGCTTGCAGCAACGTGCTATATGTTCTGAATGCCCGAATTGGGAATCTGTGTCAAAACTTTGTTCGTAATTATGTGATCCTTACTAGCTGGAAGTAAGGGAGATGGGGCATGAAGTTATTTCTAGGAGTTGGACACATACCAAGTTTAGCTCAGTTCTGGGCATCTTTGAAATACCTATACAAACTTGTTCCTACACAGTAACTTGCAACTTTGAATGAGAATGTGCTTGCTTACAGCAACGTGCTATATGTTCTGAATGCCCGAATTGGGAATCTGTGTCAAAACTTTGTTAGGAATTATGTGATCCTTACTAGCTGGAAGTAAGGGAGATGGGGCATGAAGTTATTTCTAGGAGTTGGAGACATACAACGTTTAGCTCAGTTCTGGGCATCTTTGAAATACCTATACAAACTTGTTCCTACACAGTAACTTGCCACTTTGAATGAGAAAGTGCTTGCTTGCAGCAACGTGCTATATGATCTGAATGCCCGAATTGGGAATCTGTGTCAAAACTTTGTCAGGAATTATGTGATCCTTACTAGCTGGAAGTAAGGGAGATGGGGCATGAAGTTATTTCTGGGAGTTGGACACACACCAAGTTTAGCTCAGTTCTGGGCATCTTTGAAATACCTAAACTAACTTGTTCCTACATAGTAACTTGCCACTTTGAATGAGAATGTGCTTGCTTGCAGCAACGTGCTATATGTTCTGAATGCCCGAATTGGGAATCTGTGTCAAAACTTTGTTCGGAATTATGTGATCCTTACTAGATGGAAGTAAGGGAGATGGGGCATGAAGTTATTTCTAGGAGTTGGACACATACCAAGTTTAGCTCAGTTCTGGGCATCTTTGAAATACCTATACAAACTTGTTCCTACATAGTAACTTGCAACTTTGAATGAGAATGTGCTTGCTTACAGCAACGTGCTATATGTTCTGAATGCCCGAATTGGGAATCTGTGTCAAAACTTTGTTAGGAATTATGTGATCCTTACTAGCTGGAAGTAAGGGAGATGGGGCATGAAGTTATTTCTAGGAGTTGGATACATAATACGTTTAGCTCAGTTCTGGGCATCTTTGAAATACCTAAACTAACTTGTTCCTACATACTAACTTGCCACTTTGAATGAGAATGTGCTTGCTTACAGCAACGTGCTATATGATCTGAATGCCCGAATTGGGAATCTGTGTCAAAACTTTGTTCGGAATTATGTGATCCTTACTAGCTGGAAGTAAGGGAGATGGGGCATGAAATTATTTCTAGGAGTTGGACACATACCAAGTTTAGCTCAGTTCTGGGCATCTTTGAAATACCTATACAAACTTGTTCCTACATAGTAACTTGCCACTTTGAATGAGAATGTGCTTGCTTACAGCAACGTGCTATATGTTCTGAATGCCCGAATTGGGAATCTGTGTCAAAACTTTGTTAGGAATTATGTGATCCTTACTAGCTGGAAGTAAGGGAGATGGGGCATGAAGTTATTTCTAGGAGTTGGAGACATAATACGTTTAGCTCAGTTCTGGGCATCTTTGAAATACCTAAACTAACTTGTTCCTACATACTAACTTGCCACTTTGAATGAGAATGTGCTTGCTTACAGCAACGTGCTATATGATCTGAATGCCCGAATTGGGAATCTGTGTCAAAACTTTGTTAGGAATTATGTGATCCTTACTAGCTGGAAGTAAGGGAGATGGGGCATGAAGTTATTTCTAGGAGTTGGAGACATACAACGTTTAGCTCAGTTCTGGGCATCTTTGAAATACCTATACAAACTTGTTCCTACATAGTAACTTGCCACTTTGAATGAGAATGTGCTTGCTTGCAGCAACGTGCTATATGTTCTGAATGCCCGAATTGGGAATCTGTGTCAAAACTTTGTTCGGAATTATGTGATCCTTACTAGCTGGAAGTAAGGGAGATGGGGCATGAAGTTATTTCTAGGAGTTGGACACATACCAAGTTTAGCTCAGTTCTGGGCATCTTTGAAATACCTATACAAACTTGTTCCTACATAGAAACTTGCAACTTTGAATGAGAAGGTGCTTGCTTACAGCAACGTGCTATATGTTCTGAATGCCCGAATTGGGAATCTGTGTCAAAACTTTGTTAGGAATTATGTGATCCTTACTAGCTGGAAGTAAGGGAGATGGGGCATGAAGTTATTTCTAGGAGTTGGAGACATAAAACGTTTAGCTCAGTTCTGGGCATCTTTGAAATACCTAAACTAACTTGTTCCTACATAGTAACTTGCCACTTTGAATGAGAATGTGCTTGCTTACAGCAACGTGCTATATGATCTGAATGCCCGAATTGGGAATCTGTGTCAAAACTTTGTTAGGAATTATGTGATCCTTACTAGCTGGAAGTAAGGGAGATGGGGCATGAAGTTATTTCTAGGAGTTGGAGACATACAACGTTTAGCTCAGTTCTGGGCATCTTTGAAATACCTATACAAACTTGTTCCTACATAGTAACTTGCCACTTTGAATGAGAATGTGCTTGCTTGCAGCAACGTGCTATATGTTCTGAATGCCCGAATTGGGAATCTGTGTCAAAACTTGGTTCGGAATTATGTGATCCTTACTAGCTGGAAGTAAGGGAGATGGGGCATGAAGTTATTTCTAGGAGTTGGACACATACCAAGTTTAGCTCAGTTCTGGGCATCTTTGAAATACCTATACAAACTTGTTCCTACATAGTAACTTGCCAGTTTGAATGAGAATGTGCTTGCTTACAGCAACGTGCTATATGTTCTGAATGCCCGAATTGGGAATCTGTGTCAAAACTTTGTTAGGAATTATGTGATCCTTACTAGCTGGAAGTAAGGGAGATGGGGCATGAAGTTATTTCTAGGAGTTGGAGACATACAACGTTTAGCTCAGTTCTGGGCATCTTTGAAATACCTATACAAACTTGTTCCTACATAGTAACTTGCCACTTTGAATGAGAATGTGCTTGCTTGCAGCAACGTGCTATATGTTCTGAATGCCCGAATTGGGAATCTGTGTCAAAACTTTGTTCAGAATTATGTGATCCTTATTAGCTGGAAGTATAGGGAGATGGGGCATGAAGTTATTTCTGGGAGTTGGACACATACGAAGTTTAGCTCAGTTCTGGGCATCTTTGAAATACCTATACAAACTTGTTCCTACATAGTAACTTGCAACTTTGAATGAGAATGTGCTTGCTTACAGCAACGTGCTATATGTTCTGAATGCCCGAATTGGGAATCTGTGTCAAAACTTTGTTCGGAATTATGTGATCCTTACTAGCTGGAAGTAAGGGAGATGGGGCATGAAGTGATTTCTAGGAGTTGGAGACATACAACGTTTAGCTCAGTTCTGGGCATCTTTGAAATACCTATACAAACTTGTTCCTACATAGTAACTTGCCACTTTGAATGAGAATGTGCTTGCTTGCAGCAACGTGCTATATGTTCTGAATGCCCGAATTGGGAATCTGTGTCAAAACTTTGTTCGGAATTATGTGATCCTTATTAGCTGGAAGTAAGGGAGATGGGGCATGAAGTTATTTCTGGGAGTTGGACACATACCAAGATTAGCTCAGTTCTGGGCATCATTGAAAGACCTATACAAACTTGTTCCTACATAGTAACTTGCAACTTTGAATGAGAATGTGCTTGCTTACAGCAACGTGCTATATGTTCTGAATGCCCGAATTGGGAATCTGTGTCAAAACTTTGTTAGGAATTATGTGATCCTTACTAGCTGGAAGTAAGGGAGATGGGGCATGAAGTTATTTCTAGGAGTTGGAGACATAAAACGTTTAGCTCAGTTCTGGGCATCTTTGAAATACCTAAACTAACTTGTTCCTACATAGTAACTTGCCACTTTGAATGAGAATGTGCTTGCTTACAGCAACGTGCTATATGTTCTGAATGCCCGAATTGGGAATCTGTGTCAAAACTTTGTGAGGAATTATGTGATCCTTACTAGCTGGAAGTAAGGGAGATGGGGCATGAAGTTATTTCTGGGAGTTGGACACATACCAAGTTTAGCTCAGTTCTGGGCATCTTTGAAATACCTATACAAACTTGTTCCTACATAGTAACTTGCAACTTTGAATGAGAATGTGCTTGCTTACAGCAACGTGCTATATGTTCTGAATGCCCGAATTGGGAATCTGTGTCAAAACTTTGTTAGGAATTATGTGATCCTTACTAGCTGGAAGTAAGGGAGATGGGGCATGAAGTTATTTCTAGGAGTTGGAGACATACAACGTTTAGCTCAGTTCTGGGCATCTTTGAAATACCTATACAAACTTGTTCCTACACAGTAACTTGCCACTTTGAATGAGAAAGTGCTTGCTTGCAGCAACGTGCTATATGATCTGAATGCCCGAATTGGGAATCTGTGTCAAAACTTTGTCAGGAATTATGTGATCCTTACTAGCTGGAAGTAAGGGAGATGGGGCATGAAGTTATTTCTGGGAGTTGGACACACACCAAGTTTAGCTCAGTTCTGGGCATCTTTGAAATACCTAAACTAACTTGTTCCTACATAGTAACTTGCCACTTTGAATGAGAATGTGCTTGCTTGCAGCAACGTGCTATATGTTCTGAATGCCCGAATTGGGAATCTGTGTCAAAACTTTGTTCGGAATTATGTGATCCTTACTAGATGGAAGTAAGGGAGATGGGGCATGAAGTTATTTCTAGGAGTTGGACACATACCAAGTTTAGCTCAGTTCTGGGCATCTTTGAAATACCTATACAAACTTGTTCCTACATAGTAACTTGCAACTTTGAATGAGAATGTGCTTGCTTACAGCAACGTGCTATATGTTCTGAATGCCCGAATTGGGAATCTGTGTCAAAACTTTGTTAGGAATTATGTGATCCTTACTAGCTGGAAGTAAGGGAGATGGGGCATGAAGTTATTTCTAGGAGTTGGATACATAATACGTTTAGCTCAGTTCTGGGCATCTTTGAAATACCTAAACTAACTTGTTCCTACATACTAACTTGCCACTTTGAATGAGAATGTGCTTGCTTACAGCAACGTGCTATATGATCTGAATGCCTGAATTGGGAATCTGTGTCAAAACTTTGTTCGGAATTATGTGATCCTTACTAGCTGGAAGTAAGGGAGATGGGGCATGAAATTATTTCTAGGAGTTGGACACATACCAAGTTTAGCTCAGTTCTGGGCATCTTTGAAATACCTATACAAACTTGTTCCTACATAGTAACTTGCCACTTTGAATGAGAATGTGCTTGCTTACAGCAACGTGCTATATGTTCTGAATGCCCGAATTGGGAATCTGTGTCAAAACTTTGTTAGGAATTATGTGATCCTTACTAGCTGGAAGTAAGGGAGATGGGGCATGAAGTTATTTCTAGGAGTTGGAGACATAATACGTTTAGCTCAGTTCTGGGCATCTTTGAAATACCTAAACTAACTTGTTCCTACATACTAACTTGCCACTTTGAATCAGAATGTGTTTGCTTACAGCAACGTGCTATATGATCTGAATGCCCGAATTGGGAATCTGTGTCAAAACTTTGTTAGGAATTATGTGATCCTTACTAGCTGGAAGTAAGGGAGATGGGGCATGAAGTTATTTCTAGGAGTTGGAGACATACAACGTTTAGCTCAGTTCTGGGCATCTTTGAAATACCTATACAAACTTGTTCCTACATAGTAACTTGCCACTTTGAATGAGAATGTGCTTGCTTGCAGCAACGTGCTATATGTTCTGAATGCCCGAATTGGGAATCTGTGTCAAAACTTTGTTCGGAATTATGTGATCCTTACTAGCTGGAAGTAAGGGAGATGGGGCATGAAGTTATTTCTAGGAGTTGGACACATACCAAGTTTAGCTCAGTTCTGGGCATCTTTGAAATACCTATACAAACTTGTTCCTACATAGTAACTTGCAACTTTGAATGAGAAGGTGCTTGCTTACAGCAACGTGCTATATGTTCTGAATGCCCGAATTGGGAATCTGTGTCAAAACTTTGTTAGGAATTATGTGATCCTTACTAGCTGGAAGTAAGGGAGATGGGGCATGAAGTTATTTCTAGGAGTTGGAGACATAAAACGTTTAGCTCAGTTCTGGGCATCTTTGAAATACCTAAACTAACTTGTTCCTACATAGTAACTTGCCACTTTGAATGAGAATGTGCTTGCTTACAGCAACGTGCTATATGATCTGAATGCCCGAATTGGGAATCTGTGTCAAAACTTTGTTAGGAATTATGTGATCCTTACTAGCTGGAAGTAAGGGAGATGGGGCATGAAGTTATTTCTAGGAGTTGGAGACATACAACGTTTAGCTCAGTTCTGGGCATCTTTGAAATACCTATACAAACTTGTTCCTACATAGTAACTTGCCACTTTGAATGAGAATGTGCTTGCTTGCAGCAACGTGCTATATGTTCTGAATGCCCGAATTGGGAATCTGTGTCAAAACTTGGTTCGGAATTATGTGATCCTTACTAGCTGGAAGTAAGGGAGATGGGGCATGAAGTTATTTCTAGGAGTTGGACACATACCAAGTTTAGCTCAGTTCTGGGCATCTTTGAAATACCTATACAAACTTGTTCCTACATAGTAACTTGCCAGTTTGAATGAGAATGTGCTTGCTTACAGCAACGTGCTATATGTTCTGAATGCCCGAATTGGGAATCTGTGTCAAAACTTTGTTAGGAATTATGTGATCCTTACTAGCTGGAAGTAAGGGAGATGGGGCATGAAGTTATTTCTAGGAGTTGGAGACATACAACGTTTAGCTCAGTTCTGGGCATCTTTGAAATACCTATACAAACTTGTTCCTACATAGTAACTTGCCACTTTGAATGAGAATGTGCTTGCTTGCAGCAACGTGCTATATGTTCTGAATGCCCGAATTGGGAATCTGTGTCAAAACTTTGTTCAGAATTATGTGATCCTTATTAGCTGGAAGTATAGGGAGATGGGGCATGAAGTTATTTCTGGGAGTTGGACACATACGAAGTTTAGCTCAGTTCTGGGCATCTTTGAAATACCTATACAAACTTGTTCCTACATAGTAACTTGCAACTTTGAATGAGAATGTGCTTGCTTACAGCAACGTGCTATATGTTCTGAATGCCCGAATTGGGAATCTGTGTCAAAACTTTGTTCGGAATTATGTGATCCTTACTAGCTGGAAGTAAGGGAGATGGGGCATGAAGTGATTTCTAGGAGTTGGAGACATACAACGTTTAGCTCAGTTCTGGGCATCTTTGAAATACCTATACAAACTTGTTCCTACATAGTAACTTGCCACTTTGAATGAGAATGTGTTTGCTTGCAGCAACGTGCTATATGTTCTGAATGCCCGAATTGGGAATCTGTGTCAAAACTTTGTTCGGAATTATGTGATCCTTATTAGCTGGAAGTAAGGGAGATGGGGCATGAAGTTATTTCTGGGAGTTGGACACATATCAAGATTAGCTCAGTTCTGGGCATCTTTGAAAGACCTATACAAACTTGTTCCTACATAGTAACTTGCAACTTTGAATGAGAATGTGCTTGCTTACAGCAACGTGCTATATGTTCTGAATGCCCGAATTGGGAATCTGTGTCAAAACTTTGTTAGGAATTATGTGATCCTTACTAGCTGGAAGTAAGGGAGATGGGGCATGAAGTTATTTCTAGGAGTTGGAGACATAAAACGTTTAGCTCAGTTCTGGGCATCTTTGAAATACCTAAACTAACTTGTTCCTACATAGTAACTTGCCAATTTGAATGAGAATGTGCTTGCTTACAGCAACGTGCTATATGTTCTGAATGCCCGAATTGGGAATCTGTGTCAAAACTTTGTGAGGAATTATGTGATCCTTACTAGCTGGAAGTAAGGGAGATGGGGCATGAAGTTATTTCTGGGAGTTGGACACATACCAAGTTTAGCTCAGTTCTGGGCATCTTTGAAATACCTATACAAACTTGTTCCTACATAGTAACTTGCCACTTTGAATGAGAATGTGCTTGCTTGCAGCAACGTGCTATATGTTCTGAATGCCCGAATTGGGAATCTGTGTCAAAACTTTGTTCGGAATTATGTGATCCTTACTAGCTGGAAGTAAGGGAGATGGGGCATGAAGTTATTTCTAGGAGTTGGACACATACCAAGTTTAGCTCAGTTCTGGGCATCTTTGAAATACCTATACAAACTTGTTCCTACATAGTAACTTGCCACTTTGAATGAGAATGTGCTTGCTTACAGCAACGTGCTATATGTTCTGAATGCCCGAATTGGGAATCTGTGTCAAAACTTTGTTAGGAATTATGTGATCCTTACTAGCTGGAAGTAAGGGAGATGGGGCATGAAGTTATTTCTAGGAGTTGGAGACATAAAACGTTTAGCTCAGTTCTGGGCATCTTTGAAATACCTAAACTAACTTGTTCCTACATAGTAACTTGCCACTTTGAATGAGAATGTGCTTGCTTACAGCAACGTGCTATATGATCTGCATGCCCGAATTGGGAATCTGTGTCAAAACTTTGTTAGGAATTATGTGATCCTTACTAGCTGGAAGTAAGGGAGATGGGGCATGAAGTTATTTCTAGGAGTTGGAGACATACAACGTTTAGCTCAGTTCTGGGCATCTTTGAAATACCTATACAAACTTGTTCCTACATAGTAACTTGCCACTTTGAATGAGAATGTGCTTGCTTACAGCAACGTGCTATATGTTCTGAATGCCCGAATTGGGAATCTGTGTCAAAACTTTGTTAGGAATTATGTGATCCTTACTAGCTGGAAGTAAGGGAGATGGGGCATGAAGTTATTTCTAGGACTTAGAGACATACAACGTTTAGCTCAGTTCTGAGCATCTTTGAAATACCTATACAAACTTGTTCCTACATAGTAACTTGCAACTTTGAATGAGAATGTGCTTGCTTGCAGCAACGTGCTATATGTTCTGAATGCCCGAATTGGGAATCTGTGTCAAAACTTTGTTCGGAATTATGTGATCCTTATTAGCTGGAAGTATAGGGAGATGGGGCATGAAGTTATTTCTGGGAGTTGGACACATACGAAGTTTAGCTCATTTCTGGGCATCTTTGAAATACCTATACAAACTTGTTCCTACATAGTAACTTGCCACTTTGAATGAGAATGTGCTTGCTTGCAGCAACGTGCTATATGTTCTGAATGCCCGAATTGGGAATCTGTGTCAAAACTTTGTTCGGAATTATGTGATCCTTATTAGCTGGAAGTAAGGGAGATGGGGCATGAAGTTATTTCTGGGAGTTGGACACATACCAAGTTTAGCTCAGTTCTGGGCATCTTTGAAAGACCTATACAAACTTGTTCCTACATAGTAACTTGCAACTTTGAATGAGAATGTGCTTGCTTACAGCAACGTGCTATATGTTCTGAATGCCCGAATTGGGAATCTGTGTCAAAACTTTGTTAGGAATTATGTGATCCTTACTAGCTGGAAGTAAGGGAGATGGGGCATGAAGTTATTTCTAGGAGTTGGAGACATAAAACGTTTAGCTCAGTTCTGGGCATCTTTGAAATACCTAAACTAACTTGTTCCTACATACTAACTTGCCACTTTGAATGAGAATGTGCTTGCTTACAGCAACGTGCTATATGATCTGAATGCCCGAATTGGGAATCTGTGTGAAAACTTTGTTAGGAATTATGTGATACTTACTAGCTGGAAGTAAGGGAGATGGGGCATGAATTTATTTCTAGGAGTTGGAGACATACAACGTTTAGCTCAGTTCTGGGCATCTTTGAAATACCTATACAAACTTGTTCCTACATAGTAACTTGCCACTTTGAATGAGAATGTGCTTGCTTGCAGCAACGTGCTATATGTTCTGAATGCCCGAATTGGGAATCTGTGTCAAAACTTTGTTCGTAATTATGTGATCCTTACTAGCTGGAAGTAAGGGAGATGGGGCATGAAGTTATTTCTAGGAGTTGGACACATACCAAGTTTAGCTCAGTTCTGGGCATCTTTGAAATACCTATACAAACTTGTTCCTACACAGTAACTTGCAACTTTGAATGAGAATGTGCTTGCTTACAGCAACGTGCTATATGTTCTGAATGCCCGAATTGGGAATCTGTGTCAAAACTTTGTTAGGAATTATGTGATCCTTACTAGCTGGAAGTAAGGGAGATGGGGCATGAAGTTATTTCTAGGAGTTGGAGACATACAACGTTTAGCTCAGTTCTGGGCATCTTTGAAATACCTATACAAACTTGTTCCTACACAGTAACTTGCCACTTTGAATGAGAAAGTGCTTGCTTGCAGCAACGTGCTATATGATCTGAATGCCCGAATTGGGAATCTGTGTCAAAACTTTGTCAGGAATTATGTGATCCTTACTAGCTGGAAGTAAGGGAGATGGGGCATGAAGTTATTTCTGGGAGTTGGACACACACCAAGTTTAGCTCAGTTCTGGGCATCTTTGAAATACCTAAACTAACTTGTTCCTACATAGTAACTTGCCACTTTGAATGAGAATGTGCTTGCTTGCAGCAACGTGCTATATGTTCTGAATGCCCGAATTGGGAATCTGTGTCAAAACTTTGTTCGGAATTATGTGATCCTTACTAGATGGAAGTAAGGGAGATGGGGCATGAAGTTATTTCTAGGAGTTGGACACATACCAAGTTTAGCTCAGTTCTGGGCATCTTTGAAATACCTATACAAACTTGTTCCTACATAGTAACTTGCAACTTTGAATGAGAATGTGCTTGCTTACAGCAACGTGCTATATGTTCTGAATGCCCGAATTGGGAATCTGTGTCAAAACTTTGTTAGGAATTATGTGATCCTTACTAGCTGGAAGTAAGGGAGATGGGGCATGAAGTTATTTCTAGGAGTTGGATACATAATACGTTTAGCTCAGTTCTGGGCATCTTTGAAATACCTAAACTAACTTGTTCCTACATACTAACTTGCCACTTTGAATGAGAATGTGCTTGCTTACAGCAACGTGCTATATGATCTGAATGCCCGAATTGGGAATCTGTGTCAAAACTTTGTTCGGAATTATGTGATCCTTACTAGCTGGAAGTAAGGGAGATGGGGCATGAAATTATTTCTAGGAGTTGGACACATACCAAGTTTAGCTCAGTTCTGGGCATCTTTGAAATACCTATACAAACTTGTTCCTACATAGTAACTTGCCACTTTGAATGAGAATGTGCTTGCTTACAGCAACGTGCTATATGTTCTGAATGCCCGAATTGGGAATCTGTGTCAAAACTTTGTTAGGAATTATGTGATCCTTCCTAGCTGGAAGTAAGGGAGATGGGGCATGAAGTTATTTCTAGGAGTTGGAGACATAATACGTTTAGCTCAGTTCTGGGCATCTTTGAAATACCTAAACTAACTTGTTCCTACATACTAACTTGCCACTTTGAATGAGAATGTGCTTGCTTACAGCAACGTGCTATATGATCTGAATGCCCGAATTGGGAATCTGTGTCAAAACTTTGTTAGGAATTATGTGATCCTTACTAGCTGGAAGTAAGGGAGATGGGGCATGAAGTTATTTCTAGGAGTTGGAGACATACAACGTTTAGCTCAGTTCTGGGCATCTTTGAAATACCTATACAAACTTGTTCCTACATAGTAACTTGCCACTTTGAATGAGAATGTGCTTGCTTGCAGCAACGTGCTATATGTTCTGAATGCCCGAATTGGGAATCTGTGTCAAAACTTTGTTCGGAATTATGTGATCCTTACTAGCTGGAAGTAAGGGAGATGGGGCATGAAGTTATTTCTAGGAGTTGGACACATACCAAGTTTAGCTCAGTTCTGGGCATCTTTGAAATACCTATACAAACTTGTTCCTACATAGTAACTTGCAACTTTGAATGAGAAGGTGCTTGCTTACAGCAACGTGCTATATGTTCTGAATGCCCGAATTGGGAATCTGTGTCAAAACTTTGTTAGGAATTATGTGATCCTTACTAGCTGGAAGTAAGGGAGATGGGGCATGAAGTTATTTCTAGGAGTTGGAGACATAAAACGTTTAGCTGAGTTCTGGGCATCTTTGAAATACCTAAACTAACTTGTTCCTACATAGTAACTTGCCACTTTGAATGAGAATGTGCTTGCTTACAGCAACGTGCTATATGATCTGAATGCCCGAATTGGGAATCTGTGTCAAAACTTGGTTCGGAATTATGTGATCCTTACTAGCTGGAAGTAAGGGAGATGGGGCATGAAGTTATTTCTAGGAGTTGGACACATACCAAGTTTAGCTCAGTTCTGGGCATCTTTGAAATACCTATACAAACTTGTTCCTACATAGTAACTTGCCAGTTTGAATGAGAATGTGCTTGCTTACAGCAACGTGCTATATGTTCTGAATGCCCGAATTGGGAATCTGTGTCAAAACTTTGTTAGGAATTATGTGATCCTTACTAGCTGGAAGTAAGGGAGATGGGGCATGAAGTTATTTCTAGGAGTTGGAGACATACAACGTTTAGCTCAGTTCTGGGCATCTTTGAAATACCTATACAAACTTGTTCGTACATAGTAACTTGCCACTTTGAATGAGAATGTGCTTGCTTGCAGCAACGTGCTATATGTTCTGAATGCCCGAATTGGGAATCTGTGTCAAAACTTTGTTCAGAATTATGTGATCCTTATTAGCTGGAAGTATAGGGAGATGGGCCATGAAGTTATTTCTGGGAGTTGGACACATACGAAGTTTAGCTCAGTTCTGGGCATCTTTGAAATACCTATACAAACTTGTTCCTACATAGTAACTTGCAACTTTGAATGAGAATGTGCTTGCTTACAGCAACGTGCTATATGTTCTGAATGCCCGAATTGGGAATCTGTGTCAAAACTTTGTTCGGAATTATGTGATCCTTACTAGCTGGAAGTAAGGGAGATGGGGCATGAAGTGATTTCTAGGAGTTGGAGACATACAACGTTTAGCTCAGTTCTGGGCATCTTTGAAATACCTATACAAACTTGTTCCTACATAGTAACTTGCCACTTTGAATGAGAATGTGCTTGCTTGCAGCAACGTGCTATATCTTCTGAATGCCCGAATTGGGAATCTGTGTCAAAACTTTGTTAGGAATTATGTGATCCTTACTAGCTGGAAGTAAGGGAGATGGGGCATGAAGTTATTTCTAGGAGTTGGATACATAATACGTTTAGCTCAGTTCTGGGCATCTTTGAAATACCTAAACTAACTTGTTCCTACATACTAACTTGCCACTTTGAATGAGAATGTGCTTGCTTACAGCAACGTGCTATATGATCTGAATGCCCGAATTGGGAATCTGTGTCAAAACTTTGTTCGGAATTATGTGATCCTTACTAGCTGGAAGTAAGGGAGATGGGGCATGAAATTATTTCTAGGAGTTGGACACATACCAAGTTTAGCTCAGTTCTGGGCATCTTTGAAATACCTATACAAACTTGTTCCTACATAGTAACTTGCCACTTTGAATGAGAATGTGCTTGCTTACAGCAACGTGCTATATGTTCTGAATGCCCGAATTGGGAATCTGTGTCAAAACTTTGTTAGGAATTATGTGATCCTTACTAGCTGGAAGTAAGGGAGATGGGGCATGAAGTTATTTCTAGGAGTTGGAGACATAATACGTTTAGCTCAGTTCTGGGCATCTTTGAAATACCTAAACTAACTTGTTCCTACATACTAACTTGCCACTTTGAATGAGAATGTGCTTGCTTACAGCAACGTGCTATATGATCTGAATGCCCGAATTGGGAATCTGTGTCAAAACTTTGTTAGGAATTATGTGATCCTTACTAGCTGGAAGTAAGGGAGATGGGGCATGAAGTTATTTCTAGGAGTTGGACACATACCAAGTTTAGCTCAGTTCTGGGCATCTTTGAAATACCTATACAAACTTGTTCCTACATAGTAACTTGCCACTTTGAATGAGAATGTGCTTGCTTGCAGCAACGTGCTATATGTTCTGAATGCCCGAATTGGGAATCTGTGTCAAAACTTTGTTCGGAATTATGTGATCCTTACTAGCTGGAAGTAAGGGAGATGGGGCATGAAGTTATTTCTAGGAGTTGGACACATACCAAGTTTAGCTCAGTTCTGGGCATCTTTGAAATACCTATACAAACTTGTTCCTACATAGTAACTTGCAACTTTGAATGAGAAGGTGCTTGCTTACAGCAACGTGCTATATGTTCTGAATGCCCGAATTGGGAATCTGTGTCAAAACTTTGTTAGGAATTATGTGATCCTTACTAGCTGGAAGTAAGGGAGATGGGGCATGAAGTTATTTCTAGGAGTTGGAGACATACAACGTTTAGCTCAGTTCTGGGCATCTTTGAAATACCTAAACTAACTTGTTCCTACATAGTAACTTGCCACTTTGAATGAGAATGTGCTTGCTTACAGCAACGTGCTATATGATCTGAATGCCCGAATTGGGAATCTGTGTCAAAACTTTGTTAGGAATTATGTGATCCTTACTAGCTGGAAGTAAGGGAGATGGGGCATGAAGTTATTTCTAGGAGTTGGAGACATACA
This sequence comes from Diceros bicornis minor, assembly GCF_020826845.1. Classification (NCBI taxonomy): domain Eukaryota; kingdom Metazoa; phylum Chordata; class Mammalia; order Perissodactyla; family Rhinocerotidae; genus Diceros; species Diceros bicornis. The sequence continues at coordinate 14,515,991 of NC_080780.1, forward strand.
ACGTTTAGCTCAGTTCTGGGCATCTTTGAAATACCTATACAAACTTGTTCCTACATAGTAACTTGCCACTTTGAATGAGAATGTGCTTGCTTGCAGCAACGTGCTATATGTTCTGAATGCCCGAATTGGGAATCTGTGTCAAAACTTGGTTCGGAATTATGTGATCCTTACTAGCTGGAAGTAAGGGAGATGGGGCATGAAGTTATTTCTAGGAGTTGGACACATACCAAGTTTAGCTCAGTTCTGGGCATCTTTGAAATACCTATACAAACTTGTTCCTACATAGTAACTTGCCACTTTGAATGAGAATGTGCTTGCTTACAGCAACGTGCTATATGTTCTGAATGCCCGAATTGGGAATCTGTGTCAAAACTTTGTTAGGAATTATGTGATGCTTACTAGCTGGAAGTAAGGGAGATGGGGCATGAAGTTATTTCTAGGAGTTGGAGACATACAACGTTTAGCTCAGTTCTGGGCATCTTTGAAATACCTATACAAACTTGTTCCTACATAGTAACTTGCCACTTTGAATGAGAATGTGCTTGCTTGCAGCAACGTGCTATATGTTCTGAATGCCCGAATTGGGAATCTGTGTCAAAACTTTGTTCGGAATTATGTGATCCTTATTAGCTGGAAGTATAGGGAGATGGGGCATGAAGTTATTTCTGGGAGTTGGACACATACGAAGTTTAGCTCAGTTCTGGGCATCTTTGAAATACCTATACAAACTTGTTCCTACATAGTAACTTGCAACTTTGAATGAGAATGTGCTTGCTTACAGCAACGTGCTATATGTTCTGAATGCCCGAATTGGGAATCTGTGTCAAAACTTTGTTCGGAATTATGTGATCCTTACTAGCTGGAAGTAAGGGAGATGGGGCATGAAGTGATTTCTAGGAGTTGGAGACATACAACGTTTAGCTCAGTTCTGGGCATCTTTGAAATACCTATACAAACTTGTTCCTACATAGTAACTTGCCACTTTGAATGAGAATGTGCTTGCTTGCAGCAACGTGCTATATGTTCTGAATGCCCGAATTGGGAATCTGTGTCAAAACTTTGTTAGGAATTATGTGATCCTTACTAGCTGGAAGTAAGGGAGATGGGGCATGAAGTTATTTCTAGGAGTTGGAGACATAAAACGTTTAGCTCAGTTCTGGGCATCTTTGAAATACCTAAACTAACTTGTTCCTACATAGTAACTTGCCACTTTGAATGAGAATGTGCTTGCTTACAGCAACGTGCTATATGATCTGCATGCCCGAATTGGGAATCTGTGTCAAAACTTTGTTAGGAATTATGTGATCCTTACTAGCTGGAAGTAAGGGAGATGGGGCATGAAGTTATTTCTAGGAGTTGGAGACATACAACGTTTAGCTCAGTTCTGGGCATCTTTGAAATACCTATACAAACTTGTTCCTACATAGTAACTTGCCACTTTGAATGAGAATGTGCTTGCTTACAGCAACGTGCTATATGTTCTGAATGCCCGAATTGGGAATCTGTGTCAAAACTTTGTTAGGAATTATGTGATCCTTACTAGCTGGAAGTAAGGGAGATGGGGCATGAAGTTATTTCTAGGAGTTAGAGACATACAACGTTTAGCTCAGTTCTGAGCATCTTTGAAATACCTATACAAACTTGTTCCTACATAGTAACTTGCAACTTTGAATGAGAATGTGCTTGCTTGCAGCAACGTGCTATATGTTCTGAATGCCCGAATTGGGAATCTGTGTCAAAACTTTGTTCGGAATTATGTGATCCTTATTAGCTGGAAGTATAGGGAGATGGGGCATGAAGTTATTTCTGGGAGTTGGACACATACGAAGTTTAGCTCATTTCTGGGCATCTTTGAAATACCTATACAAACTTGTTCCTACATAGTAACTTGCCACTTTGAATGAGAATGTGCTTGCTTGCAGCAACGTGCTATATGTTCTGAATGCCCGAATTGGGAATCTGTGTCAAAACTTTGTTCGGAATTATGTGATCCTTATTAGCTGGAAGTAAGGGAGATGGGGCATGAAGTTATTTCTGGGAGTTGGACACATACCAAGTTTAGCTCAGTTCTGGGCATCTTTGAAAGACCTATACAAACTTGTTCCTACATAGTAACTTGCAACTTTGAATGAGAATGTGCTTGCTTACAGCAACGTGCTATATGTTCTGAATGCCCGAATTGGGAATCTGTGTCAAAACTTTGTTAGGAATTATGTGATCCTTACTAGCTGGAAGTAAGGGAGATGGGGCATGAAGTTATTTCTAGGAGTTGGAGACATAAAACGTTTAGCTCAGTTCTGGGCATCTTTGAAATACCTAAACTAACTTGTTCCTACATACTAACTTGCCACTTTGAATGAGAATGTGCTTGCTTACAGCAACGTGCTATATGATCTGAATGCCCGAATTGGGAATCTGTGTGAAAACTTTGTTAGGAATTATGTGATACTTACTAGCTGGAAGTAAGGGAGATGGGGCATGAATTTATTTCTTGGAGTTGGAGACATACAACGTTTAGCTCAGTTCTGGGCATCTTTGAAATACCTATACAAACTTGTTCCTACATAGTAACTTGCCACTTTGAATGAGAATGTGCTTGCTTGCAGCAACGTGCTATATGTTCTGAATGCCCGAATTGGGAATCTGTGTCAAAACTTTGTTCGTAATTATGTGATCCTTACTAGCTGGAAGTAAGGGAGATGGGGCATGAAGTTATTTCTAGGAGTTGGACACATACCAAGTTTAGCTCAGTTCTGGGCATCTTTGAAATACCTATACAAACTTGTTCCTACACAGTAACTTGCAACTTTGAATGAGAATGTGCTTGCTTACAGCAACGTGCTATATGTTCTGAATGCCCGAATTGGGAATCTGTGTCAAAACTTTGTTAGGAATTATGTGATCCTTACTAGCTGGAAGTAAGGGAGATGGGGCATGAAGTTATTTCTAGGAGTTGGAGACATACAACGTTTAGCTCAGTTCTGGGCATCTTTGAAATACCTATACAAACTTGTTCCTACACAGTAACTTGCCACTTTGAATGAGAAAGTGCTTGCTTGCAGCAACGTGCTATATGATCTGAATGCCCGAATTGGGAATCTGTGTCAAAACTTTGTCAGGAATTATGTGATCCTTACTAGCTGGAAGTAAGGGAGATGGGGCATGAAGTTATTTCTGGGAGTTGGACACACACCAAGTTTAGCTCAGTTCTGGGCATCTTTGAAATACCTAAACTAACTTGTTCCTACATAGTAACTTGCCACTTTGAATGAGAATGTGCTTGCTTGCAGCAACGTGCTATATGTTCTGAATGCCCGAATTGGGAATCTGTGTCAAAACTTTGTTCGGAATTATGTGATCCTTACTAGATGGAAGTAAGGGAGATGGGGCATGAAGTTATTTCTAGGAGTTGGACACATACCAAGTTTAGCTCAGTTCTGGGCATCTTTGAAATACCTATACAAACTTGTTCCTACATAGTAACTTGCAACTTTGAATGAGAATGTGCTTGCTTACAGCAACGTGCTATATGTTCTGAATGCCCGAATTGGGAATCTGTGTCAAAACTTTGTTAGGAATTATGTGATCCTTACTAGCTGGAAGTAAGGGAGATGGGGCATGAAGTTATTTCTAGGAGTTGGATACATAATACGTTTAGCTCAGTTCTGGGCATCTTTGAAATACCTAAACTAACTTGTTCCTACATACTAACTTGCCACTTTGAATGAGAATGTGCTTGCTTACAGCAACGTGCTATATGATCTGAATGCCCGAATTGGGAATCTGTGTCAAAACTTTGTTCGGAATTATGTGATCCTTACTAGCTGGAAGTAAGGGAGATGGGGCATGAAATTATTTCTAGGAGTTGGACACATACCAAGTTTAGCTCAGTTCTGGGCATCTTTGAAATACCTATACAAACTTGTTCCTACATAGTAACTTGCCACTTTGAATGAGAATGTGCTTGCTTACAGCAACGTGCTATATGTTCTGAATGCCCGAATTGGGAATCTGTGTCAAAACTTTGTTAGGAATTATGTGATCCTTCCTAGCTGGAAGTAAGGGAGATGGGGCATGAAGTTATTTCTAGGAGTTGGAGACATAATACGTTTAGCTCAGTTCTGGGCATCTTTGAAATACCTAAACTAACTTGTTCCTACATACTAACTTGCCACTTTGAATGAGAATGTGCTTGCTTACAGCAACGTGCTATATGATCTGAATGCCCGAATTGGGAATCTGTGTCAAAACTTTGTTAGGAATTATGTGATCCTTACTAGCTGGAAGTAAGGGAGATGGGGCATGAAGTTATTTCTAGGAGTTGGAGACATACAACGTTTAGCTCAGTTCTGGGCATCTTTGAAATACCTATACAAACTTGTTCCTACATAGTAACTTGCCACTTTGAATGAGAATGTGCTTGCTTGCAGCAACGTGCTATATGTTCTGAATGCCCGAATTGGGAATCTGTGTCAAAACTTTGTTCGGAATTATGTGATCCTTACTAGCTGGAAGTAAGGGAGATGGGGCATGAAGTTATTTCTAGGAGTTGGACACATACCAAGTTTAGCTCAGTTCTGGGCATCTTTGAAATACCTATACAAACTTGTTCCTACATAGTAACTTGCAACTTTGAATGAGAAGGTGCTTGCTTACAGCAACGTGCTATATGTTCTGAATGCCCGAATTGGGAATCTGTGTCAAAACTTTGTTAGGAATTATGTGATCCTTACTAGCTGGAAGTAAGGGAGATGGGGCATGAAGTTATTTCTAGGAGTTGGAGACATAAAACGTTTAGCTCAGTTCTGGGCATCTTTGAAATACCTAAACTAACTTGTTCCTACATAGTAACTTGCCACTTTGAATGAGAATGTGCTTGCTTACAGCAACGTGCTATATGATCTGAATGCCCGAATTGGGAATCTGTGTCAAAACTTTGTTAGGAATTATGTGATCCTTACTAGCTGGAAGTAAGGGAGATGGGGCATGAAGTTATTTCTAGGAGTTGGAGACATACAACGTTTAGCTCAGTTCTGGGCATCTTTGAAATACCTATACAAACTTGTTCCTACATAGTAACTTGCCACTTTGAATGAGAATGTGCTTGCTTGCAGCAACGTGCTATATGTTCTGAATGCCCGAATTGGGAATCTGTGTCAAAACTTGGTTCGGAATTATGTGATCCTTACTAGCTGGAAGTAAGGGAGATGGGGCATGAAGTTATTTCTAGGAGTTGGACACATACCAAGTTTAGCTCAGTTCTGGGCATCTTTGAAATACCTATACAAACTTGTTCCTACATAGTAACTTGCCAGTTTGAATGAGAATGTGCTTGCTTACAGCAACGTGCTATATGTTCTGAATGCCCGAATTGGGAATCTGTGTCAAAACTTTGTTAGGAATTATGTGATCCTTACTAGCTGGAAGTAAGGGAGATGGGGCATGAAGTTATTTCTAGGAGTTGGAGACATACAACGTTTAGCTCAGTTCTGGGCATCTTTGAAATACCTATACAAACTTGTTCGTACATAGTAACTTGCCACTTTGAATGAGAATGTGCTTGCTTGCAGCAACGTGCTATATGTTCTGAATGCCCGAATTGGGAATCTGTGTCAAAACTTTGTTCAGAATTATGTGATCCTTATTAGCTGGAAGTATAGGGAGATGGGCCATGAAGTTATTTCTGGGAGTTGGACACATACGAAGTTTAGCTCAGTTCTGGGCATCTTTGAAATACCTATACAAACTTGTTCCTACATAGTAACTTGCAACTTTGAATGAGAATGTGCTTGCTTACAGCAACGTGCTATATGTTCTGAATGCCCGAATTGGGAATCTGTGTCAAAACTTTGTTCGGAATTATGTGATCCTTACTAGCTGGAAGTAAGGGAGATGGGGCATGAAGTGATTTCTAGGAGTTGGAGACATACAACGTTTAGCTCAGTTCTGGGCATCTTTGAAATACCTATACAAACTTGTTCCTACATAGTAACTTGCCACTTTGAATGAGAATGTGCTTGCTTGCAGCAACGTGCTATATGTTCTGAATGCCCGAATTGGGAATCTGTGTCAAAACTTTGTTAGGAATTATGTGATCCTTACTAGCTGGAAGTTAGGGAGATGGGGCATGAAGTTATTTCTAGGAGTTGGATACATAATACGTTTAGCTCAGTTCTGGGCATCTTTGAAATACCTAAACTAACTTGTTCCTACATACTAACTTGCCACTTTGAATGAGAATGTGCTTGCTTACAGCAACGTGCTATATGATCTGAATGCCCGAATTGGGAATCTGTGTCAAAACTTTGTTCGGAATTATGTGATCCTTACTAGCTGGAAGTAAGGGAGATGGGGCATGAAATTATTTCTAGGAGTTGGACACATACCAAGTTTAGCTCAGTTCTGGGCATCTTTGAACTACCTATACAAACTTGTTCCTACATAGTAACTTGCCACTTTGAATGAGAATGTGCTTGCTTACAGCAACGTGCTATATGTTCTGAATGCCCGAATTGGGAATCTGTGTCAAAACTTTGTTAGGAATTATGTGATCCTTACTAGCTGGAAGTAAGGGAGATGGGGCATGAAGTTATTTCTAGGAGTTGGAGACATAATACGTTTAGCTCAGTTCTGGGCATCTTTGAAATACCTAAACTAACTTGTTCCTACATACTAACTTGCCACTTTGAATGAGAATGTGCTTGCTTACAGCAACGTGCTACATGATCTGAATGCCCGAATTGGGAATCTGTGTCAAAACTTTGTTAGGAATTATGTGATCCTTACTAGCTGGAAGTAAGGGAGATGGGGCATGAAGTTATTTCTAGGAGTTGGACACATACCAAGTTTAGCTCAGTTCTGGGCATCTTTGAAATACCTATACAAACTTGTTCCTACATAGTAACTTGCCACTTTGAATGAGAATGTGCTTGCTTGCAGCAACGTGCTATATGTTCTGAATGCCCGAATTGGGAATCTGTGTCAAAACTTTGTTCGGAATTATGTGATCCTTACTAGCTGGAAGTAAGGGAGATGGGGCATGAAGTTATTTCTAGGAGTTGGACACATACCAAGTTTAGCTCAGTTCTGGGCATCTTTGAAATACCTATACAAACTTGTTCCTACATAGTAACTTGCAACTTTGAATGAGAAGGTGCTTGCTTACAGCAACGTGCTATATGTTCTGAATGCCCGAATTGGGAATCTGTGTCAAAACTTTGTTAGGAATTATGTGATCCTTACTAGCTGGAAGTAAGGGAGATGGGGCATGAAGTTATTTCTAGGAGTTGGAGACATACAACGTTTAGCTCAGTTCTGGGCATCTTTGAAATACCTAAACTAACTTGTTCCTACATAGTAACTTGCCACTTTGAATGAGAATGTGCTTGCTTACAGCAACGTGCTATATGATCTGAATGCCCGAATTGGGAATCTGTGTCAAAACTTTGTTAGGAATTATGTGATCCTTACTAGCTGGAAGTAAGGGAGATGGGGCATGAAGTTATTTCTAGGAGTTGGAGACATACAACGTTTAGCTCAGTTCTGGGCATCTTTGAAATACCTATACAAACTTGTTCCTACATAGTAACTTGCCACTTTGAATGAGAATGTGCTTGCTTGCAGCAACGTGCTATATGTTCTGAATGCCCGAATTGGGAATCTGTGTCAAAACTTGGTTCGGAATTATGTGATCCTTACTAGCTGGAAGTAAGGGAGATGGGGCATGAAGTTATTTCTAGGAGTTGGACACATACCAAGTTTAGCTCAGTTCTGGGCATCTTTGAAATACCTATACAAACTTGTTCCTACATAGTAACTTGCCACTTTGAATGAGAATGTGCTTGCTTACAGCAACGTGCTATATGTTCTGAATGCCCGAATTGGGAATCTGTGTCAAAACTTTGTTAGGAATTATGTGATGCTTACTAGCTGGAAGTAAGGGAGATGGGGCATGAAGTTATTTCTAGGAGTTGGAGACATAAAACGTTTAGCTCAGTTCTGGGCATCTTTGAAATACCTATACAAACTTGTTCCTACATAGTAACTTGCCACTTTGAATGAGAATGTGCTTGCTTGCAGCAACGTGCTATATGTTCTGAATGCCCGAATTGGGAATCTGTGTCAAAACTTTGTTCGGAATTATGTGATCCTTATTAGCTGGAAGTATAGGGAGATGGGGCATGAAGTTATTTCTGGGAGTTGGACACATACGAAGTTTAGCTCAGTTCTGGGCATCTTTGAAATACCTATACAAACTTGTTCCTACATAGTAACTTGCAACTTTGAATGAGAATGTGCTTGCTTACAGCAACGTGCTATATGTTCTGAATGCCCGAATTGGGAATCTGTGTCAAAACTTTGTTCGGAATTATGTGATCCTTACTAGCTGGAAGTAAGGGAGATGGGGCATGAAGTGATTTCTAGGAGTTGGAGACATACAACGTTTAGCTCAGTTCTGGGCATCTTTGAAATACCTATACAAACTTGTTCCTACATAGTAACTTGCCACTTTGAATGAGAATGTGCTTGCTTGCAGCAACGTGCTATATGTTCTGAATGCCCGAATTGGGAATCTGTGTCAAAACTTTGTTCGGAATTATGTGATCCTTATTAGCTGGAAGTAAGGGAGATGGGGCATGAAGTTATTTCTGGGAGTTGGACACATACCAAGATTAGCTCAGTTCTGGGCATCTTTGAAAGACCTATACAAACTTGTTCCTACATAGTAACTTGCAACTTTGAATGAGAATGTGCTTGCTTACAGCAACGTGCTATATGTTCTGAATGCCCCAATTGGGAATCTGTGTCAAAACTTTGTTAGGAATTATGTGATCCTTACTAGCTGGAAGTAAGGGAGATGGGGCATGAAGTTATTTCTAGGAGTTGGAGACATAAAACGTTTAGCTCAGTTCTGGGCATCTTTGAAATACCTAAACTAACTTGTTCCTACATAGTAACTTGCCACTTTGAATGAGAATGTGCTTGCTTACAGCAACGTGCTATATGATCTGAATGCCCGAATTGGGAATCTGTGTGAAAACTTTGTTAGGAATTATGTGATCCTTACTAGCTGGAAGTAAGGGAGATGGGGCATGAATTTATTTCTAGGAGTTGGAGACATACAACGTTTAGCTCAGTTCTGGGCATCTTTGAAATACCTATACAAACTTGTTCCTACATAGTAACTTGCCACTTTGAATGAGAATGTGCTTGCTTGCAGCAACGTGCTATATGTTCTGAATGCCCGAATTGGGAATCTGTGTCAAAACTTTGTTCGGAATTATGTGATCCTTACTAGCTGGAAGTAAGGGAGATGGGGCATGAAGTTATTTCTAGGAGTTGGACACATACCAAGTTTAGCTCAGTTCTGGGCATCTTTGAAATACCTATACAAACTTGTTCCTACACAGTAACTTGCAACTTTGAATGAGAATGTGCTTGCTTACAGCAACGTGCTATATGTTCTGAATGCCCGAATTGGGAATCTGTGTCAAAACTTTGTTAGGAATTATGTGATCCTTACTAGCTGGAAGTAAGGGAGATGGGGCATGAAGTTATTTCTAGGAGTTGGAGACATAAAACGTTTAGCTCAGTTCTGGGCATCTTTGAAATACCTAAACTAACTTGTTCCTACATACTAACTTGCCACTTTGAATGAGAATGTGCTTGCTTACAGCAACGTGCTATATGATCTGAATGCCCGAATTGGGAATCTGTGTGAAAACTTTGTTAGGAATTATGTGATCCTTACTAGCTGGAAGTAAGGGAGATGGGGCATGAATTTATTTCTAGGAGTTGGAGACATACAACGTTTAGCTCAGTTCTGGGCATCTTTGAAATACCTATACAAACTTGTTCCTACATAGTAACTTGCCACTTTGAATGAGAATGTGCTTGCTTGCAGCAACGTGCTATATGTTCTGAATGCCCGAATTGGGAATCTGTGTCAAAACTTTGTTCGTAATTATGTGATCCTTACTAGCTGGAAGTAAGGGAGATGGGGCATGAAGTTATTTCTAGGAGTTGGACACATACCAAGTTTAGCTCAGTTCTGGGCATCTTTGAAATACCTATACAAACTTGTTCCTACACAGTAACTTGCAACTTTGAATGAGAATGTGCTTGCTTACAGCAACGTGCTATATGTTCTGAATGCCCGAATTGGGAATCTGTGTCAAAACTTTGTTAGGAATTATGTGATCCTTACTAGCTGGAAGTAAGGGAGATGGGGCATGAAGTTATTTCTAGGAGTTGGAGACATACAACGTTTAGCTCAGTTCTGGGCATCTTTGAAATACCTATACAAACTTGTTCCTACACAGTAACTTGCCACTTTGAATGAGAAAGTGCTTGCTTGCAGCAACGTGCTATATGTTCTGAATGCCAGAATAGGGAATCTGTGTCAAAACTTTGTTCGGAATTATGTGATCCTTACTAGCTGGAAGTAAGGGAGATGGGGCATGATGTTATTTCCAGGAGTTGGACACACACCAAGTTTAGCTCAGTTCTGGGCATCTTTGAAATACCTATACAAACTTGTTCCTACACAGTAACATGCAACTTTGAATGAGAATGTGCTTGCTTACAGCAACGTGCTATATGTTCTGAATGCCCGAATTGGGAATCTGTGTCAAAACATTGTTAGGAATTATGTGATCCTTACTAGCTGGAAGTAAGCGAGATGGGGCATGAAGTTATTTCTGGGAGTTGGACACATACCAAGTTTAGCTCAGTTCTGGGCATCTTTGAAATACCTATACAAACTTGTTCCTACATAGTAACTTGCAACTTTGAATGAGAATGTGCTTGCTTACAGCAACGTGCTATATGTTCTGAATGCCCGAATTGGGAATCTGTGTCAAAACTTTGTTAGGAATTATGTGATCCTTACTAGATGGAAGTAAGGGAGCTGGGGCATGAAGTGATTTCTAGGAGTTGGAGACATAAAACGTTTAGCTCAGTTCTGGGCATCTTTGAAATACCTAAACTAACTTGTTCCTACATAGTAACTTGCCACTTTGAATGAGAATGTGCTTGCTTACAGCAACGTGCTATATGATCTGAATGCCCGAATTGGGAATCTGTGTCAAAACTTTGTCAGGAATTATGTGATCCTTACTAGCTGGAAGTAAGGGAGATGGGGCATGAAGTTATTTCTGGGAGTTGGACACACACCAAGTTTAGCTCAGTTCTGGGCATCTTTGAAATACCTAAACTAACTTGGTCCTACATAGTAACTTGCCACTTTGAATGAGAATGTGCTTGCTTGCAGCAACGTGCTATATGTTCTGAATGCCCGAATTGGGAATCTGTGTCAAAACTTTGTTCGGAATTATGTGATCCTTACTAGATGGAAGTAAGGGAGATGGGGCATGAAGTTATTTCTAGGAGTTGGACACATACCAAGTTTAGCTCAGTTCTGGGCATCTTTGAAATACCTATACAAACTTGTTCCTACATAGTAACTTGCAACTTTGAATGAGAAGGTGCTTGCTTACAGCAACGTGCTATATGTTCTGAATGCCCGAATTGGGAATCTGTGTGAAAACTTTGTTAGGAATTATGTGATCCTTACTAGCTGGAAGTAAGGGAGATGGGGCATGAAGTTATTTCTAGGAGTTGGAGACATACAACGTTTAGCTCAGTTCTGGGCATCTTTGAAATACCTATACAAACTTGTTCCTACATAGTAACTTGCCACTTTGAATGAGAATGTGCTTGCTTGCAGCAACGTGCTATATGTTCTGAATGCCCGAATTGGGAATCTGTGTCAAAACTTGGTTCGGAATTATGTGATCCTTACTAGCTGGAAGTAAGGGAGATGGGGCATGAAGTTATTTCTAGGAGTTGGACACATACCAAGTTTAGCTCAGTTCTGGGCATCTTTGAAATACCTAAACTAACTTGTTCCTACATAGTAACTTGCCACTTTGAATGAGAATGTGCTTGCTTACAGCAACGTGCTATATGATCTGAATGCCCGAATTGGGAATCTCTGTCAAAACTTTGTTGGGAATTATGTGATCCTTACTAGCTGGAAGTAAGGGAGATGGGGCATGAAGTTATTTCTAGGAGTTGGAGACATACAACGTTTAGCTCAGTTCTGGGCATCTTTGAAATACCTATACAAACTTGTTCCTACATAGTAACTTGCCACTTTGAATGAGAATGTGCTTGCTTGCAGCAACGTGCTATATGTTCTGAATGCCCGAATTGGGAATCTGTGTCAAAACTTGGTTCGGAATTATGTGATCCTTACTAGCTGGAAGTAAGGGAGATGGGGCATGAAGTTATTTCTAGGAGTTGGACACATACCAAGTTTAGCTCAGTTCTGGGCATCTTTGAAATACCTATACAAACTTGTTCCTACATAGTAACTTGCCAGTTTGAATGAGAATGTGCTTGCTTACAGCAACGTGCTATATGTTCTGAATGCCCGAATTGGGAATCTGTGTCAAAACTTTGTTAGGAATTATGTGATCCTTACTAGCTGGAAGTAAGGGAGATGGGGCATGAAGTTATTTCTAGGAGTTGGAGACATACAACGTTTAGCTCAGTTCTGGGCATCTTTGAAATACCTATACAAACTTGTTCCTACATAGTAACTTGCAACTTTGAATGAGAATGTGCTTGCTTGCAGCAACGTGCTATATGTTCTGAATGCCCGAATTGGGAATCTGTGTCAAAACTTTGTTCGGAATTATGTGATCCTTATTAGCTGGAAGTATAGGGAGATGGGGCATGAAGTTATTTCTGGGAGTTGGACACATACGAAGTTTAGCTCAGTTCTGGGCATCTTTGAAATACCTATACAAACTTGTTCCTACATAGTAACTTGCAACTTTGAATGAGAATGTGCTTGCTTACAGCAACGTGCTATATGTTCTGAATGCCCGAATTGGGAATCTGTGTCAAAACTTTGTTAGGAATTATGTGATCCTTACTAGCTGGAAGTAAGGGAGATGGGGCATGAAGTGATTTCTAGGAGTTGGAGACATACAACGTTTAGCTCAGTTCTGGGCATCTTTGAAATACCTATACAAACTTGTTCCTACATAGTAACTTGCCACTTTGAATGAGAATGTGCTTGCTTGCAGCAACGTGCTATATGTTCTGAATGCCCGAATTGGGAATCTGTGTCAAAACTTTGTTCGGAATTATGTGATCCTTATTAGCTGGAAGTAAGGGAGATGGGGCATGAAGTTATTTCTGGGAGTTGGACACATACCAAGATTAGCTCAGTTCTGGGCATCTTTGAAAGACCTATACAAACTTGTTCCTACATAGTAACTTGCAACTTTGAATGAGAATGTGCTTGCTTACAGCAACGTGCTATATGTTCTGAATGCCCGAATTGGGAATCTGTGTCAAAACTTTGTTAGGAATTATGTGATCCTTACTAGCTGGAAGTAAGGGAGATGGGGCATGAAGTTATTTCTAGGAGTTGGAGACATAAAACGTTTAGCTCAGTTCTGGGCATCTTTGAAATACCTAAACTAACTTGTTCCTACATAGTAACTTGCCACTTTGAATGAGAATGTGCTTGCTTACAGCAACGTGCTATATGATCTGAATGCCCGAATTGGGAATCTCTGTCAAAACTTTGTTAGGAATTATGTGATCCTTACTAGCTGGAAGTAAGGGAGATGGGGCATGAAGTTATTTCTAGGAGTTGGAGACATACAACGTTTAGCTCAGTTCTGGGCATCTTTGAAATACCTATACAAACTTGTTCCTACATAGTAACTTGCCACTTTGAATGAGAATGTGCTTGCTTGCAGCAACGTGCTATATGTTCTGAATGCCCGAATTGGGAATCTGTGTCAAAACTTGGTTCGGAATTATGTGATCCTTACTAGCTGGAAGTAAGGGAGATGGGGCATGAAGTTATTTCTAGGAGTTGGACACATACCAAGTTTAGCTCAGTTCTGGGCATCTTTGAAATACCTATACAAACTTGTTCCTACATAGTAACTTGCCAGTTTGAATGAGAATGTGCTTGCTTACAGCAACGTGCTATATGTTCTGAATGCCCGAATTGGGAATCTGTGTCAAAACTTTGTTAGGAATTATGTGATCCTTACTAGCTGGAAGTAAGGGAGATGGGGCATGAAGTTATTTCTAGGAGTTGGAGACATACAACGTTTAGCTCAGTTCTGGGCATCTTTGAAATACCTATACAAACTTGTTCCTACATAGTAACTTGCAACTTTGAATGAGAATGTGCTTGCTTGCAGCAACGTGCTATATGTTCTGAATGCCCGAATTGGGAATCTGTGTCAAAACTTTGTTCGGAATTATGTGATCCTTATTAGCTGGAAGTATAGGGAGATGGGGCATGAAGTTATTTCTGGGAGTTGGACACATACGAAGTTTAGCTCAGTTCTGGGCATCTTTGAAATACCTATACAAACTTGTTCCTACATAGTAACTTGCAACTTTGAATGAGAATGTGCTTGCTTACAGCAACGTGCTATATGTTCTGAATGCCCGAATTGGGAATCTGTGTCAAAACTTTGTTAGGAATTATGTGATCCTTACTAGCTGGAAGTAAGGGAGATGGGGCATGAAGTGATTTCTAGGAGTTGGAGACATACAACGTTTAGCTCAGTTCTGGGCATCTTTGAAATACCTATACAAACTTGTTCCTACATAGTAACTTGCCACTTTGAATGAGAATGTGCTTGCTTGCAGCAACGTGCTATATGTTCTGAATGCCCGAATTGGGAATCTGTGTCAAAACTTTGTTCGGAATTATGTGATCCTTATTAGCTGGAAGTAAGGGAGATGGGGCATGAAGTTATTTCTGGGAGTGGGACACATACCAAGATTAGCTCAGTTCTGGGCATCTTTGAAAGACCTATACAAACTTGTTCCTACATAGTAACTTGCAACTTTGAATGAGAATGTGCTTGCTTACAGCAACGTGCTATATGTTCTGAATGCCCGAATTGGGAATCTGTGTCAAAACTTTGTTAGGAATTATGTGATCCTTACTAGCTGGAAGTAAGGGAGATGGGGCATGAAGTTATTTCTAGGAGTTGGAGACATAAAACGTTTAGCTCAGTTCTGGGCATCTTTGAAATACCTAAACTAACTTGTTCCTACATAGTAACTTGCCACTTTGAATGAGAATGTGCTTGCTTACAGCAACGTGCTATATGATCTGAATGCCCGAATTGGGAATCTGTGTGAAAACTTTGTTCGGAATTATGTGATCCTTACTAGCTGGAAGTAAGGGAGATGGGGCATGAATTTATTTCTAGGAGTTGGAGACACACAACGTTTAGCTCAGTTCTGGGCATCTTTGAAATACCTATACAAACTTGTTCCTACATAGTAACTTGCCACTTTGAATGAGAATGTGCTTGCTTGCAGCAACGTGCTATAAGTTCTGAATGCCCGAATTGGGAATCTGTGTCAAATCTTTGTTCGGAATTATGTGATCCTTACTAGCTGGAAGTAAGGGAGATGGGGCATGAAGTTATTTCTAGGAGTTGGAGACATACAACGTTTAGCTCAGTTCTGGGCATCTTTGAAATACCTATACAAACTTGTTCCTACATAGTAACTTGCAACTTTGAATGAGAATGTGCTTGCTTGCAGCAACGTGCTATATGTTCTGAATGCCCGAATTGGGAATCTGTGTCAAAACTTTGTTAGGAATTATGTGATCCTTACTAGCTGGAAGTAAGGGAGATGGGGCATGAAGTTATTTCTAGGAGTTGGAGACATAAAACGTTTAGCTCAGTTCTGGGCATCTTTGAAATACCTAAACTCACTTTTTCCTACATACTAACTTGCCACTTTGAATGAGAATGTGCTTGCTTACAGCAACGTGCTATATGATCTGAATGCCCGAATTGGGAATCTGTGTGAAAACTTTGTTAGGAATTATGTGATCCTTACTAGCTGGAAGTAAGGGAGATGGGGCATGAATTTATTTCTAGGAGTTGGAGACATACAACGTTTAGCTCAGTTCTGGGCATCTTTGAAATACCTATACAAACTTGTTCCTACATAGTAACTTGCCACTTTGAATGAGAATGTGCTTGCTTGCAGCAACGTGCTATATGTTCTGAATGCCCGAATTGGGAATCTGTGTCAAAACTTTGTTCGTAATTATGTGATCCTTACTAGCTGGAAGTAAGGGAGATGGGGCATGAAGTTATTTCTAGGAGTTGGACACATACCAAGTTTAGCTCAGTTCTGGGCATCTTTGAAATACCTATACAAACTTGTTCCTACACAGTAACTTGCAACTTTGAATGAGAATGTGCTTGCTTACAGCAACGTGCTATATGTTCTGAATGCCCGAATTGGGAATCTGTGTCAAAACTTTGTTAGGAATTATGTGATCCTTACTAGCTGGAAGTAAGGGAGATGGGGCATGAAGTTATTTCTAGGAGTTGGAGACATACAACGTTTAGCTCAGTTCTGGGCATCTTTGAAATACCTATACAAACTTGTTCCTACACAGTAACTTGCCACTTTGAATGAGAAAGTGCTTGCTTGCAGCAACGTGCTATATGTTCTGAATGCCAGAATAGGGAATCTGTGTCAAAACTTTGTTCGGAATTATGTGATCCTTACTAGCTGGAAGTAAGGGAGATGGGGCATGAAGTTATTTCTAGGAGTTGGACACACACCAAGTTTAGCTCAGTTCTGGGCATCTTTGAAATACCTATACAAACTTGTTCCTACACAGTAACTTGCCACTTTGAATGAGAATGTGCTTGCTTACAGCAACGTGCTATATGTTCTGAATGCCCGAATTGGGAATCTGTGTCAAAACATTGTTAGGAATTATGTGATCCTTACTAGCTGGAAGTAAGGGAGATGGGGCATGAAGTTATTTCTGGGAGTTGGACACATACCAAGTTTAGCTCAGTTCTGGGCATCTTTGAAATACCTATACAAACTTGTTCCTACACAGTAACTTGCAACTTTGAATGAGAATGTGCTTGCTTACAGCAACGTGCTATATGTTCTGAATGCCCGAATTGGGAATCTGTGTCAAAACTTTGTTAGGAATTATGTGATCCTTACTAGATGGAAGTAAGGGAGCTGGGGCATGAAGTGATTTCTAGGAGTTGGAGACATAAAACGTTTAGCTCAGTTCTGGGCATCTTTGAAATACCTAAACTAACTTGTTCCTACATAGTAACTTGCCACTTTGAATGAGAATGTGCTTGCTTACAGCAACGTGCTATATGATCTGAATGCCCGAATTGGGAATCTGTGTCAAAACTTTGTCAGGAATTATGTGATCCTTACTAGCTGGAAGTAAGGGAGATGGGGCATGAAGTTATTTCTGGGAGTTGGACACACACCAAGTTTAGCTCAGTTCTGGGCATCTTTGAAATACCTAAACTAACTTGTTCCTACATAGTAACTTGCCACTTTGAATGAGAATGTGCTTGCTTGCAGCAACGTGCTATATGTTCTGAATGCCCGAATTGGGAATCTGTGTCAAAACTTTGTTCGGAATTATGTGATCCTTACTAGATGGAAGTAAGGGAGATGGGGCATGAAGTTATTTCTAGGAGTTGGACACATACCAAGTTTAGCTCAGTTCTGGGCATCTTTGAAATACCTATACAAACTTGTTCCTACATAGTAACTTGCAACTTTGAATGAGAATGTGCTTGCTTACAGCAACGTGCTATATGTTCTGAATGCCCGAATTGGGAATCTGTGTCAAAACTTTGTTAGGAATTATGTGATCCTTACTAGCTGGAAGTAAGGGAGATGGGGCATGAAGTTATTTCTAGGAGTTGGAGACATACAACGTTTAGCTCAGTTCTGGGCATCTTTGAAATACCTATACAAACTTGTTCCTACACAGTAACTTGCCACTTTGAATGAGAATGTGCTTGCTTACAGCAACGTGCTATATGATCTGAATGCCCGAATTGGGAATCTGTGTCAAAACTTTGTTCGGAAGTATGTGATCCTTACTAGCTGGAAGTAAGGGAGATGGGGCATGAAGTTATTTCTAGGAGTTGGACACATACCAAGTTTAGCTCAGTTCTGGGCATCTTTGAAATACCTATACAAACTTGTTCCTACATAGTAACTTGCCACTTTGAATGAGAATGTGCTTGCTTACAGCAACGTGCTATATGTTCTGAATGCCCGAATTGGGAATCTGTGTCAAAACTTTGTTAGGAATTATGTGATCCTTACTAGCTGGAAGTAAGGGAGATGGGGCATGAAGTTATTTCTAGGAGTTGGAGACATAATACGTTTAGCTCAGTTCTGGGCATCTTTGAAATACCTAAACTAACTTGTTCCTACATACTAACTTGCCACTTTGAATGAGAATGTGCTTGCTTACAGCAACGTGCTATATGATCTGAATGCCCGAATTGGGAATCTGTGTCAAAACTTTGTTAGGAATTATGTGATCCTTACTAGCTGGAAGTAAGGGAGATGGGGCATGAAGTGATTTCTAGGAGTTGGAGACATACAACGTTTAGCTCAGTTCTGGGCATCTTTGAAATACCTATACAAACTTGTTCCTACATAGTAACTTGCCACTTTGAATGAGAATGTGCTTGCTTGCAGCAACGTGCTATATGTTCTGAATGCCCGAATTGGGAATCTGTGTCAAAACTTTGTTCGGAATTATGTGATCCTTACTAGCTGGAAGTAAGGGAGATGGGGCATGAAGTTATTTCTAGGAGTTGGACACATACCAAGTTTAGCTCAGTTCTGGGCATCTTTGAAATACCTATACAAACTTGTTCCTACATAGTAACTTGCAACTTTGAATGAGAAGGTGCTTGCTTACAGCAACGTGCTATATGTTCTGAATGCCCGAATTGGGAATCTGTGTCAAAACTTTGTTAGGAATTATGTGATCCTTACTAGCTGGAAGTAAGGGAGATGGGGCATGAAGTTATTTCTAGGAGTTGGAGACATAAAACGTTTAGCTCAGTTCTGGGCATCTTTGAAATACCTAAACTAACTTGTTCCTACATAGTAACTTGCCACTTTGAATGAGAATGTGCTTGCTTACAGCAACGTGCTATATGATCTGAATGCCCGAATTGGGAATCTGTGTCAAAACTTTGTTAGGAATTATGTGATCCTTACTAGCTGGAAGTAAGGGAGATGGGGCATGAAGTTATTTCTAGGAGTGGGAGACATACAACGTTTAGCTCAGATCTGGGCATCTTTGAAATACCTATACAAACTTGTTCCTACATAGTAACTTGCCACTTTGAATGAGATTGTGCTTGCTTGCAGCAACGTGCTATATGTTCTGAATGCCCGAATTGGGAATCTGTGTCAAAACTTTGTTCGGAATTATGTGATCCTTACTAGCTGGAAGTAAGGGAGATGGGGCATGAAGTTATTTCTAGGAGTTGGACACATACGAAGTTTAGCTCAGTTCTGGGCATCTTTGAAATACCTATACAAACTTGTTCCTACATAGTAACTTGCCACTTTGAATGAGAATGTGCTTGCTTACAGCAACGTGCTATATGTTCTGAATGCCCGAATTGGGAATCTGTGTCAAAACTTTGTTAGGAATTATGTGATCCTTACTAGCTGGAAGTAAGGGAGATGGGGCATGAAGTTATTTCTAGGAGTTGGAGACATAATACGTTTAGCTCAGTTCTGGGCATCTTTGAAATACCTATACAAACTTGTTCCTACATAGTAACTTGCAACTTTGAATGAGAATGTGCTTGCTTGCAGCAACGTGCTATATGTTCTGAATGCCCGAATTGGGAATCTGTGTCAAAACTTTGTTAGGAATTATGTGATCCTTATTAGCTGGAAGTATAGGGAGATGGGGCATGAAGTTATTTCTGGGAGTTGGACACATACGAAGTTTAGGTCAGTTCTGGGCATATTTGAAATACCTATACAAACTTGTTCCTACATAGTAACTTGCCACTTTGAATGAGAATGTGCTTGCTTACAGCAACGTGCTATATGTTCTGAATGCCCGAATTGGGAATCTGTGTCAAAACTTTGTTCGGAATTATGTGATCCTTACTAGCTGGAAGTAAGGGAGATGGGGCATGAAGTTATTTCTAGGAGTTGGAGACATAAAACGTTTAGCTCAGTTCTGGGCATCTTTGAAATACCTAAACTAACTTGTTCCTACATAGTAACTTGCCACTTTGAATGAGAATGTGCTTGCTTACAGCAACGTGCTATATGATCTGAATGCCCGAATTGGGAATCTGTGTGAAAACTTTGTTAGGAATTATGTGATCCTTACTAGCTGGAAGTAAGGGAGATGGGGCATGAATTTATTTCTAGGAGTTGGAGACATACAACGTTTAGCTCAGTTCTGGGCATCTTTGAAATACCTATACAAACTTGTTCCTACATAGTAACTTGCCACTTTGAATGAGAATGTGCTTGCTTGCAGCAACGTGCTATATGTTCTGAATGCCCGAATTGGGAATCTGTGTCAAAACTTTGTTCGGAATTATGTGATCCTTACTAGCTGGAAGTAAGGGAGATGGGGCATGAAGTTATTTCTAGGAGTTGGACACATACCAAGTTTAGCTCAGTTCTGGGCATCTTTGAAATACCTATACAAACTTGTTCCTACACAGTAACTTGCAACTTTGAATGAGAATGTGCTTGCTTACAGCAACGTGCTATATGTTCTGAATGCCCGAATTGGGAATCTGTGTCAAAACTTTGTTAGGAATTATGTGATCCTTACTAGCTGGAAGTAAGGGAGATGGGGCATGAAGTTATTTCTAGGAGTTGGAGACATAAAACGTTTAGCTCAGTTCTGGGCATCTTTGAAATACCTAAACTAACTTGTTCCTACATACTAACTTGCCACTTTGAATGAGAATGTGCTTGCTTACAGCAACGTGCTATATGATCTGAATGCC
This sequence comes from Diceros bicornis minor, assembly GCF_020826845.1. Taxonomy (NCBI): domain Eukaryota; kingdom Metazoa; phylum Chordata; class Mammalia; order Perissodactyla; family Rhinocerotidae; genus Diceros; species Diceros bicornis. The sequence continues at coordinate 14,536,867 of NC_080780.1, forward strand.
CGAATTGGGAATATGTGTGAAAACTTTGTTAGGAATTATGTGATCCTTACTAGCTGGAAGTAAGGGAGATGGGGCATGAATTTATTTCTAGGAGTTGGAGACATACAACGTTTAGCTCAGTTCTGGGCATCTTTGAAATACCTATACAAACTTGTTCCTACATAGTAACTTGCCACTTTGAATGAGAATGTGCTTGCTTGCAGCAACGTGCTATATGTTCTGAATGCCCGAATTGGGAATCTGTGTCAAAACTTTGTTCGTAATTATGTGATCCTTACTAGCTGGAAGTAAGGGAGATGGGGCATGAAGTTATTTCTAGGAGTTGGACACATACCAAGTTTAGCTCAGTTCTGGGCATCTTTGAAATACCTATACAAACTTGTTCCTACACAGTAACTTGCATCTTTGAATGAGAATGTGCTTGCTTACAGCAACGTGCTATATGTTCTGAATGCCCGAATTGGGAATCTGTGTCAAAACTTTGTTAGGAATTATGTGATCCTTACTAGCTGGAAGTAAGGGAGATGGGGCATGAAGTTATTTCTAGGAGTTGGAGACATACAACGTTTAGCTCAGTTCTGGGCATCTTTGAAATACCTATACAAACTTGTTCCTACACAGTAACTTGCCACTTTGAATGAGAAAGTGCTTGCTTGCAGCAACGTGCTATATGTTCTGAATGCCAGAATAGGGAATCTGTGTCAAAACTTTGTTCGGAATTATGTGATCCTTACTAGCTGGAAGTAAGGGAGATGGGGCATGAAGTTATTTCTAGGAGTTGGACACACACCAAGTTTAGCTCAGTTCTGGGCATCTTTGAAATACCTATACAAACTTGTTCCTACACAGTAACTTGCAACTTTGAATGAGAATGTGCTTGCTTACAGCAACGTGCTATATGTTCTGAATGCCCGAATTGGGAATCTGTGTCAAAACATTGTTAGGAATTATGTGATCCTTACTAGCTGGAAGTAAGGGAGATGGGGCATGAAGTTATTTCTGGGAGTTGGACACATACCAAGTTTAGCTCAGTTCTGGGCATCTTTGAAATACCTATACAAACTTGTTCCTACATAGTAACTTGCAACTTTGAATGAGAATGTGCTTGCTTACAGCAACGTGCTATATGTTCTGAATGCCCGAATTGGGAATCTGTGTCAAAACTTTGTTAGGAATTATGTGATCCTTACTAGATGGAAGTAAGGGAGCTGGGGCATGAAGTGATTTCTAGGAGTTGGAGACATAAAACGTTTAGCTCAGTTCTGGGCATCTTTGAAATACCTAAACTAACTTGTTCCTACATAGTAACTTGCCACTTTGAATGAGAATGTGCTTGCTTACAGCAACGTGCTATATGATCTGAATGCCCGAATTGGGAATCTGTGTCAAAACTTTGTCAGGAATTATGTGATCCTTACTAGCTGGAAGTAAGGGAGATGGGGCATGAAGTTATTTCTGGGAGTTGGACACACACCAAGTTTAGCTCAGTTCTGGGCATCTTTGAAATACCTAAACTAACTTGCTCCTACATAGTAACTTGCCACTTTGAATGAGAATGTGCTTGCTTGCAGCAACGTGCTATATGTTCTGAATGCCCGAATTGGGAATCTGTGTCAAAACTTTGTTCGGAATTATGTGATCCTTACTAGATGGAAGTAAGTGAGATGGGGCATGAAGTTATTTCTAGGAGTTGGACACATACCAAGTTTAGCTCAGTTCTGGGCATCTTTGAAATACCTAAACTAACTTGTTCCTACATACTAACTTGCCACTTTGAATGAGAATGTGCTTTTTTACAGCAACGTGCTATATGATCTGAATGCCCGAATTGGGAATCTGTGTCAAAACTTTGTTCGGAAGTATGTGATCCTTACTAGCTGGAAGTAAGGGAGATGGGGCATGAAGTTATTTCTAGGAGTTGGACACATACCAAGTTTAGCTCAGTTCTGGGCATCTTTGAAATACCTATACAAACTTGTTCCTACATAGTAACTTGCCACTTTGAATGAGAATGTGCTTGCTTACAGCAACGTGCTATATGTTCTGAATGCCCGAATTGGGAATCTGTGTCAAAACTTTGTTAGGAATTATGTGATCCTTACTAGCTGGAAGTAAGGGAGATGGGGCATGAAGTTATTTCTAGGAGTTGGAGACATAATACGTTTAGCTCAGTTCTGGGCATCTTTGAAATACCTAAACTAACTTGTTCCTACATACTAACTTGCCACTTTGAATGAGAATGTGCTTGCTTACAGCAACGTGCTATATGATCTGAATGCCCGAATTGGGAATCTGTGTCAAAACTTTGTTAGGAATTATGTGATCCTTACTAGCGGGAAGTAAGGGAGATGGGGCATGAAGTTATTTCTAGGAGTTGGAGACATACAACGTTTAGCTCAGTTCTGGGCATCTTTGAAATACCTATACAAACTTGTTCCTACATAGTAACTTGCCACTTTGAATGAGAATGTGCTTGCTTGCAGCAACGTGCTATATGTTCTGAATGCCCGAATTGGGAATCTGTGTCAAAACTTTGTTCGGAATTATGTGATCCTTACTAGCTGGAAGTAAGGGAGATGGGGCATGAAGTTATTTCTAGGAGTTGGACACATACCAAGTTTAGCTCAGTTCTGGGCATCTTTGAAATACCTATACAAACTTGTTCCTACATAGTAACTTGCAACTTTGAATGAGAAGGTGCTTGCTTACAGCAACGTGCTATATGTTCTGAATGCCCGAATTGGGAATCTGTGTCAAAACTTTGTTAGGAATTATGTGATCCTTACTAGCTGGAAGTAAGGGAGATGGGGCATGAAGTTATTTCTAGGAGTTGGAGACATAAAACGTTTAGCGCAGTTCTGGGCATCTTTGAAATACCTAAACTAACTTGTTCCTACATAGTAACTTGCCACTTTGAATGAGAATGTGCTTGCTTACAGCAACGTGCTATATGATCTGAATGCCCGAATTGGGAATCTGTGTCAAAACTTTGTTAGGAATTATGTGATCCTTACTAGCTGGAAGTAAGGGAGATGGGGCATGAAGTTATTTCTAGGAGTTGGAGACATACAACGTTTAGCTCAGATCTGGGCATCTTTGAAATACCTATACAAACTTGTTCCTACATAGTAACTTGCCACTTTGAATGAGAATGTGCTTGCTTGCAGCAACGTGCTATATGTTCTGAATGCCCGAATTGGGAATCTGAGTCAAAACTTTGTTCGGAATTATGTGATCCTTACTAGCTGGAAGTAAGGGAGATGGGGCATGAAGTTATTTCTAGGAGTTGGACACATACCAAGTTTAGCTCAGTTCTGGGCATCTTTGAAATACCTATACAAACTTGTTCCTACATAGTAACTTGCCACTTTGAATGAGAATGTGCTTGCTTACAGCAACGTGCTATATGTTCGGAATGCCCGAATTGGGAATCTGTGTCAAAACTTTGTTAGGAATTATGTGATCCTTACTAGCTGGAAGTAAGGGAGATGGGGCATGAAGTTATTTCTAGGAGTTGGAGACATACAACGTTTAGCTCAGTTCTGGGCATCTTTGAAATACCTATACAAACTTGTTCCTACATAGTAACTTGCAACTTTGAATGAGAATGTGCTTGCTTGCAGCAACGTGCTATATGTTCTGAATGCCCGAATTGGGAATCTGTGTCAAAACTTTGTTCGGAATTATGTGATCCTTATTAGCTGGAAGTATAGGGAGATGGGGCATGAAGTTATTTCTGGGAGTTGGACACATACGAAGTTTAGCTCAGTTCTGGGCATCTTTGAAATACCTATACAAACTTGTTCCTACATAGTAACTTGCAACTTTGAATGAGAATGTGCTTGCTTACAGCAACGTGCTATATGTTCTGAATGCCCGAATTTGGAATCTGTGTCAAAACTTTGTTAGGAATTATGTGATCCTTACTAGCTGGAAGTAAGGGAGATGGGGCATGAAGTGATTTCCAGGAGTTGGAGACATACAACGTTTAGCTCAGTTCTGGGCATCTTTGAAATACCTAAACTAACTTCTTCCTACATAGTAACTTGCCACTTTGAATGAGAATGTGCTTGCTTGCAGCAACGTGCTATATGTTCTGAATGCCCGAATTGGGAATCTGTGTCAAAACTTTGTTCGGAATTATGTGATCCTTACTAGCTGGAAGTAAGGGAGTTGGGGCATGAAGTTATTTCTAGGAGTTGGACACATACCAAGTTTAGCTCAGTTCTGGGCATCTTTGAAATACCTATACAAACTTGTTCCTACATAGTAACTTGCAACTTTGAATGAGAATGTGCTTGCTTACAGCAACGTGCTATATGTTCTGAATGCCCGAATTGGGAATCTGTGTCAAAACTTTGTTAGGAATGATGTGATCCTTACTAGCTGGAAGTAAGGGAGATGGGGCATGAAGTTATTTCTAGGAGTTGGATACATAATACGTTTAGCTCAGTTCTGGGCATCTTTGAAATACCTAAACTAACTTGTTCCTACATACTAACTTGCCACTTTGAATGAGAATGTGCTTGCTTACAGCAACGTGCTATATGATCTGAATGCCCGAATTGGGAATCTGTGTCAAAACTTTGTTCGGAATTATGTGATCCTTACTAGCTGGAAGTAAGGGAGATGGGGCATGAAGTTATTTCTAGGAGTTGGACACACACCAAGTTTAGCTCAGTTCTGGGCATCTTTGAAATACCTATACAAACTTGTTCCTACACAGTAACTTGCAACTTTGAATGAGAATGTGCTTGCTTACAGCAACGTGCTATATGTTCTGAATGCCCGAATTGGGAATCTGTGTCAAAACATTGTTAGGAATTATGTGATCCTTACTAGCTGGAAGTAAGGGAGATGGGGCATGAAGTTATTTCTGGGAGTTGGACACATACCAAGTTTAGCTCAGTTCTGGGCATCTTTGAAATACCTATACAAACTTGTTCCTACATAGTAACTTGCAACTTTGAATGAGAATGTGCTTGCTTACAGCAACGTGCTATATGTTCTGAATGCCCGAATTGGGAATCTGTGTCAAAACTTTGTTAGGAATTATGTGATCCTTACTAGATGGAAGTAAGGGAGCTGGGGCATGAAGTGATTTCTAGGAGTTGGAGACATAAAACGTTTAGCTCAGTTCTGGGCATCTTTGAAATACCTAAACTAACTTGTTCCTACATAGTAACTTGCCACTTTGAATGAGAATGTGCTTGCTTACAGCAACGTGCTATATGATCTGAATGCCCGAATTGGGAATCTGTGTCAAAACTTTGTCAGGAATTATGTGATCCTTACTAGCTGGAAGTAAGGGAGATGGGGCATGAAGTTATTTCTGGGAGTTGGACACACACCAAGTTTAGCTCAGTTCTGGGCATCTTTGAAATACCTAAACTAACTTGCTCCTACATAGTAACTTGCCACTTTGAATGAGAATGTGCTTGCTTGCAGCAACGTGCTATATGTTCTGAATGCCCGAATTGGGAATCTGTGTCAAAACTTTGTTCGGAATTATGTGATCCTTACTAGATGGAAGTAAGTGAGATGGGGCATGAAGTTATTTCTAGGAGTTGGACACATACCAAGTTTAGCTCAGTTCTGGGCATCTTTGAAATACCTAAACTAACTTGTTCCTACATACTAACTTGCCACTTTGAATGAGAATGTGCTTTTTTACAGCAACGTGCTATATGATCTGAATGCCCGAATTGGGAATCTGTGTCAAAACTTTGTTCGGAAGTATGTGATCCTTACTAGCTGGAAGTAAGGGAGATGGGGCATGAAGTTATTTCTAGGAGTTGGACACATACCAAGTTTAGCTCAGTTCTGGGCATCTTTGAAATACCTGTACAAACTTGTTCCTACATAGTAACTTGCCACTTTGAATGAGAATGTGCTTGCTTACAGCAACGTGCTATATGTTCTGAATGCCCGAATTGGGAATCTGTGTCAAAACTTTGTTAGGAATTATGTGATCCTTACTAGCTGGAAGTAAGGGAGATGGGGCATGAAGTTATTTCTAGGAGTTGGAGACATAATACGTTTAGCTCAGTTCTGGGCATCTTTGAAATACCTAAACTAACTTGTTCCTACATACTAACTTGCCACTTTGAATGAGAATGTGCTTGCTTACAGCAACGTGCTATATGATCTGAATGCCCGAATTGGGAATCTGTGTCAAAACTTTGTTAGGAATTATGTGATCCTTACTAGCGGGAAGTAAGGGAGATGGGGCATGAAGTTATTTCTAGGAGTTGGAGACATACAACGTTTAGCTCAGTTCTGGGCATCTTTGAAATACCTATACAAACTTGTTCCTACATAGTAACTTGCCACTTTGAATGAGAATGTGCTTGCTTGCAGCAACGTGCTATATGTTCTGAATGCCCGAATTGGGAATCTGTGTCAAAACTTTGTTCGGAATTATGTGATCCTTACTAGCTGGAAGTAAGGGAGATGGGGCATGAAGTTATTTCTAGGAGTTGGACACATACCAAGTTTAGCTCAGTTCTGGGCATCTTTGAAATACCTATACAAACTTGTTCCTACATAGTAACTTGCAACTTTGAATGAGAAGGTGCTTGCTTACAGCAACGTGCTATATGTTCTGAATGCCCGAATTGGGAATCTGTGTCAAAACTTTGTTAGGAATTATGTGATCCTTACTAGCTGGAAGTAAGGGAGATGGGGCATGAAGTTATTTCTAGGAGTTGGAGACATAAAACGTTTAGCGCAGTTCTGGGCATCTTTGAAATACCTAAACTAACTTGTTCCTACATAGTAACTTGCCACTTTGAATGAGAATGTGCTTGCTTACAGCAACGTGCTATATGATCTGAATGCCCGAATTGGGAATCTGTGTCAAAACTTTGTTAGGAATTATGTGATCCTTACTAGCTGGAAGTAAGGGAGATGGGGCATGAAGTTATTTCTAGGAGTTGGAGACATACAACGTTTAGCTCAGATCTGGGCATCTTTGAAATACCTATACAAACTTGTTCCTACATAGTAACTTGCCACTTTGAATGAGAATGTGCTTGCTTGCAGCAACGTGCTATATGTTCTGAATGCCCGAATTGGGAATCTGAGTCAAAACTTTGTTCGGAATTATGTGATCCTTACTAGCTGGAAGTAAGGGAGATGGGGCATGAAGTTATTTCTAGGAGTTGGACACATACCAAGTTTAGCTCAGTTCTGGGCATCTTTGAAATACCTATACAAACTTGTTCCTACATAGTAACTTGCCACTTTGAATGAGAATGTGCTTGCTTACAGCAACGTGCTATATGTTCGGAATGCCCGAATTGGGAATCTGTGTCAAAACTTTGTTAGGAATTATGTGATCCTTACTAGCTGGAAGTAAGGGAGATGGGGCATGAAGTTATTTCTAGGAGTTGGAGACATACAACGTTTAGCTCAGTTCTGGGCATCTTTGAAATACCTATACAAACTTGTTCCTACATAGTAACTTGCAACTTTGAATGAGAATGTGCTTGCTTGCAGCAACGTGCTATATGTTCTGAATGCCCGAATTGGGAATCTGTGTCAAAACTTTGTTCGGAATTATGTGATCCTTATTAGCTGGAAGTATAGGGAGATGGGGCATGAAGTTATTTCTGGGAGTTGGACACATACGAAGTTTAGCTCAGTTCTGGGCATCTTTGAAATACCTATACAAACTTGTTCCTACATAGTAACTTGCAACTTTGAATGAGAATGTGCTTGCTTACAGCAACGTGCTATATGTTCTGAATGCCCGAATTTGGAATCTGTGTCAAAACTTTGTTAGGAATTATGTGATCCTTACTAGCTGGAAGTAAGGGAGATGGGGCATGAAGTTATTTCCAGGAGTTGGAGACATACAACGTTTAGCTCAGTTCTGGGCATCTTTGAAATACCTAAACTAACTTCTTCCTACATAGTAACTTGCCACTTTGAATGAGAATGTGCTTGCTTGCAGCAACGTGCTATATGTTCTGAATGCCCGAATTGGGAATCTGTGTCAAAACTTTGTTCGGAATTATGTGATCCTTACTAGCTGGAAGTAAGGGAGTTGGGGCATGAAGTTATTTCTAGGAGTTGGACACATACCAAGTTTAGCTCAGTTCTGGGCATCTTTGAAATACCTATACAAACTTGTTCCTACATAGTAACTTGCAACTTTGAATGAGAATGTGCTTGCTTACAGCAACGTGCTATATGTTCTGAATGCCCGAATTGGGAATCTGTGTCAAAACTTTGTTAGGAATGATGTGATCCTTACTAGCTGGAAGTAAGGGAGATGGGGCATGAAGTTATTTCTAGGAGTTGGATACATAATACGTTTAGCTCAGTTCTGGGCATCTTTGAAATACCTAAACTAACTTGTTCCTACATACTAACTTGCCACTTTGAATGAGAATGTGCTTGCTTACAGCAACGTGCTATATGATCTGAATGCCCGAATTGGGAATCTGTGTCAAAACTTTGTTAGGAATTATGTGATCCTTACTAGCTGGAAGTAAGGGAGATGGGGCATGAAGTTATTTCTAGGAGTTGGACACATACCAAGTTTAGCTCAGTTCTGGGCATCTTTGAAATACCTATACAAACTTGTTCCTACATAGTAACTTGCAACTTTGAATGAGAATGTGCTTGCTTACAGCAACGTGCTATATGTTCTGAATGCCCGAATTGGGAATCTGTGTCAAAACTTTGTTAGGAATTATGTGATCCTTACTAGCTGGAAGTAAGGGAGATGGGGCATGAAGTTATTTCTAGGAGTTGGAGACATAATACGTTTAGCTCAGTTCTGGGCATCTTTGAAATACCTAAACTAACTTGTTCCTACATACTAACTTGCCACTTTGAATGAGAATGTGCTTGCTTACAGCAACGTGCTATATGATCTGAATGCCCGAATTGGGAATCTGTGTCAAAACTTTGTTAGGAATTATGTGATCCTTACTAGCTGGAAGTAAGGGAGATGGGGCATGAATTTATTTCTAGGAGTTGGAGACATACAACGTTTAGCTCAGTTCTGGGCATCTTTGAAATACCTATACAAACTTGTTCCTACATAGTAACTTGCCACTTTGAATGAGAATGTGCTTGCTTGCAGCAACGTGCTATATGTTCTGAATGCCCGAATTGGGAATCTGTGTCAAAACTTTGTTCGGAATTATGTGATCCTTACTAGCTGGAAGTAAGGGAGATGGGGCATGAAGTTATTTCTAGGAGTTGGACACATACCAAGTTTAGCTCAGTTCTGGGCATCTTTGAAATACCTATACAAACTTGTTCCTACATAGTAACTTGCAACTTTGAATGAGAATGTGCTTGCTTACAGCAACGTGCTATATGTTCTGAATGCCCGAATTGGGAATCTGTGTCAAAACTTTGTTAGGAATTATGTGATCCTTACTAGCTGGAAGTAAGGGAGATGGGGCATGAAGTTATTTCTAGGAGTTGGAGACATAAAACGTTTAGCTCAGTTCTGGGCATCTTTGAAATACCTAAACTAACTTGTTCCTACATACTAACTTGCCACTTTGAATGAGAATGTGCTTGCTTACAGCAACGTGCTATATGATCTGAATGCCCGAATTGGGAATCTGTGTCAAAACTTTGTTAGGAATTATGTGATCTTTACTAGCTGGAAGTAAGGGAGATGGGGCATGAAGTTATTTCTAGGAGTTGGAGACATAGAACGTTTAGCTCAGTTCTGGGCATCTTTGAAATACCTATACAAACTTGTTCCTACATAGTAACTTGCCACTTTGAATGATAATGTGCTTGCTTGCAGCAACGTGCTATATGTTCTGAATGCCCGAATTGGGAATCTGTGTCAAAACTTTGTTCGGAATTATGTGATCCTTACTAGCTGGAAGTAAGGGAGATGGGGCATGAAGTTATTTCTAGGAGTTGGACACATACCAAGTTTAGCTCAGTTCTGGGCATCTTTGAAATACCTATACAAACTTGTTCCTACATAGTAACTTGCCACTTTGAATGAGAATGTGCTTGCTTACAGCAACGTGCTATATCTTCTGAATGCCCGAATTGGGAATCTGTGTCAAAACTTTGTTAGGAATTATGTGATCCTTACTATCTGGAAGTAAGGGAGATGGGGCATGAAGTTATTTCTAGGAGTTGGAGACATACAACGTTTAGCTCAGTTCTGGGCATCTTTGAAATACCTATACAAACTTGTTCCTACATAGTAACTTGCAACTTTGAATGAGAATGTGCTTGCTTGCAGCAACGTGCTATATGTTCTGAATGCCCGAATTGGGAATCTGTGTCAAAACTTTGTTCGGAATTATGTGATCCTTATTAGCTGGAAGTAAGGGAGATGGGGCATGAAGTTATTTCTGGGAGTTGGACACATACCAAGTTTAGCTCAGTTCTGGGCATCTTTGAAATACCTATACAAACTTGTTCCTACATAGTAACTTGCAACATTGAATGAGAATGTGCTTGCTTACAGCAACGTGCTATATGTTCTGAATGCCCGAATTGGGAATCTGTGTCAAAACTTTGTTAGGAATTATGTGATCCTTACTAGATTTAAGTAAGGGAGCTGGCGCATGAAGTGATTTCTAGGAGTTGGAGACATAAAACGTTTAGCTCAGTTCTGGGCATCTTTGAAATACCTAAACTAACTTGTTCCTACATAGTAACTTGCCACTTTGAATGAGAATGTGCTTGCTTACAGCAACGTGCTATATGATCTGAATGCCCGAATTGGGAATCTGTGTCAAAACTTTGTCAGGAATTATGTGATCCTTACTAGCTGGAAGTAAGGGAGATGGGGCATGAAGTTATTTCTGGGAGTTGGACACACACCAAGTTTAGCTCAGTTCTGGGCATCTTTGAAATACCTATACAAACTTGTTCCTACATAGTAACTTGCCACTTTGAAAGAGAATGTGCTTGCTTGCAGCAACGTGCTATATGTTCTGAATGCCCGAATTGGGAATCTGTGTCAAAACTTTGTTCGGAATTATGTGATCCTTACTAGCTGGAAGTAAGGGAGATGGGGCATGAAGTTATTTCTAGGAGTTGGACACATACCAAGTTTAGCTCAGTTCTGGGCATCTTTGAAATACCTATACAAACTTGTTCCTACATAGTAACTTGCAACTTTGAATGAGAATGTGCTTGCTTACAGCAACGTGCTATATGTTCTGAATGCCCGAATTGGGAATCTGTGTCAAAACTTTGTTAGGAATTATGTGATCCTTACTAGCTGGAAGTAAGGGAGATGGGGCATGAAGTTATTTCTAGGAGTTGGAGACATAATACGTTTAGCTCAGTTCTGGGCATCTTTGAAATACCTAAACTAACTTGTTCCTACATACTAACTTGCCACTTTGAATGAGAATGTGCTTGCTTACAGCAACGTGCTATATGATCTGAATGCCCGAATTGGGAATCTGTGTCAAAACTTTGTTAGGAATTATGTGATCCTTACTAGCTGGAAGTAAGGGAGATGGGGCATGAAGTTATTTCTAGGAGTTGGACACATACCAAGTTTAGCTCAGTTCTGGGCATCTTTGAAATACCTATACAAACTTGTTCCTACACAGTAACTTGCAACTTTGAATGAGAATGTGCTTGCTTACAGCAACGTGCTATATGTTCTGAATGCCCGAATTGGGAATCTGTGTCAAAACTTTGTTAGGAATTATGTGATCCTTACTAGCTGGAAGTAAGGGAGATGGGGCATGAAGTTATTTCTAGGAGTTGGAGACATACAACGTTTAGCTCAGTTCTGGGCATCTTTGAAATACCTATACAAACTTGTTCCTACACAGTAACTTGCCACTTTGAATGAGAAAGTGCTTGCTTGCAGCAACGTGCTATATGATCTGAATGCCCGAATTGGGAATCTGTGTCAAATCTTTGTCAGGAATTATGTGATCCTTACTAGCTGGAAGTAAGGGAGATGGGGCATGAAGTTATTTCTGGGAGTTGGACACACACCAAGTTTAGCTCAGTTCTGGGCATCTTTGAAATACCTAAACTAACTTGTTCCTACATAGTAACTTGCCACTTTGAATGAGAATGTGCTTGCTTGCAGCAACGTGCTATATGTTCTGAATGCCCGAATTGGGAATCTGTGTCAAAACTTTGTTCGGAATTATGTGATCCTTACTAGCTGGAAGTAAGGGAGATGGGGCATGAAGTTATTTCTAGGAGTTGGACACATACCAAGTTTAGCTCAGTTCTGGGCATCTTTGAAATACCTATACAAACTTGTTCCTACATAGTAACTTGCAACTTTGAATGAGAAGGTGCTTGCTTACAGCAACGTGCTATATGTTCTGAATGCCCGAATTGGGAATCTGTGTCAAAACTTTGTTAGGAATTATGTGATCCTTACTAGCTGGAAGTAAGGGAGATGGGGCATGAAGTTATTTCTAGGAGTTGGAGACATAAAACGTTTAGCTCAGTTCTGGGCATCTTTGAAATACCTAAACTAACTTGTTCCTACATAGTAACTTGCCACTTTGAATGAGAATGTGCTTGCTTACAGCAACGTGCTATATGATCTGAATGCCCGAATTGGGAATCTGTGTCAAAACTTTGTTAGGAATTATGTGATCCTTACTAGCTGGAAGTAAGGGAGATGGGGCATGAAGTTATTTCTAGGAGTTGGAGACATACAACGTTTAGCTCAGATCTGGGCATCTTTGAAATACCTATACAAACTTGTTCCTACATAGTAACTTGCCACTTTGAATGAGAATGTGCTTGCTTGCAGCAACGTGCTATATGTTCTGAATGCCCGAATTGGGAATCTGTGTCAAAACTTTGTTCGGAATTATGTGATCCTTACTAGCTGGAAGTAAGGGAAATGGGGCATGAAGTTATTTCTAGGAGTTGGACACATACCAAGTTTAGCTCAGTTCTGGGCATCTTTGAAATACCTATACAAACTTGTTCCTACATAGTAACTTGCCAGTTTGAATGAGAATGTGCTTGCTTACAGCAACGTGCTATATGTTCTGAATGCCCGAATTGGGAATCTGTGTCAAAACTTTGTTAGGAATTATGTGATCCTTACTAGCTGGAAGTAAGGGAGATGGGGCATGAAGTTATTTCTAGGAGTTGGAGACATACAACGTTTAGCTCAGTTCTGGGCATCTTTGAAATACCTATACAAACTTGTTCCTACATAGTAACTTGCAACTTTGAATGAGAATGTGCTTGCTTGCAGCAACGTGCTATATGTTCTGAATGCCCGAATTGGGAATCTGTGTCAAAACTTTGTTCGGAATTATGTGATCCTTATTAGCTGGAAGTATAGGGAGATGGGGCATGAAGTTATTTCTGGGAGTTGGACACATACCAAGTTTAGCTCAGTTCTGGGCATCTTTGAAATACCTATACAAACTTGTTCCTACATAGTAACTTGCAACTTTGAATGAGAATGTGCTTGCTTACAGCAACGTGCTATATGTTCTGAATGCCCGAATTGGGAATCTGTGTCAAAACTTTGTTAGGAATTATGTGATCCTTACTAGCTGGAAGTAAGGGAGATGGGGCATGAAGTGATTTCTAGGAGTTGGAGACATACAACGTTTAGCTCAGTTCTGGGCATCTTTGAAATACCTAAACTAACTTGTTCCTACATAGTAACTTGCCACTTTGAATGAGAATGTGCTTGCTTGCAGCAACGTGCTATATGTTCTGAATGCCCGAATTGGGAATCTGTGTCAAAACTTTGTTCGGAATTATGTGATCCTTACTAGCTGGAAGTAAGGGAGTTGGGGCATGAAGTTATTTCTAGGAGTTGGACACATACCAAGTTTAGCTCAGTTCTGGGCATCTTTGAAATACCTATACAAACTTGTTCCTACATAGTAACTTGCAACTTTGAATGAGAATGTGCTTGCTTACAGCAACGTGCTATATGTTCTGAATGCCCGAATTGGGAATCTGTGTCAAAACTTTGTTAGGAATTATGTGATCCTTACTAGCTGGAAGTAAGGGAGATGGGGCATGAAGTTATTTCTAGGAGTTGGATACATAATACGTTTAGCTCAGTTCTGGGCATCTTTGAAATACCTAAACTAACTTGTTCCTACATACTAACTTGCCACTTTGAATGAGAATGTGCTTGCTTACAGCAACGTGCTATATGATCTGAATGCCCGAATTGGGAATCTGTGTCAAAACTTTGTTCGGAATTATGTGATCCTTACTAGCTGGAAGTAAGGGAGATGGGGCAGGAAGTTATTTCTAGGAGTTGGACACATACCAAGTTTAGCTCAGTTCTGGGCATCTTTGAAATACCTATACAAACTTGTTCCTACATAGTAACTTGCAACTTTGAATGAGAATGTGCTTGCTTACAGCAACGTGCTATATGTTCTGAATGCCCGAATTGGGAATCTGTGTCAAAACTTTGTTAGGAATTATGTGATCCTTACTAGCTGGAAGTAAGGGAGATGGGGCATGAAGTTATTTCTAGGAGTTGGAGACATAATACGTTTAGCTCAGTTCTGGGCATCTTTGAAATACCTAAACTAACTTGTTCCTACATACTAACTTGCCACTTTGAATGAGAATGTGCTTGCTTACAGCAACGTGCTATATGATCTGAATGCCCGAATTGGGAATCTGTGTCAAAACTTTGTTAGGAATTATGTGATCCTTACTAGCTGGAAGTAAGGGAGATGGGGCATGAATTTATTTCTAGGAGTTGGAGACATACAACGTTTAGCTCAGTTCTGGGCATCTTTGAAATACCTATACAAACTTGTTCCTACATAGTAACTTGCCACTTTGAATGAGAATGTGCTTGCTTGCAGCAACGTGCTATATGTTCTGAATGCCCGAATTGGGAATCTGTGTCAAAACTTTGTTCGGAATTATGTGATCCTTACTAGCTGGAAGTAAGGGAGATGGGGCATGAAGTTATTTCTAGGAGTTGGACACATACCAAGTTTAGCTCAGTTCTGGGCATCTTTGAAATACCTATACAAACTTGTTCCTACATAGTAACTTGCAACTTTGAATGAGAATGTGCTTGCTTACAGCAACGTGCTATATGTTCTGAATGCCCGAATTGGGAATCTGTGTCAAAACTTTGTTAGGAATTATGTGATCCTTACTAGCTGGAAGTAAGGGAGATGGGGCATGAAGTTATTTCTAGGAGTTGGATACATAATACGTTTAGCTCAGTTCTGGGCATCTTTGAAATACCTAAACTAACTTGTTCCTACATACTAACTTGCCACTTTGAATGAGAATGTGCTTGCTTACAGCAACGTGCTATATGATCTGAATGCCCGAATTGGGAATCTGTGTCAAAACTTTGTTCGGAATTATGTGATCCTTACTAGCTGGAAGTAAGGGAGATGGGGCATGAAGTTATTTCTAGGAGTTGGACACATACCAAGTTTAGCTCAGTTCTGGGCATCTTTGAAATACCTATACAAACTTGTTCCTACATAGTAACTTGCAACTTTGAATGAGAATGTGCTTGCTTACAGCAACGTGCTATATGTTCTGAATGCCCGAATTGGGAATCTGTGTCAAAACTTTGTTAGGAATTATGTGATCCTTACTAGCTGGAAGTAAGGGAGATGGGGCATGAAGTTATTTCTAGGAGTTGGAGACATAATACGTTTAGCTCAGTTCTGGGCATCTTTGAAATACCTAAACTAACTTGTTCCTACATACTAACTTGCCACTTTGAATGAGAATGTGCTTGCTTACAGCAACGTGCTATATGATCTGAATGCCCGAATTGGGAATCTGTGTCAAAACTTTGTTAGGAATTATGTGATCCTTACTAGCTGGAAGTAAGGGAGATGGGGCATGAATTTATTTCTAGGAGTTGGAGACATACAACGTTTAGCTCAGTTCTGGGCATCTTTGAAATACCTATACAAACTTGTTCCTACATAGTAACTTGCCACTTTGAATGAGAATGTGCTTGCTTGCAGCAACGTGCTATATGTTCTGAATGCCCGAATTGGGAATCTGTGTCAAAACTTTGTTCGGAATTATGTGATCCTTACTAGCTGGAAGTAAGGGAGATGGGGCATGAAGTTATTTCTAGGAGTTGGACACATACCAAGTTTAGCTCAGTTCTGGGCATCTTTGAAATACCTATACAAACTTGTTCCTACATAGTAACTTGCAACTTTGAATGAGAATGTGCTTGCTTACAGCAACGTGCTATATGTTCTGAATGCCCGAATTGGGAATCTGTGTCAAAACTTTGTTAGGAATTATGTGATCCTTACTAGCTGGAAGTAAGGGAGATGGGGCATGAAGTTATTTCTAGGAGTTGGAGACATAAAACGTTTAGCTCAGTTCTGGGCATCTTTGAAATACCTAAACTAACTTGTTCCTACATACTA
The DNA here is from genome assembly GCF_020826845.1 of Diceros bicornis minor. Lineage (NCBI taxonomy): Eukaryota > Metazoa > Chordata > Mammalia > Perissodactyla > Rhinocerotidae > Diceros > Diceros bicornis. The sequence continues at coordinate 14,553,225 of NC_080780.1, forward strand.
ACTTGCCACTTTGAATGAGAATGTGCTTGCTTACAGCAACGTGCTATATGATCTGAATGCCCGAATTGGGAATCTGTGTCAAAACTTTGTTAGGAATTATGTGATCTTTACTAGCTGGAAGTAAGGGAGATGGGGCATGAAGTTATTTCTAGGAGTTGGAGACATAGAACGTTTAGCTCAGTTCTGGGCATCTTTGAAATACCTATACAAACTTGTTCCTACATAGTAACTTGCCACTTTGAATGATAATGTGCTTGCTTGCAGCAACGTGCTATATGTTCTGAATGCCCGAATTGGGAATCTGTGTCAAAACTTTGTTCGGAATTATGTGATCCTTACTAGCTGGAAGTAAGGGAGATGGGGCATGAAGTTATTTCTAGGAGTTGGACACATACCAAGTTTAGCTCAGTTCTGGGCATCTTTGAAATACCTATACAAACTTGTTCCTACATAGTAACTTGCCACTTTGAATGAGAATGTGCTTGCTTACAGCAACGTGCTATATCTTCTGAATGCCCGAATTGGGAATCTGTGTCAAAACTTTGTTAGGAATTATGTGATCCTTACTATCTGGAAGTAAGGGAGATGGGGCATGAAGTTATTTCTAGGAGTTGGAGACATACAACGTTTAGCTCAGTTCTGGGCATCTTTGAAATACCTATACAAACTTGTTCCTACATAGTAACTTGCAACTTTGAATGAGAATGTGCTTGCTTGCAGCAACGTGCTATATGTTCTGAATGCCCGAATTGGGAATCTGTGTCAAAACTTTGTTCGGAATTATGTGATCCTTATTAGCTGGAAGTAAGGGAGATGGGGCATGAAGTTATTTCTGGGAGTTGGACACATACCAAGTTTAGCTCAGTTCTGGGCATCTTTGAAATACCTATACAAACTTGTTCCTACATAGTAACTTGCAACATTGAATGAGAATGTGCTTGCTTACAGCAACGTGCTATATGTTCTGAATGCCCGAATTGGGAATCTGTGTCAAAACTTTGTTAGGAATTATGTGATCCTTACTAGATTTAAGTAAGGGAGCTGGCGCATGAAGTGATTTCTAGGAGTTGGAGACATAAAACGTTTAGCTCAGTTCTGGGCATCTTTGAAATACCTAAACTAACTTGTTCCTACATAGTAACTTGCCACTTTGAATGAGAATGTGCTTGCTTACAGCAACGTGCTATATGATCTGAATGCCCGAATTGGGAATCTGTGTCAAAACTTTGTATGGGAATTATGTGATCCTTACTAGCTGGAAGTAAGGGAGATGGGGCATGAAGTTATTTCTGGGAGTTGGACACACACCAAGTTTAGCTCAGTTCTGGGCATCTTTGAAATACCTATACAAACTTGTTCCTACATAGTAACTTGCCACTTTGAAAGAGAATGTGCTTGCTTGCAGCAACGTGCTATATGTTCTGAATGCCCGAATTGGGAATCTGTGTCAAAACTTTGTTCGGAATTATGTGATCCTTACTAGCTGGAAGTAAGGGAGATGGGGCATGAAGTTATTTCTAGGAGTTGGACACATACCAAGTTTAGCTCAGTTCTGGGCATCTTTGAAATACCTATACAAACTTGTTCCTACATAGTAACTTGCAACTTTGAATGAGAATGTGCTTGCTTACAGCAACGTGCTATATGTTCTGAATGCCCGAATTGGGAATCTGTGTCAAAACTTTGTTAGGAATTATGTGATCCTTACTAGCTGGAAGTAAGGGAGATGGGGCATGAAGTTATTTCTAGGAGTTGGAGACATAATACGTTTAGCTCAGTTCTGGGCATCTTTGAAATACCTAAACTAACTTGTTCCTACATACTAACTTGCCACTTTGAATGAGAATGTGCTTGCTTACAGCAACGTGCTATATGATCTGAATGCCCGAATTGGGAATCTGTGTCAAAACTTTGTTAGGAATTATGTGATCCTTACTAGCTGGAAGTAAGGGAGATGGGGCATGAAGTTATTTCTAGGAGTTGGACACATACCAAGTTTAGCTCAGTTCTGGGCATCTTTGAAATACCTATACAAACTTGTTCCTACACAGTAACTTGCAACTTTGAATGAGAATGTGCTTGCTTACAGCAACGTGCTATATGTTCTGAATGCCCGAATTGGGAATCTGTGTCAAAACTTTGTTAGGAATTATGTGATCCTTACTAGCTGGAAGTAAGGGAGATGGGGCATGAAGTTATTTCTAGGAGTTGGAGACATACAACGTTTAGCTCAGTTCTGGGCATCTTTGAAATACCTATACAAACTTGTTCCTACACAGTAACTTGCCACTTTGAATGAGAAAGTGCTTGCTTGCAGCAACGTGCTATATGATCTGAATGCCCGAATTGGGAATCTGTGTCAAATCTTTGTCAGGAATTATGTGATCCTTACTAGCTGGAAGTAAGGGAGATGGGGCATGAAGTTATTTCTGGGAGTTGGACACACACCAAGTTTAGCTCAGTTCTGGGCATCTTTGAAATACCTAAACTAACTTGTTCCTACATAGTAACTTGCCACTTTGAATGAGAATGTGCTTGCTTGCAGCAACGTGCTATATGTTCTGAATGCCCGAATTGGGAATCTGTGTCAAAACTTTGTTCGGAATTATGTGATCCTTACTAGCTGGAAGTAAGGGAGATGGGGCATGAAGTTATTTCTAGGAGTTGGACACATACCAAGTTTAGCTCAGTTCTGGGCATCTTTGAAATACCTATACAAACTTGTTCCTACATAGTAACTTGCAACTTTGAATGAGAAGGTGCTTGCTTACAGCAACGTGCTATATGTTCTGAATGCCCGAATTGGGAATCTGTGTCAAAACTTTGTTAGGAATTATGTGATCCTTACTAGCTGGAAGTAAGGGAGATGGGGCATGAAGTTATTTCTAGGAGTTGGAGACATAAAACGTTTAGCTCAGTTCTGGGCATCTTTGAAATACCTAAACTAACTTGTTCCTACATAGTAACTTGCCACTTTGAATGAGAATGTGCTTGCTTACAGCAACGTGCTATATGATCTGAATGCCCGAATTGGGAATCTGTGTCAAAACTTTGTTAGGAATTATGTGATCCTTACTAGCTGGAAGTAAGGGAGATGGGGCATGAAGTTATTTCTAGGAGTTGGAGACATACAACGTTTAGCTCAGATCTGGGCATCTTTGAAATACCTATACAAACTTGTTCCTACATAGTAACTTGCCACTTTGAATGAGAATGTGCTTGCTTGCAGCAACGTGCTATATGTTCTGAATGCCCGAATTGGGAATCTGTGTCAAAACTTTGTTCGGAATTATGTGATCCTTACTAGCTGGAAGTAAGGGAGATGGGGCATGAAGTTATTTCTAGGAGTTGGACACATACCAAGTTTAGCTCAGTTCTGGGCATCTTTGAAATACCTAAACTAACTTGTTCCTACATAGTAACTTGCCACTTTGAATGAGAATGTGCTTGCTTACAGCAACGTGCTATATGATTTGAATGCCCGAATTGGGAATCTGTGTCAAAACTTTGTCAGGAATTATGTGATCCTTACTAGCTGGAAGTAAGGGAGATAGGGCATGAAGTTATTTCTGGGAGTTGGACACACACCAAGTTTAGCTCAGTTCTGGGCATCTTTGAAATACCTATACAAACTTGTTCCTACATAGTAACTTGCCACTTTGAATGAGAATGTGCTTGCTTGCAGCAACGTGCTATATGTTCTGAATGCCCGAATTGGGAATCTGTGTCAAAACTTTGTTCGGAATTATGTGATCCTTACTAGCTGGAAGTAAGGGAGATGGGGCATGAAGTTATTTCTAGGAGTTGGACACATACCAAGTTTAGCTGAGTTCTGGGCATCTTTGAAATACCTATACAAACTTGTTCCTACATAGTAACTTGCAACTTTGAATGAGAATGTGCTTGCTTACAGCAACGTGCTATATGTTCTGAATGCCCGAATTGGGAATCTGTGTCAAAACTTTGTTAGGAATTATGTGATCCTTACTAGCTGGAAGTAAGGGAGATGGGGCATGAAGTTATTTCTAGGAGTTGGAGACATAATACGTTTAGCTCAGTTCTGGGCATCTTTGAAATACCTAAACTAACTTGTTCCTACATACTAACTTGCCACCTTGATTGAGAATGTGCTTGCTTACAGCAACGTGCTATATGATCTGAATGCCCGAATTGGGAATCTGTGTCAAAACTTTGTTAGGAATTATGTGATCCTTACTAGCTGGAAGTAAGGGAGATGGGGCATGAAGTTATTTCTAGGAGTTGGACACATACCAAGTTTAGCTCAGTTCTGGGCATCTTTGAAATACCTATACAAACTTGTTCCTACATAGTAACTTGCCACTTTGAATGAGAATGTGCTTGCTTGCAGCAACGTGCTATATGTTCTGAATGCCCGAATTGGGAATCTGTGTCAAAACTTTGTTCGGAATTATGTGATCCTTACTAGCTGGAAGTAAGGGAGATGGGGCATGAAGTTATTTCTAGGAGTTGGACACATACCAAGTTTAGCTCAGTTCTGGGCATCTTTGAAATACCTATACAAACTTGTTCCTACACAGTAACTTGCAACTTTGAATGAGAATGTGCTTGCTTACAGCAACGTGCTATATGTTCTGAATGCCCGAATTGGGAATCTGTGTCAAAACTTTGTTAGGAATTATGTGATCCTTACTAGCTGGAAGTAAGGGAGATGGGGCATGAAGTTATTTCTAGGAGTTGGACACATACCAAGTTTAGCTCAGTTCTGGGCATCTTTGAAATACCTATACAAACTTGTTCCTACATAGTAACTTGCAACTTTGAATGAGAATGTGCTTGCTTACAGCAACGTGCTATATGTTCTGAATGCCCGAATTGGGAATCTGTGTCAAAACTTTGTTCGGACTTATGTGATCCTTACTAGCTGGAAGTAAGGGAGATGGGGCATGAAGTTATTTCTAGGAGTTGGAGACATAAAACGTTTAGCTCAGTTCTGGGCATCTTTGAAATACCTAAACTAACTTGTTCCTACATACTAACTTGCCACTTTGAATGAGAATGTGCTTGCTTACAGCAACGTGCTATATGATCTGAATGCCCGAATTGGGAATCTGTGTCAAAACTTTGTTAGGAATTATGTGATCCTTACTAGCTGGAAGTAAGGGAGATGGGGCATGAAGTTATTTCTAGTAGTTGGAGACATACAACGTTTAGCTCAGTTCTGGGCATCTTTGAAATACCTATACAAACTTGTTCCTACATAGTAACTTGCAACTTTGAATGAGAATGTGCTTGCTTGCAGCAACGTGCTATATGTTCTGAATGCCCGAATTGGGAATCTGTGTCAAAACTTTGTTCGGAATTATGTGATCCTTACTAGCTAGAAGTAAGGGAGATGGGGCATGAAGTTATTTCTAGGAGTTGGAGACATACAACGTTTAGCTCAGTTCTGGGCATCTTTGAAATACCTATACAAACTTGTTCCTACATAGTAACTTGCCACTTTGAATGAGAATGTGCTTGCTTGCAGCAACGTGCTATATGTTCTGAATGCCCGAATTGGGAATCTGTGTCAAAACTTTGTTCGGAATTATGTGATCCTTACTAGCTGGAAGTAAGGGAGATGGGGCATGAAGTTATTTCAAGGAGTTGGACACATACCAAGTTTAGCTCAGTTGTGGGCATCTTTGAAATACCTATACAAACTTGTTCCTACACAGTAACTTGCAACTTTGAATGAGAATGTGCTTGCTTACAGCAACGTGCTATATGTTCTGAATGCCCGAATTGGGAATCTGTGTCAAAACTTTGTTAGGAATTATGTGATCCTTACTAGCTGGAAGTAAGGGAGATGGGGCATGAAGTTATTTCTAGGAGTTGGAGACATACAACGTTTAGCTCAGTTCTGGGCATCTTTGAAATACCTATACAAACTTGTTCCTACATAGTAACTTGCAACTTTGAATGAGAATGTGCTTGCTTGCAGCAACGTGCTATACGTTCTGAATGCCCGAATTGGGAATCTGTGTCAAAACTTTGTTCGGAATTATGTGATCCTTATTAGCTGGAAGTAAGGGAGATGGGGCAAGAAGTTATTTCTGGGAGTTGGACACATACCAAGTTTAGCTCAGTTCTGGGCATCTTTGAAATACCTATACAAACTTGTTCCTACATAGTAACTTGCAACTTTGAATGAGAATGTGCTTGCTTACAGCAACGTGCTATATGTTCTGAATGCCCGAATTGGGAATCTGTGTCAAAACTTTGTTAGGAATTATGTGATCCTTACTAGCTGGAAGTAAGGGAGATGGGGCATGAAGTTATTTCTAGGAGTTGGAGACATAATACGTTTAGCTCAGTTCTGGGCATCTTTGAAATACCTAAACTAACTTGTTCCTACATAGTAACTTGCCACTTTGAATGAGAATGTGCTTGCTTGCAGCAACGTGCTATATGTTCTGAATGCCCGAATTGGGAATCTGTGTCAAAACTTTGTTAGGAATTATGTGATCCTTACTAGCTGGAAGTAAGGGAGATGGGGCATGAAGTTATTTCTAGGAGTTGGACACATACCAAGTTTAGCTCAGTTCTGGGCATCTTTGAAATACCTATACAAACTTGTTCCTACATAGTAACTTGCAACTTTGAATGAGAATGTGCTTGCTAACAGCAACGTGCTATATGTTCTGAATGCCCGAATTGGGAATCTGTGTCAAAACTTTGTTAGGAATTATGTGATCCTTACTAGCTGGAAGTAAGGGAGATGGGGCATGAAGTTATTTCTAGGAGTTGGAGACATAAAACGTTTAGCTCAGTTCTGGGCATCTTTAAAATACCTAAACTAACTTGTTCCTACATAGTAACTTGCCACTTTGAATGAGAATGTGCTTGCTTACAGCAACGTGCTATATGATCTGAATGCCCGAATTGGGAATCTGTGTCAAAACTTTGTTCGGAATTATGTGATCCTTACTAGCTGGAAGTAAGGGTGATGGGGCATGAAGTTATTTCTAGGAGTTGGAGACATACAACGTTTAGCTCAGTTCTGGGCATCTTTGAAATACCTATACAAACTTGTTCCTACATAGTAACTTGCCACTTTGAATGAGAATGTGCTTGCTTGCAGCAACGTGCTATATGTTCTGAATGCCCGAATTGGGAATCTGTGTCAAAACTTTGTTCGGAATTATGTGATCCTTACTAGCTGGAAGTAAGGGAGATGGGGCATGAAGTTATTTCTAGGAGTTGGACACATACCAAGTTTAGCTCAGTTCTGGGCATCTTTCAAATACCTATACAAACTTGTTCCTACACAGTAACTTGCAACTTTGAATGAGAATGTGCTTGCTTACAGCAACGTGCTCTATGTTCTGAATGCCAGAATTGGGAATCTGTGTCAAAACTTTGTTCGGAATAATGTGATCCTTACTAGCTGGAAGTAAGGGAGATGGGGCATGAAGTTATTTCTAGGAGTTGGACACATACCAAGTTTAGCTCAGTTCTGGGCATCTTTGAAATACCTATACAAACTTGTTCCTACACAGTAACTTGCAACTTTGAATGAGAATGTGCTTGCTTACAGCAACGTGCTATATGATCTGAATGCCCGAATTGGGAATCTGTGTCAAAACTTTGTTAGGAATTATGTGATCCTTACTAGCTGGAAGTAAGGGAGATGGGGCATGAAGTTATTTCTAGGAGTTGGAGACATAATACGTTTAGCTCAGTTCTGGGCATCTTTGAAATACCTAAACTAACTTGTTCCTACATACTAACTTGCCACCTTGATTGAGAATGTGCTTGCTTACAGCAACGTGCTATATGATCTGAATGCCCGAATTGGGAATCTGTGTCAAAACTTTGTTAGGAATTATGTGATCCTTACTAGCTGGAAGTAAGGGAGATGGGGCATGAAGTTATTTCTAGGAGTTGGACACATACCAAGTTTAGCTCAGTTCTGGGCATCTTTGAAATACCTATACAAACTTGTTCCTACATAGTAACTTGCCACTTTGAATGAGAATGTGCTTGCTTGCAGCAACGTGCTATATGTTCTGAATGCCCGAATTGGGAATCTGTGTCAAAACTTTGTTCGGAATTATGTGATCCTTACTAGCTGGAAGTAAGGGAGATGGGGCATGAAGTTATTTCTAGGAGTTGGACACATACCAAGTTTAGCTCAGTTCTGGGCATCTTTGAAATACCTATACAAACTTGTTCCTACACAGTAACTTGCAACTTTGAATGAGAATGTGCTTGCTTACAGCAACGTGCTATATGTTCTGAATGCCCGAATTGGGAATCTGTGTCAAAACTTTGTTAGGAATTATGTGATCCTTACTAGCTGGAAGTAAGGGAGATGGGGCATGAAGTTATTTCTAGGAGTTGGAGACATACAACGTTTAGCTCAGTTCTGGGCATCTTTGAAATACCTATACAAACTTGTTCCTACATAGTAACTTGCAACTTTGAATGAGAATGTGCTTGCTTGCAGCAACGTGCTATATGTTCTGAATGCCCGAATTGGGAATCTGTGTCAAAACTTTGTTCGGAATTATGTGATCCTTATTAGCTGGAAGTAAGGGAGATGGGGCATGAAGTTATTTCTAGGAGTTGGAGACATAAAACGTTAACTCAGTTCTGGGCATCTTTAAAATACCTAAACTAACTTGTTCCTACATAGTAACTTGCCACTTTGAATGAGAATGTGCTTGCTTACAGCAACGTGCTATATGATCTGAATGCCCGAATTGGGAATCTGTGTCAAAACTTTGTTAGGAATTATGTGATCCTTACTAGCTGGAAGTAAGGGTGATGGGGCATGAAGTTATTTCTAGGAGTTGGAGACATAAAACGTTTAGCTCAGTTCTGGGCATCTTTGAAATACCTATACAAACTTGTTCCTACATAGTAACTTGCCACTTTGAATGAGAATGTGCTTGCTTGCAGCAACGTGCTATATGTTCTGAATGCCCGAATTGGGAATCTGTGTCAAAACTTTGTTCGGAATTATGTGATCCTTAGTAGCTGGAAGTAAGGGAGATGGGGCATGAAGTTATTTCTGGGAGTTGGACACACACCAAGTTTAGCTCAGTTCTGGGCATCTTTGAAATACCTATACAAACTTGTTCCTACATAGTAACTTGCCACTTTGAATGAGAATGTGCTTGCTTGCAGCAACGTGCTATATGTTCTGAATGCCCGAATTGGGAATCTGTGTCAAAACTTTGTTCGTAATTATGTGATCCTTACTAGCTGGAAGTAAGGGAGATGGGGCATGAAGTTATTTCTAGGAGTTGGACACATACCAAGTTTAGCTCAGTTCTGGGCATCTTTGAAATACCTATACAAACTTGTTCCTACATAGTAACTTGCAACTTTGAATGAGAATGTGCTTGCTTACAGCAACGTGCTATATGTTCTGAATGCCCGAATTGGGAATCTGTGTCAAAACTTTGTTCGGAATTATGTGATCCTTACTAGCTGGAAGTAAGGGAGATGGGGCATGAAGTTATTTCTAGGAGTTGGAGACATAAAACGTTTAGCTCAGTTCTGGGCATCTTTGAAATACCTAAACTAACTTGTTCCTACATACTAACTTGCCACTTTGAATGAGAATGTGCTTGCTTACAGCAACGTGCTATATGATCTGAATGCCCGAATTGGGAATCTGTGTCAAAACTTTGTTAGGAATTATGTGATCCTTACTAGCTGGAAGTAAGGGAGATGGGGCATGAAGTTATTTCTAGTAGTTGGAGACATACAACGTTTAGCTCAGTTCTGGGCATCTTTGAAATACCTATACAAACTTGTTCCTACATAGTAACTTGCAACTTTGAATGAGAATGTGCTTGCTTGCAGCAACGTGCTATATGTTCTGAATGCCCGAATTGGGAATCTGTGTCAAAACTTTGTTCGGAATTATGTGATCCTTACTAGCTAGAAGTAAGGGAGATGGGGCATGAAGTTATCTCTAGGAGTTGGAGACATAAAACGTTTAGCTCAGTTCTGGGCATCTTTGAAATACCTATACAAACTTGTTCCTACACAGTAACTTGCAACTTTGAATGAGAATGTGCTTGCTTACAGCAACGTGCTATATGTTCTGAATGCCCGAATTGGGAATCTGTGTCAAAACTTTGTTAGGAATTATGTGATCCTTACAAGCTGGAAGTAAGGGAGATGGGGCATGAAGTTATTTCTAGGAGTTGGAGACATACAACGTTTAGCTCAGTTCTGGGCATCTTTGAAATACCTATACAAACGTGTTCCTACATAGTAACTTGCCACTTTGAATGAGAATGTGCTTGCTTGCAGCAACGTGCTATATGTTCTGAATGCCAGAATTGGGAATCTGTGTCAAAACTTTGTTAGGAATTATGTGATCCTTACTAGCTGGAAGTAAGGGAGATGGGGCATGAAGTTATTTCAAGGAGTTGGACACATACCAAGTTTAGCTCAGTTGTGGGCATCTTTGAAATACCTATACAAACTTGTTCCTACACAGTAACTTGCAACTTTGAATGAGAATGTGCTTGCTTACAGCAACGTGCTATATGTTCTGAATGCCCGAATTGGGAATCTGTGTCAAAACTTTGTTAGGAATTATGTGATCCTTACTAGCTGGAAGTAAGGGAGATGGGGCATGAAGTTATTTCTAGGAGTTGGAGACATACAACGTTTAGCTCAGTTCTGGGCATCTTTGAAATACCTATACAAACTTGTTCCTACATAGTAACTTGCAACTTTGAATGAGAATGTGCTTGCTTGCAGCAACGTGCTATGCGTTCTGAATGCCCGAATTGGGAATCTGTGTCAAAACTTTGTTCGGAATTATGTGATCCTTATTAGCTGGAAGTAAGGGAGATGGGGCATGAAGTTATTTCTGGGAGTTGGACACATACCAAGTTTAGCTCAGTTCTGGGCATCTTTGAAATACCTATACAAACTTGTTCCTACATAGTAACTTGCAACTTTGAATGAGAATGTGCTTGCTTACAGCAACGTGCTATATGTTCTGAATGCCCGAATTGGGAATCTGTGTCAAAACTTTGTTAGGAATTATGTGATCCTTACTAGCTGGAAGTAAGGGAGATGGGGCATGAAGTTATTTCTAGGAGTTGGAGACATAATACGTTTAGCTCAGTTCTGGGCATCTTTGAAATACCTAAACTAACTTGTTCCTACATAGTAACTTGCCACTTTGAATGAGAATGTGCTTGCTTGCAGCAACGTGCTATATGTTCTGAATGCCCGAATTGGGAATCTGTGTCAAAACTTTGTTAGGAATTATGTGATCCTTACTAGCTGGAAGTAAGGGAGATGGGGCATGAATTTATTTCTAGGAGTTGGACACATACCAAGTTTAGCTCAGTTCTGGGCATCTTTGAAATACCTATACAAACTTGTTCCTACATAGTAACTTGCAACTTTGAATGAGAATGTGCTTGCTAACAGCAACGTGCTATATGTTCTGAATGCCCGAATTGGGAATCTGTGTCAAAACTTTGTTAGGAATTATGTGATCCTTACTAGCTGGAAGTAAGGGAGATGGGGCATGAAGTTATTTCTAGGAGTTGGAGACATAAAACGTTTAGCTCAGTTCTGGGCATCTTTAAAATACCTAAACTAACTTGTTCCTACATAGTAACTTGCCACTTTGAATGAGAATGTGCTTGCTTACAGCAACGTGCTATATGATCTGAATGCCCGAATTGGGAATCTGTGTCAAAACTTTGTTCGGAATTATGTGATCCTTACTAGCTGGAAGTAAGGGTGATGGGGCATGAAGTTATTTCTAGGAGTTGGAGACATACAACGTTTAGCTCAGTTCTGGGCATCTTTGAAATACCTATACAAACTTGTTCCTACATAGTAACTTGCCACTTTGAATGAGAATGTGCTTGCTTGCAGCAACGTGCTATATGTTCTGAATGACCGAATTGGGAATCTGTGTCAAAACTTTGTTCGGAATTATGTGATCCTTACTAGCTGGAAGTAAGGGAGATGGGGCATGAAGTTATTTCTAGGAGTTGGACACATACAAAGTTTAGCTCAGTTCTGGGCATCTTTGAAATACCTATACAAACTTGTTCCTACACAGTAACTTGCAACTTTGAATGAGAATGTGCTTGCTTACAGCAACGTGCTATATGTTCTGAATGCCAGAATTGGGAATCTGTGTCAAAACTTTGTTCGGAATAATGTGATCCTTACTAGCTGGAAGTAAGGGAGATGGGGCATGAAGTTATTTCTAGGAGTTGGACACATACCAAGTTTAGCTCAGTTCTGGGCATCTTTGAAATACCTATACAAACTTGTTCCTACACAGTAACTTGCAACTTTGAATGAGAATGTGCTTGCTTACAGCAACGTGCTATATGATCTGAATGCCCGAATTGGGAATCTGTGTCAAAACTTTGTTAGGAATTATGTGATCCTTACTAGCTGTAAGTAAGTGAGATGGGGCATGAAGTTATTTCTAGGAGTTGGAGACATACAACGTTTAGCTCAGTTCTGGGCATCTTTGAAATACCTATACAAACTTGTTCCTACATAGTAACTTGCCACTTTGAATGAGAATGTGCTTGCTTGCAGCAACGTGCTATATGTTCTGAATGCCCGAATTGGGAATCTGTGTCAAAACTTTGTTCGGAATTATGTGATCCTTACTAGCTGGAAGTAAGGGAGATGGGGCATGAAGTTATTTCTAGGAGTTGGACACATACCAAGTTTAGCTCAGTTCTGGGCATCTTTGAAATACCTATACAAACTTGTTCCTACACAGTAACTTGCAACTTTGAATGAGAATGTGCTTGCTTACAGCAACGTGCTATATGTTCTGAATGCCCGAATTGGGAATCTGTCTCAAAACTTTGTTAGGAATTATGTGATCCTTACTAGCTGGAAGTAAGGGAGATGGGGCATGAAGTTATTTCTTGGAGTTGGAGACATACAACGTTTAGCTCAGTTCTGGGCATCTTTGAAATACCTATACAAACTTGTTCCTACATAGTAACTTGCCACTTTGAATGAGAATGTGCTTGCTTGCAGCAACGTGCTATATGATCTGAATGCCCGAATTGGGAATCTGTGTCAAAACTTTGTTAGGAATTATGTGATCCTTACTAGCTGGAAGTAAGGGAGATGGGGCATGAAGTTATTTCTATGAGTTGGAGACATAAAACGTTTAGCTCAGTTCTGGGCATCTTTAAAATACCTAAACTAACTTGTTCCTACATAGTAACTTGCCACTTTGAATGAGAATGTGCTTGCTTACAGCAACGTGCTATATGATCTGAATGCCCGAATTGGGAATCTGTGTCAAAACTTTGTTAGGAATTATGTGATCCTTACTAGCTGGAAGTAAGGGTGATGGGGCATGAAGTTATTTCTAGGAGTTGGAGACATACAACGTTTAGCTCAGTTCTGGGCATCTTTGAAATACCTATACAAACTTGTTCCTACATAGTAACTTGCCACTTTGAATGAGAATGTGCTTGCTTGCAGCAACGTGCTATATGTTCTGAATGCCCGAATTGGGAATCTGTGTCAAAACTTTGTTCGGAATTATGTGATCCTTACTAGCTGGAAGTAAGGGAGATGGGGCATGAAGTTATTTCTAGGAGTTGGACACATACCAAGTTTAGCTCAGTTCTGGGCATCTTTGAAATACCTATACAAACTTGTTCCTACACAATAACTTGCAACTTTGAATGAGAATGTGCTTGCTTACAGCAACGTGCTATATGTTCTGAATGCCAGAATTGGGAATCTGTGTCAAAACTTTGTTCGGAATAATGTGATCCTTACTAGCTGGAAGTAAGGGAGATGGGGCATGAAGTTATTTCTAGGAGTTGGACACATACCAAGTTTAGCTCAGTTCTGGGCATCTTTGAAATACCTATACAAACTTGTTCCTACACAGTAACTTGCAACTTTGAATGAGAATGTGCTTGCTTACAGCAACGTGCTATATGATCTGAATGCCCGAATTGGGAATCTGTGTCAAAACTTTGTTAGGAATTATGTGATCCTTACTAGCTGGAAGTAAGGGTGATGGGGCATGATGTTATTTCTGTGAGTTGGAGACATACAACGTTTAGCTCAGTTCTGGGCATCTTTGAAATACCTATACAAACTTGTTCCTAAATAGTAACTTGCTACTTTGAATGAGAATGTGCTTGCTTGCAGCAACGTGCTATATGTTCTGAATGCCCGAATTGGGAATCTGTGTCAAAACTTTGTTCGGAATTATGTGATCCTTACTAGCTGGAAGTAAGGGAGATGGGGCATGAAGTTATTTCTAGGAGTTGGACACATACCAAGTTTAGCTCAGTTCTGGGCATCTTTGAAATACCTATACAAACTTGTTCCTACACAGTAACTTGCAACTTTGAATGAGAATGTGCTTGCTTACAGCAACGTGCTATATGTTCTGAATGCCCGAATTGGGAATCTGTGTCAAAACTTTGTTAGGAATTATGTGATCCTTACTAGCTGGAAGTAAGGGAGATGGGGCATGAAGTTATTTCTAGGAGTTGGAGACATACAACGTTTAGCTCAGTTCTGGGCATCTTTGAAATACCTATACAAACTTGTTCCTACATAGTAACTTGCCACTTTGAATGAGAATGTGCTTGCTTGCAGCAACGTGCTATATGATCTGAATGCCCAAATTGGGAATCTGTGTCAAATCTTTGTCAGGAATTATGTGATCCTTACTAGCTGGAAGTAAGGGAAATGGGGCATGAAGTTATTTCTGGGAGTTGGACACACACCAAGTTTAGCTCAGTTCTGGGCATCTTTGAAATACCTATACAAACTTGTTCCTACATAGTAACTTGCCACTTTGAATGAGAATGTGCTTGCTTGCAGCAACGTGCTATATGTTCTGAATGCCCGAATTGGGAATCTGTGTCAAAACTTTGTTCGGAATTATGTGATCCTTACTAGCTGGAAGTAAGGGAGATGGGACATGAAGTTATTTCTAGGAGTTGGACACATACCAAGTTTAGCTCAGTTCTGGGCATCTTTGAAATACCTATACAAACTTGTTCCTACATAGTAACTTGCAACTTTGAATGAGAATGTGTTGCTTACAGCAACGTGCTATATGTTCTGAATGCCCGAATTGGGAATCTGTGTCAAAACTTTGTTAGGAATTATGTGATCCTTACTAGCTGGAAGTAAGAGAGATGGGGCATGAAGGTATTTCTAGGAGTTGGAGACATAAAACTTTTAGCTCAGTTCTGGGCATCTTTGAAATACCTAAACTAACTTGTTCCTACATACTAACTTGCCACTTTGAATGAGAATGTGCTTGCTTACAGCAACGTGCTATATGATCTGAATGCCCGAATTGGGAATCTGTGTCAAAACTTTGTTAGGAATTATGTGATCCTTACTAGCTGGAAGTAAGGGAGATGGGGCATGAAGTTATTTCTAGGAGTTGGAGACATACAACGTTTAGCTCAGTTCTGGGCATCTTTGAAATACCTATACAAACTTGTTCCTACATAGTAACTTGCAACTTTGAATGAGAATGTGCTTGCTTGCAGCAACTTGCTATATGTTCTGAATACCCGAATTGGGAATCTGTGTCAAAACTTTGTTCGGAATTATGTGATCCTTACTAGCTGGAAGTAAGGGAGATGGGGCATGAAGTTATTTCTAGGAGTTGGACACATACCAAGTTTAGCTCAGTTCTGGGCATCTTTGAAATACCTATACAAACTTGTTCCTACACAGTAACTTGCAACTTTGAATGAGAATGTGCTTGCTTACAGCAACGTGCTATATGTTCTGAATGCCCGAATTGGGAATCTGTGTCAAAACTTTGTTAGGAATTATGTGATCCTTACTAGCTGGAAGTAAGGGATATGGGGCATGAAGTTATTTCTAGGAGTTGGAGACATACAACGTTTAGCTCAGTTCTGGGCATCTTTGAAATACCTATACAAACTTGTTCCTACATAGTAACTTGCCACTTTGAATGAGAATGTGCTTGCTTGCAGCAACCTGCTATATGATCTGAATGCCCGAATTGGGAATCTGTGTCAAAACTTTGTCAGGAATTATGTGACCCTTACTAGCTGGAAGTAAGGGAGATGGGGCATGAAGTTATTTCTGGGAGTTGGACACACACCAAGTTTAGCTCAGTTCTGGGCATCTTTGAAATACCTATACAAACTTGTTCCTACATAGTAACTTGCCACTTTGAATGAGAATGTGCTTGCTTGCAGCAACGTGCTATATGTTCTGAATGCCCGAATTGGGAATCTGTGTCAAAACTTTGTTCGGAATTATGTGATCCTTACTAGCTGGAAGTAAGGGAGATGGGGCATGAAGTTATTTCTAGGAGTTGGACACATACCAAGTTTAGCTCAGTTCTGGGCATCTTTGAAATACCTATACAAACTTGTTCCTACATAGTAACTTGCAACTTTGAATGAGAATGTGCTTGCTTACAGCAACGTGCTATATGATCTGAATGCCCGAATTGGGAATCTGTGTCAAAACTTTGTTAGGAATTATGTGATCCTTACTAGCTGGAAGTAAGGGAGATGGGGCATGAAGTTATTTCTAGGAGTTGGAGACATACAACGTTTAGCTCAGTTCTGGGAATCTTTGAAATACCTATACAAACTTGTTCCTACATAGTAACTTGCAACTTTGAATGAGAATGTGCTTGCTTGCAGCAACGTGCTATATGTTCTGAATGCCCGAATTGGGAATCTGTGTCAAAACTTTGTTCGGAATTATGTGATCCTTACTAGCTGGAAGTAAGGGAGATGGGGCATGAAGTTATTTCTAGGAGTTGGACACATACCAAGTTTAGCTCAGTTCTGGGCATCTTTGAAATACCTATACAAACTTGTTCCTACACAGTAACTTGCAACTTTGAATGAGAATGTGCTTGCTTACAGCAACGTGCTATATGTTCTGAATGCCCGAATTGGGAATCTGTGTCAAAACTTTGTTAGGAATTACGTGATCCTTACTAGCTGGAAGTAAGGGAGATGGGGCATGAAGTTATTTCTAGGAGTTGGAGACATACAACGTTTAGCTCAGTTCTGGGCATCTTTGAAATACCTATACTAACTTGTTCCTACATAGTAACTTGCCACTTTGAATGAGAATGTGCTTGCTTGCAGCAACGTGCTATATGTTCTGAATGCCAGAATTGGGAATCTGGGTCAAAACTTTGTTCGGAATTATGTGATCCTTACTAGCTGGAAGTAAGTGAGATGGGGCATGAAGTTATTTCTAGGAGTTGGAGACATACAACGTTTAGCTCAGTTCTGGGCATCTTTGAAATACCTATACAAACTTGTTCCTACACAGTAACGTGCAACTTTGAATGAGAATGTGCTTGCTTACAGCAACGTGCTATATGTTCTGAATGCCCGAATTGGGAATCTGTGTCAAAACTTTGTTAGGAATTATGTGATCCTTACTAGCTGGAAGTAAGGGAGATGGGGCATGAAGTTATTTCTAGGAGTTGGACACATACAAAGTTTAGCTCAGTTCTGGGCATCTTTGAAATACCTATACAAACTTGTTCCTACACAGTAACTTGCAACTTTGAATGAGAATGTGCTTGCTTGCAGCAACATGCTATATGATCTAAATGCCCGAATTGGGAATCTGTGTCAAAACTTTGTCAGGAATTATGTGATCCTTACTAGCTGGAAGTAAGGGAGATGGGGCATGAAGTTATTTCTGGGAGTTGGACACACACCAAGTTTAGCTCAGTTCTGGGCATCTTTGAAATACCTATACAAACTTGTTCCTACATAGTAACTTGCCACTTTGAATGAGAATGTGCTTGCTTGCAGCAACGTGCTATATGTTCTGAATGCCCGAATTGGGAATCTGTGTCAAAACTTTGTTCGGAATTATGTGATCCTTACTAGCTGGAAGTAAGGGAGATGGGGCATGAAGTTATTTCTAGGAGTTGGAGACATAATACGTTTAGCTCAGTTCTGGGCATCTTTGAAATACCTAAACTAACTTGTTCCTACATAGTAACTTGCCACTTTGAATGAGAATGTGCTTGCTTACAGCAACGTGCTATATGATCTGAATGCCCGAATTGGGAATCTGTGTCAAAACTTTGTTAGGAATTATGTGATCCTTACTAGCTGGAAGTAAGGGAGATGGGGCATGAATTTATTTCTAGGAGTTGGAGACATACAACGTTTAGCTCAGTTCTGGGCATCTTTGAAATACCTATACAAACTTGTTCCTACATAGTAACTTGCCACTTTGAATGAGAATGTGCTTGCTTGCAGCAACGTGCTATATGTTCTGAATGCCCGAATTGGGAATCTGTGTCAAAACTTTGTTAGGAATTATGTGATCCTTACTAGCTGGAAGTAAGGGAGATGGGGCATGAAGTTATTTCTAGGAGTTGGACACATACCAAGTTTAGCTCAGTTCTGGGCATCTTTGAAATACCTATACAAACTTGTTCCTACATAGTAACTTGCAACTTTGAATGAGAATGTGCTTGCTTACAGCAACGTGCTATATGTTCTGAATGCCCGAATTGGGAATCTGTGTCAAAACTTTGTTAGGAATTATGTGATCCTTACTAGCTGGAAGTAAGGGAGATGGGGCATGAAGTTATTTCTAGGAGTTGGACACATACCAAGTTTAGCTCAGTTCTGGGCATCTTTGAAATACCTATACAAACTTGTTCCTACACAGTAACTTGCAACTTTGAATGAGAATGTGCTTGCTTACAGCAACGTGCTATATGATCTGAATGCCCGAATTGGGAATCTGTGTCAAAACTTTGTTAGGAATTATGTGATCCTTACTAGCTGGAAGTAAGGGTGATGGGGCATGAAGTTATTTCTAGGAGTTGGAGACATACAACGTTTAGCTCAGTTCTGGGCATCTTTGAAATACCTATACAAACTTGTTCCTACATAGTAACGTGCCACTTTGAATGAGAATGTGCTTGCTTGCAGCAACGTGCTATATGTTCTGAATGCCCGAATTGGGAATCTGTGTCAAAACTTTGTTCGGAATTATGTGATCCTTACTAGCTGGAAGTAAGGGAGATGGGGCATGAAGGTATTTCTAGGAGTTGGAGACATACAACGTTTAGCTCAGTTCTGGGCATCTTTGAAATACCTATACAAACTTGTTCCTACACAGTAACTTGCAACTTTGAATGAGAATGTGCTTGCTTACAGCAACGTGCTATATGTTCTGAATGCCCGAATTGGGAATCTGTGTCAAAACTTTGTTAGGAATTATGTGATCCTTACTAGCTGGAAGTAAGGGAGATGGGGCATGAAGTTATTTCTAGGAGTTGGATACATACAACGTTTAGCTCAGTTCTGGGCATCTTTGAAATACCTATACAAACTTGTTCCTACACAGTAACTTGCAACTTTGAATGAGAATGTGCTTGCTTGCAGCAACGTGCTATATGTTCTGAATGCCAGAATTGGGAATCTGTGTCAAAACTTTGTTCGGAATTATGTGATCCTTACTAGCTGGAAGTAAGGGAGATGGGGCATGAAGTTATTTCTAGGAGTTGGACACATACCAAGTTTAGCTCAGTTCTGGGCATCTTTGAAATACCTATACAAACTTGTTCCTACACAGTAACTTGCCACTTTGAATGAGAATGTGCTTGCTTACAGCAACGTGCTATATGTTCTGAATGCCCGAATTGGGAATCTGTGTCAAAACTTTGTTAGGAATTATGTGATCCTTACTAGCTGGAAGTAAGGGAGATGGGGCATGAAGTTATTTCTAGGAGTTGGAGACATACAACGTTTAGCTCAGTTATGGGCATCTTTGAAATACCTATACAAACTTGTTCCTACATAGTAACTTGCAACTTTGAATGAGAATGTGCTTGCTTGCAGCAACGTGCTATATGTTCTGAATGCCCGAATTGGGAATCTGTGTCAAAACTTTGTTCGGAATTATGTGATCCTTATTAGCTGGAAGTAAGGTAGATGGGGCATGAAGTTATTTCTGGGAGTTGGACACATACCAAGTTTAGCTCAGTTCTGGGCATCTTTGAAATACCTATACAAACTTGTTCCTACATAGTAACTTGCAACTTTGAATGAGAATGTGCTTGCTTACAGCAAAGTGCTATATGTTCTGAATGCCCGAATTGGGAATCTGTGTCAAAACTTTGTTAGGAATTATGTGATCCTTACTAGCTGGAAGTAAGGGAGATGGGGCATGAAGTTTTTTCTAGGAGTTGGAGACACAATACGTTTAGCTCAGTTCTGGGCATCTTTGAAATACCTAAACTAACTTGTTCCTACATAGTAACTTGCCACTTTGAATGAGAATGTGCTTGCTTACAGCAACGTGCTATATGATCTGAATGCCCGAATTGGGAATCTGTGTCAAAACTTTGTTAGGAATTATGTGATCCTTACTAGCTGGAAGTAAGGGAGATTGGGCATGAATTTATTTCTAGGAGTTGGAGACATACAACGTTTAGCTCAGTTCTGGGCATCTTTGAAATACCTATACAAACTTGTTCCTACATAGTAACTTGCCACTTTGAATGAGAATGTGCTTGCTTGCAGCAACGTCCTATATGTTCTGAATGCCCGAATTGGGAATCTGTGTCAAAACTTTGTTAGGAATTATGTGATCCTTACTAGCTGGAAGTAAGGGAGATGGGGCATGAAGTTATTTCTAGGAGTTGGACACATACCAAGTTTAGCTCAGTTCTGGGCATCTTTGAAATACCTATACAAACTTGTTCCTACATAGTAACTTGCAACTTTGAATGAGAATGTGCTTGCTTACAGCAACGTGCTATATGTTCTGAATGCCCGAATTGGGAATCTGTGTCAAAACTTTCTTAGGAATTATGTGATCCTTACTAGCTGGAAGTAAGGGAGATGGGGCATGAAGTTATTTCTAGGAGTTGGACACATACCAAGTTTAGCTCAGTTCTGGGCATCTTTGAAATACCTATACAAACTTGTTCCTACACAGTAACTTGCAACTTTGAATGAGAATGTGCTTGCTTACAGCAACGTGCTATATGTTCTGAATGCCCGAATTGGGAATCTGTGTCAAAACTTTGTTAGGAATTATGTGATCCTTACTAGCTGGAAGTAAGGGAGATGGGGCATGAAGTTATTTCTAGGAGTTGGAGACATACAACGTTTAGCTCAGTTCTGGGCATCTTTGAAATACCTATACAAACTTGTTCCTACACAGTAACTTGCAACTTTGAATGAGAATGTGCTTGCTTGCAGCAACGTGCTATATGATCTGAATGCCCGAATTGGGAATCTGTGTCAAAAGTTTGTCAGGAATTATGTGATCCTTACTAGCTGGAAGTAAGGGAGATGGGGCATGAAGTTATTTCTGGGAGTTGGACACACACCAAGTTTAGCTCAGTTCTGGGCATCTTTGAAATACCTATACAAACTTGTTCCTACATAGTAACTTGCCACTTTGAATGAGAATGTGCTTGCTTGCAGCAACGTGCTATATGTTCTGAATGCCCGAATTGGGAATCAGTGTCAAAACTTTGTTCGGAATTATGTGATCCTTACTAGCTGGAAGTAAGGGAGATGGGGCATGAAGTTATTTCTAGGAGTTGGACACATACCAAGTTTAGCTCAGTTCTGGGCATCTTTGAAATACCTATACAAACTTGTTCCTACATAGTAACTTGCAACTTTGAATGAGAATGTGCTTGCTTACAGCAACGTGCTATATGTTCTGAATGCCCGAATTGGGAATCTGTGTCAAAACTTTGTTAGGAATTATGTGATCCTTACTAGCTGGAAGTAAGGGAGATGGGGCATGAAGTTATTTCTAGGAGTTGGAGACATAAAACGTTTAGCTCAGTTCTGGGCATCTTTAAAATACCTAAACTAACTTGTTCCTACATAGTAACTTGCCACTTTGAATGAGAATGTGCTTGCTTACAGCAACGTGCTATATGATCTGAATGCCCGAATTGGGAATCTGTGTCAAAACTTTGTTAGGAATTATGTGATCCTTACTAGCTGGAAGTAAGGGTGATGGGGCATGAAGTTATTTCTAGGAGTTGGAGACATACAACGTTTAGCTCAGTTCTGGGCATCTTTGAAATACCTATACAAACTTGTTCTTACACAGTAACTTGCAACTTTGAATGAGAATGTGCTTGCTTACAGCAACGTGCTATATGTTCTGAATGCCAGAATTGGGAATCTGTGTCAAAACTTTGTTCGGAATAATGTGATCCTTACTAGCTGGAAGTAAGGGAGATGGGGCATGAAGTTATTTCTAGGAGTTGGACACATACCAAGTTTAGCTCAGTTCTGGGCATCTTTGAAATACCTATACAAACTTGTTCCTACACAGTAACTTGCAACTTTGAATGAGAATGTGCTTGCTTACAGCAACGTGCTATATGATCTGAATGCCCGAATTGGGAATCTGTGTCAAAACTTTGTTCGGAATTATGTGATCCTTACTAGCTGGAAGTAAGGGTGATGGGGCATGAAGTTATTTCTAGGAGTTGGAGACATACAACGTTTAGCTCAGTTCTGGGCATCTTTGAAATACCTATACAAACTTGTTCCTACATAGTAACTTGCCACTTTGAATGAGAATGTGGTTGCTTGCAGCAACGTGCTATATGTTCTGAATGCCCGAATTGGGAATCTGTGTCAAAACTTTGTTCGGAATTATGTGATCCTTATTAGCTAGAAGAAAGGGAGATGGGGCATGAAGTTATTTCTGGGAGTTGGACACATACCAAGTTTAGCTCAGTTCTGGGCATCTTTGAAATACCTATACAAACTTGTTCCTACATAGTAACTTGCAACTTTGAATGAGAATGTGCTTGCTTACAGCAACGTGCTATATGTTCTGAATGCCCGAATTGGGAATCTGTGTCAAAACTTTGTTAGGAATTATGTGATCCTTACTAGCTGGAAGTAAGGGAGATGGGGCATGAAGTTATTTCTAGGAGTTGGAGATATACAACGTTTAGCTCAGTTCTGGGCATCTTTGAAATACTTATACAAACTTGTTCCTACACAGTAACTTGCAACTTTGAATGAGAATGTGCTTGCTTGCAGCAACGTGCTATATGATCTGAATGCCCGAATTGGGAATCTGTGTCAAAACTTTGTCAGGAATTATGTGATCCTTACTAGCTGGAAGTAAGGGAGATGGGGCATGAAGTTATTTCTGGGAGTTGGACACACACCAAGTTTAGCTCAGTTCTGGGCATCTTTGAAATACCTATACAAACTTGTTCCTACATAGTAACTTGCCACTTTGAATGAGAATGTGCTTGCTTGCAGCAACGTGCTATATGTTCTGAATGCCCGAATTGGGAATCTGTGTCAAAACTTTGTTCGGAATTATGTGATCCTTACTAGCTGGAAGTAAGGGAGATGGGGCATGAAGTTATTTCTAGGAGTTGGACACATACCAAGTTTAGCTCAGTTCTGGGCATCTTTGAAATACCTATACAAACTTGTTCCTACATAGTAACTTGCAACTTTGAATGAGAATGTGCTTGCTTACAGCAACGTGCTATATGTTCTGAATGCCCGAATTGGGAATCTGTGTCAAAACTTTGTTAGGAATTATGTGATCCTTACTAGCTGGAAGTAAGGGAGATGGGGCATGAAGTTATTTCTAGGAGTTGGACACATACCAAGTTTAGCTCAGTTCTGGGCATCTTTGAAATACCTAAACTAACTTGTTCCTACATACTAACTTGCCACTTTGAATGAGAATGTGCTTGCTTACAGCAACGTGCTATATGATCTGAATGCCCGAATTGGGAATCTGTGTCAAAACTTTGTTAGGAATTATGTGATCCTTACTAGCTGGAAGTAAGGGAGATGGGGCATGAAGTTATTTCTAGGAGTTGGAGACATACAACGTTTAGCTCAGTTCTGGGCATCTTTGAAATACCTATACAAACTTGTTCCTACATAGTAACTTGCCACGTTGAATGAGAATGTGCTTGCTTGCAGCAACGTGCTATATGTTCTGAATGCCCGAATTGGGAATCTGTGTCAAAACTTTGTTCGGAATTATGTGATCCTTACTAGCTGGAAGTAAGGGAGATGGGCATGAAGTTATTTCTAGGAGTTGGAGACATACAACGTTTAGCTCAGTTCTGGGCATCTTTGAAATACCTATACAAACTTGTTCCTACATAGTAACTTGCAACTTTGAATGAGAATGTGCTTGCTTGCAGCAACGTGCTATATGTTCTGAATGTCCGAATTGGGAATCTGTGTCAAAACTTTGTTCGGAATTATGTGATCCTTATTAGCTGGAAGTAAGGGAGATGGGGCATGAAGTTATTTCTGGGAGTTGGACACATACCAAGTTTAGCTCAGTTCTGGGCATCTTTGAAATACCTATACAAACTTGTTCCTACATAGTAACTTGCAACTTTGAATGAGAATGTGCTTGCTTACAGCAACGTGCTATATGATCTGAATGCCCGAATTGGGAATCTGTGTCAAAACTTTGTTAGGAATTATGTGATCCTTACTAGCTGGAAGTAAGGGAGATGGGGCATGAAGTTATTTCTAGGAGTTGGAGACATAATACGTTTAGCTCAGTTCTGGGCATCTTTGAAATACCTAAACTAACTTGTTCCTACATAGTAACTTGCCACTTTGAATGAGAATGTGCTTGCTTACAGCAACGTGCTATATGATCTGAATGCCCGAATTGGGAATCTGTGTCAAAACTTTGTTCGGAATTATGTGATCCTTACTAGCTGGAAGTAAGGGAGATGGGGCATGAATTTATTTCTAGGAGTTGGAGACATACAACGTTTAGCTCAGTTCTGGGCATCTTTGAAATGCCTATACAAACTTGTTCCTACATAGTACTTGCCACTTTGAATGAGAATGTGCTTGTTTGCAGCAACGTGCTATATGTTCTGAATGCCCGAATTGGGAATCTGTGTCAAAACTTTGTTCGGAATTATGTGATCCTTACTAGCTGGAAGTAAGGGAGATGGGCATGAAGTTATTTCTAGGAGTTGGAGACATAAAACGTTTAGCTCAGTTCTGGGCATCTTTGAAATACCTAAACTAACTTGTTCCTACATAGTAACTTGCCACTTTGAATGAGAATGTGCTTGCTTACAGCAACGTGCTATATGATCTGAATGCCCGAATTGGGAATCTGTGTCAAAACTTTGTTAGGAATTATGTGATCCTTACTAGCTGGAAGTAAGGGAGATGGGGCATGAAGTTATTTCTAGGAGTTGGAGACATACAACGTTTAGCTCAGTTCTGGGCATCTTGGAAATACCTATACAAACTTGTTCCTACATAGTAACTTGCCACTTTGAATGAGAATGTGCTTGCTTGCAGCAACGTGCTATATGTTCTGAATGCCCGAATTGGGAATCTGTGTCAAAACTTTGTTCGGAATTATGTGATCCTTACTAGCTGGAAGTAAGGGAGATGGGGCATGAAGTTATTTCTAGGAGTTGGACACATACCAAGTTTAGCTCAGTTCTGGGCATCTTTGAAATACCTATACAAACTTGTTCCAACACAGTTACTTGCAACTTTGAATGAGAATGTGCTTGCTTACAGCAACGTGCTATATGTTCTGAATGCCCGAATTGGGAATCTGTGTCAAAACTTTGTTCGGAATTATGTGATCCTTACTAGCTGGAAGTAAGGGAGATGGGGCATGAAGTTATTTCTAGGAGTTGGAGACATACAACGTTTAGCTCAGTTCTGGGCATCTTGGAAATACCTATACAAACTTGTTCCTACATAGTAACTTGCCACTTTGAATGAGAATGTGCTTGCTTGCAGCAACGTGCTATATGTTCTGAATGCCAGAATTGGGAATCTGTGTCAAAACTTTGTTCTGAATTATGTGATCCTTACTAGCTGGAAGTAAGGGAGATGGGGCATGAAGTTATTTCTAGCAGTTGGAGACATAAAACGTTTAGCTCAGTTCTGGGCATCTTTGAAATACCTAAACTAACTTGTTCCTACATAGTAACTTGCCACTTTGAATGAGAATGTGCTTGCTTACAGCAACGTGCTATATGATCTGAATGCCCGAATTGGGAATCTGTGTCAAAACTTTGTTAGGAATTATGTGATCCTTACTAGCTGGAAGTAAGGGAGATGGGGCATGAAGTTATTTCTAGGAGTTGGAGACATACAACGTTTAGCTCAGTTCTGGGCATCTTTGAAATACCTATACAAACTTGTTCCTACATAGTAATTTGCAGCTTTGAATGAGAATGTGCTTGCTTGCAGCAACGTGCTATATGTTCTGAATGCCCGAATTGGGAATCTGTGTCAAAACTTTGTTCGGAATTATGTGATCCTTACTGGCTGGAAGTAAGGGAGATGGGGCATGAAGTTATTTCTAAGAGTTGGACACATACCAAGTTTAGCTCAGTTCTGGGCATCTTTGAAATACCTATACAAACTTGTTCCTACATAGTAACTTGCCACTTTGAATGAGAATGTGCTTGCTTACAGCAACGTGCTATATGTTCTGAATGCCCGAATTGGGAATCTGTGTCAAAACTTTGTTCGGAATTATGTGATCCTTACTAGCTGGAAGTAAGGGAGATGGGGCATGAAGTTATTTCTAGGAGTTGGAGACATAAAAAGTTTAGCTCAGTTCTGGGCATCTTTGAAATACCTAAACTAACTTGTTCCTACATAGTAACTTGCCACTTTGAATGAGAATGTGCTTGCTTACAGCAACGTGCTATATGATCTGAATGCCCGAATTGGGAATCTGTGTCAAAACTTTGTTAGGAATTATGTGATCCTTACTAGCTGGAAGTAAGGGAGATGGGGCATGAAGTTATTTCTAGGAGTTGGAGACATACAACGTTTAGCTCTGTTCTGGGCACCTTTGAAATACCTATACAAACTTGTTCCTACATAGTAACTTGCCACTTTGAATGAGAATGTGCTTGCCTGCAGCAACGTGCTATATGTTCTGAATGCCCGAATTGGGAATCTGTGTCAAAACTTTGTTAGGAATTATGTGATCCTTACTAGCTGGAAGTAAGGGAGATGGGGCATGAAGTGATTTCTAGGAGTTGGACACATACGAAGTTTAGCTCAGTTCTGGGCATCTTTGAAATACCTATACAAACTTGTTCCTACACAGTAACATGCAACTTTGAATGAGAATGTGCTTGCTTACAGCAACGTGCTATATGTTCTGAATGCCCGAATTGGGAATCTGTGTCAAAACTTTGTTAGGAATTATGTGATTCTTACTAGCTGGAAGTAAGGGAGATGGGGCATGAAGTTATTTCTAGGAGTTGGAGACATACAACTGTTAGCTCAGTTCTGGGCATCTTTGAAATACCTATCCAAACTTGTTCCTACATAGTAACTTGCAACTTTGAATGAGAATGTGCTTGTTTGCAGCAACGTGCTATATGTTCTGAATGCCCGAATTGGGAATCTGTGTCAAATCTTTGTTCGGAATTATGTGATCCTTATTAGCTAGAAGAAAGGGAGATGGGGAATGAAGTTATTTCTGGGAGTTGGACACATACCTAGTTTAGCTCAGTTCTGGGCATCTTTGAAATACCTATACAAACTGGTTCCTACATAGTAACTTGCAACTTTGAATGAGAATGTGCTTGCTTACAGCAACGTGCTATATGTTCTGAATGCCCGAATTGGGAAACTGTGTCAAAAGTTTGTTAGGAATTATGTGATCCTCACTAGCTGGAAGAAAGGGAGATGGGGCATGAAGTTATTTCTAGGAGTTGGAGACATACCAAGTTTAGCCCAGTTCTGGGCATCTTTGAAATACGTATACAAACTTGTTCCTACATAGTAACTTGCAACTTTGAATGAGAATGTGCTTGCTTACAGCAACGTGCTATATGTTCTGAATGCCCGAATTGGGAATCTGTGTCAAAACTTTGTTAGGAATTATGTGATCCTAACTAGCTGGAAGTAAGGGAGATGGGGCATGAAGTTATTTCTAGGAGTTGGAGACATAAAACGTTTAGCTCAGTTCTGGGCATCTTTGAAATACCTATACAAACTTGTTCCTACATAGTAACTTGCAACTTTGAATGAGAATGTGCTTGCTTAAGCAACGTGCTATATGTTCTGAATGCCCGAATTGGGAATATGTGTCAAAACTTAGATAGGAATTATGTGATCCTTACTAGCTGGAAGTAAGGGAGATGGGGCATGAAGTTATTTCTAGAGGTTGGACACATACCAAGTTTAGCTCAGTTCTGGTCATCTTTGAAATACCTATACAAACTTGTTCCTACATAATAACTTGCAACTTTGAATGAGAATGTGCTTGCTTACAGCAACGTGCTATATGTTCTGAATGCCCGAATTGGGAATCTGTGTCAAAACTTTCTTAGGAATTATGTGATGCTTACTAGCTGGAAGTAAGGGAGATGGGGCATGAAGTTATTTCTAGGAGTTGGACACATACCAAGTTTAGCTCAGTTCTGGGCATCTTTGAAATACCTATACAAACTTGTTCTTACATAGTAACTTGCAACTTTGAATGAGAATGTGCTTGCTTACAGCAACGTGCTATATGTTCTGAATGCCCGAATTGGGAATCTGTGTCAAAACTTTGTTAGGAATTATGTGATCCTTACTAGCTGGAAGTAAGGGAGATGGGGCATGACGTTATTTCTAGGAGTTGGACACATACCAAGTTTATCTCAGTTCTGGGCATCTTTGAAATACCTATACAAACTTGTTCCTACATAGTAACTTGCAACTTTGAATGAGAATGTGCTTGCTTACAGCAACGTGCTACATGTTCTGAATTCCCGAATTGGGAATCTGTGTCAAATCTTTGTTAGAAATTATGTAATCCTTACTAGATGGAAGTAAGGGAGATGGGGCATGAAGTTATTTCTAGGAGTTGGAGACATACAACGTTTAGCTCAGTTCTGGGCATCTTTGAAATACGTATACAAACTTGTTCCTACATAGTAACTTGCAACTTTGAATGAGAATGTGCTTGCTTACAGCAACGTGGTACATGTTCTGAATGTCCGAATTGGGAATCTGTGTCAAAACTTTGTTAGGAATTATGTGATCCTTACTAGTTGGAAGTAAGGGAGATGGGGCATGAAGTTATTTCTAGGAGTTGGAGACATACCAAGTTTAGCTCAGTTCTGGGCATCTTTGAAATACCTATACAAACTTGTTCCTACATAGTAACTTGCAACTTTGAATGAGAATGTGCTTGCTTAGAGCAACGTGCCATATGTCCTGAATGCCCGAATTGGGAATCTGTGTCAAAACATTGTTCGGAAATATGTGATCCTTACTAGCTGGAAGTAAGGGAGATGGGGCATGAAGTTATTTCTAGGAGTTGGACACATACCAAGTTTAGCCCAGTTCTGGGCATCTTTGAAATACCTATACAAATTGTTCCTACATAGTAACTTGCAACTTTGAATGAGAATGTGCTTGCTTACAGCAACGTGCTATATGTTCTGAATGCCCGAATTGGGAATCTGTGTCAAAACTTTGTTAGGAATTATGTGATCCTAACTAGCTGGAAGTAAGGGAGATGGGGCATGAAGTTATTTCTAGGAGTTGGAGACATAAAACGTTTAGCTCAGTTCTGGGCATCTTTGAAATACCTATACAAACTTGTTCCTACATAGTAACTTGCAACTTTGAATGAGAATGTGCTTACTTAAGCAACGTGCTATATGTTCTGAATGCCAGAATTGTGAATATGTGTCAAAACTTTGTTAGGAATTATGTGATCCTTACTAGCTGGAAGTAAGGGAGATGGGGCATGATGTTATTTCTAGAGGTTGGACACATACCAAGTTTAGCTCAGTTCTGGGCATCTTTGAAATACCTATACAAACTTGTTCCTACATAATAACTTGCAACTTTGAATGAGAATGTGCTTGCTTACAGCAACGTGCTATATGTTCTGAATGCCCGAATTGGGAATCTGTGTCAAAACTTTGTTAGGAATTATGTGATCCTTACTAGCTGGAAGTAAGGGAGATTGGGCATGAAGTTATTTCTAGGAGTTGGAGACATACAACGTTTAGCTCAGTTCTGGGCATCTTTGAAATACCTATACTAACTTGTTCCTACATAGTAACTTGCAACTTTGAATGAGAATGTGCTTGCTTACAGCAATGTGCTATATGTTCTGAATGCCCGAATTGGGAATCTGTGTCAAAACTTTGTTAGAAATTATGTGATCCCTACTAGCCTGAAGTAAGGGATATGGGGCATGAAGTTATTTCTAGGAGTTGGAGACATACCAAGTTTAGCTCAGTTCTGGGCATCTTTGAAATACCTATACAAACTTGTTCCTACATAGTAACTTGCCACTTTGAATGAGAATGTGCTTGCTGACAGCAACGTGCTATATGTTCTGAATTCCCGAATTGGGAATCTGTGTCCAATCTTTGTTAGGAATTATGTGATCCTTACTAGCTGGAAGTAAGGGAGATGGGGCATGAAGTTATTTCTAGGAGTTGGACACATACAACGTTTAGCTCAGTTCCGGGCATCTTTGAAATACCTATACAAACTTGTTCCTACATAGTAACTTGCAACTTTGAATGAGAATGTGCTTGCTTACAGCAACGTGCTATATGTTCTGAATGCCCGAATTGGGAATCTGTGTCAAAACTTTGTTAGGAATTATGTGATCCTTACTAGCTGGAAGTAAGGGAGATGGGGCATGAAGTTATTTCTAGAGGCTGGACACATACCAAGTTTAGCTCAGTTCTGGGCATCTTTGAAATACCTATACAAACTTGTTCCTACATAGTAACTTGCCACTTTGAATGAGAATGTGCTTGCTTACAGCAACGTGCTATATGTTCTGAATGCCCGAATTGGGAATCTGTGTCAAAACTTTGTTAGGAATTATGTGATCCTTACTAGCTGGAAGTAAGGGAGATGGGGCATGAAGTTATTTCTATGAGTTGGAGACATACCAAGTTTATCTCAGATCTGGGATTCTTTAAAATACCTATACAAACTTGTTCCTACATAGTAACTTGCAACTTTGAATGAGAATGTGCTTGCTTACAGCAACGTGCTACATGTTCTGAAAGCCCGAATTGGGAATCTGTGTCAAAACTTTGTTAGGAATTATGTGATCCTTACTAGCTGGAAGTAAGGGAGATGGGGCATGAAGTTATTT
The DNA here is from genome assembly GCF_020826845.1 of Diceros bicornis minor. Taxonomy (NCBI): domain Eukaryota; kingdom Metazoa; phylum Chordata; class Mammalia; order Perissodactyla; family Rhinocerotidae; genus Diceros; species Diceros bicornis. The sequence goes on from NC_080780.1 coordinate 14,584,374, forward strand.
CTAGGAGTTGGACACATACCAAGTTTAGCTCAGTTCTGGGCATCTTTGAAATACCTATACAAACTTGTTCCTACATAGTAACTTGCAACTTTAATGAGAATGTGCTTGCTTACAGCAACGTGCTATATGTTCTGAATGCCCGAATTGGGAATCTGTGTCAAAACTTTGTTAGGAATTATGTGATCCTATCTAGCTGGAAGTAAGGGAGATGGAGCATGAAGTTATTTCTAGGAGTTGGACACATACCAAGTTTAGCTCAGTTCTGGGCATCTTTGAAATACCTATATAAACTTGTTCCTAGATAGTAACTTGCAACTTTGAATGAGAATGTGCTTGCTTACAGCAACGTGCTATATGTTCTGAATGCCCGAAATTTGAATCTGTGTCAAAACTTTGTTAGGAATTATGTGATCCTTACTAGCTGGAGGTAAGGGAGATGGGGCATGAAGTTATTTCTAGGAGTTGGAGACATACCAAGTTTAGCCCAGTTCTGGGCATCTTTGAAATACCTATACAAACTTGTTCCTACATAGTAACATGCAACTTTGAATGAGAATGTGCTTGCTTACAGCAACGTGCTATATGTTCTGAATGCCCGAATTGGGAATCTGTGTCAAAACTTTGTTAGGAATTATGAGATCCTTACTAGCTGGAAGTAAGGGAGATGGGGCATGAAGTTATTTCTAGGAGTTGGAGACATACAACGTTTAGCTCAGTTCTGGGCATCTTTGAAATACCTATACTAACTTGTTCCTACATAGTAACTTGCAACTTTGAATGAGAATGTGCTTGCTTACAGCAACGTGCTATATGTTCTGAATGCCCGAATTGGGAATCTGTGTCAAAACTTTGTTAGAAATTATGTGATCCCTACTAGCCTGAAGTAAGGGATATGGGGCATGAAGTTATTTCTAGGAGTTGGAGACATACCAAGTTTAGCTCAGTTCTGGGCATCTTTGAAATACCTATACAAACTTGTTCCTACATAGTAACTTGCCACTTTGAATGAGAATGTGCTTGCTGACAGCAACGTGCTATATGTTCTGAATTCCCGAATTGGGAATCTGTGTCAAAACTTTGTTAGGAATTATGTGATCCTTACTAGCTGGAAGTAAGGGAGATGGGGCATGAAGTTATTTCTAGGAGTTGGACACATACAACGTTTAGCTCAGTTCCGGGCATCTTTGAAATACCTATACAAACTTGTTCCTACATAGTAACTTGCAACTTTGAATGAGAATGTGCTTGCTTGCAGCAACGTGCTATATGTTCTGAATGCCCGAATTGGGAATCTGTGTCAAAACTTTGTTAGGAATTATGTGATCCTTACTAGCTGGAAGTAAGGGAGATGGGGCATGAAGTTATTTCTAGAGGCTGTACACATACCAAGTTTAGCTCAGTTCTGGGCATCTTTGAAATACCTATACAAACTTGTTCCTACATAGTAACTTGCCACTTTGAATGAGAATGTGCTTGCTTACAGCAACGTGCTATATGTTCTGAATGCCCGAATTGGGAATCTGTGTCAAAACTTTGTTAGGAATTATGTGATCCTTACTAGCTGGAAGTAAGGGAGATGGGGCATGAAGTTATTTCTAGGAGTTGGAGACATACCAAGTTTACCTCAGATCTGGGCATCTTTAAAATACCTATACAAACTTGTTCCTACATAGTAACTTGCAACTTTGAATGAGAATGTGCTTGCTTACAGCAACGTGCTACATGTTCTGAAAGCCCGAATTGGGAATCTGTGTCAAAACTTTGTTAGAAATTATGTAATCCTTACTAGATGGAAGTAAGGGAGATGGGGCATGAAGTTATTTCTAGGAGTTGGAGTCATACCAAGTTTAGCTCAGTTCTGGGCATCTTTGAAATACCTATACAAACTTGTTCCTACATAGTAAACTTGCAACTTTGAATGAGAATGTGCTTGCTTACAGCAACGTGCTACATGTTCTGAATGTCCGAATTGGGAATCTGTGTCAAAACCTTGTTAGGAATTATGTGATCCTTACTAGCTGGAAGTAAGGGAGATGGGGCATGAAGTTAGGTCTAGGAGTTGGACACATACCAAGTTTAGCTCAGTTCTGGGCATCTTTGAAATACCTATACAAACTTCTTCCTACATAGTAACTTGCAACTTTGAATGAGAATGTGCTTGCTTACAGCAACGTGCTATATGTTCTGAATGCCGGAATTGGGAATCTGTGTCAAAACTTTGTTAGGAATTATGTGATCCTTACTAGCTGGAAGTAAGGGAGATGGGGCATGAAGTTATTTCTAGGAGTTGGAGACATACCAAGTTTAGCTCAGTTCTGGGCATCTTTGAAATACCTATACAAACTTGTTCCTACATAGTAACTTGCAACTTTGAATGAGAATGTGCTTGCTTACAGCAACGTGCTACATGTTCTTAATGCCCGAATTGGGAATCTGTGTCAAAACTTTGTAAGAAATTATGTAATCCTTACTAGATGGAAGTAAGGGAGATGGGGCATGAAGTTATTTCTAGGAGTTGGAGACATACAACGTTTAGCTCAGTTCTGGGCATCTTTGAAATACCTATACAAACTGGTTCCTACATAGTAAGTTGCAACTTTGAATGAGAATGTGCTTGCTTACAGCAAGGTGCTACATGTTCTTAATGTCGAAATTGGGAATCTGTGTCAAAACTTTGTTAGGAATTATGTGATCCTTACTAGCTGGAAGTAAGGGAGATGGGGCATGAAGATATTTCTAGGAGTTGGACACATACCAAGTTTTGCTCAGCTCTGGACATCTTAGCAATACCTATACAAACTTGTTCCTACCTAGTAACTTGCCACTTTGAATGAGAATGTGCTTGCTTGCAGCAATGTGCTATACGTTCTGAATGCCCGAATTGGGAATCTGTGTCAAAACTTTGTTCGGAATTATGTGATCCTTACTAGCTGGAAGTAAGGGAGATGGGGCATGATGTTATTTGTAGGAGTTGGAGACATACAACGTTTAGCTCAGTTCTGGGCATCTTTGAAATACCTATACAAACTTGTTCCTAGATAGTAACTTGCAACTTTGAAAGAGAATGTTCTTACTTACAGCAACGTGCTATATGTTCTGAATGCCCGAATTGGGAATCTGTGTCAAAACTTTGTTAGGAATTATGTGATCCTTACTAGCTGGAAGTAAGGGAGATGGGGCATGAAGTTATTTCTAGGAGTTGGACACATACCATGTTTAGCCCAGTTCTGGGAATCTTTGAAATACCTATACAAACTTGTTCCTACATAGTAACTTGCCACTTTGAATGAGAATGTGCTTGCTTACAGCAACGTGCTATATGTCTGACTGCCCGAATTGGGAATCTGTGTCAAAACTTTGTTAGGAATTATGTGATCCTTACTAGCTGGAAGTAAGGGAGATGGGGCATGAAGTTATTTCTAGGAGTTGGACATATACCAAGTTTAGCTCAGTTCTGGGCATCTTTGAAATACCTATACAAACTTGTTCCTACATAGTAACTTGCAACTTTGAATGAGAATGTGCTTGCTTACAGCAAGGTGCTACATGTTCTTAATGTCCGAATTGGGAATCTGTGTCAAAACTTTGTTAGGAATTATGTGATCCTTACTAGTTGGAAGTAAGAGAGATGGGACATGAAGTTATTTCTAGGAGTTGGAGACATACCAAGTTTAGCTCAGTTCTGGGCATCTTTGAAATACCTATACAAACTTGTTCCTACATAGTAACTTGCAACATTGAATGAGAATGTGCTTGCTTACAGCAACGTGCTATATGATCTGAATGCCCGAATTGGGAATCTGTGTCAAAACTTTGTTCGGAATTATGTGATCCTTACTAGCTGGAAGTAAGGGAGATGGAGCATGAAGTTATTTCTAGGAGTTGGACACATACCAAGTTTAGCCCAGTACTGGGCATCTTTGAAATACCTATACAAACTTGTTCCTACATAGTAACTTGCCACTTTGAATGAGAATGTGCTTGCTTACAGCAACGTGCTATATGTTCTGAATGCCCGAATTGGGAATCTGTGTCAAAACTTTGTTAGGAATTATGTGATCCTTACTAGCTGGAAGTAAGGGAGATGGGGCATGAAGTTATTTCTAGGAGTTGGAGACATACCAAGTTTAGCTCAGTTCTGGGCATCTTTGAAATACCTATACAAACTTGTTCCTACATAGTAACTTGCAACTTTGAATGAGAATGTGCTTGCTTACAGCAACGTGCTATATGTTCTGAATGCCCGAATTGGGAATCTGTGTCAAAACTTTGTTAGGAATTATGTGATCCTAACTAGCTGGAAGAAAGGGAGATGTGGCATGAAGTTATTTCTAGGAGTTGGAGACATACAACGTTTAGCTCAGTTCGGGGCATCTTTGAAATACCTATACAAACTTGTTCCTAGATAGTAACTTGCAACTTTGAATGAGAATATTCTTACGTACAGCAACGTGCTATATGTTCTGAATGCCCGAATTGGGAATCTGTGTCAAAACTTTGTTAGGAATTATGTGATCCTTACTAACTGGAAGTAAGGGAGATGGGGCATGAAGTTATTTCTAGGAGTTGGGACATACAACGTTTAGCTCAGTTCTGGGCATCTTTGAAATACCTATACAAACTTGTTCCTCCATAGTAACTTGCCACTTAGAATGAGAATGTTCTTACTTACAGCAACGGGCTATATGTTCTGAATGCCCGAATTGGGAAACTGTGTCAAAACTTTGTTAGGAATTATGTGATCCTTACTAGCTGGAAGTAAGGGAGATGGGGCATGAAGTTATTTCTAGGAGTTGGACACATACCAAGATTAGCTCAGTTCTGGGAATCTTTGAAATACCTATACAAAATTGTTCCTACATAGTAACTTGCCACTTTGAATGAGAATGTGCTTGCTTACAGCAACGTGCTATATGTTCTGAATGCCCGAATTGGGAATCTGTGTCAAATCTTTGTTAGGAATTATGTGATCCTTACCAGCTGGAAGTAAGGGAGATGGGGCATGAAGTTAATTCTAGGAGTTGGACATATACGAAGTTTATCTCAGTTCTGGGCATCTTTGAAATACCTATACAAACTTGTTCCTACATAGTAACTTGCAACTTTGAATGAGAATGTGCTTGCTTACAGCAACGTGCTATATGTTCTGAATGCCCGAATTGGGAATCTGTGTCAAAACTTTCTTAGGAATTATGTGATCCTTACTAGCTGGAAGTAAGGGAGATGGGGCATGAAGTTATTTCTAGGAGTTGGACACATACCAAGTTTAGCTCAGTTCTGGGCATCTTTGAAATACTTATACACACTTGTTCCTACATAGTAACTTGCAACTTTGAATGAGAATGTGCTTGCTTACAGCAACGTGCTGTATGTTCTGAATGCCAGAATTGGGAATCTGTGTCAAAACTTTGTTAGGAATTATGTGATCCTTACTAGCTGGAAGTAAGGGAGATGGGGCATGAAGTTATTTATAGGAGTTGGAGACATACAACGTTTAGCTCAGTTCTGGGCATCTTTGAAATACCTATACAAACTTGTTCCTACATAGTAACTTGCCACTTTGAATGAGAATGTGCTTGCTTACAGCAACGTGCTATATGTTCTGAATGCCCGAATTGGGAATCTGTGTCAAAACTTTGTTCGGAATTATGTGATCCTTACTAGCTGGAAGTAAGGGAGATGGGGCATGAAGTTATTTCTAGGAGTTGGACACATACCAAGTTTAGCTCAGTTCTGGGCATCTTTGAAATACCTATACAAACTTGTTCCTACATAGTAACTTGCAACTTTGAATGAGAATGTGCTTGCTTACAGCAACGTGCTATATGTTCTGAAGGCCCGAATTGGGAATCTGTGTCAAAACTTTGTTCGGAATTATGTGATCCTTACTAGATGGAAGTAAGGGAGATGGGGCATGAAGTTATTTCTAGGAGTTGGACACATACGAAGTTTAGCACAGTTCTGGGCATCTTTGAAATACCTATACAAACTTGTTCCTACATAGTAACTTGCAACTTTGAATGAGAATGTGCTTGCTTACAGCAACGTGCTATATGTTCTGAATGCCCGAATTGGGAATCTGTGTCAAAAATTTGTTAGGAATTATGTGATCCTTACTAGCTGGAAGTAAGGGAGATGGGGCATGAAGTTATTTCTAGGAGTTGGAGACATACCAAGTTTAGCTCAGTTCTGGGCATCTTTGAAATACCTATACAAACTTGTTCCTACATAGTAACTTGCAACTTTGAAAGAGAATGTGCTTGCTTACAGCAACGTGCTATATGTTCTGAATGCCCGAATTGGGAATCTGTGTCAATACTTTGTTAGGAATTATGTGATCCTTACTAGCTGGAAGTAAGGAAGATGGGGCATGAAGTTATTTCTAGAGGTTGGAGACATACCAAGTTTAGCTCAGTTCTCTGCATCTTTGAAATACCTATACAAACTTGTTCCTACATAGTAACTTGCCACTTTGAATGAGAATGTGCTTGCTTACAGCAACGTGCTATATGTTCTGAATGCCCAAATTGGGAATCTGTGTCAAAACTTTGTTAGGAATTATGTGATCCTTACTAGTTGGAAGTAAGGGAGATGGGGCATGAATTTATTTCTAGGAGTTGGAGACATACCAAGTTTAGCTCAGTTCTGGGCATCTTTGAAATACCTATACAAACTTGTTCCTACATAGTAACTTGCCACTTTGAATGAGAATGTGCTTGCTTACAGCAACGTGCTATATGTTCTGAATGCCCAAATTGGGAATCTGTGTCAAAACTTTGTTAGAAATTATGTGATCCTTACTAGCCTGAAGTAAGGGAGATGGGGCATGAAGTTATTTCTAGGAGTTGGAGACATACCAAGTTTAGCTCAGTTCTGCGCATCTTTGAAATACCTATACAAACTTGTTCCTACATAGTAACTTGCAACTTTAATGAGAATGTGCTTGCTGACAGCAACGTGCTATATGTTCTGAATGCCCTAATTGGGAATCTGTGTCAAAACTTTCTTAGGAATTATGTGATCCTTACTAGCTGGAAGTAAGGGAGATGGGGCATGAAGTTATTTCTAGGAGTTGGACACATACCATGTTTAGCTCAGTTCTGGGTATCTTTGAAATACCTATATAAACTTGTTCCTACAAAGTAACTTGCCACTTTGAATGAGAATGTGCTTGCTTACAGCAACGTGCTATATGTTCTGAATGCCCGAATTGGGAATCTGTGTCAAAACTTTGTTCGGAATTATGTGATCCTTACTAGCTGGAAGTAAGGGAGATGGGGCATGAAGTTATTTCTAGGAGTTGGACACATACGAAGTTTAGCCCAGTTCTGGGCATCTTTGAAATACCTATACAAACTTGTTCCTACATAGTAACTTGCAACTTTGAATGAGAATGTGCTTGCTTACAGCAACGTGCTATATGTTCTGAATGCCCGAATTGGGAATCTGTGTCAAAACTTTGTTAGGAATTATGTGATCCTTACTAGCTGGAAGTAAGGGAGATGGGGCATGAAGTTATTTCTAGGAGTTGGAGACATACCAAGTTTAGCTCAGTTCTGGGCATCTTTGAAATACCTATACAAACTTGTTCCTACATAGTAACTTGCAACTTTGAAAGAGAATGTGCTTGCTTACAGCAACGTGCTATATGTTCTGAATGCCCGAATTGGGAATCTGTGTCAAAACTTTGTTAGTAATTATGTGATCCTTACTAGCTGGAAGTAAGGAAGATGGGGCATGAAGTTATTTCTAGAGGTTGGAGACATACCAAGTTTATCTCAGTTCTGGGCATCTTTAAAATACCTATACAAACTTGTTCCTACATAGTAACTTGCCACTTTGAATGAGAATGTGCTTGCTTACAGCAACGTGCTATATGTTCTGAATGCCCAAATTGGGAATCTGTGTCAAAACTTTGTTAGGAATTATGTGATCCTTACTAGCTGGAAATAAGGGAGATGGGGCATGAAGTTATTTCTAGGAGTTGGGGACATACAACGTTTAGCTTAGTTCTGGGCATCTTTGAAATACCTATACAAACTTGTTCCTACATAGTAACTTGCCACTTTGAATGAGAATGTGCTTGCTTACAGCAACGTGCTATATGTTCTGAATGCCTGAATTGGGAATCTGTGTCAAAGCTTTGTTAGAAATTATGTGATCCTTACTAGCTGGAAGTAAGGGAGATGGGGCATGAAGATATTTCTAGGAGTTGGAGACATACCAAGTTTAGCTCAGTTCTGGGCATCTTTGAAATACCTATACAAACTTGTTCCTACATAGTAACTTGCAACTTTGAATGACAATGTGCTTGCTTACAGCAACGTGCTACATGTTCTGAATGTCCGAATTGGGAATCTGTGTCAAAACTTTGTTAGGAATTATGTGATCCTTACTAGTTGGAAGTAAGGGAGATGGGGCATGAATTTATTTCTAGGAGTTGGAGACATACCAAGTTTAGCTCAGTTCTGGGCATCTTTGAAATACCTATACAAACTTGTTCCTACATAGTAACTTGCAACTTTGAATGAGAATGTGCTTGCTGACAGCAACGTGCTATATGTTCTGAATGCCTGAATTGGGAATCTGTGTCAAAACTTTGTTAGAAATTATGTGATCCTTACTAGCCTGAAGTAAGGGAGATGGGGCATGAAGTTATTTCTAGGAGTTGGAGACATACAACGTTTAGCTCAGTTCTGGGCATCTTTGAAATACCTATACAAACTTGTTCCTACATAGTAACTTGCAACTTTAATGAGAATGTGCTTGCTGACAGCAACGTGCTATATGTTCTAAATGCCCTAATTGGGAATCTGTGTCAAAACTTTGTTAGGAATTATGTGATCCTTACTAGCTGGAAGTAAGGGAGATGGGGCATGAAGTTATTTCTAGGAGTTGGACACATACCATGTTTAGCTCAGTTCTGGGTATCTTTGAAATACCTATATAAACTTGTTCCTACATAGTAACTTGCCACTTGAATAAGAATGTGCTTGCTTACAGCAACGTGGTATATGTTCTGAATGCCCGAATTGGGAATGTGTGTCAAAACTTTGTTAGAAATTATGTGATCCTTACTAGCTGGATGTAAGGGAGATGTTGCTTGAAGTTATTTCAAGGAGTTGGAGACATACAACGTTTAGCTCAGTTCTCGGCATCTTTGAAATACCTATACAAACTTGTTCCTACATAGTAACTTGCCACTTTGAATGAGAATGTGCTTGCTTACAGCAACGTGGTATATGTTCTGAATGCCCGAATTGGGAATCTATGTCAAAACTTTCTTAGGAATTATGTGATCCTTACTAGCTGGAAGTAAGGGAGATGGGGCAAGAAGTTATTTCTAGGAGTTGGACACATACCAAGTTTAGCTCAGTTCCGGGTATCTTTGAAATACCTATACAAACTTGTTCCTACATAGTATCTTGCAACTTTGAATGAGAATGTGCTTGCTTACAGCAACGTGCTATATGTTCTGAATGCCCGAATTTGGAATCTGTGTCAAAACTTTGTTCGGAATTATGTGATCCTTACTAGCTGGAAGTAAGGGAGATGGGGCATGAAGTTATTTCTAGGAGTTGGACACATACGAAGTTTAGCCCAGTTCTGGGCATCTTTGAAATAACTATACAAACTTGTTCCTACATAGTAACTTGCAACTTTGAATGAGAATGTGCTTGCTTACAACAACGTGCTATATGTTCTGAATGCCCGAATTGGGAATCTGTGTCAAAACTTTGATAGGAATTATGTGATCCTTACTAGCTGGAAGTAAGGGAGATGGGGCATGAAGTTATTTCTAGGAGTTGGAGACATACCAAGTTTAGCTCAGTTCTGGGCATCTTTGAAATACCTATACAAACTTGTTCCTACATAGTAACTTGCAACTTTGAATGAGAATGTGCTTGCTTACAGCAACGTGCTATATGTTCTGATTGCCCGAATTTGGAATCTGTGTCAAAACATTGTTAGGAATTATGTGATCCTTACTAGCTGGAAGTAAGGAAGATGGGGCATGAAGTTATTTCTAGAGGTTGGGCAGATACCAAGTATAGCTCAGTTCTGGGCATCTTTGAAATACCTATACAAACTTGTTCCTACATAGTAACTTGCAACTTTGAATGAGAATGTGCTTGCTTACAGCAACGTGCTATACGTTCTGAATGCCCGAATTGGGAATCTGTGTCAAAACTTTGTTAGTAATTATGTGATCCTTACTAGCTGGAAGTAAGGGAGATGGGGCATGAAGTTATTTCTAGGAGTTGGAGACATACAACGTTTAGCTCAGTTCTGGGCATCTTTGAAATACCTATACACACTTGTTCCTAGATAGTAACTTGCCACTTTGAATGAGAATGTGCTTGCTTACAGCAACGTGCTATATGTTCTGAATGCCTGAATTGGGAATCTGTGTCAAAACTTTGTTAGGAATTATGTGATCCTTACTAGCTGGAAGTAAGGGAGATGGGGCATGAAGTTATTTCTAGGAGTTGGAGACATACCAAGTTTAGCTCAGTTCTGGGAATCTTTGAAATTCCTATACAAACTTCTTCCTACATAGTAACTTGCAACTTTGAATGAGAATGTGCTTGCTTACAGCAACGTGCTACATGTTCTGAATGTCCGAATTGGGAATCTGTGTCAAAACATTGTTAGGAATTATGTGATCCTTACTAGCTGGAAGTAAGGGAGATGGGGCATGAAGTTATTTCTAGGAGTTGGAGACATACCAAGTTTAGCTCAGTTCTGGGCATCTTTGAAATACCTATACAAACTAGTTCCTACATAGTAACTTGCAACTTTGAATGAGAATGTGCTTGCTTACAGCAACGTGCTATATGCTCTGAATGCCCGAATTGGGAATCTGTGTCAAAACTTTGTTAGGAATTATGTGATCCTTACTAGACTGAAGTAAGGGAGATGGGGCATGAAGTTATTTCTAGGAGTTGGACACATACCAAGTTTAGCTCAGTTCTGGGCATCTTTGAAATACCTATACAAACTTGTTCCTACATTGTAACTTGCAACTTTAATGAGAATGTGCTTGCTGACAGCAACGTGCTATATGTTCTGAATGCCCGAATTGGGAATCTGTGTCAAAACTTTGTTAGGAATTATGTGATCCTTACTAGCTGGAAGTAAGGGACATGGGGCATGAAGTTATTTCTAGGAGTTGGAGACATACAACGTTTAGCTCAGTTCTGGGCATCTTTGAAATACCTATACAAACTTGTTCCTACATAGTAACTTGCAAGTTTGAATGAGAATGTGCTTGCTTACAGCAACGTGCTATATGTTCTGAATGCCCGAATTTAGAATCTGTGTCAAAACTTTGTTAGGAATTATGTGATCCTTACTAGCTGGAAGTAAGGAAGATGGGGCATGAAGTTATTTCTAGAGGTTGGGCACATACCAAGTTTAGCTCAGTTCTGGGCATCTTTGAAATACCTATACAAACTTGTTCCTACATAGTAACTTGCAACTTTGAATGAGAATGTGCTTGCTTACAGCAACGTGCTATATGTTCTGAATGCCCGAATTGGGAATCTGTGTCAAAACTTTGTTAGGAATTATGTGATCCTTACTAGCTGGAAGTAAGGGAGATGGGGCATGAAGTTATTTCTAGGAGTTGGAGACATACAACGTTTAGCTCAGTTCTGGGCATCTTTGAAATACCTATACAAACTTGTTCCTACATATTAACTTGCCACTTTGAATGAGAATGTGCTTGCTTACAGCAACGTGCTATATGTTCTGAATGCCCAAATTGGGAATCTGTGTCAAAACATTGTTAGGAATTATGTGTTCCTTACTAGCTGGAAGTAAGGGAGATGGGGCATGAAGTTATTTCTAGGAGTTGGAGACATACCAAGTTTAGCTCAGTTCTGGGCATCTTTGAAATACCTATACAAACTTGTTCCTACATAGTAACTTGCAGCTTTGAATGAGAATGTGCTTGCTTACAGCAACGTGCTACATGTTCTGAATGTCCGAATTGGGAATGTTTGTCAAAACTTTGTTAGGAATTATGTGATCCTTACTAGCTGGAAGTAAGGGAGATGGGGCATGAAGTTATTTCTAGGAGTTGGAGACATACCAAGTTTAGCTCAGTTCTGGGCATCTTTGAAATACCTATACAAACTTGTTCCTACATAGTAACTTGCCAGTTTGAATGAGAATGTGCTTGCTTACAGCAACGTGCTATATGTTCTGAATGCCCGAATTGGGAATCTGTGTCAAAACTTTGTTAGGAATTATGTGATCCTTACTAGCTGGAAGTAAGGGAGATGGGGCATGAAGTTATTTCTAGGAGTTGGAGACATACCAAGTTTAGCTCAGTTCTGGGCATCTTTGAAATACCTAAACAAACTTGTTCCTACATAGTAACTTGCAACTTTGAAAGAGAATGTGCTTGCTTACAGCAACGTGCTATATGTTCTGAATGCCCGAATTGGGAATCTGTGTCAAAACTTTGTTAGGAATTATGTGATCCTTACTAGCTGGAAGTAAGGGAGATGGGGCATGAAGTTATTTCTAGGAGTTGGACACATACCAAGTTTAGCTCAGTTCTGGGGATCTTTGAAATACCTATATAAACTTGTTCTTACATAGTAACTTGCCACTTTGAATGAGAATGTGCTTGCTTACAGCAACGTGCTATATGTTCTGAATGCCCTAATTGGGAATCTGTGTCAAAACTTTGTTAGAAATTATGTGATCCTTACTAGCAGGAAGTAAGGGAGATGGGGCATGAAGTTATTTCTATGAGTTGGAGACATACAATGTTTGGCTCAGTTCTGGGCATCTTTGAAATACCTATACAAACTTGTTCCTACATAGTAACTTGCCACTTGAATGAGAATGTGCTTGCTTACAGCAACGTGCTATATGTTCTGAATGCCCGAATTGGGAATCTGTGTCAAAACTTTGTTCGGAATTATGTGATCCTTACAAGCTGGAAGTAAGGGAGATGGGGCATGAAGTTATTTCTAGGAGTTGGACACATACGAAGTTTAGCTCAGTTCTGGGCATCTTTGAAATACCTATACAAACTTGTTCCTACATAGTAACATGCAACTTTGAATGAGAATGTGCTTGCTTACAACAACGTGCTATATGTTCTGAATGCCCGAATTGGGAATCTGTGTCAAAACTTTCTTAGGACTTATGTGATCCTTACTAGCTGGAAGTAAGGGAGATGGGGCATGAAGTTATTTCTAGGAGTTGGAGACATACCAAGTTTAGCTCAGTTCTGGCATCTTTGAAATACCTGTACAAACTTGTTCCTACATAGTAACTTGCAACTTTGAATGAGAATGTGCTTGCTTACAGCAACGTGCTATGTGTTCTGAATGCCCGAATTGGGAATCTGTGTCAAAACTTTGTTAGAAATTATGTGATCCTTACTAGCTGGAAGTAAGGGAGATGGGGCATGAAGTTATTTCTAGGAGTTGGAGACATACAAGGTTTAGCTCAGTTCTGGGCATCTTTGAAATACCTATACAAACTTGTTCCTACATAGTACCTTGCAACTTTGAATGAGAATGTGCTTGCTTACAGCAACGTGCTATATGTTTGAATGCCCAAATTGGGAATCTGTGTCAAAACTTTGTTAGGAATTATGTGATCCTTACTAGCTGGAAGTAAGGGAGATGGGGCATGAAGCTATTTCTAGGAGTTGGAGACATACCAAGTTTAGCTCAGTTCTGGGCATCTTTGAAATACCTATACAAACTTGTTCCTACATAGTAACTTGCCACTTTGAATGAGAATGTGCTTGCTTACAGCAACGTGCTATATGTTCTGACTGCCCTAACTGGGAATCTGTGTCAAAACTTTGTTAGGAATTATGTGATCCTTACTAGCTGGAAGTAAGGGAGATGGGGCATGAAGCTATTTCTAGGAGTTGGAGACATACCAAGTTTAGCTCAGTTTTGGGCATCTTTGAAATACCTATACAAACTTGTTCCTACATAGTAACTTGCAACTATGAATGAGAATGTGCTTGCTTACAGCAACGTGCTACATGTTCTGAATGTCCGAATTGGGAATCTGTGTCAAAACTTTGTTAGGAATTATGTGATCCTTACTAGCTGGAAGTAAGGGAGATGGGGAATGAAGATATTTCTAGGAGTTGGAGACATACGAAGTTTAGCTCAGTTCTGGGCATCTTTGAAATACCTATACAAACTTGTTCCTACATAGTAACTTGCAACTTTGAATGAGAATGTGCTTGCTTACAGCAACGTGCTATATGTTCTGAATGTCCGAATTGGGAATCTGTGTCAAAACTTTGTTAGAAATTATGTGATCCTTACTAGCCTGAAGTAAGGGAGATGGGGCATGAAGTTATTTCTAGGAGTTGGAGACATACGAAGTTTAGCTCAGTTCTGGGCATCTTTGAAATACCTATACAAACTTGTTCCTACATAGTAACTTGCAACTTTGAATGAGAATGTGCTTGCTTACAGCAACGTGCTATATGTTCTGAATGTCCGAATTGGGAATCTGTGTCAAAACTTTGTTAGAAATTATGTGATCCTTACTAGCCTGAAGTAAGGGAGATGGGGCATGAAGTTATTTCTAGGAGTTGGACACATACCAAGTTTAGCTCAGTTCTGGGGATTTTTGAAATACCTATATAAACTTGTTCTTACATAGTAACTTGCCACTTTGTATGAGAATGTGCTTGCTTACAGCAACGTGCTATATGTTCTGAATGCCCGAATTTGGAATCTGTGTCAAATCTTTGTTAGGAATTATGTGATCCTTACTAGCTGGAAGTAAGGAAGATGGGGCATGAAGTTATTTCTAGGAGTTGGACACATACCAAGTTTAGCTCAGTTCTGGGCATCTTTGAAATACCTATACAAACTTGTTCCTACATAGTAGCTTGCAACTTTGAATGAGAATGTGCTTGCTTACAGCAACGTGCTATATGTTCTGAATGCCCTAATTGGGAATCTGTGTCAAAACTTTGTTAGAAATTATGTGATCCTTACTAGCTGGAAGTAAGGGAGACGGGGCATGAAGTTATTTCTAGGAGTTGGAGACATACAACGTTTAGCTCAGTTCTGGGGATCTTTGAAATACCTATACAAACTTGTTCCTACATAGTAACTTGCAACTTTGAATGAGAATGTGCTTCCTTACAGCAACGTGCTATATGTTCTGAATGCCCGAATTGGGAATGTGTGTCAAAACTTTGTTAGAAATTATGTGATCCTTACTAGCTGGAAGTAAGGGAGATGAGGCATGAAGTTATTTCTAGGAGTTGGAGTCATACAACGTTTAGCTCAGTTCTGGGCATCTTTGAAATACCTATACAAACTTGTTCCTACATAATAACTTGCCACTTTGAATGAGAATGTTCTTACTTACAGCAACGTGCTATATGTTCTGAATGCCAGAATTGGGAATCTGTGTCAAAACTTTGTTAGATATTTTGTGATTCTTACTAGCTGGAAGTAAGGGAGATGGGGCATGAAGTTATTTCTAGGAGTTGGAGACATACCAAGTTTAGCTCAGTTCTGGGCATCTTTGAAATACCTATACAAACTTTTTCCTACATAGTATCTTGCAACTTTGAATGAGAATGTGCTTGCTTACAGCAACGTGCTATATATTCTGAATGCCCGAATTGGGAATCTGTGTGAAAACTTTGTTCGGAATTATGTGATCCTTACTAGCTGGAAGTAAGGGAGATGGGGCATGAAGTTATTTCTAGGAGTTGGACACATACGAAGTTTAGCTCAGTTCTGGGCATCTTTGAAATACCTATACAAACTTGTTCCTACATAGTAACTTGCAACTTTGAATGAGAATGTGCTTGCTTACAGCAACGTGCTATATGTTCTGAATGCCCGAATTGGGAATCTGTGTCAAAACTTTGTTAGGAATTATGTGATCCTTACAAGCTGGAAGTAAGGAAGATGGGGCATGAAGTTATTTCTAGGAGTTGGAGACGTACCAAGTTTAGCTCAGTTCTGGGCATCTTTGAAATACCTATACAAACTTGTTCCTACATAGTAGCTTGCAACTTTGAATGAGAATGTGCTTGCTTACAGCCACGTGCTATATGTTCTGAATGCCCTAATTGGGAATCTGTGTCAAAACTTTGTTAGAAATTATGTGATCCTTACTAGCTGGAAGTAAGGGAGACGGGGCATGAAGTTATTTCCAGGAGTTGGAGACATACAACGTTTAGCTCTGTTCTGGGCATCTTTGAAATACCTATACAAACTTGTTCCTACATAGTAACTTGCAACTTTGAATGAGAATGTGCTTCCTTACAGCAACGTGCTATATGTTCTGAATGCCCGAATTGGGAATGTGTGTCAAAACATTGTTAGAAATTATGTGATCCTTACTAGCTGGAAGTAAGGGAGATGAGGCATGAAGTTATTTCTAGGAGTTGGAGTCATACAACGTTTAGCTCAGTTCTGGGCATCTTTGAAATACCTATACAAACTTGTTCCTACATAATAACTTGCCACTTTGAATGAGAATGTTCTTACTTACAGCAACGTGCTATATGTTCTGAATGCCAGAATTGGGAATCTGTGTCAAAACTTTGTTAGAAATTTTGTGATTCTTACTAGCTGGAAGTAAGGGAGATGGGGCATGAAGTTATTTCTAGGAGTTGGAGACATACCAAGTTTAGCTCAGTTCTGGGCATCTTTGAAATACCTTTACAAACTTTATCCTACATAGTAACTTGCAACTTTGAATGAGAATGTGCTTGCTTACAGCGACGTGCTATATATTCTGAATGCCCGAATTGGGAATCTGTGTGAAAACTTTGTTCGGAATTATGTGATCCTTACTAGCTGGAAGTAAGGGAGATGGGGCATGAAGTTATTTCTAGGAGTTGGACACATACCAAGTTTAGCTCAGTTCTGGGCATCTTTGAAATACCTATACAAACTTGTTCCTACATAGTAACTTGCCACTTTGAATGAGAATGTGCTTGCTTACAGCAACGTGCTATATGTTCTGAATGCCCGAATTGGGAATCTGTGTCAAAACTTTGTTAGAAATTATGTGATCCTTACAAGCCTGAAGTAACGGAGATGGGGCATGAAGTTATTTCTAGGAGTTGGACACATAGCAAGTTTAGGTCAGTTCTGGGCATCTTTGAAATACCTAAACAAACTTATTCCTACATAGTAACTTGCAACTTTAATGAGAATATGCTTGCTGACAGCAACGTGCTATATGTTCTGAATGCCCGAATTGGGAATCTGTGTCAAAACTTTGTTAGGAATTATGTGATCCTTACTAGCTGGAAGTAAGGGAGATGGGGCATGAAGTTATTTCTAGGAGTTTGACACATACCAAGTTTAGCTCAGTTCCGGGCATCTTTGAAATACCTATACAAACTTGTTCCTACATAGTAACTTGCAACTTTGAATGAGAATGTGCTTGCTTACAGCAACGTGCTATATGTTCTGAATGCCCGAATTGGGAATCTGTGTCAAAACTTTGTTAGGAATTATGTGATCCTTACTAGCTGGAAGTAAGGGAGATAGGGCATGAAGTTATTTCTAGGAGTTGGACACATACCAAGTTTAGCCCAGTTCTGGGCATCTTTGAAATACCTATACAAACTTGTTCCTACATACTAACTTGCAACTTTGAATGAGAATGTGCTTGCTTACAGCAACGTGCTATATGTTCTGAATGCCCGAATTGGGAATCTGTGTCAAAACTTTGTTAGGAATTATGTGATCCTTACTAGCTGGAAGTAAGGGAGATGGAGTTAGGAAGTTATTTCTAGGAGTTGGAGACATACCAAGTTTAGCTCAGTTCTGGGCATCTTTGAAATACCTATACAAACTTGTTCCTACATAGTAACTTGCAACTTTGAATGAGAATGTGCTTGCTTACAGCAACGTGCTATATGTTCTGAATGCCCGAATTGGGAATCTGTGTCAAAACTTTGTTAGGAATTATGTGATCCTTACTAGATGTAGGTAAGGGAGATGGTGCATGAAGTTATTTCTAGGAGTTGGAGACATACCAAGTTTATCTCAGTTCTGGGCATCTTTGAAATACCTATACAAACTTGTTCCTACATAGTAACTTGCCACTTTGAATGAGAATGTGCTTGCTTACAGCAACGTGCTATATGTTCTGAATGCACGAATTGGGAATCTGTGTCAAAACTTTGTTAGGAATTATGTGATCCTTAATAGCTGGAAGTAAGGGAGATGGGGCATGAAGTTATTTCTAGGAGTTGGACACATACCAAGTTTAGCTCAGTTCTGAGTATCTTTGAAATACCTATACAAACTTGTTCCTACATAGTAACTTGCAACTTTGAATGAGAATGTGCTTGCTTACAGCAACGTGCTATATGTTCTGAATGCCCGAACTGGGAATCTGTGTCAAAACTTTGTTAGAAATTATGTGATCCTTACTAGCTGGAAGTAAGGGAGATGGGGCATGAAGTTATTTCTAGGAGTTGGAGACATACCAAGTTTAGCTCAGTTCTGAGCATCTTTGAAATACCTATACAAACTTATTCCTACATAGTAACTTGCAACTTTGAATGAGAATGTGCTTGCTTACAGCAACGTGCTATAAATTCTGAATGCCCGAACTGGGAATCTGTGTCAAAACTTTGTTAGAAATTATGTGATCCTTACTAGATGAAAGTAAGCGAGATGGGGCATGAAGTTATTTCTAGGAGATGGACACATACAACGTTTAGCTCAGTTCTGGGCATCTTTGAAATACCTATACAAACTTGTTCCTACATAGTATCTTGCCACTTTGAATGAGAATTTGCTTGCTTACAGCAACGTGCTATATGTTCTGAATGCCCGAATTGGGAATCTGTGTCAAAATTTTGTTAGGAATTATGTGATCCTTACTAGCTGGAAGTAAGGGAGATGGGGCATGAAGTTATTTCTAGGAGTTGGAGACATACCAAGTTTAGCTCAGTTCTGGGCATCTTTGAAATACCTATAGAAACTTGTTCCTACATAGTAACTTTCCACTTTGAATGAGAATGGGCTTGCTTACAGCAACGTGCTATATGTTCTGAATGCCCGAATTGGGAATCTGTGTCAAAACTTTGTTAGGAATTATGTGATCCTTACTAGATGGAGGTAAGGGAGATGGGGCATGAAGTTATTTCTAGGAGTTGGAGACATACCAAATTTAGCTCAGTTCTGGGCATCTTTGAAATACCTATACAAACTTGTTCCTACATAGTAACTTGCCACTTTGAATGAGAATGTGCTTGCTTACAGCAACGTGCTACATGTTCTGAATGTCCGAATTGGGAATCTGTGTCAAAACTTTGTTAGGAATTATGTGATCCTTACTAGCTGGAAGCAAGGGAGATGGAGCATGAGGTTATTTCTAGGAGTTGGGGACATACCAAGTTTAGCTCAGTTCTGGGCATCTTTGAAATACCTATACAAACTTGTTCCTACATAGTAACTTGCAACTTTGAATGAGAATGTGCTTGCTTACAGCAACGTGCTATATGTTCTGAATGCCCGAATTGGGAATCTGTGTCAAAACTTTGTTAGGAATTATGTGATCATTACTAGATGGATTTAAGAGAGATGGGGCATGAAGTTCTTTCTAGGAGTTGGAGACATACAACGTTTAGCTCAGTTATGGGCATCTTTGAAATACCTATACAAACTTGTTCATACATAGGAACTTGCCACTTTGAATGAGAATGTGCTTGCTTACAGCAACGTGCTATATGTTCTGAATGCCCGAATTGGGAATGTGTGTCAAAACTTTGTTAGGAATTATGTGATCCTAACTAGCTGGAAGTAAGGGAGATGGGGCATGAATTTATTTCTAGGAGTTGGAGACATACAACGTTTAGCTCAGTTCTGGGCATCTTTGAAATACCTATACAAACTTGTTCCTGCATAGTAACTTGCAACTTTGAATGAGAATGTGCTTGCTTACTGCAACGTGCTATATGTTCTGAATGCCCGAACTGGGAATCTGTGTCAAAACTTTGTTAGAAATTATGTGATCCTTACTAGCTGGAAGTAAGGGAGATGGGGCATGAAGTTATTTCTAGGAGTTGGACACATACCAAGTTCAGCTCAGTTCTGGGCATCTTTGAAATACCTATACAAACTTGTTCGTACATAGTAACTTGCAACTTTGAATGAGAATGTGCTTGCTTACAGCAACGTGCTATATGTTCTGAATGCCCGAATTGGGAATCTGTGTCAAAACTTTGTTAGGAATTATGTGATCCTTACTAGATGGAGGTAAGGGAGATGGGGCATGAAGTTATTTCTAGGAGTTGGAGACATACCAAGTTTATCTCAGTTCTGGGCATCTTTGAAATACCTATACAAACTTGTTCCTACATAGTAACTTGCCACTTTGAATGAGAATGTGCTTGCTTACAGCAACGTGCTACATGTTCTGAATGTCCGAAATGGGAATCTGTGTCAAAACTTTGTTAGGAATTATGTGATCCTTACTAGCTGGAAATAAGGGAGATGGGGCATGAAGTTATTTCTAGGAGTTGGAGACATACCAAGTTTAGCTCAGTTCTGGGCATCTTTGAAATACCTATACAAACTTGTTCCTACATAGTAACTTGCCACTTTGAATGAGAATGTGCTTGCTTACAGCAACGTGCTATATGTTCTGAATGCCTGAATTGGGAATCTGTGTCAAAACTTTGTTAGGAATTATGTGATCCTTACTAGCTGGAAGTAAGGGAGATGGGGCATGAAGTTATTTCTAGGAGTTGGAGACATACCAAGTTTAGCTCAGTTCTGGGCATCTTTGAAATACCTATACAAACTTGTTCCTACATAGTAACTTGCCACTTTGAATGAGAATGTGCTTGCTTACAGCAACGTGCTATATGTTCTGAATGCCCGAATTGGGAATCTGTGTCAAAACTTTGTAAGGAATTATGTAATCCTTACTACCTGGAAGTAAGGGAGATGGGGCATGAAATTATTTCTAGGAGTTGGACACATACCAAGTTTAGCTCAGTTCTGGGCTTCTTTGAAATACCTATACAAACTTGTTCCTACATAGTAACTTGCAACTTTGAATGAGAATGTACTTGCTTACAGCAACGTGCTGTATGTTCTGAATGCCCGAGTTGGGAATCTGTGTCAAAACTTTGTTAGGAATTATGTGATCCTTACTAGATGGAGGTAAGGGAGATGGAGCATGAAGTTATTTCTAGGAGTTGGAGACATACCAAGTTTATCTCAGTTGTGGGCATCTTTGAAATACCTATACAAACTTGTTCCTACATATTAACTTGCCACTTTGAATGAGAATGTGCTTGCTTACAGCAACGTGCTACATGTTCTGAATGTCCGAATTGGGAATCTGTGTCAAAACTTTGTTAGGAATTATGTGATCCTTACTAGCTGGAAGTAAGGGAAATGGGGCATGAAGTTATTTCTAGGAGTTGGGGACATACCAAGTTTAGCTCAGTTCTGGGCATCTTTGAAATACCTATACTAACTTGTTCCTATATAGTAACTTGCAACTTTGAATGAGAATGTGCTTGCTTACAGCAACGTGCTATATGTTCTGAATGCCCCTATTGGGAATCTGTGTCAAAACTTTGTTAGAAATTATGTGATCCTTACTAGCCTGAAGTAAGGGAGATGGGGCATGAAGTTATTTCTAGGAGTTGGAGACATACAACGTTTAGCTCAGTTCTTGGCATCTTTCAAATACCTATACAAACTTGTTCCTACATAGTAACTTGCCACTTTGAATGAGAATGTGCTTGCTTACAGCAACGTGCTATATGTTCTGAATGCCCGAATTGGGAATCTGTGTCAAAACTTTGTTAGGAATTATGTGATCCTTTCTAGCTGGAAGTAAGGGAGATGGGGCATGAAGTTATTTCTATGAGTTGGACACATACCAAGTTTAGCTCAGTTCTGGGCATCTTTGAAATACCTATAGAAACTTGTTCCTACATAGTAACTTGCAACTTTGAATGAGAATGTGCTTGCTTACAGCAACGTGCTATATGTTCTGAATGCCTGAATTGGGAATATGAGTCAAAACTTTGTTCGGAATTATGTGATCCTTACTAGCTGGAAGTAAGGGAGATGGGGCATGAAGTTATTTCTAGGAGTTGGACACATACCAAGTTTAGCTCAGTTCTGGGCATCTTTGAAATACCTATACAAACTTGTTCCTACATAGTAACTTGCAACTTTGAATGAGAATGTGCTTGCTTACAGCAACGTGCTATATGTTCTGAATGCCCGAATTGGGAATCTGTGTCAAAACTTTGTTAGGAATTATGTGATCCTTACTAGATGGAGGTAAGGGAGATGGGGCATGAAGTTATTTCTAGGAGTTGGAGACATACCAAGTTTATCTCAGTTCTTGGTATCTTTGAAATACCTATACAAACTTGTTCCTACATAGTAATTTGCCACTTTGAATGAGAATGTGCTTGCTTACAGCAACGTGCTACATGTTCTGAATGTCCGAATTCGGAATCTGTGTCAAAAATTTGTTAGGAATTATGTGATCCTTACTAGCTGGAAGTAAGGGAAATGGGGCATGAAGTTATTTCTAGGAGTTGGAGACACACCAAGTTTAGCTCAGTTCTGGGCATCTTTGAAATACCTATACTAACTTGTTCCTATATAGTAACTTGCAACATTGAATGAGAATGTGCTTGCTTACAGCAACGTGCTATATGTTCTGAATGCCTCAATTGGGAATCTGTGTCAAAACTTTGTTAGAAATTATGTGATCCTTACTAGCCTGAAGTAAGGGAGATGGGGCATGAAGTTATTTCTAGGAGTTGGAGACATACAACGTTTAGCTCAGTTCTGGGCGTCTTTCAAATACCTATACAAACTTGTTCCTACATAGTAACTTCCCACTTTGAATGAGAATGTGCTTGCTTACAGCAACGTGCTATATGTTCTGAATGCCCGAACTGTTAATCTGTGTCAAAACTTTGTTAGAAATTATGTGATCCTTACTAGCTGAAAGCAAGGGAGTTGGGGCATGAAGTTATTTCTAGGAGTTGGAGACATACAACGTTTACCTCCGTTCTGGGCATCTTTGAAATACCTATACAAACTTGTTCCTACATAGTAACTTGCAACTTTGAATGAGAATGTGCTTGCTTACTGCAACGGGCTATATGTTCTGAATGCCCGAATTGGGAATCTGTGTCAAAACTTTGTTAGAAATTATGTGATCCTTACTAGCTGGAAATAAGGGAGATGGGGCATGAAGTTATTTCTAGGAGTTGGAGACATACCAAGTTTAGCTCAGTTCTGGGCATCGTTAAAATATCTATACAAACTTGTTCCTACATAGTAACTTGCAACTTTGAATGAGAATGTGCTTGCTTACAGCAACGTGCTATATGTTCTGAATGCCCGAATTGGGAATCTGTGTCAAAACTTTCTTAGGAATTATGTGATCCTTACTAGCTGGAAGTAAGGGAGATGGGGCATGAAGTTATTTCTAGAGGCTGGACACATACCAAGTTTAGCTCAGTTCTGGGCATCTTTGACATACCTATACAAACTTGTTCCTACATAGTATCTTGCAACTTTGAATGAGAATGTGCTTGCTTACAGCAACGTGCTATATGTTCTGAATGCCCGAATTGGGAATCTGTGTCAAAACTTTGTTAGGAATTATGTGATCCTTACTAGCTGGAAGTAAGGGAGATGGAGTTAGGAAGTTATTTCTAGGAGTTGGAGACATATCAAGTTTAGCTCAGTTCTGGGCATCTTTGAAATACCTATACAAACTTGTTCCTACATAGTAACTTGCAACTTTGAATGAGAATGTGCTTGCTTACAGCAACGTGCTATATGTTCTGAATGCCCGAATTGGGAATCTGTGTCAAAACTTTGTTAGGAATTATGTGATCCTTACTAGATGGAGGTAAGGGAGATGGGGCATGAAGTTATTTCTAGGAGTTGGAGACATACCAAGTTTATCTCAGTTGTGGGCATCTTTGAAATACCTATACAAACTTGTTCCTACATAGTAACTTGCCACTTTGAATGAGAATGTGCTTGCTTACAGCAACGTGCTATATGTTCTGAATGCACGAATTGGGAATCTGTGTCAAAACTTTGTTAGGAATTATGTGATCCTTACTAGCTGGAAGTAAGGGAGATGGAGTTAGGAAGTTATTTCTAGGAGTTGGAGACATACCAAGTTTAGCTCAGTTCTGGGCATCTTTGAAATACCTATACAAACTTGTTCCTACATAGTAACTTGCAACTTTGAATGAGAATGTGCTTGCTTACAGCAACGTGCTATATGTTCTGAATGCCCGAATTGGGAATCTGTGTCAAAACTTTGTTAGGAATTATGTGATCCTTAGTAGATGGAGGTAAGGGAGATGGGGCATGAAGTTATTTCTAGGAGTTGGAGACATACCAAGTTTAGCTCAGTTCTGGGCATCTTTGAAATACCTATACAAACTTGTTCCTACATAGTAACTTGCCACTTTGAATGAGAATGTGCTTGCTTACAGCAACGTGCTACATGTTCTGAATGTCCGAATTGGGAATCTGTGTCAAAACTTTGTTAGGAATTATGTGATCCTTACTAGCTGGAAGTAAGGGAGATGGAGCATGAGGTTATTTCTAGGAGTTGGGGACATACCAAGTTTAGCTCAGTTCTGGGCATCTTTGAAATACCTATACAAACTTGTTCCTACATAGTAACTTGCCACTTTGAATGAGAATGTGCTTGCTTACAGCAACGTGCTATATGTTCTGAATGCCCGAATTGGGAATCTGTGTCAAAACTTTGTTAGGAATTATGTGATCATTACTAGATGGATTTAAGGGAGATGGGGCATGAAGTTCTTTCTAGGAGTTGGAGACATACAACGTTTAGCTCAGTTCTGGGCATCTTTGAAATACCTATACAAACTTGTTCCTACATAGGAACTTGCCACTTTGAATGAGAATGTGCTTGCTTACAGCAACGTGCTATATGTTCTGAATGCCCGAATTGGGAATGTGTGTCAAAACTTTGTTAGGAATTATGTGATCCTAACTAGCTGGAAGTAAGGGAGATGGGGCATGAATTTATTTCTAGGAGTTGGAGACATACAACGTTTAGCTCAGTTCTGGGCATCTTTGAAATACCTATACAAACTTGTTCCTGCATAGTAACTTGCAACTTTGAATGAGAATGTGCTTGCTTACAGCAACGTGCTATATGTTCTGAATGCCCGAACTGGGAATCTGTGTCAAAACTTTGTTAGAAATTATGTGATCCTTACTAGCTGGAAGTAAGGGAGATGGGGCATGAAGTTATCTAGGAGTTGGACACATACCAAGTTCAGCTCAGTTCTGGGCATCTTTGAAACACCTATACAAACTTGTTCGTACATAGTAACTTGCAACTTTGAATGAGAATGTGCTTGCTTACAGCAACGTGCTCTATGTTCTGAATGCCCGAATTGGGAATCTGTGTCAAAACTTTGTTAGGAATTATGTGATCCTTACTAGATGGAGGTAAGGGAGATGGGGCATGAAGTTATTTCTAGGAGTTGGAGACATACCAAGTTTAGCTCAGTTCTGGGCATCTTTGAAATACCTATACAAACTTGTTCCTACATAGTAACTTGCCACTTTGAATGAGAATGTGCTTGCTTACAGCAACGTGCTGCATGTTCTGAATGTCCGAATTGGGAATCTGTGTCAAAACTTTGTTAGGAATTATGTGATCCTTACTAGCTGGAAGTAAGGGAGATGGAGCATGAGGTTATTTCTAGGAGTTGGGGACATACCAAGTTTAGCTCAGTTCTGGGCATCTTTGAAATACCTATACAAACTTGTTCCTACATAGTAACTTGACACTTTGAATGAGAATGTGCTTGCTTACAGCAACGTGCTATATGTTCTGAATGCCCGAATTGTGAATCTGTGTCAAAACTTTGTTAGGAATTATGTGATCATTACTAGATGGATTTAAGGGAGATGGGGCATGAAGTTCTTTCTAGGAGTTGGAGACATACAACGTTTAGCTCAGTTCTGGGCATCTTTGAAATACCTATACAAACTTGTTCCTACATAGGAACTTGCCACTTTGAATGAGAATGTGCTTGCTTACAGCAACGTGCTATATGTTCTGAATGCCCGAATTGGGAATGTGTGTCAAAACTTTGTTAGGAATTATGTGATCCTAACTAGCTGGAAGTAAGTGAGATGGGGCATGAATTTATTTCTAGGAGTTGGAGACATACAACGTTTAGCTCAGTTCTGGGCATCTTTGAAATACCTATACAAACTTGTTCCTGCATAGTAACTTGCAACTTTGAATGAGAATGTGCTTGCTTACTGCAACGTGCTATATGTTCTGAATGCCCGAACTGGGAATCTGTGTCAAAACTTTGTTAGAAATTATGTGATCCTTACTAGCTGGAAGTAAGGGAGATGGGGCATGAAGTTATCTAGGAGTTGGACACATACCAAGTTCAGCTCAGTTCTGGGCATCTTTGAAACACCTATACAAACTTGTTCGTACATAGTAACTTGCAACTTTGAATGAGAATGTGCTTGCTTACAGCAACGTGCTATATGTTCTGAATGCCCGAATTTGGAATCTGTGTCAAAACTTTGTTAGGAATTATGTGATCCTTACTAGATGAAGGTAAGGGAGATGGGGCATGAAGTTATTTCTAGGAGTTGGAGACATACCAAGTTTATCTCAGTTCTGGGCATCTTTGAAATACCTATACAAACTTGTTCCTACATAGTAACTTGCCACTTTGAATGAGAATGTGCTTGCTTACAGCAACGTGCTACATGTTCTGAATGTCCGAAATGGGAATCTGTGTCAAAACTTTGTTAGGAATTTTGTGATCCTTACTAGCTGGAAATAAGGGAGATGGGGCATGAAGTTATTTCTAGGAGTTGGAGACATACCAAGTTTAGCTCAGTTCTGGGCATCTTTGAAATACCTATACAAACTTGTTCCTACATAGTAACTTGCCACTTTGAATGAGAATGTGCTTGCTTACAGCAACGTGCTATATGTTCTGAATGCCTGAATTGGGAATCTGTGTCAAAACTTTGTTAGGAATTATGTGATCCTTACTAGCTGGAAGTAAGGGAGATGGGGCATGAAGTTATTTCTAGGAGTTGGAGACATACCAAGTTTAGCTCAGTTCTGGGCATCTTTGAAATACCTATACAAACTTGTTCCTACATAGTAACTTGCCACTTTGAATGAGAATGTGCTTGCTTACAGCAACGTGCTATATGTTCTGAATGCCCGAACTGGGAATCTGTGTCAAAACTTTGTAAGGAATTATGTAATCCTTACTACCTGGAATTAAGGGAGATGGGGCATGAAATTATTTCTAGGAGTTGGACACATACCAAGTTTAGCTCAGTTCTGGGCATCTTTGAAATACCTATACAGACTTGTTCCTACATAGTAACTTGCAACTTTGAATGAGAATGTGCTTGCTTACAGCAACGTGCTACATGTTCTGAATGCCCGAGTTGGGAATCTGTGTCAAAACTTTGTTAGGAATTATGTGATCCTTACTAGATGGAGGTAAGGGAGATGGGGCATGAAGTTATTTCTAGGAGTTGGAGACATACCAAGTTTATCTCAGTTGTGGGCATCTTTGAAATACCTATACAAACTTGTTCCTACATATTAACTTGCCACTTTGAATGAGAATGTGCTTGCTTACAGCAACGTGCTACATGTTCTGAATGTCCGAATTGGGAATCTGTGTCAAAACTTTGTTAGGAATTATGTGATCCTTACTAGCTGGAAGTAAGGGAAATGGGGCATGAAGTTATTTCTAGGAGTTGGGGACATACCAAGTTTAGCTCAGTTCTGGGCATCTTTGAAATACCTATACTAACTTGTTCCTATATAGTAACTTGCAACTTTGAATGAGAATGTGCTTGCTTACAGCAACGTGCTATATGTTCTGAATGCCCGAATTGGGAATCTGTGTCAAAACTTTGTTAGAAATTATGTGATCCTTACTAGCCTGAAGTAAGGGAGATGGGGCATGAAGTTATTTCTAGGAGTTGGAGACATACAACGTTTAGCTCAGTTCTGGGCATCTTTGAAATACCTATACAAACTTGTTCCTACATAGTAACTTGCCACTTTGAATGAGAATGTGCTTGCTTACAGCAACGTGCTATATGTTCTGAATGCCCGAATTGGGAATCTGTGTCAACTCTTTGTTAGGAATTATGTGATCCTTACTAGATGAAAGTAAGCGAGATGCGGCATGAAGTTATTTCTAGGAGTTGGAGACATACCAAGTTTAGCTCAGTTCTGGACATCTTTGAAATACCTATACAAACTTGTTCCTACATAGTAACTTGCCACTTTGAATGAGAATGTGCTTGCTTACAGCAACGTGCTATATGTTCTGAATGCCCGAATTGGGAATCTGTGTCAAAACTTTATTAGGAATTATGTGATCCTTACTAGCTGGAAGTAAGGGAGATGGGGCATGAAGTTATTTCTAGGAGTTGGACACATACCAAGTTTAGCTCAGTTCTGAGTATCTTTGAAATACCTATACAAACTTGTTCCTACATAGTAACTTGCAACTTTGAATGAGAATGTGCTTGCTTACAGCAACGTGCTATATGTTCTGAATGCCCGAACTGGGAATCTGTGTCAAAACTTTGTTAGAAATTATGTGATCCTTACTAGCTGGAAGTAAGGGAGATGGGGCATGAAGTTATTTCTAGGAGTTGGACACATACCAAGTTTAGCTCAGTTCTGAGCATCTTTGAAATACCTATACAAACTTGTTCCTACATAGTAACTTGCAACTTTGAATGAGAATGTGCTTGCTTACAGCAACGTGCTATATGTTCTGAATGCCCGATCTGGGAATCTGTGTCAAAACTTTGTTAGGAATTATGTGATCATTACTAGATGGATTTAAGGGAGAGGGAGCATGAAGTTCTTTCTAGGAGTTGGAGACATACAACGTTTAGCTCAGTTCTGGGCATCTTTGAAATACCTATACAAACTTGTTCCTACCTAGTAACTTGCCACTTTGAATGAGAATGTGCTTGCTTACAGCAAAGTGCTATATGTTCTGAATGCCCGAATTGGGAATCTGTGTCAAAACTTTGTTAGGAATTATGTGATCCTTACTAGCTGATAGTAAGGGAGACGGGTCATGAAGTTATTTCTAGGAGTTGGAGACATACCAAGTTTAGCTCAGTTCTGGGCATCTTTGAAATACCTATACAAACTTGTTCCTACATAGTAACTTGCAACTTTGAATGAGAATGTGCTTGCTTACTGCAACGTGCTATATGTTCTGAATGCCCGAACTGGGAATCTGTGTCAAAACTTTGTTAGAAATTATATGATCCTTACTAGCTGGAAGTAAGGGAGATGGGGCATGAAGTTATTTCTAGGAGTTGGAGACATACCAAGTTTAGCTCAGTTCTGGGCATCTTTGAAATACCTATACAAACTTGTTCCTACATAGTAACTTGCAACTTTGAATGAGAATGTGCTTGCTTACAGCAACGTGCTACATGTTCTGAATGCCCGAATTGGGAATCTGTGTCAAAACTTTGTTAGGAATTATGTGATCCTTACTAGCTGGAAGTAAGGGAGATAGGGCATGAAGTTATTTCTAGGAGTTGGAGACATACCAAGTTTAGCTCAGTTGTGGGCATCTTTGAAATACCTATACAAACTTGTTCCAACATAGTAACTTGCAACTTTGAATGAGAATGTGCTTGCTTACAGCAACGTGCTACATGTTCTGAATGCCCGAATTGGGAATCTGTGTCAAAACTTTGTTAGGAATTATGTGATCCTTAGTAGCTGGAAGTAAGGGAGATGGGGCATGGAGTTATTTCTAGGAGTTGGACACATACCAAGTTTAGCTCAGTTCTGGACATCTTTGAAATACCTATACAAACTTGTTCCTACATAGTAATTTGCAACTTTGAATGAGAATGTGCTTGCTTAAAGCAACGTGCTATATGTTCTGAATGCCCAAATTGAGAATCTGTGTCAAAACTTTGTTAGAAATTATGTGATCCTTACTAGCTGGAAGTAAGGGAGATGGGGCATGAAGTTATTTCTAGGAGTTGGACACATACCAAGTTTAGCTCAGTTCTGGGCATCTTTGAAATACCTATACAAACTTGTTCCTACATAGTAACTTGCAACTTTGAATGAGAATGTGCTTGCTTACAGCAACGTGCTATATGTTCTGAATGCCCGAATTGGGAATCTGTGTCAAAACTTTGTTAGGAATTATGTGATCCTTACTAGCTGGAAGTAAGGGAGATGGGGCATGAAGTTATTTCTAGGAGTTGGAGACATACCAAGTTTAGCTCAGTTCTGGGCATCTTTGAAATACCTATACAAACTTGTTCCTACATAGTAACTTGCAACTTTGAATGAGAATGTGCTTGCTTACAGCAACGTGCTATATGTTCTGAATGCCCGAATTGGGAATCTGTGTCAAATCTTTTTTAGGAATTATGTGATCCTTACCAGCCGGAAGTAAGGGAGATGGGGCATGAAGTTATTTCTAGGAGTTGGAGACATACCAAGTTTAGCTCAGTTCTGGGCATCTTTGAAATACCTATACAAACTTGTTCCTACATAGTAACTTGCAACTTTGAATGAGAATGTGCTTGCTTACAGCAACGTGTTATATGTTCTGAATGCCCGAATTGGGAATCTGTGTCAAAACTTTGTTAGGAATTATGTGATCCTTACTAGCCGGAAGTAAGGGAGATGGGGCATGAAGTTATTTCTAGGAGTTGGAGACATACCAAGTTTCGCTCAGTTCTGGGCATCTTTGAAATACCTATACAAACTTGTTCCTACATAGTAACTTGCAACTTTGAATGAGAATGTGCTTGCTTACAGCAACGTGCTATATGTTCTGAATGCCCGAATTGGGAATCTGTGTCAAAACTTTGTTAGGAATTATGTGATCCTTACTAGCCGGAAGTAAGGGAGATGGGGCATGAAGTTATTTCTTCTAGGACTTGGAGACATACCAAGTTTAGCTCAGTTGTGGGCATCTTTGAAATACCTATACAAACTTGTTCCTACATAGTAACTTGCCACTTTGAATGAGAATGTGCTTGCTTACAGCAACGTGCTATATGTTCTGAATGCCCGAATTGGGAATCTGTGTCAAAACTTTGTTAGGAATTATGTGATCCTTACTAGCTGGAAGTTAGGGGGATGGGGCATGAAGTTATTTCTAGGAGTTGGACACATACCAAGTTTAGCTCAGTTCTGGGCATCTTTGAAATACCTATACAAACTTGTTCCTACATAGTAACTTGCAACTTTGAATGAGAATGTGCTTGCTTACAGCAACGTGCTACATGTTCTGAATGCCCGAATTGGGAATCTGTGTCAAAACTTTGTTAGGAATTATGTGATCCTTACTAGCTGGAAGTAAGGGAGATAGGGCATGAAGTTATTTCTAGCAGTTGGAGTCATACCAAGTTTAGCTCAGTTGTGGGCATCTTTGAAATACCTATACAAACTTGTTGCTACATAGTAACTTGCAACATTGAATGAGAATGTGCTTGCTTACAGCAACGTGCTACATGTTCTGAATGCCCGAATTGGGAATCTGTGTCAAAACTTTGTTAGGAATTATGTGATCCTTACTAGCTGGAAGTAAGGGAGATGGGGCATGAAGTTATTTCTAGGAGTTGGAGACATACCAAGTTTAGCTCAGTTCTGGGCATCTTTGAAATACCTATACAAACTTGTTCCTACATAGTAACTTGCAACTTTGAATGAGAATGTGCTTGCTTACAGCAACGTGCTACATGTTCTGAATGCCCGAATTGGGAATCTGTGTCAAAACTTTGTTAGGAATTATGTGATCCTTACTAGCCGGAAGTAAGGGAGATGGGGCATGAAGTTATTTCTAGGAGTTGGAGACATAACAAGTTTCGCTCAGTTCTGGGCATCTTTGAAATACCTATACAAACTTGTTCCTACATAGTAACTTGCAACTTTGAATGAGAATGTGCTTGCTTACAGCAACGTGCTATATGTTCTGAATGCCCGAATTGGGAATCTGTGTCAAAACTTTGTTAGGAATTATGTGATCCTTACTAGCCGGAAGTAAGGGAGATGGGGCATGAAGTTATTTCTTCTAGGAGTTGGAGACATACCAAGTTTAGCTCAGTTGTGGGCATCTTTGAAATACCTATACAAACTTGTTCCTACATAGTAACTTGCCACTTTGAATGAGAATGTGCTTGCTTACAGCAACGTGCTATATGTTCTGAATGCCCGAATTGGGAATCTGTGTCAAAACTTTGTTAGGAATTATGTGATCCTTACTAGCTGGAAGTTAGGGGGATGGGGCATGAAGTTATTTCTAGGAGTTGGACACATACCAAGTTTAGCTCAGTTCTGGGCATCTTTGAAATACCTATACAAACTTGTTCCTACATAGTAACTTGCAACTTTGAATGAGAATGTGCTTGCTTACAGCAACGTGCTACATGTTCTGAATGCCCGAATTGGGAATCTGTGTCAAAACTTTGTTAGGAATTATGTGATCCTTACTAGCTGGAAGTAAGGGAGATAGGGCATGAAGTTATTTTTAGGAGTTGGAGACATACCAAGTTTAGCTCAGTTGTGGGCATCTTTGAAATACCT
This sequence comes from Diceros bicornis minor, assembly GCF_020826845.1. Lineage (NCBI taxonomy): Eukaryota > Metazoa > Chordata > Mammalia > Perissodactyla > Rhinocerotidae > Diceros > Diceros bicornis. The sequence goes on from NC_080780.1 coordinate 14,617,029, forward strand.
ATACAAACTTGTTCCTACATAGTAACTTGCAACTTTGAATGAGAATGTGCTTGCTTACAGCAACGTGCTACATGTTCTGAATGCCCGAATTGGGAATCTGTGTCAAAACTTTGTTAGGAATTATGTGATCCTTACTAGCTGGAAGTAAGGGAGATGGGGCATGAAGTTATTTCTTCTAGGAGTTGGAGACATACAACGTTTAGCTCAGTTCTGGGCATCTTTGAAATACCTATACAAACTTGTTCCTACATAGTAACTTGCCACTTTGAATGAGAATGTGCTTGCTTACAGCAACGTGCTATATGCTCTGAATGCCCGAATTGGGAATCTGTGTCAAAACTTTGTTAGGAATTATGTGATCCTTACTAGCTGATAGTAAGGGAGATGGGTCATGAAGTTATTTCTAGGAGTTGGAGACATGCCAAGTTTAGCTCAGTTCTGGGCATCTTTGAAATACCTATACAAACTTGTTCCTACATAGTAGCTTGCAACTTTGAATGAGAATGTGCTTGCTTACAGCAACGTGCTATATGTTCTGAATGCCCGAATTAGGAATCTGTGTCAAAACATTGTTAGAAATTATGTGATCCTTACTAGCCTGAAGTAAGGGAGATGGGGCATGAAGTTATTTCTAGGAGTTGGAGACATACAACGTTTAGCTAAGTTCTGGGCATCTTTGAAATACCTATACAAACTTGTTCCTACATAGTAACTTGCCACTTTGAATGAGAATGTGCTTGCTTACAGCAACGTGCTACATGTTCTGAATGCCCGAATTGGGAATCTGTGTCAAAACTTTGTTAGGAATTATGTGATCCTTACTAGCTGGAAGTTAGGGGGATGGGGCATGAAGTTATTTCTAGGAGTTGGAGACATACCAAGTTTAGCTCAGTTCTGGGCATCTTTGAAATACCTATACAAACTTGTTCCTACATAGTAACTTGCAACTTTGAATGAGAATGTGCTTGCTTACAGCAACGTGCTACATGTTCTGAATGCCCGAATTGGGAATCTGTGTCAAAACTTTTTAGGAATTATGTGATCCTTACTAGCTGGAAGTAAGGGAGATACGGCATGAAGTTATTTCTAGCAGTTGGAGTCATACCAAGTTTAGCTCAGTTGTGGGCATCTTTGAAATACCTATACAAACTTGTTCCTACATAGTAACTTGCAACTTTGAATGAGAATGTGCTTGCTTACAGCAACGTGCTACATGTTCTGAATGCCCGAATTGGGAATCTGTGTCAAATCTTTGTTAGGAATTATGTGATCCTTACTAGCTGGAAGTAAGGGAGATGGGGCATGAAGTTATTTCTAGGAGTTGGAGACATACAACGTTTAGCTCAGTTCTGGGCATCTTTGAAATACCTATACAAACTTGTTCCTACATAGTAACTTGCAACTTTGAATGAGAATGTGCTTGCTTACAGCAACGTGCTACATGTTCTGAATGCCCGAATTGGGAATCTGTGTCAAAACTTTGTTAGGAAATATGTGATCCTTACTAGCCGGAAGTAAGGGAGATAGGGCATGAAGTTATTTCTAGGAGTTGGAGACATAACAAGTTTCGCTCAGTTCTGGGCATCTTTGAAATACCTATACAAACTTGTTCCTACATAGTAACTTGCAACTTTGAATGAGAATGTGCTTGCTTACAACAACGTGCTATATGTTCTGAATGCCCGAATTGGGAATCTGTGTCAAAACTTTGTTAGGAATTATGTGATCCTTACTAGCCGGAAATAAGGGAGATGGGGCATGAAGTTATTTCTTCTAGGAGTTGGAGACATACCAAGTTTAGATCAGTTGTGGGCATCTTTGAAATACCTATACAAACTTGTTCCTACATAGTAAGTTGCAACTTTGAATGAGAATGTGCTTGCTTACAGCAACGTGCTACATGTTCTGAATGCCCGAATTGGGAATCTGTGTCAAAACTTTCTTAGGAATTATGTGATCCTTACTAGCTGAAAGTTAGGGAGATAGGGCATGAAGTTATTTCTAGGAGTTGGAGACATAACAAGTTTAGCGCAGTTGTGGGCATCTTTGAAATACCTATACAAACTTGTTCCTACATAGTAACTTGCAACTTTGAATGAGAATGTGCTTGCTTACAGCAACGTGCTACATGTTCTGAATGCCCGAATTGGGAATCTGTGTCAAAACTTTGTTAGGAATTATGTGATCCTTACTAGCTGGAAGTAAGGGAGATGGGGCATGAAGATATTTCTTCTAGTAGTTGGAGACATACAACGTTTAGCTCAGTTCTGGGCATCTTTGAAATACCTATACAAACTTGTTCCTACATAGTAACTTGCCACTTTGAATGAGAATGTGCTTGCTTACAGCAACGTGCTATATGTTCTGAATGCCCGAATTGGGAATCTGTGTCAAAACTTTGTTAGGAATTATGTGATCCTTACTAGCTGGAAGTTAGGGGGATGGGGCATGAAGTTATTTCTAGGAGTTGGACACATACCAAGTTTAGCTCAGTTCTGGGCATCTTTGAAATACCTATAAAAACTTGTTCCTACATAGTAACTTGCAACTTTGAATGAGAATGTGCTTGCTTACAGCAACGTGCTACATGTTCTGAATGCCCGTATTGGGAATCTGTGTCAAAACTTTTAGGAATTATGTGATCCTTACTAGCTGGAATTAAGGGAGATAGGGCATGAAGTTATTTCTAGCAGTTGGAGTCATACCAAGTTTAGCTCAGTTGTGGGCATCTTTGAAATACCTATACAAACTTGTTCCTACATAGTAACTTGCAACTTTGAATGAGAATGTGCTTGCTTACAGCAACGTGCTACATGTTCTGAATGCCCGAATTGGGAATCTGTGTCAAAACTTTGTTAGGAATTATGTGATCCTTACTAGCTGGAAGTAAGGGAGATGGGGCATGAAGTTATTTCTAGGAGTTGGAGACATACAACGTTTAGCTCAGTTCTGGGCATCTTTGAAATACCTATACAAACTTGTTCCTACATAGTAACTTGCAACTTTGAATGAGAATGTGCTTGCTTACAGCAACGTGCTACATGTTCTGAATGCCCGAATTGGGAATCTGTGTCAAAACTTTTTAGGAATTATGTGATCCTTACTAGCCGGAAGTAAGGGAGATGGGGCATGAAGTTATTTCTAGGAGTTGGAGACATAACAAGTTTCGCTCAGTTCTGGGCATCTTTGAAATACCTATACAAACTTGTTCCTACATAGTAACTTGCAACTTTGAATGAGAATGTGCTTGCTTACAGCAACGTGCTATATGTTCTGAATGCTCGAATTGGGAATCTGTGTCAAAACTTTGCTAGGAATTATGTGATCCTTACTAGCCGGAAATAAGGGAGATGTGGCATGAAGTTATTTCTTCTAGGAGTTGGAGACATACCAAGTTTAGCTCAGTTGTGGGCATCTTTGAAATACCTATACAAAACTTGTTCCTACATAGTAACTTGCCACTTTGAATGAGAATGTGCTTACTTACAGCAACGTGCTATATGTTCTGAATGCCCGAATTGGGAATCTGTGTCAAAACTTTGTTAGAAATTATGTGATCCTTACTAGCTGGAAGTAAGGGAGATGGGGCATGAAGTTATTTCTAGGAGTTGGAGACATACCAAGTTTAGCTCAGTTCTGGGCATCTTTGAAATACCTATACAAACTTGTTCCTACATAGTAACTTGCAACTTTGAATGAGAATGTGCTTGCTTACAGCCACGTGTTATATGTTCTGAATGCCCGAATTCGGAATCTGTGTCAAAACTTTGTTAGGAATTATGTGATCCTTACTAGCTGGAAGTAAGGGAGATGGGGCATGAAGTTATTTCTAGGAGTTGGAGACATACCAAGTTTAGCTCAGTTCTGGGCATCTTTGAAATACCTATACAAACTTGTTCCTACATAGTAACTTGCAACTTTGAATGAGAATGTGCTTGCTTACAGCCACGTGCTATATGTTCTGAATGCCCGATTTGGGAATCTGTGTCAAAACTTTGTTAGGAATTATGTGATCCTTACTAGCCGGAAGTAAGGGAGATGGGGCATGAAGTTATTTCTAGGAGTTGGACACATCCCAAGTTTCGCTCAGTTCTGGGCATCTTTGAAAAACCTATACAAACTTGTTCCTACATAGTAACTTGCAACTTTGAATGAGAATGTGCTTGCTTACAACAACGTGCTACATGTTCTGAATGCCCGAATTGGGAATCTGTGTCAAAACTTTGTTAGGAATTATGTGATCCTTACTAGCCGGAAGTAAGGGAGATGGGGCATGAAGTTATTTCTAGGAGTTGGAGACATAACAAGTTTAGCTCAGTTCTGGGCATCTTTGAAATACCTATACAAACTTGTTCCTACATAGTAACTTGCAACTTTGAATGAGAATGTGCTTACTTACAGCAACGTGCTATATGTTCTGAATGCCCGAATTGGGAATCTGTGTCAAAACTTTGTTAGGAATTATGTGATCCTTACTAGCCGGAAGTAAGGGAGATGTGGCATGAAGTTATTTCTTCTAGGAGTTGGAGACATACCAAGTTTAGCTCAGTTGTGGGCATCTTTGAAATACCTATACAAAACTTGTTCCTACATAGTAACTTGCCACTTTGAATGAGAATGTGCTTACTTACAGCAACGTGCTATATGTTCTGAATGCCCGAATTGGGAATCTGTGTCAAAACTTTGTTAGAAATTATGTGATCCTTACTAGCTGGAAGTAAGGGAGATGGGGCATGAAGTTATTTCTAGGAGTTGGAGACATACCAAGTTTAGCTCAGTTCTGGGCATCTTTGAAATACCTATACAAACTTGTTCCTACATAGTAACTTGCAACTTTGAATGAGAATGTGCTTGCTTACAGCCACGTGTTATATGTTCTGAATGCCCGAATTCGGAATCTGTGTCAAAACTTTGTTAGGAATTATGTGATCCTTACTAGCTGGAAGTAAGGGAGATGGGGCATGAAGTTATTTCTAGGAGTTGGAGACATACCAAGTTTAGCTCAGTTCTGGGCATCTTTGAAATACCTATACAAACTTGTTCCTACATAGTAACTTGCAACTTTGAATGAGAATGTGCTTGCTTACAGCAACGTGCTATATGTTCTGAATGCCCGATTTGGGAATCTGTGTCAAAACTTTGTTAGGAATTATGTGATCCTTACTAGCCGGAAGTAAGGGAGATGGGGCATGAAGTTATTTCTAGGAGTTGGACACATCCCAAGTTTCGCTCAGTTCTGGGCATCTTTGAAAAACCTATACAAACTTGTTCCTACATAGTAACTTGCAACTTTGAATGAGAATGTGCTTGCTTACAACAACGTGCTACATGTTCTGAATGCCCGAATTGGGAATCTGTGTCAAAACTTTGTTAGGAATTATGTGATCCTTACTAGCCGGAAGTAAGGGAGATGGGGCATGAAGTTATTTCTAGGAGTTGGAGACATAACAAGTTTAGCTCAGTTCTGGGCATCTTTGAAATACCTATACAAACTTGTTCCTACATAGTAACTTGCAACTTTGAATGAGAATGTGCTTGCTTACAGCAACGTGCTATATGTTCTGAATGCCCGAATTGGGAATCTGTGTCAAAACTTTGTTAGGAATTATGTGATCCTTACTAGCCGGAAGTAAGGGAGATGGGGCATGAAGTTATTTCTTCTAGGAGTTGGAGACATACCAAGTTTAGCTCAGTTGTGGGCATCTTTGAAATACCTATACAAACTTGTTCCTACATAGTAACTTGCCACTTTGAATGAGAATGTGCTTGCTTACAGCAACGTGCTATATGTTCTAAATGCCCGAATTGGGAATCTGTGTCAAAACTTTGTTAGGAATTATGTGATCCTTACTAGCTGGAAGTTAGGGGGATGGTGCATGAAGTTATTTCTAGGAGTTGGACACATACCAAGTTTAGCTCAGTTCTGGGCATCTTTGAAATACCTATACAAACTTGTTCCTACATAGTAACTTGCATCTTTGAATGAGAATGTGCTTGCTTACAGCAACGTGCTACATGTTCTGAATTCCCAAATTGGGAATCTTTGTCAAAACTTTGTTAGGAATTATGTGATCCTTACTAGCTGGAAGTAAGGGAGATGGGGCATGAAGTTATTTCTAGGAGTTGGAGACATGCCAAGTTTAGCTCAGTTCTGGGCATCTTTGAAATACCTATACAAACTTGTTCCTACATAGTAACTTGCAACTTTGAATGAGAATGTGCTTGCTTACAGCAACGTGCTACATGTTCTGAATGCCCGAATTGGGAATCTGTGTCAAAACTTTGTTAGGAATTATGTGATCCTTACTAGCCGGAAATAAGGGAGATGTGGCATGAAGTTATTTCTTCTAGGAGTTGGAGACATACCAAGTTTAGCTCAGTTGTGGGCATCTTTGAAATACCTATACAAACTTGTTCCTACATAGTAACTTGCAACTTTGAATGAGAATGTGCTTGCTTACAGCAACGTGCTACATGTTCTGAATGCCCGAATTGGGAATCTGTGTCAAAACTTTGTTAGGAATTATGTGATCCTTACTAGCTGAAAGTTAGGGGGATGGGGCATGAAGTTATTTCTAGGAGTTGGACACATACCAAGTTTAGCTCAGTTCTGGGCATCTTTGAAATACCTATACAAAACTTGTTCCTACATAGTAACTTGCCACTTTGAATGAGAATGTGCTTACTTACAGCAACGTGCTATATGTTCTGAATGCCCGAATTGGGAATCTGTGTCAAAACTTTGTTAGAAATTATGTGAACCTTACTAGCTGGAAGTAAGGGAGATGGGGCATGAAGTTATTTCTAGGAGTTGGAGACATACCAAGTTTAGCTCAGTTCTGGGCATCTTTGAAATACCTATACAAACTTGTTCCTACATAGTAACTTGCAACTTTGAATGAGAATGTGCTTGCTTACAGCCACGTGTTATATGTTCTGAATGCCCGAATTGGGAATCTGTGTCAAAACTTTGTTAGGAATTATGTGATCCTTACTAGCTGGAAGTAAGGGAGATGGGGCATGAAGTTATTTCTAGGAGGTGGAGACATACCAAGTTTAGCTCAGTTCTGGGCATCTTTGAAATACCTATACAAACTTGTTCCTACATAGTAACTTGCAAATTTGAATGAGAATGTGCTTGCTTACAGCAACGTGCTATATGTTCTGAATGCCCGAATTGGGAATCTGTGTCAAAACTTTGTTAGGAATTATGTGATCCTTACTAGCCGGAAGTAAGGGAGATGGGGCATGAAGTTATTTCTAGGAGTTGGACACATCCCAAGTTTCGCTCAGTTCTGGGCATCTTTGAAAAACCTATACAAACTTGTTCCTACATAGTAACTTGCAACTTTGAATGAGAATGTGCTTGCTTACAGCAACGTGCTACATGTTCTGAATGCCCGAATTGGGAATCTGTGTCAAAACTTTGTTAGGAATTATGTGATCCTTACTAGCTGGAAGTAAGGGAGATGGGGCATGAAGTTATTTCTAGGAGTTGGAGACATACCAAGTTTAGCTCAGTTCTGGGCATCTTTGAAATACCTATACAAACTTGTTCCTACATAGTAACTTGCAACTTTGAATGAGAATGTGCTTGCTTACAGCAACGTGCTATATGTTATGAATGCCCGAATTGGGAATCTGTGTCAAAACTTTGTTCGGAATTATGTGATCCTTACTAGATGGAAGTAAGGGAGATGGGGCATGAAGTTATTTCTAGGAGTTGGAGACATGCAAAGTTTAGCTCAGTTCTGGGCATCTTTGAAATACCTATACAAACTTGTTCCTACATAGTAACTTGCAACTTTGAATGAGAATGTGCTTGCTTACAGCAACGTGCTATATGTTCTGAATGCCCGAATTAGGAATCTGTGTCAAAACATTGTTAGAAATTATGTGATCCTTACTAGCCTGAAGTAAGGGAGATGGGGCATGAAGTTATTTCTAGGAGTTGGAGACATACAACGTTTAGCTCAGTTCTGGGCATCTTTGAAATACCTATACAAACTTGTTCCTACATAGTAACTTGCAACTTTGAATGAGAATGTGCTTGCTTACAGCAACGTGCTACATATTCTGAATGCCCGAATTGGGAATCTGTGTCAAAACTTTGTTAGGAATTATGTGATCCTTACTAGCTGGAAGTAAGGGAGATGGTGCATGAAGTTATTTCTAGGAGTTGGAGACATACAACGTTTAGCTCAGTTCTGGGCATCTTTGAAATACCTATACAAACTTGTTCCTACATAGTAACTTGCAACTTTGAATGAGAATGTGCTTGCTTACAGCAACGTGCTACATGTTCTGAATGCCCGATTTGGGAATCTGTGTCAAAACTTTGTTAGGAATTATGTGATCCTTACTAGCTGGAAGTAAGGGAGATAGGGCATGAAGTTATTTTTAGGAGTTGGAGACATCCCAAGTTTAGCTCAGTTGTGGGCATCTTTGAAATACCTATACAAACTTGTTCCTACATAGTAACTTGCAACTTTGAATGAGAATGTGCTTGCTTAAAGCAACGTGCTATATGTTCTGAATGCCCGAATTAGGAATCTGTGTCAAAACATTGTTAGAAATTATGTGATCCTTACTAGCCTGAAATAAGGGAGATGGGGCATGAAGTTATTTCTAGGAGTTGGAGACATCCCAAGTTTAGCTCAGTTGTGGGCATCTTTGAAATACCTATACAAACTTGTTCCTACATAGTAACTTGCAACTTTTAATGAGAATGTGCTTGCTTACAGCAACGTGCTATATGTTCTGAATGCCCGAATTGGGAATCTGTGTCAAAACTTTGTTAGGAATTATGTGATCCTTACTAGCTGGAAGTAAGGGAGATGGGGCATGAAGTTATTTCTAGGAGGTGGAGACATACCAAGTTTAGCTCAGTTCTGGGCATCTTTGAAATACCTATACAAACTTGTTCCTACATAGTAACTTGCAACTTTGAATGAGAATGTGCTTGCTTACAGCAACGTGCTATATGTTCTGAATGCCCGATTTGGGAATCTGTGTCAAAACTTTGTTAGGAATTATGTGATCCTTACTAGCTGGAAGTAAGTGAGATGGGGCATGAAGTTATTTCTAGGAGTTGGACACATCCCAAGTTTCGCTCAGTTCTGGGCATCTTTGAAATACCTATACAAACTTGTTCCTACATAGTAACTTGCAACTTTGAATGAGAATGTGCTTGCTTACAGCAACGTGCTACATGTTCTGAATGCCCGAATTTGGAATCTGTGTCAAAACTTTGTTAGGAATTATGTTATCCTTACTAGCTGGAAGTTAGGGGGATGGGGCATGAAGTTATTTCTAGGAGTTGGACACATACCAAGTTTAGCTCAGTTCTGGGCATCTTTGAAATACCTATACAAACTTGTTCCTACATAGTAACTTGCAACTTTGAATGAGAATGTGCTTGCTTACAGCAACGTGCTACATGTTCTGAATGCCCGAATTGGGAATCTGTGTCAAAACTTTTTAGGAATTATGTGATCCTTACTAGCTGGAAGTAAGGGAGATAGGGCATGAAGTTATTTCTAGCAGTTGGAGTCATACCAAGTTTAGCTCAGTTGTGGGCATCTTTGAAATACCTATACAAACTTGTTCCTACATAATAACTTGCCACTTTGAATGAGAATGTGCTTGCTTACAGCAACGTGCTACATGTTCTGAATGCCCGAATTGGGAATCTGTGTCAAAACTTTGTTAGGAATTATGTGATCCTTACTAGCTGGAAGTAAGGGAGATGGGGCATGAAGTTATTTCTAGGAGTTGGAGACATACAACGTTTAGCTCAGTTCTGGGCATCTTTGAAATACCTATACAAACTTGTTCCTACATAGTAACTTGCAACTTTGAATGAGAATGTGCTTGCTTACAGCAACGTGCTACATGTTCTGAATGCCCGAATTGGGAATCTGTGTCAAAACTTTGTTAGGAATTATGTGATCCTTACTAGCCGGAAGTAAGGGAGATGGGGCATGAAGTTATTTCTAGGAGTTGGAGACATAACAAGTTTAGCTCAGTTCTGGGCATCTTTGAAATACCTATACAAACTTGTTCCTACATAGTAACTTGCAACTTTGAATGAGAATGTGCTTGCTTACAGCAACGTGCTATATGTTCTGAATGCCCGAATTGGGAATCTGTGTCAAATCTTTGTTAGGAATTATGTGATCCTTACTAGCCGGAAGTAAGGGAGATGGGGCATGAAGTTATTTCTTCTAGGAGTTGGAGACATACCAAGTTTAGCTCAGTTGTGGGCATCTTTGAAATACCTATACAAACTTGTTCCTACATAGTAACTTGCCACTTTGAATGAGAATGTGCTTGCTTACAGCAACGTGCTATATGTTCTAAATGCCCGAATTGGGAATCTGTGTCAAAACTTTGTTAGGAATTATGTGATCCTTACTAGCTGGAAGTTAGGGGGATGGTGCATGAAGTTATTTCTAGGAGTTGGACACATACCAAGTTTAGCTCAGTTCTGGGCATCTTTGAAATACCTATACAAACTTGTTCCTACATAGTAACTTGCATCTTTGAATGAGAATGTGCTTGCTTACAGCAACGTGCTACATGTTCTGAATTCCCGAATTGGGAATCTTTGTCAAAACTTTGTTAGGAATTATGTGATCCTTACTAGCTGGAAGTAAGGGAGATGGGGCATGAAGTTATTTCTAGGAGTTGGAGACATGCCAAGTTTAGCTCAGTTCTGGGCATCTTTGAAATACCTATACAAACTTGTTCCTACATAGTAACTTGCAACTTTGAATGAGAATGTGCTTGCTTACAGCAACGTGCTATATGTTCTGAATGCCCGAATTAGGAATCTGTGTCAAAACATTGTTAGAAATTATGTGATCCTTACTAGCCTGAAGTAAGGGAGATGGGGCATGAAGTTATTTCTAGGAGTTGGAGACATACAACGTTTAGCTCAGTTCTGGGCATCTTTGAAATACCTATACAAACTTGTTCCTACATAGTAACTTGCAACTTTGAATGAGAATGTGCTTGCTAACAGCAACGTGCTACATGTTCTGAATGCCCGAATTGGGAATCTGTGTCAAAACTTTGTTAGGAATAATGTGATCCTTAGTAGCTGGAAGTAAGGGAGATGGGGCATGAAGTTATTTCTAGGAGTTGGAGACATACAACGTTTAGCTCAGTTCTGGGCATCTTTGAAATACCTATACAAACTTGTTCCTACATAGTAACTTGCAACTTTGAATGAGAATGTGCTTGCTTACAGCAACGTGCTACATGTTCTGAATGCCCGAATTGGGAATCTGTGTCAAAACTTTGTTAGGAATTATGTGATCCTTACTAGCTGGAAGTAAGGGAGATAGGGCATGAAGTTATTTTTAGGATTTGGAGACATCCCAAGTTTAGCTCAGTTGTGGGCATCTTTGAAATACCTATACAAACTTGTTCCTACATAGTAACTTGCAACTTTGAATGAGAATGTGCTTGCTTAAAGCAACGTGCTATATGTTCTGAATGCCCGAATTAGGAATCTGTGTCTAAACATTGTTAGAAATTATGTGATCCTTACTAGCCTGAAATAAGGGAGATGGGGCATGAAGTTATTTCTAGGAGTTGGAGAAATACCAAGTTTAGCTCAGTTCTGGGCATCTTTGAAATACCTATACAAACTTGTTCCTACATAGTAACTTGCACCTTTGAATGAGAATGTGCTTGCTTACAGCAACGTGCTATATGTTCTGAATGCCCGAATTGGGAATCTGTGTCAAAACTTTGTTAGGAATTATGTGATCCTTACTAGCCGGAAGTAAGGGAGATGGGGCATGATGTTATTTCTAGGAGTTGGCGACATGCCAAGTTTAGCTCAGTTCTGGGCATCTTTGAAATACCTATACAAACTTGTTCCTACATAGTAACTTGCAACTTTGAATGAGAATGTGCTTGCTTACAGCAACGTGCTATATGTTCTGAATGCCCGAATTGGGAATCTGTGTCAAAACTTTGTTAGGAATTATGTGATCCTTACTAGCCGGAAATAAGGGAGATGGGGAATGAAGTTATTTCTTCTAGGAGTTGGAGACATACCAAGTTTAGCTCAGTTGTGGGCATCTTTGAAATACCTATACAAACTTGTTCCTACATAGTAACTTGCAACTTTGAATGAGAATGTGCTTGCTTACAGCAACGTGCTACATGTTCTGAATGCCCGAATTGGGAATCTGTGTCAAAACTTTGTTAGGAATTATGTGATCCTTACTAGCTGAAAGTTAGGGGGATGGGGCATGAAATTATTTCTAGGAGTTGGACACATACCAAGTTTAGCTCAGTTCTGGGCATCTTTGAAATACCTATACAAAACTTGTTCCTACATAGTAACTTGCCACTTTGAATGAGAATGTGCTTACTTACAGCAACGTGCTATATGTTCTGAATGCCCGAATTGGGAATCTGTGTCAAAACTTTGTTAGAAATTATGTGATCCTTACTAGCTGGAAGTAAGGGAGATGGGGCATGAAGTTATTTCTAGGAGTTGGAGACATAACAAGTTTAGCTCAGTTCTGGGCATCTTTGAAATACCTATACAAACTTGTTCCTACATAGTAACTTGCAACTTTGAATGAGAATGTGCTTGCTTACAGCCACGTGCTATATGTTCTGAATGCCCGAATTGGGAATCTGTGTCAAAACTTTGTTAGGAATTATGTGATCCTTACTAGCTGGAAGTAAGGGAGATGGGGCATGAAGTTATTTCTAGGAGGTGGAGACATACCAAGTTTAGCTCAGTTCTGGACATCTTAGAAATACCTATACAAACTTGTTCCTACATAGTAACTTGCCACTTTGAATGAGAATGTGCTTGCTTACAGCAACGTGCTATATGTTCTGAATGCCCGATTTGGGAATCTGTGTCAAAACTTTGTTAGGAATTATGTGATCCTTACTAGCCGGAAGTAAGTGAGATGGGGCATGAAGTTATTTCTAGGAGTTGGACACATCCCAAGTTTCGCTCAGTTCTGGGCATCTTTGAAATACCTATACAAACTTGTTCCTACATAGTAACTTGCAACTTTGAATGAGAATGTGCTTGCTTACAGCAACGTGCTACATGTTCTGAATGCCCGAATTGGGAATCTGTGTCAAAACTTTGTTAGGAATTATGTGATCCTTACTAGCTGGAATTAAGGGAGATGGGCCATGAAGTTATTTCTTCTAGGAGTTGGAGACATACAACGTTTAGCTCAGTTCTGGGCATCTTTGAAATACCTATACAAACTTGTTCCTACATAGTAACTTGCCACTTTGAATGAGAATGTGCTTGCTTACAGCAACGTGCTATATGTTCTGAATGCCCGAATTGGGAATCTGTGTCAAAACTTTGTTAGGAATTATGTGATCCTTACTAGCTGGAAGTTAGGGGGATGGGGCATGAAGTTATTTCTAGGAGTTGGAGACATACCAAGTTTAGCTCAGTTCTGGGCATCTTTGAAATACCTATACAAACTTGTTCCTACATAGTAACTTGCAACTTTGAATGAGAATGTGCTTGCTTACAGCAACGTGCTACATGTTCTGAATGCCCGAATTGGGAATCTGTGTCAAAACTTTTTAGGAATTATGTGATCCTTACTAGCTGGAAGTAAGGGAGATAGGGCATGAAGTTATTTCTAGCAGTTGGAGTCATACCAAGTTTTGCTCAGTTGTGGGCATCTTTGAAATACCTATACAAACTTGTTCCTACATAGTAACTTGCAACTTTGAATGAGAATGTGCTTGCTTACAGCAACGTGCTACATGTTCTGAATGCCCGAATTGGGAATCTGTGTCAAAACTTTGTTAGGAATTATGTGATCCATACTAGCTGGAAGTAAGGGAGATGGGGCATGAAGTCATTTCTAGGAGTTGGAGACATACAACGTTTAGCTCAGTTCTGGGCATCTTTGAAATACCTATACTAACTAGTTCCTATATAGTAACTTGCAACTTTGAATGAGAATGTGCTTGCTTACAGTAACGTGCTACATGTTCTGAATGCCCGAATTGGGAATCTGTGTCAAAACTTTGTTAGGAATTATGTGATCCTTACTAGCCGGAAGTAAGGGAGATGGGGCATGAAGTTATTTCTAGGAGTTGGAGACATAACAAGTTTCGCTCAGTTCTGGGCATCTTTGAAATACCTATACAAACTTGTTCCTACATAGTAACTTGCAACTTTGAATGAGAATGTGCTTGCTTACAGCAACGTGCTATATGTTCTGAATGCCCGAATTGGGAATCTGTGTCAAAACTTTGTTAGGAATTATGTGATCCTTACTAGCCGGAAATAAGCGAGATGGGGCATGAAGTTATTTCTTCTAGGAGTTGGAGACATACCAAGTTTAGCTCAGTTGTGGGCATCTTTGAAATACCTATACAAACTTGTTCCTACATAGTAACTTGCAACTTTGAATGAGAATGTGCTTGCTTACAGCAACGTGCTACATGTTCTGAATGCCCGAATTGGGAATCTGTGTCAAAACTTTGTTAGGAATTATGTGATCCTTACTAGCTGAAAGTTAGGGGGATGGGGCATGAAGTTATTTCTGGGAGTTGGACACATACCAAGTTTAGCTCAGTTCTGGGCATCTTTGAAATACCTATACAAAACTTGTTCCTACATAGTAACTTGCCACTTTGAATGAGAATGTGCTTACTTACAGCAACGTGCTATATGTTCTGAATGCCCGAATTGGGAATCTGTGTCAAAACTTTGTTAGGAATTATGTGATCCTTACTAGCTGGAAGTAAGGGAGATGGGGCATGAAGTTATTTCTAGCAGTTGGAGTCATACCAAGTTTAGCTCAGTTGTGGGCATCTTTGAAATACCTATACAAACTTGTTCCTACATAGTAACTTGCAACTTTGAATGAGAATGTGCTTGCTTACAGCAACGTGCTACATGTTCTGAATGCCAGAATTGGGAATCTGTGTCAAAACTTTGTTAGGAATTATGTGATCCTTACTAGCTGGAAGTAAGGGAGATGGGGCATGAAGTTATTTCTAGGAGTTGGAGACATACAACGTTTAGCTCAGTTCTGGGCATCTTTGAAATACCTATACAAACTTGTTCCTACATAGTAACTTGCAACTTTGAATGAGAATGTGCTTGCTTACAGCAACGTGCTACATGTTCTGAATGCCCGAATTGGGAATCTGTGTCAAAACTTTGTTAGGAATTATGTGATCCTTACTAGCCGGAAGTAAGGGAGATGGGGCATGAAGTTATTTCTAGGAGTTGGAGACATAACAAGTTTCGCTCAGTTCTGGGCATCTTTGAAATACCTATACAAACTTGTTCCTACATAGTAACTTGCAACTTTGAATGAGAATGTGCTTGCTTACAGCAACGTGCTATATGTTCTGAATGCCCGAATTGGGAATCAGTGTCAAAACTTTGTTAGGAATTATGTGATCCTTACTAGCCGGAAATAAGGGAGATGGGGCATGAAGTTATTTCTTCTAGGAGTTGGAGACATACCAAGTTTAGCTCAGTTGTGGGCATCTTTGAAATACCTATACAAACTTGTTCCTACATAGTAACTTGCAACTTTGAATGAGAATGTGCTTGCTTACAACAACGTGCTACATGTTCTGAATGCCCGAATTGGGAATCTGTGTCAAAACTTTGTTAGGAATTATGTGATCCTTACTAGCCGGAAGTAAGGGAGATGGGGCATGAAGTTATTTCTAGGAGTTGGAGACATACCAAGTTTCGCTCAGTTCTGGGCATCTTTGAAATACCTATACAAACTTGTTCCTACATAGTAACTTGCAACTTTGAATGAGAATGTGCTTGCTTACAGCAACGTGCTATATGTTCTGAATGCCCGAATTGGGAATCTGTGCCAAAACTTTGTTAGGAATTATGTGATCCTTACTAGCTGGAAGTAAGGGAGATGGGGCATGAAGTTATTTCTAGGAGTTGGAGACATACCAAGTTTCGCTCAGTTCTGGGCATCTTTGAAATACCTATACAAACTTGTTCCTACATAGTAACTTGCAACTTTGAATGAGAATGTGCTTGCTTACAGCAACGTGCTACATGTTCTGAATGCCCGAATTGGGAATCTGTGTCAAAACTTTGTTCGGAATTATGTGATCCTTACTAGATGGAAGTAAGGGAGATGGGGCATGAATTTATTTCTAGGAGTTGGAGAAATACCAAGTTTAGCTCAGTTCTGGGCATCTTTGAAATACCTATACAAACTTGTTCCTACATAGTAACTTGCATCTTTGAATGAGAATGTGCTTGCTTACAGCAACGTGCTACATATTCTGAATTCCCGAATTGGGAATCTTTGTCAAAACTTTGTTAGGAATTATGTGATCCTTACTAGCTGGAAGTAAGGGAGATGGGGCATGAAGTTATTTCTAGGAGTTGGAGACATGCCAAGTTTAGCTCAGTTCTGGGCATCTTTGAAATACCTATTCAAACTTGTTCCTACATAGTAACTTGCAACTTTGAATGAGAATGTGCTTGCTTACAGCAACGTGCTATATGTTCTGAATGCCCGAATTAGGAATCTGTGTCAAAACATTGTTAGAAATTATGTGATCCTTACTAGCCTGAAGTAAGGGAGATGGGGCATGAAGTTATTTCTAGGAGTTGGAGATATACAAAGTTTAGCTCAGTTCTGGGCATCTTTGAAATACCTATACAAACTTGTTCCTACATAGTAACTTGCAACTTTGAATGAGAATGTGCTTGCTTACAGCAACGTGCTACATGTTCTGAATGCCCGAATTGGGAATCTGTGTCAAAACATTGTTAGGAATTATGTGATCCTTACTAGCTGGAAGTAAGGGAGATGGGGCATGAAGTTATTTCTAGGAGTTGGAGACATACCAAGTTTCGCTCAGTTCTGGGCATCTTTGAAATACCTATACAAACTTGTTCCTACATAGTAACTTGCATCTTTGAATGAGAATGTGCTTGCTTACAGCAACGTGCTACATGTTCTGAATTCCCGAATTGGGAATCTTTGTCAAAACTTTCTTAGGAATTATGTGATCCTTACTAGCTGGAAGTAAGGGAGATAGGGCTTGAAGTTATTTGTAGGAGTTGAAGACATACCAAGTTTAGCTCAGTTGTGGGCATCTTTGAAATACCTATACAAACTTGTTCCTACATAGTAACTTGCCACTTTGAATGAGAATGTGCTTGCTTACAGCAACGTGCTATATGTTCTAAATGCCCGAATTGGGAATCTGTGTCAAAACTTTGTTAGGAATTATGTGATCCTTACTAGCTGGAAGTTAGGGGGATGGTGCATGAAGTTATTTCTAGGAGTTGGACACATACCAAGTTTAGCTCAGTTCTGGGCATCTTTGAAATACCTATACAAACTTGTTCCTACATAGTAACTTGCATCTTTGAATGAGAATGTGCTTGCTTACAGCAACGTGCTACATGTTCTGAATTCCCGAATTGGGAATCTTTGTCAAAACTTTGTTAGGAATTATGTGATCCTTACTAGCTGGAAGTAAGGGAGATGGGGCATGAAGTTATTTCTAGGAGTTGGAGACATGCCAAGTTTAGCTCAGTTCTGGGCATCTTTGAAATACCTATACAAACTTGTTCCTACATAGTAACTTGCAACTTTGAATGAGAATGTGCTTGCTTACAGCAACGTGCTATATGTTCTGAATGCCCGAATTAGGAATCTGTGTCAAAACATTGTTAGAAATTATGTGATCCTTACTAGCCTGAAGTAAGGGAGATGGGGCATGAAGTTATTTCTAGGAGTTGGAGACATACAACGTTTAGCTCAGTTCTGGGCATCTTTGAAATACCTATACAAACTTGTTCCTACATAGTAACTTGCAACTTTGAATGAGAATGTGCTTGCTAACAGCAACGTGCTACATGTTCTGAATGCCCGAAAAGGGAATCTGTGTCAAAACTTTGTTAGGAATTATGTGATCCTTACTAGCTGGAAGTAAGGGAGATGGGGCATGAAGTTATTTCTAGGAGTTGGAGACATACAACGTTTAGCTCAGTTCTGGGCATCTTTGAAATACCTATACAAACTTGTTCCTACATAGTAACTTGCAACTTTGAATGAGAATGTGCTTGCTTACAGCAACGTGCTACATGTTCTGAATGCCCGAATTGGGAATCTGTGTCAAAACTTTGTTAGGAATTATGTGATCCTTACTAGCTGGAAGTAAGGGAGATAGGGCATGAAGTTATTTTTAGGATTTGGAGACATCCCAAGTTTAGCTCAGTTGTGGGCATCTTTGAAATACCTATACAAACTTGTTCCTACATAGTAACTTGCAACTTTGAATGAGAATGTGCTTGCTTAAAGCAACGTGCTATATGTTCTGAATGCCCGAATTAGGAATCTGTGTCAAAACATTGTTAGAAATTATGTGATCCTTACTAGCCTGAAATAAGGGAGATGGGGCATGAAGTTATTTCTAGGAGTTGGAGAAATACCAAGTTTAGCTCAGTTCTGGGCATCTTTGAAATACCTATACAAACTTGTTCCTACATAGTAACTTGCAACTTTGAATGAGAATGTGCTTGCTTACAGCAACGTGCTATATGTTCTGAATGCCCGAATTGGGAATCTGTGTCAAAACTTTGTTAGGAATTATGTGATCCTTACTAGCCGGAAGTAAGGGAGATGGGGCATGATGTTATTTCTAGGAGTTGGCGACATGCCAAGTTTAGCTCAGTTCTGGGCATCTTTGAAATACCTATACAAACTTGTTCCTACATAGTAACTTGCAACTTTGAATGAGAATGTGCTTGCTTACAGCAACGTGCTATATGTTCTGAATGCCCGAATTGGGAATCTGTGTCAAAACTTTGTTAGGAATTATGTGATCCTTACTAGCCGGAAATAAGGGAGATGGGGAATGAAGTTATTTCTTCTAGGAGTTGGAGACATACCAAGTTTAGCTCAGTTGTGGGCATCTTTGAAATACCTATAGAAACTTGTTCCTACATAGTAATTGCAACTTTGAATGAGAATGTGCTTGCTTACAGCAACGTGCTACATGTTCTGAATGCCCGAATTGGGAATCTGTGTCAAAACTTTGTTAGGAATTATGTGATCCTTACTAGCTGAAAGTTAGGGGGATGGGGCATGAAATTATTTCTAGGAGTTGGACACATACCAAGTTTAGCTCAGTTCTGGGCATCTTTGAAATACCTATACAAAACTTGTTCCTACATAGTAACTTGCCACTTTGAATGAGAATGTGCTTACTTACAGCAACGTGCTATATGTTCTGAATGCCCGAATTGGGAATCTGTGTCAAAACTTTGTTAGAAATTATGTGATCCTTACTAGCTGGAAGTAAGGGAGATGGGGCATGAAGTTATTTCTAGGAGTTGGAGACATAACAAGTTTAGCTCAGTTCTGGGCATCTTTGAAATACCTATACAAACTTGTTCCTACATAGTAACTTGCAACTTTGAATGAGAATGTGCTTGCTTACAGCCACGTGCTATATGTTCTGAATGCCCGAATTGGGAATCTGTGTCAAAACTTTGTTAGGAATTATGTGATCCTTACTAGCTGGAAGTAAGGGAGATGGGGCATGAAGTTATTTCTAGGAGGTGGAGACATACCAAGTTTAGCTCAGTTCTGGGCATCTTAGAAATACCTATACAAACTTGTTCCTACATAGTAACTTGCCACTTTGAATGAGAATGTGCTTGCTTACAGCAACGTGCTATATGTTCTGAATGCCCGATTTGGGAATCTGTGTCAAAACTTTGTTAGGAATTATGTGATCCTTACTAGCCGGAAGTAAGTGAGATGGGGCATGAAGTTATTTCTAGGAGTTGGACACATCCCAAGTTTCGCTCAGTTCTGGGCATCTTTGAAATACCTATACAAACTTGTTCCTACATAGTAACTTGCAACTTTGAATGAGAATGTGCTTGCTTACAGCAACGTGCTACATGTTCTGAATGCCCGAATTGGGAATCTGTGTCAAAACTTTGTTCGGAATTATGTGATCCTTACTAGATGGAAGTAAGGGAGATGGGGCATGAATTTATTTCTAGGAGTTGGAGAAATACCAAGTTTAGCTCAGTTCTGGGCATCTTTGAAATACCTATACAAACTTGTTCCTACATAGTAACTTGCATCTTTGAATGAGAATGTGCTTGCTTACAGCAACGTGCTACATATTCTGAATTCCCGAATTGGGAATCTTTGTCAAAACTTTGTTAGGAATTATGTGATCCTTACTAGCTGGAAGTAAGGGAGATGGGGCATGAAGTTATTTCTAGGAGTTGGAGACATGCCAAGTTTAGCTCAGTTCTGGGCATCTTTGAAATACCTATTCAAACTTGTTCCTACATAGTAACTTGCAACTTTGAATGAGAATGTGCTTGCTTACAGCAACGTGCTATATGTTCTGAATGCCCGAATTAGGAATCTGTGTCAAAACATTGTTAGAAATTATGTGATCCTTACTAGCCTGAAGTAAGGGAGATGGGGCATGAAGTTATTTCTAGGAGTTGGAGACATACAAAGTTTAGCTCAGTTCTGGGCATCTTTGAAATACCTATACAAACTTGTTCCTACATAGTAACTTGCAACTTTGAATGAGAATGTGCTTGCTTACAGCAACGTGCTACATGTTCTGAATGCCCGAATTGGGAATCTGTGTCAAAACATTGTTAGGAATTATGTGATCCTTACTAGCTGGAAGTAAGGGAGATGGGGCATGAAGTTATTTCTAGGAGTTGGAGACATACCAAGTTTCGCTCAGTTCTGGGCATCTTTGAAATACCTATACAAACTTGTTCCTACATAGTAACTTGCAACTTTGAATGAGAATGTGCTTGCTTACAGCAACGTGCTATATGTTCTGAATGCCCGAATTGGGAATCTGTGTCAAAACTTTGTTCGGAATTATGTGATCCTTACTAGATGGAAGTAAGGGAGATGGGGCATGAATTTATTTCTAGGAGTTGGAGAAATACCAAGTTTAGCTCAGTTCTGGGCATCTTTGAAATACCTATACAAACTTGTTCCTACATAGTAACTTGCATCTTTGAATGAGAATGTGCTTGCTTACAGCAACGTGCTACATGTTCTGAATTCCCGAATTGGGAATCTTTGTCAAAACTTTCTTAGGAATTATGTGATCCTTACTAGCTGGAAGTAAGGGAGATAGGGCTTGAAGTTATTTGTAGGAGTTGAAGACATACCAAGTTTAGCTCAGTTGTGGGCATCTTTGAAATACCTATACAAACTTGTTCCTACATAGTAACTTGCAACTTTGAATGAGAATGTGCTTGCATACAGCAACGTGCTACATGTTCTGAATGCCCGAATTGGGAATCTGTGTCAAAACTTTGTTAGGAATTATGTGATCCTTACTAGCTGGAAGTAAGGGAGATAGGGCATGAAGTTATTTCTAGGAGTTGGAGACATACCAAGTTTAGCTCAGTTGTGGGCCTCTTTGAAATACCTATACAAACGTGTTCCTACATAGTAACTTGCAACTTTGAATGAGAATGTGCTTGCTTACAGCAACGTGCTATATGTTCTGAATGCCCGAATTGGGAATCTGTGTCAAAACTTTGTTAAGAATTACGTGATCCTTACTAGCTGGAAGTAAGGGAGATGGGGCATGAAGTTATTTCTAGGAGTTGGAAACAAAAAACGTTTAGCTCAGTTCTGGGCATCTTTGAAATACCTATACAAACTTGTTCCTACATAGTAACTTGCAACTTTGAATGAGAATGTGCTTGCTTACAGCAACGTGCTACATGTTCTGAATGCCCGAATTGGGAATCTGTGTCAAAACTTTGTTAGGAATTATGTGATCCTTACTAGCTGGAAGTAAGTGAGATAGGGAATGAAATTATTTCTAGGAGTTGGAGACATCCCAAGTTTAGCTCAGTTGTGGGCATCTTTGAAATACCTATACAAACTTGTTCCTACATAGTAACTTGCAACTTTGATGAGAATGTGCTTGCTTACAGCAACCTGCTATATGTTCTGAATGCCCGAATTGGGAATCTGTGTCAAAACTTTGTTAGGAATTATGTGATCCTTACTAGCTGGAAGTAAGCGAGATGGGGCCTGAAGTTATTTCTAGGAGTTGGACACATACCAAGTTTAGCTCAGTTCTGGGCATCTTTGAAATACCTATACAAACTTGTTCCTACATAGTAACTTGCAACTTTGAATGAGAATGTGCTTACTTACAGCAACGTGCTATATGTTCTGAATGCCCGAATTGGGAATCTGTGTCAAAACTTTGCTAGGAATTATGTGATCCTTAGTAGCTGGAAATAAGGGAGATGGGGCATGAAGTTATTTCTAGGAGTTGGACACATACCAAGTTTAGCTCAGTTCTGGGCATCTTTGAAATACCTATACAAACTTGTTCCTACATAGTAACTTGCAACTTTGAATGAGAATGTGCTTGCTTAAAGCAACGTGCTATATGTTCTGAATGCCCGAATTGGGAATCTGTGTCAAAACTTTGTTAGAAATTATGTGATCCTTACTAGCTGGAAGTAAGGGAGATGGGGCATGAAGTTATTTCTAGGAGTTGGACACATAGCAAATTTAGCTCAGTTCTGGGCATCTTTGAAATACCTATACAAACTTGTTCCTACATAGTAACTTGCAACTTTGAATGAGAATGTGCTTGCTTACAGCAACGTGCTATATGTTCTGAATGCCCGCATTGGGAATCTGTGTCAAAACTTTTTTAGGAATTATGTGATCCTTACTAGCTGGAAGTAAGGGAGATGGGGCATGAAGTTATTTCTAGGAGTTGGAGACATACCAAGTTTAGCTCAGTTCTGGGCATCTTTGAAATACCTATACAAACTTGTTCCTACATAGTAACTTGCAACTTTGAATGAGAATGTGCTTGCTTGCAGCAACGTGCTATATGTTCTGAATGCCCGAATTGGGAATCTGTGTCAAAACTTTGTTAGGAATTATGTGATCCTTACTAGGCGGAAGTAAGGGAGATGGGGCATGAAGATATTTCTAGGAGTTGGAGACATACCAAGTTTCGCTCAGTTCTGGGCATCTTTGAAATACCTATACAAACTTGTTCCTACATAGTAATTTGCAACTTTGAATGAGAATGTGCTTGCTTACAGCAACGTGCTATATGTTCTGAATGCCCGAATTGGGAATCTGTGTCAAAACTTTGTTAGGAATTATGTGATCCTTACTAGCCGGAAGTAAGGGAGATGGGGCATGAAGTTATTTCTTCTAGGAGTTGGAGACATACCAAGTTTAGCTCAGTTGTGGGCATCTTTGAAATACCTATACAAACTTGTCCTACATAGTAACTTGCCACTTTGAATGAGAATGTGCTTGCTTACAGCAACGTGCTATATGTTCTGAATGCCCGAATTGGGAATCTGTGTCAAAGCTTTGTTAGGAATTATGTGATCCTTACTAGCTGGAAGTTAGGGGGATGGGGCATGAAGTTATTTCTAGGAGTTGGACACATACCAAGTTTAGCTCAGTTCTGGGCATCTTTGAAATACCTATACAAACTTGTTCCTACATAGTAACTTGCAACTTTGAATGAGAATGTGCTTGCTTACAGCAACGTGCTATATGTTCTGATTGCCCGAATTTGGAATCTGTGTCAAAACTTTGTTAGGAATTATGTGATCCTTACTAGCTGGAAGTAAGGGAGATAGGGCATGAAGTTATTTCTAGGAGTTGGAGACATACCAAGTTTAGCTCAGTTGTGGGCATCTTTGAAATACCTATACAAACATGTTCCTACATAGTAACTTGCAACTTTGAATGAAAATGTGCTTGCTTACTGCAACGTGCTACATGTTCTGAATGCCCGAATTGGGAATCTGTGTCAAAACTTTGTTAGGAATTATGTGATCCTTACTAGCTGGAAGTAAGGGAGATGGGGCATGAAGTTATTTCTAGGAGTTGGAGACATACAACGTTTAGCTCAGTTCTGGGCATCTTTGAAATACCTATACAAACTTATTCCTACATAGTAACTTGCAACTTTGAATGAGAATGTGCTTGCTTACAGCAACGTGCTACATGTTCTGAATGCCCGAATTGGGAATCTGTGTCAAAACTTTGTTAGGAATTATGTGATCCTTACTAGCTGGAAGTAAGGGAGATAGGGCATGAAGTTATTTTTAGGAGTTGGAGACATCCCAAGTTTAGCTCAGTTGTGGGCATCTTTGAAATACCTATACAAACTTGTTCCTACATAGTAGCTTGCAACTTTGAATGAGAATGTGCTTGCTTAAAGCAACGTGCTATATGTTCTGAATGCCCGAATTAGGAATCTGTGTCAAAACATTGTTAGAAATTATGTGATCCTTACTAGCCTGAAATAAGGGAGATGGGGCATGAAGTTATTTCTAGGAGTTGGAGACATACCAAGTTTAGCTCAGTTCTGGGCATCTTTGAAATACCTATACAAACTTGTTCCTACATAGTAACTTGCAACTTTGAATGAGAATGTGCTTGCTTACAGCAACGTGCTATATGTTCTGAATGCCCGAATTGGGAATCTGTGTC
The DNA here is from genome assembly GCF_020826845.1 of Diceros bicornis minor. Lineage (NCBI taxonomy): Eukaryota > Metazoa > Chordata > Mammalia > Perissodactyla > Rhinocerotidae > Diceros > Diceros bicornis. The sequence continues at coordinate 14,641,568 of NC_080780.1, forward strand.
AAAACTTTGTTAGGAATTATGTGATCCTTACAAGCTGGAAGTAAGGGAGATGGGGCATGAAGTTATTTCTAGGAGTTGGAGACATGCCAAGTATAGCTCAGTTCTGGGCATCTTTGAAATACCTATACAAACTTGTTCCTACATAGTAACTTGCCACTTTGAATGAGAATGTGCTTGCTTACAGCAACGTGCTATATGTTCTGAATGCCCGAATTGGGAATCTGTGTCAAAACTTTGTTAGGAATTATGTGATCCTTACTAGCTGGAAGTAAGGGAGATGGGGCATGAAGTTATTTCTAGGAGTTGGAGACATACAACGTTTAGCTCAGTTCTGGGCATCTTTGAAATACCTATACAAACTTGTTCCTACATAGTAACTTGCAACTTTGAATGAGAATGTGCTTGCTTACAGCAACGTGCTACATGTTCTGAATGCCCGAATTGGGAATCTGTGTCAAAACTTTGTTAGGAATTATGTGATCCTTACAAGCTGGAAGTAAGGGAGATAGGGCATGAAGTTATTTCTAGGAGTTGGAGACATCCCAAGTTTAGCTCAGTTGTGGGCATCTTTGAAATACCTATACAAACTTGTTCCTACATAGTAACTTGCAACTTTGAATGAGAATGTGCTTGCTTACAGCAAGGTGCTATATGTTCTGAATGCCCGAATTGGGAATCTGTGTCAAAACTTTGTTAGGAATTATGTGATCCTTACTAGCTGGAAGTTAGGGGAATGGGGCATGATGTTATTTCTAGGAGTTGGACACATACCAAGTTTAGCTCAGTTCTGGGCATCTTTGAAATACCTATACAAACTTGATCCTACATAGTAACTTGCATCTTTGAATGAGAATGTGCTTGCTTACAGTAACGTGCTACATGTTCTGAATGCCCGAATTGGGAATATTTGTCAAAACTTTGGTAGGAATTATGTGATCCTTACTAGCTGGAAGTAAGTGAGATGGGGCATGAAGTTATTTCTAGGAGTTGGAGACATGTCAAGTTTAGCTCAGTTCAGGGCATCTTTGAAATACCTATACAAACTTGTTCCTACATAGTAACTTGCAACTTTGAATGAGAATGTGCTTGCTTACAGCAACGTGCTATATGTTCTGAATGCCCGAATTGGGAATCTGTGTCAAAACATTGTTAGAAATTATGTGATCCTTACTAGCCTGAAGTAAGGGAGATGGGACATGAAGTTATTTCTAGGAGTTGGAGAAATACCAAGTTTAGCTTAGTTCTGGGCATCTTTGAAATACCTATACAAACTTGTTCCTACATAGTAACTTGCCACTTTGAATGAGAATGTGCTTACTTACAGCAACGTGCTATATGTTCTGAATGCCCGAATTGGGAATCTGTGTCAAAACTTTGTTAGGAATTATGTGATCCTTACTAGCTGGAAGTAAGGGTGATGGGGCATGAAGTTATTTCTAGGAGTTGGACACATACCAAGTTTAGCTCAGTTCTGGGCATCTTTGAAATACCTATACAAACTTGTTCCTACATAGTAACTTGCAACTTTGAATGAGAATGTGCTTGCTTACAGCAACGTGCTGTATGTTCTGAATGCCCGAATTGGGAATCTGTGTCAAAACGTTGTTAGGAATTATGTGATCCTTACTAGCTGGAAGTAAGGGAGATGGGGCATGAAGTTATTTCTAGGAGTTGGAGACATACCAAGTTTAGCTCAGTTGTGGGCATCTTTGAAATACCTATACAAACTTGTTCCTACATAGTAACTTGCAACTTTGAATGAGAATGTGCTTGCTTACAGCAACGTGCTATATGTTCTGAATGCCCGAATTGGGAATCTGTGTCAAAACATTGTTAGGAATTATGTGATCCTTACTAGCCGGAAGTAAGGGAGATGGGGCATGAAGTTATTTCTAGGAGTTGAAGACATAACAAGTTTAGCTCAGTTCTGGGCATCTTTGAAATACCTATACAAACTTGTTCCTACATAGTAACTTGCCACTTTGAATGAGAATGTGCTTGCTTACAGCAACGTGCTATAAGTTCTGAATGCCCGAATTGGGAATCTGTGTCAAAAGTTTGTTAGGAATTATGTGATCCTTACTAGCTGGAAGTTAGGAGGATGGGGCATGAAGTTATTTCTAGGAGTTGGAGACATACAACGTTTAGCTCAGTTCTGGGCATCTTTGAAATATCCATACAAACTTGTTCCTACATAGTAACTTGCAACTTTGAATGAGAATGTGCTTGCTTACAGCAACATGCTATATGTTCTGTATGCCCGAATTGGGAATCTGTGTCAAAACTTTGTTAGGAATTATGTCATCCTTACTAGCTAGAAGCAAGGGAGATGGGGCATGAAGTTATTTCTAGGAGTTGGACACATACCAAGTTTAGCTCAGTTCTGGGCATCTTTGAAATACCTATACAAACTTGTTCCTACATAGTAACTTGCAACTTTGAATGAGAATGTGCTTGCTTACAGCAACGTGCTATATGTTCTGAATGCCCGAATTGGGATTCTGTGTCAAAACTTTGTTAGGAATTATGTGATCCTTACTAGCTGGAAGTAAGGGAGATGGGGCATGAAGTTATTTCTAGGAGTTGGACACATACCAAGTTTAGCTCAGTTCTGGGCATCTTTGAAATACCTATACAAACTTGTTCCTACATAGTAACTTGCCACTTTGAATGAGAATGTGCTTGCTTACAGCAACGTGCTACATGTTCTGAATGCCCGAATTGGGAATCTGTGTCAAAACTTTGTTAGGAATTATGTGATCCTTACTAGCTGGAAGTAAGGGAGATGGGGCATGAAGTTATTTCTAGGAGTTGGAGACATACCAAGTTTAGCTCAGTTCTGGGCATCTTTGAAATAGCTATACAAACTTGTTCCTACATAGTAACTTGCCACTTTGAATGAGAATGTGCTTGCTTACAGCAACGTGCTACATGTTCTGAATGCCCGAATTGGGAATCTGTGTCAAAACTTTGTTAGGAATTATGTGATCCTTACTAGCTGCAGGTAAGGGAGATGGGGCAGGAAGTTATTTCTAGGAGTTGGAGACATACCAAGTTTAGCTCAGTTGTGGGCATCTTTGAAATACCTATACAAACTTGTTCCTACATAGAAACTTGCAACTTTGAATGAGAATGTGCTTGCATACAGCAACGTGCTATATGTTCTGAATGCCCGAATTGGGAATATGTGTCCAAACTTTGTTAGAAATTATGTGATCCTTACTAGCCTGAAGTAAGGGAGATGGGGCATGAAGTTATTTCTAGGAGTTGGAGACATACAACGTTTAGCTCAGTTCTGGGCATCATTGAAATACCTATACAAACTTGTTCCTACATAGTAACTTGCCACTTTGAATGAGAATGTGCTTACTTACAGCAACGTGCTATATGTTCTGAATGCCCGAATTGGGAATCTGTGTCAAAACTTTGCTAGGAATTATGTGATCCTTACTAGCTGGAAGTAAGGGAGATGGGGCATGAAGTTATTTCTAGGAGTTGGACACATACCAAGTTTAGCTCAGTTCTGGGCATCTTTGAAATACCTATACAAACTTGTTCCTACATAGTAACTTGCAACTTTGAATGAGAATGTGCTTGCTTACAGCAACGTGCTATATGTTCTGAATGCCCGAATTGGGAATCTGTGTCAAAACTTTGTTAGGAATTATGTGATCCTTACTAGCTGAAGTAAGGGAGATGGGGCATGAAGTTATTTCTAGAAGTTGGAGACATACCAAGTTTCGCTCAGTTCTTGGCATCTTTGAAATACCTATACAAACTTGTTCATACATAGTAACTTGCAACTTTGAATGAGAATGTGCTTGCTTACAGCAACGTGCTATATGTTCTGAATGCCCGAATTGGAAATCTGTGTCAAAACTTTCTTAGGAATTATGTTATCCTTACTAGCTGGAAGTAAGTGAGATGGGGCATGAAGTTATTTCTAGAGGTTAGACACATACCAAGTTTAGCTCAGTTCTGGACATCTTTGAAATATCTATACAAACTTGTTCCTACATAGTAACTTGCCACTTTGAATGAGAATGTGCTTGCTTACAGCAACGTGCTACATGTTCTGAATGCCCGAATTGGGAATCTGTGTCAAAACTTTGTTAGGAATTATGTGATCCTTACTAGCTGGAGGTAAGGGAGATGGGGCATGAAGTTATTTCTAGGAGTTGGAGACATACCAAGTTTAGCTCAGTTGTGTGCATCTTTGAAATACCTATACAAACTTGTTCCTACATAGTAACTTGCAACTTTGAATGAGAATGTGCTTGCTTACAGCAACGTGCTATATGTTCTGAATGCCCGAATTGGGAATATCTGTCCAAACTTTGTTAGAAATTATGTGATCCTTACTAGCCTGAAGTAAGGGAGATGGGGCATGAAGTTATTTCTAGGAGTTGGAGACATACAACGTTTAGCTCAGTTCTGGGCATCTTTGAAATACCTATACAAACTTGTTCCTACATAGTAACTTGACACTTTGAATGAGAATGTGCTTACTTACAGCAACGTGCTATATGTTCTGAATGCCCGAATTGGGAATCTGTGTCAAAACTTTGTTAGGAATTATGTGATCCTTACTAGCTGGAAGTAAGGGAGATGGGGCATGAAGTTATTTCTAGGAGTTGGACACATACCAAGTTTAGCTCAGTTCTGGGCATCTTTGAAATACCTGTACAAAATTGTTCCTACATAGTAACTTGCAACTTTGAATGAGAATGTGCTTGCTTACAGCAACGTGCTATATGTTCTGAATGCCCGAATTGGGAATCTGTGTCAAAACTTTGTTAGGAATTATGTGATCCTTACTAGCTGAAAGTAAGGGAGATGGGGCATGAAGTTATTTCTAGGAGTTGGAGACATACAACGTTTAGCTTAGTTCTGGGCATCTTTGAAATACCTATACAAACTTGTTCCTACATAGTAACTTGCAACTTTGAATGAGAATGTGCTTGCTTACAGCAACGTGCTATATGTTCTGAATGCCCGAATTGGGAATCTGTGTCAAAACTTTGTTAGGAATTATGTGATCCTTACTAGCTGGAAGTAAGGGAGATGTGGCATGAAGTTATATCTAGGAGTTGGACACATACCAAGTTTAGCTCAGTTCTGGGCATCTTTGAATACCTATACAAACTTGTTCCTACATAGTAACTTGCAACTTTGAATGAGAATGTGCTTGCTTACAGCAACGTGCTGTATGTTCTGAATGCCCGAATTGGGAATCTGTGTCAAAACTTTGTTATGAATTATGTGATCCTTGCTAGCCGGAAGTAAGGGAGATGGGGCATGAAGATATTTCTAGGAGTTGGAGACATACAACGTTTAGCTTAGTTCTGGGCATCTTTGAAATACCTATACAAACTTGTTCCTACATAGTAACTTGCAACTTTGAATGTGAATGTGCTTGCTTACAGCAACGTGCTATATGTTCTGAATGCCCGAATTGGGAATCTGTGTCCAAACTTTGTTAGAAATTATGTGATCCTTACTAGCCTGAAGTAAGGGAGATGGGGCATGAAGTTATTTCTTGGAGTTTGAGACATACAACGTTTAGCTTAGTTCTGGGCATCATTGAAATACCTATACAAACTTGTTCCTACATAGTAACTTGACACTTTGAATGAGAATGTGCTTACTTACAGCAACGTGCTATATGTTCTGAATGCCCGAATTGGGAATCTGTGTCAAAACTTTGTTAGGAATTATGTGATCATTACTAGCCTGAAGTAAGGGAGATGGGGCATGAAGTTATTTCTAGGAGTTGGAGAAATACCAAGTTTAGCTCAGTTCTGGGCATCTTTGAAATACCTATAAAAACTTGTTCCGACATAGTAACTTGCAACTTTGAATGAGAATGTGCTTGCTTACAGCAACGTGCTACATGTTCTGAATGCCCGAATTGGGAATCTGTGTCAAAACTTTGTTAGGAATTATGTGATCCTTACTAGCTGGAAGTAAGGGAGATGGGGCATGAAGATATTTCTAGGAGTTGGACACATACCAAGTTTAGCTCAGTTCTGGGCATCTTTGAAATACCTATACAAACTTGTTCCTACATAGTAACTTGCAACTTTGAATGAGAATGTGCTTGCTTACAGCAACGTGCTATATGTTCTGAATGCCCGAATTGGGAATCTGTGTCAAAACTTTGTTAGGAATTATGTGATCCTTACTAGCTGGAAGTAAGGGAGATGGGGCATGATGTTATTTCTAGAGGTTGGACACATACCAAGTTTAGTTCAGTTCTGGGCATCTTTGAAATACCTATACAAACTTGTTCCTACATAGTAACTTGCAACTTTGAATGAGAATGTGCTTACTTACAGCAACGTGCTATATGTTCTGAATGCCCGAATTGGGAATCTGTGTCAAAACTTTCTTAGGAATTATGTGATCCTTACTAACTGGAAGTAAGGGAGATGGGGCATGAAGTTATTTCTAGTAGTTGGAGACATACCAAGTTTAGCTCAGTTCAGGGCATCTTTGAAATACCTATACAAACATGTTCCTACAGAGTAACTTGCAACTTTGAATGAGAATGTGCTTGCTTACAGCAACGTGCTATATGTTCTGAATGCCCGAATTGGGAATCTGTGTCAAAACTTTGTTAGGAATTATGTGATCCTTAGTAGCTGGAAGTAAGGGAGATGGGGCATGAAGTTATTTCTAGGAGTTGGACACATACCAAGTTTAGCTCAGTTCTGGGCATCTTTGAAATACCTATACAAACTTGTTCCTACATAGTAACTTGCAACTTTGAATGAAAATGTACTTGCTTACAGCAAAGTGCTATATGTTCTGAATGCCCGAATTGGGAATCTGTGTCAAAACTTTGAAATTATATGATCCTTACTAGATGGAAGTAAGGGAGATGGGGCATGAAGTTATTTCTAGGATTTGGAGACATACAACGTTTAGCTCAGTTCTGGGCCTCTTTGAAATACCTATACAAACTTGTTCCTACATAGTAACTTGCAACTTTGAATGAGAATGTGCTTTCTTACAGCAAAGTACTATATGTTCTGAATGCCCGAATTGGGAATCTGTGTCAAAACTTTGTTAGGAATTATGTGATCCTTACTAGCTGGAAGTAAGGGAGATGGGGCATGAAGTTATTTCTAGGAGTTGGACACATACCAAGTTTAGCTCAGTTCTGGGCATCTTTGAAATACCTATACAAACTTGTACCTACATAGTAACTTGCCACTTTGAATGAGAATGTGCTGGCTTACAGCAACGTGCTATATGTTCTGAATGCCCGAATTGGGAATCTGTGTCAAAACTTTGTTAGGAATTATGTGATCCTTACTAGCTGGAAGTCAGGGAGATGGGGCATGAAGTTATTTCTAGAGATTGGACACATACCAAGTTTAGTTCAGTTCTGGGCATCTTTGAAATACCTATACAAGCTTGTTCCTACATAGTAACTTGCCACTTTGAATGAGAATGTGCTTACTTTCAGCAACGTGCTATATGTTCTGAATGCCCGAATTGGGAATCTGTGTCAAAACTTTGTTAGGAATTATGTGATCCTTACTAGCTGGAAGTAAGGGAGATGGGGCATGAAGTTATTTCTAGGAGTTGGACACATACAAAGTTTAGCTCAGTTGTGGGCATCTTTGAAATACCTATATAAACTTGTTCCTACATAGTAACTTGCAACTTTGAATGAGAATGTGCTTGCTTACAGCAACGTGCTATATGTTCTGAATGCCCGAATTGGGAATCTGTGTCAAAACTTTGTTAGGAATTATGTGATCCTTACTAGCTGGAAGTAAGGGAGATGGGGCATGATGTTATTTCTAGAGGTTGGACACATACCAAGTTTAGTTCAGTTCTGGGCATCTTTGAAATACCTATACAAACTTGTTCCTACATAGTAACTTGCAACTTTGAATGAGAATGTGCTTACTTACAGCAACGTGCTATATGTTCTGAATGCCCGAATTGGGAATCTGTGTCAAAACTTTGTTAGGAATTATGTGATCCTTACTAACTGGAAGTAAGGGAGATGGGGCATGAAGTTATTTCTAGGAGTTGGAGACATACCAATTTTAGCTCAGTTCAGGGCATCTTTGAAATACCTATACAAACATGTTCCTACAGAGTAACTTGCAACTTTGAATGAGAATGTGCTTGCTTACAGCAACGTGCTATATGTTCTGAATGCCCGAATTGGGAATCTGTGTCAAAACTTTGTTAGGAATTATGTGATCCTTAGTAGCTGGAAGTAAGGGAGATGGGGCATGAAGTTATTTCTAGGAGTTGGACACATACCAAGTTTAGCTCAGTTCTGGGCATCTTTGAAATACCTATACAAACTTGTTCCTACATAGTAACTTGCAACTTTGAATGAAAATGTACTTGCTTACAGCAAAGTGCTATATGTTCTGAATGCCCGAATTGGGAATCTGTGTCAAAACTTTGAAATTATATGATCCTTACTAGATGGAAGTAAGGGAGATGGGGCATGAAGTTATTTCTAGGAGTTGGAGACATACAACGTTTAGCTCAGTTCTGGGCCTCTTTGAAATACCTATACAAACTTGTTCCTACATAGTAACTTGCAACTTTGAATGAGAATGTGCTTGCTTACAGCAAAGTACTATATGTTCTGAATGCCCGAATTGGGAATCTGTGTCAAAACTTTGTTAGGAATTATGTGATCCTTACTAGCTGGAAGTAAGGGAGATGGGGCATGAAGTTATTTCTAGGAGTTGGAGACATACCAAGTTTAGCTCAGTTCTGGGCATCTTTTAAATACCTATACAAACTTGTTCCTACATAGTAACTTGCAACTTTGAATGAGAATGTGCTTGCTTACAGCAACGTGCTATATGTTCTGAATGCCCGAATTGGGAATCTGGGTCAAAATTTTGTTAGGAATTATGTGATCCTTACTAGCTGGAAGTAAGGGAGATGGGGCATGAAGTTATTTCTAGGAGTTGGACACATACCAAGTTTAGATCAGTTGTGGGCATCTTTGAAATACCTATACAAACTTGTTCCTACATAGTAACTTGCAACTTTGAATGAGAATGTGCTTGCTTACAGCAACGTGCTATATGTTCTGAATGCCCGAATTGGGAATCTGTGTCAAAACTTTGTTAGAAATTATGTGATCCTTACTAGCTGGAAGGAAGGAAGATGGGGCATGAAGTTATTTCTAGGAGTTGGAGAAATACCAAGTTTAGCTCAGTTCTGGGCATCTTTGAAATACCTATACAAACTTGTTCCTACATAGTAACTTGCCACTTTGAATGAGAATGTGCTTGCTTACAGCAACGTGCTACATGTTCTTAATGCCCGAATTGGGATTCTGTGTCAAAACTTTGTTAGGAATTATGTGATCCTTACTAGCTGGAAGTAAGGGAGATGGGGCATGAAGTTATTTCTAGGAGTTGGAGACATACCAAGTTTAGCTCAGTTCTGGGCATCTTTTAAATACCTATACAAACTTGTTCCTACATAGTAACTTGCAACTTTGAATGAGAATGTGCTTGCTTACAGCAACGTGATATATGTTCTGAATGCCCGAATTGGGAATCTGTGTCAAAATTTTGTTAGGAATTATGTGATCCTTAGTAGCTGGAAGTAAGTGAGATGGGGTATAAAGATATTTCTAGGAGTTGGACACATACCAAGTTTAGCTCAGTTCTGGGCATCTTTGAAATACCTATACAAACTTGTTCCTACATAGTAACTTGCAACTTTGAATGAGAATGTGCTTGCTTACAGCAAAGTGCTATATGTTCTGAATGCCCGAATTGGGAATCTGTGTCAAAACTTTGAAATTATGTGATCCTTACTAGATGGAAGTAAGGGAGATGGGGCTTGAAGTTATTTCTAGGAGTTGGAGACATACAACGTTTAGCTCAGTTCTGGGCATCTTTGAAATACCTATACAAACTTGTTCCTACATAGTAACTTGCAACTTTGAATGAGAATGTGCTTGCTTACAGCAACGTGCTATATGTTCTGAATGCCCGAATTGGGAATCTGTGTCAAAACTTTCTTAGGAATTATGTGATCCTTACTAGCTGGAAGTAAGGGAGATGGGGCATGAAGTTATTTCTAGGAGTTGGAGACATACCAAGTTTAGCTAAGTTCTGGGCATCTTTGAAATACCTATACAAACTTGTTCCTACATAGTAACTTGCAACTTTGAATGAGGAATGTGCTTGCTTACAGCAACGTGCTATATGTTCTGAATGCCCGAATTGGGAATCTGTGTCAAAACTTTGTTAGGAATTATGTGATCCTTACTAGCTGGAAGTAAGGGAGATGGGGCATGAAGATATTTCTAGGAGTTGGAGACACACCAAGTTTAGCTCAGTTCTGGGCATCTTTGAAATACCTATACAAACTTGTTCCTACATAGTAACTTGCAACTTTGAATGAGAATGTGCTTGCTTACAGCAACGTGCTATATGTTCTGAATGCCCGAATTGGGAATCTGTGTCAAAACTTTGTTAGGAATTATGTGATCCTTACTAGCTGGAAGAAAGGGAGATGGGGCATGAAGTTATTTCTAGAGGTGGGACACATACCAAGTTTAGTTCAGTTCTGGGCATCTTTGAAATACCTATACAAACTTGTTCCTACATAGTAACTTGCAACTTTGAATGAGAATGTGCTTACTTACAGCAACGTGCTATATGTTCTGAATGCCCGAATTGGGAATCTGTGTCAAAACTTTGTTAGAAATTATGTGATCCTTACTAGCTGGAAGTAAGGGAGATGGGGCATGAAGTTATTTCTAGGAGTTGGACACATACCAAGTTTAGCTCAGTTCTGGGCATCTTTGAAATACCTATACAAACTTGTTCCTACATAGTAACTTGCAACTTTGAATGAAAATGTACTTGCTTACAGCAAAGTGCTATATGTTCTGAATGCCCGAATGGGAATCTGTGTGAAAACTTTGAAATTATATGATCCTTACTAGATGGAAGTAAGGGAGATGGGGCATGAAGTTATTTCTAGGAGTTGGAGACATACAACGTTTAGCTCAGTTCTGGGCATCTTTGAAATACCTATACAAACTTGTTCCTACATAGTAACTTGCAACTTTGAATGAGAATGTGCTTGCTTACAGCAAAGTGCTATATGTTCTGAATGCCCGAATTGGGAATCTGTGTCAAAAGTTTGAAATTATGTGATCCTTACTAGATGGAAGTAAGGGAGATGGGGCTTGAAGTTATTTCTAGGAGTTGGAGACATACAACGTTTAGCTCAGTTCTGGGCATCTTTGAAATACCTATACAAACTTGTTCCTGCATAGTAACTTGCAACTATGAATGAGAATGTGCTTGCTTACAGCAACGTGCTATATGTTCTGAATGCCCGAATTGGGAATCTGTGTCAAAACTTTGTTAGGAATTATGTGATCCTTACTAGCTGGAAGTAAGGGAGATGTGGCATGAAGTTATTTCTAGGAGTTGGAGACATACCAAGTTTAGCTCAGTTCTGGGCATCTTTGAAATACCTATACAAACTTGTTCCTACATAGTAACTTGCAACTTTGAATGAGAATGTGCTTGCTTACAGCAACGTGCTATATGTTCTGAATGCCCGAATTGGGAATCTGTGTCAAAACTTTGTTAGGAATTATGTGATCCTTACTAGCTGGAAGAAAGGGAGATGGGGCATGAAGTTATTTCTGGAGGTTGGACACATACCAAGTTTAGTTCAGTTCTGGGCATCTTTGAAATACCTATACAAACTTGTTCCTACATAGTAACTTGCCACTTTGAATGAGAATGTGCTTACTTACAGCAACGTGCTATATGTTCTGAATTCCCGAATTGGGAATCTGTGTCAAAACTTTGTTAGGAATTATGTGATCCTTACTAGCTGGAAGTAAGGGAGATGGGGCATGAAGTTATTTCTAGGAGTTGGACACATACCAAGTTTAGCTCAGTTCTGGGCATCTTTGAAATACCTATACAAACTTGTTCCTACATAGTAACTTGAAACTTTGAATGAAAATGTACTTGCTTACAGCAAAGTGCTATATGTTCTGAATGCCCGAATGGGAATCTGTGTCAAAACTTTGAAATTATATGATCCTTACTAGATGGAAGTAAGGGAGATGGGGCATGAAGTTATTTCTAGGAGTTGGAGACATACAACGTTTAGCTCAGTTCTGGGCATCTTTTAAATACCTATACAAACTTGTTCCTACATAGTAACTTGCAACTTTGAATGAGAATGTGCTTGCTTACAGCAAAGTGCTATATGTTCTGAATGCCCGAATTGGGAATCTGTGTCAAAATTTTGAAATTATGTGATACTTACTAGATGGAAGTAAGGGAGATGGGGCTTGAAGATATTTCTAGGAGTTGGAGACATACAACGTTTAGCTCAGTTCTGGGCATATTTGAAATACCTATACAAACTTGTTCCTGCATAGTAACTTGCAACTATGAATGAGAATGTGCTTGCTTACAGCAACGTGCTATATGTTCTGAATGCCCGAATTGGGAATCTGTGTCAAAACTTTGTTAGGAATTATGTGATCCTTACTAGCTGGAAGTAAGGGAGATGTGGCATGAAGTTATTTCTAGGAGTTGGAGACATACCAAGTTTAGCTCAGTTCTGGGCATCTTTGAAATACCTATACAAACTTGTTCATACATAGTAACTTGCAACTTTGAATGAGGAATGTGCTTGCTTACAGCAACGTGCTATATGTTCTGAATGCCCGAATTGGGAATCTGTGTCAAAACTTTGTTAGGAATTATGTGATCCTTACTAGCCTGAAGTAAGGGAGATGGGGCATGAAGTTATTTCTAGGAGTTGGAGACATACAACGTTTAGCTCAGTTCTGGGCATCTTTGAAATACCTATACAAACTTGTTCCTACATAGTAACTTGCCACTTTGAATGAGAATGTGCTTACTTCAGCAACGCGCTATATGTTCTGAATGCCCGAATTGGAAATCTGTGTGAAAACTTTGTTAGGAATTATGTGATCCTTACTAGCTGGAAGTAAGGGAGATGGGGCATGAAGTTATTTCTAAGAGTTGGACACATACAACGTTTAGCTCAGTTCTGGGCATGTTTGAAACACCTATACAAACTTGTTCCTACATAGCCACTTGCAACTTTGAATGAGAATGTGCTTGCTTACAGCAACGTGCTATATGTTCTGAATGCCCGAATTGGGAATCTGTGTCAAAACTTTGTTAGAAATTATGTGATCCTTACTAGCCTGAAGTAAGGGAGATGGGGCATGAAGTTATTTCTAGGAGTTGGACACATACCAAGTTTAGCTCAGTTCTGGGAATCTTTGAAATACCTATACAAACTTGTTCCTACATAGTAACCTGCAACTTTGAATGAGAATGTGCTTGCTTACAGCAACGTGCTATATGATCTGAATGCCCGAATTGGGAATCTGTGTCAAAACTTTGTTAGGAATTATGTGATCCTTACTAGCTGGAAGTAAGGGATTTGGGGCATGAAGTTATTTCTAGGAGTTGGAGACATACCAAGTTTAGCTCAGTTCTGGGCATCTTTGAAACACCTATACAAACTTGTTCCTACATAGTAACTTGCAACTTTGAATGAGAATGTGCTTGCTTACAGCACCGTGCTACATGTTCTGAATGCCCGAATTGCGAATCTGTGTCAAAACTTTGTTAGGAATTATGTGATCCTTACTAGCTGGAAGTAAGGGAGATGGGACATGAAGTTATTTCTAGGAGTTGGAGACATACCAAGTTTAGCTTAGTTCTGGGCATCTTTGAAATACCTATACAAACTTGTCCTACATAGTAACTTGCAATTTTGAATGAGAATGTGCTTGCTTACAGCAATGTGCTATATGTTCTGAATGCCCGAATTGGGAATCTGTGTCAAAACTTTGTTAGGAATTATGTGATCCTTACTAGCTGGAAGTAAGGGAGATGGGGCATGAAGATATTTCTAGGAGTTGGACACATACCAAGTTTAGCTCAGTTCTGGGCATCTTTGAAATACCTATACAAACTTGTTCCTACATAGTAACTTGCAACTTTGATTGAGAATGTGCTTGCTTACAGCAACGTGCTATATGTTCTGAATGCCCGAATTGGGAATCTGTGTCAAAACTTTGTTAGGAATTATGTCATCCTTACTAGCTGGAAGTAAGGGAGATGGGGCATGAAGTTATTTCTAGGAGTTGGAGACATACAACGTTTAGCTCAGTTCTGGGCATCTTTGAAATACCTATACAAACTTGTTCCTACATAGTAACTTGCAACTTTGAATGAGAATGTGCTTGCTTACAGCAACGTGCTATATGTTCTGAATGCCCGAATTGGGAATCTGTGTCAAAACTTTGTTAGGAATTATGTGATCCTTACTAGCTGGAAGTAAGGGATTTGGGGCATGAAGTTATTTCTAGGAGTCGGAGACATACCAAGTTTAGCTCAGTTCTGGGCATCTTTGAAACACCCATACAAACTTGTTCCTACATAGTAACTTGCAACTTTGAATGAAAATGTGCTTGCTTACAGAAACGTGCTATATGTTCTGAATGCCCGAATTGGGAATCTGTGTCAAAACTTTGTTAGGAATTATGTGATCCTTACTAGCTGGAAGTAAGGGAGTTGGGGCATGAAGTTATTTCTAGGAGTTGGACACATACCAAGTTTAGCTCAGTTCTGGGCATCTTTGAAATACCTATACAAACTTGTTCCTACATAGTAACTTGCAACTTTGAATGAGAATGTGTTTAGTTACAGCAACGTGCTATATGTTCTGAATGCCCGAATTGGGAATCTGTGTCAAAACTTTGTTAGGAATTATGTGATCCTTACTAGCTGGAAGTAAGGGAGTTGGGGCATGAAGTTATTTCTAGGAGTTGGAGACATACCAAGTTTAGCTCAGTTGTGGGCATCTTTGAAATACCTATACAAACTTGTTCCTACATAGTAACTTGCAACTTTGAATGAGAATGTGTTTGCTTACAGCAACGTGCTATATGTTCTGAATGCCCGAATTGGGAATCTGTGTCAAAACATTGTTAGGAATTATGTGATCCTTACTAGCTGGAAGTAAGGGAGATGTGGCATGAAGTTATTTCTAGAGGTTGGACACATACCAAGTTTAGCTCAGTTCTGGGCATCTTTGAAATACCTATACAAACTTGTTCCTACATAGTAACTTGCAACTTTGAATGAGAATGTTCTTGCTTACAGCAACGTGATATATGTTCTGAATGCCCGAATTGGGAATCTGTGTCAAAACTTTGTTAGGAATTATGTGATCCTTACTAGCTGGAAGTAAGGGAGATGGGTCATGAAGTTATTTCTAGTAGTTGGAGACATACCAAGTTTAGCTCAGTTCTGGGCATCTTTGAAATACCTATACAAACTTGTTCCTACATAGTAACTTGCAACTTTGAATGAGAATGTGCTTGCTTACAGCAACGTGCTATATGTTCTGAATGACCGAATTGGGAATCTGTGTCAAAACTTTGTTAGGAATTATGTGATCCTTACTAGCTGGAAGTAAGGGAGATGGGGCATGAAGTTATTTCTAGGAGTTGGAGACATACCAAGTTTAGCTCAGTTCTGGGCATCTTTGAAATACCTATACAAACTTGTTCCTACATAGTAACTTGCAACTTTGAATGAGAATGTGCTTGCTTACAGCAACGTGCTACATGTTCTGAATGCCCGAATTCGGAATCTGTGTCAAAAATTTCTTAGGAATTATGTGATCCTTACTAGCTGGAAGTAAGGGAGATGGGGCATGAAGTTATTTTTAGGTGTTGAGGACACACCAAGTTTAGCTCAGTTCTGGGCATCTTTGAAATACCTATACAAACTTGTTCCTGCACGGTAACTTGCAACTCTGAATGAGAATGTGCTTGCTTACAGAAACGTGCTACATGATCTGAATGCCCGAATTGGGAATCTGTGTCAAAACTTTCTTAGGAATTATGTGATCCTTACTAGCTGGAAGTAAGGGAGATGGGGCATGAAGTTATTTCTAGAGGTTGGACACATACCAAGTTTAGCTCAGTTCTGGGCATCTTTGAAATACCTATACAAACTTGTTCCTACGTAGTAACTCGAGCATTCAGAACATATACCACGTTGCTGTAAGCAAGCACATTCTCAAATTATGTGATCCTTACTAGCTGGAAGTAAGGGAGATGGGGCCTGAAGTTATTTCTAGGAGTTGGACACATACGAAATTTAGCTCAGTTCTGGGCATCTTTGAAATACCTATACAAACTTGTTCCTACATAGTAACTTGCCACTTTGAATGAGAATGTGCTTGCTTACAGCAACGTGCTATATGTTCTGAATGCCCGAATTGGGAATCTGTGTCAAAACTTTCTTAGGAATTATGTGATCCTTACTAGATGGAAGTAAGTGAGATGGGGCATGAAGTTATTTGTAGGAGTTGGACACATACAACGTTTAGCTCAGTTCCGGGCATCTTTGAAATACCTATACAAACTTATTCCTACATAGTAACTTGCAACTTTGAGTGAGAATGTGCTTGCTTACAGCAACGTGCTACATATTCTGAATGCCCGAATTGGGAATCTGTGTCAAAACTTTGTTAGGAATTATGTGATCCTTACTAGCTGGAAGTAAGGGAGATGGGGCATGAAGTTATTTCTAGGAGTTGGAGAAATACCAAGTTTAGCTCAGTTCTGGGCATCTTTAAAATCCCTTACAAACTTGTTCCTACATAGTAACTTGCAACTTTGAATGAGAATGTGCTTGCTTACAGCAACGTGCTATATGTTCCGAATGCCCGAATTGGGAATCTGTGTGAAAACTTTGTTAGGAATTATGTGATCCTTACTAGCTGGAAGTAAGGGAGATGGGGCATGAAGTTATTTCTAAGAGTTGGACACAACAACGTTTAGCTCAGTTCTGGGCATGTTTGAAACACCTATACAAACTTGTTCCTACATAGCCACTTGCAACTTTGAATGAGAATGTGCTTGCTTACAGCAACGTGCTATATGTTCTGAATGCCCGAATTGGGAATCTGAGTCAAAACTTTGTTAGAAATTATGTGATCCTTACTAGCCTGAAGTAAGGGAGATGGGGCATGAAGTTATTTCTAGGAGTTGGACACATACCAAGTTTAGCTCAGTTCTGGGAATCTTTGAAATACCTATACAAACTTGTTCCTACATAGTAACCTGCAACTTTGAATGAGAATGTGCTTGCTTACAGCAACGTGCTATATGATCTGAATGCCCGAATTGGGAATCTGTGTCAAAACTTTGTTAGGAATTATGTGATCCTTACTAGCTGGAAGTAAGGGATTTGGGGCATGAAGTTATTTCTAGGAGTTGGAGACATACAAAGTTTAGCTCAGTTCTGGGCATCTTTGAAACACCTATACAAACTTGTTCCTACATAGTAACTTGCAACTTTGAATGAGAATGTGCTTGCTTACAGCACCGTGCTACATGTTCTGAATGCCCGAATTGGGAATCTGTGTCAAAACTTTGTTAGGAATTATGTGATCCTTACTAGCTAGAAGTAAGGGAGATGGGACATGAAGTTATTTCTAGGAGTTGGAGACATACCAAGTTTAGCTTAGTTCTGGGCATCTTTGAAATACCTATACAAACTTGTCCTACATAGTAACTTGCAATTTTGAATGAGAATGTGCTTGCTTACAGCAATGTGCTATATGTTCTGAATGCCCGAATTGGGAATCTGTGTCAAAACTTTGTTAGGAATTATGTGATCCTTACTAGCTGGAAGTAAGGGAGATGGGGCATGAAGATATTTCTAGGAGTTGGACACATACCAAGTTTAGCTCAGTTCTGGGCATCTTTGAAATACCTATACAAACTTGTTCCTACATAGTAACTTGCAACTTTGATTGAGAATGTGCTTGCTTACAGCAACGTGCTATATGTTCTGAATGCCCGAATTGGGAATCTGTGTCAAAACTTTGTTAGGAATTATGTCATCCTTACTAGCTGGAAGTAAGGGAGATGGGGCATGAAGTTATTTCTAGGAGTTGGAGACATACAACGTTTAGCTCAGTTCTGGGCATCTTTGAAATACCTATACAAACTTGTTCCTACATAGTAACTTGCAACTTTGAATGAGAATGTGCTTGCTTACAGCAACGTGCTATATGTTCTGAATGCCCGAATTGGGAATCTGTGTCAAAACTTTGTTAGGAATTATGTGATCCTTACTAGCTGGAAGTAAGGGATTTGGGGCATGAAGTTATTTCTAGGAGTCGGAGACATACCAAGTTTAGCTCAGTTCTGGGCATCTTTGAAACACCCATACAAACTTGTTCCTACATAGTAACTTGCAACTTTGAATGAAAATGTGCTTGCTTACAGAAACGTGCTATATGTTCTGAATGTCCGAATTGGGAATCTGTGTCAAAACTTTGTTAGGAATTATGTGATCCTTACTAGCTGGAAGTAAGGGAGTTGGGGCATGAAGTTATTTCTAGGAGTTGGACACATACCAAGTTTAGCTCAGTTCTGGGCATCTTTGAAATACCTATACAAACTTGTTCCTACATAGTAACTTGCAACTTTGAATGAGAATGTGTTTAGTTACAGCAACGTGCTATATGTTCTGAATGCCCGAATTGGGAATCTGTGTCAAAACTTTGTTAGGAATTATGTGATCCTTACTAGCTGGAAGTAAGGGAGTTGGGGCATGAAGTTATTTCTAGGAGTTGGAGACATACCAAGTTTAGCTCAGTTGTGGGCATCTTTGAAATACCTATACAAACTTGTTCCTACATAGTAACTTGCAACTTTGAATGAGAATGTGTTTGCTTACAGCAACGTGCTATATGTTCTGAATGCCCGAATTGGGAATCTGTGTCAAAACATTGTTAGGAATTATGTGATCCTTACTAGCTGGAAGTAAGGGAGATGTGGCATGAAGTTATTTCTAGAGGTTGGACACATACCAAGTTTAGCTCAGTTCTGGGCATCTTTGAAATACCTATACAAACTTGTTCCTACATAGTAACTTGCAACTTTGAATGAGAATGTTCTTGCTTACAGCAACGTGATATATGTTCTGAATGCCCGAATTGGGAATCTGTGTCAAAACTTTGTTAGGAATTATGTGATCCTTACTAGCTGGAAGTAAGGGAGATGGGTCATGAAGTTATTTCTAGTAGTTGGAGACATACCAAGTTTAGCTCAGTTCTGGGCATCTTTGAAATACCTATACAAACTTGTTCCTACATAGTAACTTGCAACTTTGAATGAGAATGTGCTTGCTTACAGCAACGTGCTATATGTTCTGAATGACCGAATTGGGAATCTGTGTCAAAACTTTGTTAGGAATTATGTGATCCTTACTAGCTGGAAGTAAGGGAGATGGGGCATGAAGTTATTTCTAGGAGTTGGAGACATACCAAGTTTAGCTCAGTTCTGGGCATCTTTGAAATACCTATACAAACTTGTTCCTACATAGTAACTTGCAACTTTGAATGAGAATGTGCTTGCTTACAGCAACGTGCTACATGTTCTGAATGCCCGAATTCGGAATCTGTGTCAAAAATTTCTTAGGAATTATGTGATCCTTACTAGCTGGAAGTAAGGGAGATGGGGCATGAAGTTATTTTTAGGTGTTGAGGACACACCAAGTTTAGCTCAGTTCTGGGCATCTTTGAAATACCTATACAAACTTGTTCCTGCACGGTAACTTGCAACTCTGAATGAGAATGTGCTTGCTTACAGAAACGTGCTACATGTTCTGAATGCCCGAATTGGGAATCTGTGTCAAAACTTTCTTAGGAATTATGTGATCCTTACTAGCTGGAAGTAAGGGAGATGGGGCATGAAGTTATTTCTAGAGGTTGGACACATACCAAGTTTAGCTCAGTTCTGGGCATCTTTGAAATACCTATACAAACTTGTTCCTACGTAGTAACTCGAGCATTCAGAACATATACCACGTTGCTGTAAGCAAGCACATTCACAAATTATGTGATCCTTACAAGCTGGAAGTAAGGGAGATGGGGCCTGAAGTTATTTCTAGGAGTTGGACACATACGAAATTTAGCTCAGTTCTGGGCATCTTTGAAATACCTATACAAACTTGTTCCTACATAGTAACTTGCCACTTTGAATGAGAATGTGCTTGCTTACAGCAACGTGCTATATGTTCTGAATGCCCGAATTGGGAATCTGTGTCAAAACTTTCTTAGGAATTATGTGATCCTTACTAGATGGAAGTAAGTGAGATGGGGCATGAAGTTATTTGTAGGAGTTGGACACATACAACGTTTAGCTCAGTTCCGGGCATCTTTGAAATACCTATACAAACTTATTCCTACATAGTAACTTGCAACTTTGAGTGAGAATGTGCTTGCTTACAGCAACGTGCTACATATTCTGAATGCCCGAATTGGGAATCTGTGTCAAAACTTTGTTAGGAATTATGTGATCCTTACTAGCTGGAAGTAAGGGAGATGGGGCATGAAGTTATTTCTAGGAGTTGGAGAAATACCAAGTTTAGCTCAGTTCTGGGCATCTTTAAAATCCCTTACAAACTTGTTCCTACATAGTAACTTGCAACTTTGAATGAGAATGTGCTTGCTTACAGCAACGTGCTATATGTTCTGAATGCCCGAATAGGGAATCTGTGTCAAAACTTTGTTAGGAATTATGTGATCCTTACTAGCTGGAAGTAAGGGAGATGGAGCATGAAGATATTTCTAGAGGTTGGACACATACCAAGATTAGCTCAGTTCGGGGCATCTTTGAAATACCTATACAAACTTGTTCCTACATAGTAACTTGCAACTTTGAATGAGAATGTGCTTGCTTACAGCAACGTGCTATATGTTCTGAATGCCCGAATTGGGAATCTGTGTCAAAACTTTGTTCGGAATTATGTGATCCTTACTAGCTGGAAGTAAGGGAGATGGGGCATGAAGTTATTTCTAGAGGCTGGACACATACCAAGTTTAGCTCAGTTCTGGGCATCTTTGATATACCTATACAAACTTGTTCCTACATAGTAACTTGCCACTTTGAATGAGAATGGTCTTGCTTACAGCAACGTGCTATATGTTCTGAATTCCCGAATTGGGAATCTGTGTCAAAACTTTGATAGGAATTATGTGATCCTTACTAGCTGAAAGTAAGGGAGATGGAGCATGAAGTTATTTCTAGGAGTTGGAGACATACCAAGTTTATCTCAGTTCTGAGCATCTTTGAAATACCTATACAAACTTGTTCCTACATAGTAACTTGCAACTTTGAATGAGAATGTGCTTGCTTACAGCAACGTGTTATATGTTCTGAATGCCCGAATTGGGAATCTGTGTCAAAACTTTGTTAGAAATTATGTAATCCTTACTAGATGGAAGTAAGGGAGATGGGGCATGAAGTTATTTCTAGGAGTTGGAGACATACAACGTTTAGCTCAGTTCTGGGCATCTTTGAAATACCTATACAAACTTGTTCCTACATAGTAACTTGCAACTTTGAATGAGAATGTGCTTGCTTACAGCAACGTGCTACATGTTCTGAATGCCCGAATTGGGAATCTGTGTCAAAACTTTGTTAGGAATTATGTGATCCTTACTAGTTGGAAGTAAGGGAGATGGGGCATGAAGTTATTTCTAGGAGTTGGAGACATACCAAGTTTAGCTCAGTTCTGGGCATCTTTGAAATACCTATACAAACTTGTTCCTACATAGTAACTTGCCACTTTGAAGGAGAATGTGCTTGCTTACAGCAACGTGCTATATGTTCTGAATGCCCGAATTGGGAATCTGTGTCAAAACTTTGTTCGGAATTATGTGATCCTTACTAGCTGGAAGTAAGGGAGATGGGGCATGAAGTTTTTTCTAGGAGGTGGACACATACATACCAAGTTTATCTAAGATCTGGGCATCTTTGAAATACCTATACAAACTTGTTCCTACATAGTAACTTGCAACTTTGAATGAGAATGTGCTTGCTTACAGCAACGTGCTATATGTTCTGAATGCCCGAATTGGGAATCTGTGTCAAAACTTTGTTAGGAATTATGTGATCCTTACTAGCTGGAAGTAAGGGAGATGGGGCATGAAGTTATTTCTAGGAGTTGGACACATACCAAGTTTAGCTCAGTTCTGGGCATCTTTGAAATACCTATACAAACTTGTTCATACATAGTAACTTGCCACTTTGAATGAGAATGTGCTTGCTTGCAGCAACGTGCTATATGTTCTGAATGCCCGAATTGGGAATCTGTGTCAAAACTTTGTTCGGAATTATGTGATACTTATTAGCTGCAAGTAAGGGAGATGGGGCATGAAGATATTTCTAGGAGTTGGAGACATACCAAGTTTAGCTCAGTTCTGGGCATCTTTGAAATACCTATACAAACTTGTTCCTACATAGTAACTTGCCACTTTGAATGAGAATGTGCTTGCTTGCAGCCACGTGCTATATGTTCTGAATGCCCGAATTGGGAATCTGTGTCAAAACTTTCTTAGGAATTATGTGATCCTTACTAGATGGAAGTAAATGAGATGGGGCATGAAGTTATTTGTAGGAGTTGGACACATACAACGTTTAGCTCAGTTCCGGGCATCTTTGAAATACCTATACAAACTTATTCCTACATAGTAACTTGCAACTTTGAATGAGAATGTGCTTGCTTACAGCAACGTGCTACATGTTCTGAATGCCCGAATTGGGAATCTGTGTCAAAACTTTGTTAGGAATTATGTGATCCTTACTAGCTGGAAGTAAGGGAGATGGGGCATTATGTTATTTCTAGGAGTTGGAGAAATACCAAGTTTAGCTCAGTTCAGGGTATCTTTAAAATCCCTTACAAACTTGTTCATAAATAGTAACTTGCAACTTTGAATGAGAATGTGCTTGCTTACAGCAACGTGCTATATGTTCTGAATGCCCGAATTGGGAATCTGTGTTAAAACTTTGTTAGGAATTATGTGATCCTTACTAGCTGGAAGTAAGGGAGATGGGGCATGAAGTTATTTCTAGAGGCTGGACACATACCAAGTTTAGGTCAGTTCTGGGCATCTTTGATATACCTATACAAACTAGTTCCTACATGGTAACTTGCCACTTTGAATGAGTATGTGCTTGCTTACAGCAACGTGCTATATGTTCTGAATGCCCGAATTGGGAATCTGTGTCAAATCTTTGATAGGAATTATGTGATCCTTACTAGCTGAAAGTAAGGGAGATGGAGCATGAAGTTATTTCTAGGAGTTGGAGACATACCAAGTTTATCTCAGTTCTGAGCATCTTTGAAATACCTATACAAACTTGTTCCTACATAGTAACTTGCAACTTTGAATGAGAATGTGCTTGCTTACAGCAACGTGCTATATGTTCTGAATGCCCGAATTGGGAATCTGTGTCAAAACTTTGTTCGGAATTATGTGATCCTTACTAGCTGGAAGTAAGGGAGATGGGGCATGAAGTTATTTCTAGGAGTTGGACACATACAACGTTTAGCTCAGTTCCGGGCTTCTTTGAAATACCTATACAAACTTGTTCCTACATAGTAACTTGCAACTTTGAATGAGAATGTGCTTGCTTGCAGCAACGTGCTATATGTTCTGAATGCCCGAATTGGGAATCTGTGTCAAAACTTTGTTCGGAATTATGTGATACTTATTAGCTGCAAGTAAGGGAGATGGGGCATGAAGATATTTCTAGGAGTTGGAGACATACCAAGTTTAGCTCAGTTCTGGGCATCTTTGAAATACCTATACAAACTTGTTCCTACATAGTAACTTGCCACTTTGAATGAGAATGTGCTTGCTTGCAGCCACGTGCTATATGTTCTGAATGCCCGAATTGGGAATCTGTGTCAAAACTTTCTTAGGAATTATGTGATCCTTACTAGATGGAAGTAAATGAGATGGGGCATGAAGTTATTTGTAGGAGTTGGACACATACAACGTTTAGCTCAGTTCCGGGCATCTTTGAAATACCTATACAAACCTATTCTTACATAGTAACTTGCCACTTTGAATGAGAATGTGCTTGCTTACAGCAACGTGCTATATGTTCTGAATGCCCGAATTGGGAATCTGTGTCAAAACTTTGTTAGGAATTATGTGATCCTTACTAGCCTGAAGTAAGGGAGATGGGGCATGAAGTTATTTCTAGGAGTTGGAGACATACAACGTTTAGCTCAGTTCTGGGCATCTTTGAAATACCTATACAAACTTGTTCCTACATAGTAACTTGCCACTTTGAAGGAGAATGTGCTTGCTTACAGCAACGTGCTATATGTTCTGAATGCCCGAATTGGGAATCTGTGTCAAAACTTTGTTCGGAATTATGTGATCCTTACTAGCTGGAAGTAAGGGAGATGGGGCATGAAGTTTTTTCTAGGAGGTGGACACATACATACCAAGTTTATCTAAGATCTGGGCATCTTTGAAATACCTATACAAACTTGTTCCTACATAGTAACTTGCAACTTTGAATGAGAATGTGCTTGCTTACAGCAACGTGCTATATGTTCTGAATGCCCGAATTGGGAATCTGTGTCAAAACTTTGTTAGGAATTATGTGATCCTTACTAGCTGGAAGTAAGGGAGATGGGGCATGAAGTTATTTCTAGGAGTTGGACACATACCAAGTTTAGCTCAGTTCTGGGCATCTTTGAAATACCTATACAAACTTGTTCATACATAGTAACTTGCCACTTTGAATGAGAATGTGCTTGCTTGCAGCAACGTGCTATATGTTCTGAATGCCCGAATTGGGAATCTGTGTCAAAACTTTGTTCGGAATTATGTGATACTTATTAGCTGCAAGTAAGGGAGATGGGGCATGAAGATATTTCTAGGAGTTGGAGACATACCAAGTTTAGCTCAGTTCTGGGTATCTTTGAAATACCTATACAAACTTGTTCCTACATAGTAACTTGCCACTTTGAATGAGAATGTGCTTGCTTGCAGCCACGTGCTATATGTTCTGAATGCCCGAATTGGGAATCTGTGTCAAAACTTTCTTAGGAATTATGTGATCCTTACTAGATGGAAGTAAATGAGATGGGGCATGAAGTTATTTGTAGGAGTTGGACACATACAACGTTTAGCTCAGTTCCGGGCATCTTTGAAATACCTATACAAACTTATTCCTACATAGTAACTTGCAACTTTGAATGAGAATGTGCTTGCTTACAGCAACGTGCTACATGTTCTGAATGCCCGAATTGGGAATCTGTGTCAAAACTTTGTTAGGAATTATGTGATCCTTACTAGCTGGAAGTAAGGGAGATGGGGCATGATGTTATTTCTAGGAGTTGGAGAAATACCAAGTTTAGCTCAGTTCAGGGTATCTTTAAAATCCCTTACAAACTTGTTCATAAATAGTAACTTGCAACTTTGAATGAGAATGTGCTTGCTTACAGCAACGTGCTATATGTTCTGAATGCCCGAATTGGGAATCTGTGTTAAAACTTTGTTAGGAATTATGTGATCCTTACTAGCTGGAAGTAAGGGAGATGGGGCATGAAGTTATTTCTAGAGGCTGGACACATACCAAGTTTAGGTCAGTTCTGGGCATCTTTGATATACCTATACAAACTAGTTCCTACATGGTAACTTGCCACTTTGAATGAGTATGTGCTTGCTTACAGCAACGTGCTATATGTTCTGAATGCCCGAATTGGGAATCTGTGTCAAATCTTTGATAGGAATTATGTGATCCTTACTAGCTGAAAGTAAGGGAGATGGAGCATGAAGTTATTTCTAGGAGTTGGAGACATACCAAGTTTATCTCAGTTCTGAGCATCTTAGAAATACCTATACAAACTTGTTCCTACATAGTAACTTGCAACTTTGAATGAGAATGTGCTTGCTTACAGCAACGTGCTATATGTTCTGAATGCCCGAATTGGGAATCTGTGTCAAAACTTTGTTCGGAATTATGTGATCCTTACTAGCTGGAAGTAAGGGAGATGGGGCATGAAGTTATTTCTAGGAGTTGGACACATACAACGTTTAGCTCAGTTCCGGGCTTCTTTGAAATACCTATACAAACTTGTTCCTACATAGTAACTTGCAACTTTGAATGAGAATGTGCTTGCTTGCAGCAACGTGCTATATGTTCTGAATGCCCGAATTGGGAATCTGTGTCAAAACTTTGTTCGGAATTATGTGATACTTATTAGCTGCAAGTAAGGGAGATGGGGCATGAAGATATTTCTAGGAGTTGGAGACATACCAAGTTTAGCTCAGTTCTGGGCATCTTTGAAATACCTATACAAACTTGTTCCTACATAGTAACTTGCCACTTTGAATGAGAATGTGCTTGCTTGCAGCCACGTGCTATATGTTCTGAATGCCCGAATTGGGAATCTGTGTCAAAACTTTCTTAGGAATTATGTGATCCTTACTAGATGGAAGTAAATGAGATGGGGCATGAAGTTATTTGTAGGAGTTGGACACATACAACGTTTAGCTCAGTTCCGGGCATCTTTGAAATACCTATACAAACCTATTCTTACATAGTAACTTGCCACTTTGAATGAGAATGTGCTTGCTTACAGCAACGTGCTATATGTTCTGAATGCCCGAATTGGGAATCTGTGTCAAAACTTTGTTAGGAATTATGTGATCCTTACTAGCCTGAAGTAAGGGAGATGGGGCATGAAGTTATTTCTAGGAGTTGGAGACATACAACGTTTAGCTCAGTTCTGGGCATCTTGGAAATACCTATAGAAACTTGTTCCTACATAGTAACTTGCAACTTTGAATGAGAATGTGCTTACTTACAGCAACGTGCTATATGTTCTGAATGCCCGAATTGGGAATCTGTGTCAAAACTTTGTTCGGAATTATGTGATCCTTACTAGCTGGAAGTAAGGGAGATGGGGCATGAAGTTATTTCTAGGAGGTGGACACATACATACCCAGTTTATCTAACTTCTGGGCATCTTTGAAATACCTATACAAACTTGTTCCTACATAGTAACTTGCAACTTTGAATGAGAATGTGCTTGCTTACAGCAACGTGCTATATGTTCTGAATGCCCGAATTGGGAATCTGTGTCAAAACTTTGTTAGGAATTATGTGATCCTTACTAGCTGGAAGTAAGGGAGATGGGGCATGAAGTTATTTCTAGGAGTTGGACACATACCAAGTTTAGCTCAGTTCTGGGCATCTTTGAAATACCTATACAAACTTGTTCATACATAGTAACTTGCCACTTTGAATGAGAATGTGCTTGCTTGCAGCAACGTGCTATATGTTCTGAATGCCCGAATTGGGAATCTGTGTCAAAACTTTGTTCGGAATTATGTGATACTTATTAGCTGCAAGTAAGGGAGATGGGGCATGAAGATATTTCTAGGAGTTGGAGACATACCAAGTTTAGCTCAGTTCTGGGTATCTTTGAAATACCTATACAAACTTGTTCCTACATAGTAACTTGCCACTTTGAATGAGAATGTGCTTGCTTGCAGCCACGTGCTATATGTTCTGAATGCCCGAATTGGGAATCTGTGTCAAAACTTTCTTAGGAATTATGTGATCCTTACTAGATGGAAGTAAATGAGATGGGGCATGAAGTTATTTGTAGGAGTTGGACACATACAACGTTTAGCTCAGTTCCGGGCATCTTTGAAATACCTATACAAACTTATTCCTACATAGTAACTTGCAACTTTGAATGAGAATGTGCTTGCTTACAGCAACGTGCTACATGTTCTGAATGCCCGAATTGGGAATCTGTGTCAAAACTTTGTTAGGAATTATGTGATCCTTACTAGCTGGAAGTAAGGGAGATGGGGCATGATGTTATTTCTAGGAGTTGGAGAAATACCAAGTTTAGCTCAGTTCAGGGTATCTTTAAAATCCCTTACAAACTTGTTCATAAATAGTAACTTGCAACTTTGAATGAGAATGTGCTTGCTTACAGCAACGTGCTATATGTTCTGAATGCCCGAATTGGGAATCTGTGTTAAAACTTTGTTAGGAATTATGTGATCCTTACTAGCTGGAAGTAAGGGAGATGGGGCATGAAGTTATTTCTAGAGGCTGGACACATACCAAGTTTAGGTCAGTTCTGGGCATCTTTGATATACCTATACAAACTAGTTCCTACATGGTAACTTGCCACTTTGAATGAGTATGTGCTTGCTTACAGCAACGTGCTATATGTTCTGAATGCCCGAATTGGGAATCTGTGTCAAATCTTTGATAGGAATTATGTGATCCTTACTAGCTGAAAGTAAGGGAGATGGAGCATGAAGTTATTTCTAGGAGTTGGAGACATACCAAGTTTATCTCAGTTCTGAGCATCTTAGAAATACCTATACAAACTTGTTCCTACATAGTAACTTGCAACTTTGAATGAGAATGTGCTTGCTTACAGCAACGTGCTATATGTTCTGAATGCCCGAATTGGGAATCTGTGTCAAAACTTTGTTCGGAATTATGTGATCCTTACTAGCTGGAAGTAAGGGAGATGGGGCATGAAGTTATTTCTAGGAGTTGGACACATACAACGTTTAGCTCAGTTCCGGGCTTCTTTGAAATACCTATACAAACTTGTTCCTACATAGTAACTTGCAACTTTGAATGAGAATGTGCTTGCTTGCAGCAACGTGCTATATGTTCTGAATGCCCGAATTGGGAATCTGTGTCAAAACTTTGTTCGGAATTATGTGATACTTATTAGCTGCAAGTAAGGGAGATGGGGCATGAAGATATTTCTAGGAGTTGGAGACATACCAAGTTTAGCTCAGTTCTGGGCATCTTTGAAATACCTATACAAACTTGTTCCTACATAGTAACTTGCCACTTTGAATGAGAATGTGCTTGCTTGCAGCCACGTGCTATATGTTCTGAATGCCCGAATTGGGAATCTGTGTCAAAACTTTCTTAGGAATTATGTGATCCTTACTAGATGGAAGTAAATGAGATGGGGCATGAAGTTATTTGTAGGAGTTGGACACATACAACGTTTAGCTCAGTTCCGGGCATCTTTGAAATACCTATACAAACCTATTCTTACATAGTAACTTGCCACTTTGAATGAGAATGTGCTTGCTTACAGCAACGTGCTATATGTTCTGAATGCCCGAATTGGGAATCTGTGTCAAAACTTTGTTAGGAATTATGTGATCCTTACTAGCCTGAAGTAAGGGAGATGGGGCATGAAGTTATTTCTAGGAGTTGGAGACATACAACGTTTAGCTCAGTTCTGGGCATCTTGGAAATACCTATAGAAACTTGTTCCTACATAGTAACTTGCAACTTTGAATGAGAATGTGCTTACTTACAGCAACGTGCTATATGTTCTGAATGCCCGAATTGGGAATCTGTGTCAAAACTTTGTTCGGAATTATGTGATCCTTACTAGCTGGAAGTAAGGGAGATGGGGCATGAAGTTATTTCTAGGAGGTGGACACATACATACCCAGTTTATCTAACTTCTGGGCATCTTTGAAATACCTATACAAACTTGTTCCTACATAGTAACTTGCAACTTTGAATGAGAATGTGCTTGCTTACAGCAACGTGCTATATGTTCTGAATGCCCGAATTGGGAATCTGTGTCAAAACTTTGTTAGGAATTATGTGATCCTTACTAGCTGGAAGTAAGGGAGATGGGGCATGAAGTTATTTCTAGGAGTTGGACACATACCAAGTTTAGCTCAGTTCTGGGCATCTTTGAAATACCTATACAAACATGTTCCTACATAGTAACTTGCAACTTTGAATGAGAATGTGCTTGCCTACAGCAACGTGCTATATGTTCTGAATGCCCGAATTGGGAATCTGTGTAAAAACTTTGTTAGAAATTATGTGATCCTTACTAGCCTGAAGTAAGGGAGATGGGGCATGAAGTTATTTCTAGGAGTTGGAGACATACAACGTTTAGCTCAGTTCTGGGCATCTTTGAAATACCTATACAAACTTGTTCCTACATAGTTACTTGCAACTTTGAATGAGAATGTGCTTGCTTACAGCAACGTGCTATATGTTCTGAATGCCCGAATTGGGAATCTGTGTCAAATCTTACTTCGGAATTATGTGATCCTTAGTAGCTGGAAGTAAGGGAGATGGGGCATGAAGTTATTTCTAGGAGTTGGACACATACAACGTTTAGCTCAGTTCCGGGCTTCCTTGAAATACCTATACAAACTTGTTCCTTCATAGAAACCTGCAACTTTGAATGAGAATGTGCTTGCTTGCAGCAACGTGCTATATGTTCTGAATGCCCGAATTGGGAATCTGTGTCAAAACTTTGTTCGGAATTATGTGATACTTATTAGCTGCAAGTAAGGGAGATGGGGCATGAAGATATTTCTAGGAGTTGGAGACATACCAAGTTTAGCTCAGTTCTGGGCATCTTTGAAATACCTATACAAACTTGTTCCTACATAGTAACTGGCCACTTTGAATGAGAATGTGCTTGCTTGCAGCCACGTGCTATATGTTCTGAATGCCCGAATTGGGAATCTGTGTCAAAACTTTCTTAGGAATTATGTGATCCTTACTAGATGGAAGTAAGTGAGATGGGGCATGAAGTTATTTGTAGGAGTTGGACACATACAACGTTTAGATCAGTTCCGGGCATCTTTGAAATACCTATACAAACTTATTCCTACATAGTAACTTGCAACTTTGAATGAGAATGTGCTTGCTTACAGCAACGTGCTACATGTTCTGAATGCCCTAATTGGGAATCTGTGTCAAAACTTTGTTAGGAATTATGTGATCCTTACTAGCTGGAAGTAAGGGAGATGGGGCATGAAGTTATTTCTAGGAGTTGGAGAAATACCAAGTTTAGCTCAGTTCTGGGCATCTTTAAAATCCCTTACAAACATGTTCCTACATAGTAACTTGCCACTTTGAATGAGAATGTGCTTGCTTACAGCAACGTGCTATATGTTCTGAATGCCCGAATTGGGAATCTGTGTCAAAACTTTGTTAGGAATTATGTGATCCTTACTAGCTGGAAGTAAGGGAGATGGGGCATGAAGTTATTTCTAGAGGTTGGACACATACCAAGTTTAGCTCAGTCTGGGCATCTTTGAAACACCTATACAAACTTGTTCCTACATAGTAACTTGCAACTTTGAATGAGAATGTGCTTGCTTACAGCAACGTGCTATATGTTCTGAATGCCCGAATTGGGAATCTGTGTCAAAACTTTGTTAGGAATTATGTGATCCTTACTAGCTGGAAGTAAGGGAGATGGGGCATGAAGTGATTTCTAGAGGCTGGACACATACCAAGTTTAGCTCAGTTCTGGGCATCTTTGATATACCTATACAAACTTGTTCCTACATGGTAACTTGCCACTTTGAATGAGAATGTGCTTGCTTACAGCAACGTGCTATATGTTCTGAATGCCCGAATTGGGAATCTGTGTCAAAACTTTGATAGGAATTATGTGATCCTTACTAGCTGAAAGTAAGGGAGATGGAGCATGAAGTTATTTCTAGGAGTTGGAGACATACCAAGTTTATCTCAGTTCTGAGCATCTTTGAAATACCTATACAAACTTGTTCCTACATAGTAACTTGCAACTTTGAATGAGAATGTGCTTGCTTACAGCAACGTGTTATATGTTCTGAATGCCCGAATTGGGAATCTGTGTCAAAACTTTGTTAGAAATTATGTAATCCTTACTAGATGGAAGTAAGTGAGATGGGGCATGAAGTTATTTCTAGGAGTTGGAGACATACAACGTTTAGCTCAGTTCTGGGCATCTTTGAAATACCTATACAAACTTGTTCCTACATAGTAACTTGCAACTTTGAATGAGAATGTGCTTGCTTACAGCAACGTGCTACATGTTCTGAATGCCCGAATTGGGAATCTGTGTCAAAACTTTGTTCGGAATTATGTGATCCTTACTAGCTGGAAGTAAGGGAGATGGGGCATGAAGTTATTTCTAGGAGTTGGACACATACAACGTTTAGCTCAGTTCCGGGCTTCTTTGAAATACCTATACAAACTTTTTCCTACATAGTAACTTGCAACTTTGAATGAGAATGTGCTTTCTTGCAGCAACGTGCTATATGTTCTGAATGCCCGAATTGGGAATCTGTGTCAAAACTTTGTTCGGAATTATGTGATAATTATTAGCTGCAAGTAAGGGAGATGGGGCATGAAGATGTTTCTAGGAGTTGGAGACATACCAAGTTTAGCTTACTTCTGGGCATCTTTGAAATACCTATACAAACTTGTTCCTACATAGTAACTTGCCACTTTGAATGAGAATGTGCTTGCTTGCAGCCACGTGCTATATGTTCTGAATGCCCGAATTGGGAATCTGTGTCAAAATTTTCTTAGGAATTATGTGATCCTTACTAGATGGAAGTAAGTGAGAAGGGGCATGAAGATATTTGTAGGAGTTGGACACATATAACGTTTAGCTCAGTTCCGGGCATTTTTGAAATACCTATACAAACTTATTCCTACATAGTAACTTGCAACTTTGAATGAGAATGTGCTTGCTTACAGCAACGTGCTACATGTTCTGAATGCCCGAATTGGGAATCTGTGTCAAAACTTTGTTAGGAATTATGTGATCCTTACTAGCTGGAAGTAAGGGAGATGGGGCAAGAAGTTATTTCTAGGAGTTGGAGAAATACCAAGTTTAGCTCAGTTCTGGGCATCTTTAAAATCCCTTACAAACTTGTTCCTACATAGTAACTTGCAACTTTGAATGAGAATGTGCTTGCTTACAGCAACGTGTTATATGTTCTGAATGCCCGAATTGTGAATCTGTGTCAAAACTTTGTTAGAAATTATGTAATCCTTACTAGATGGAAGTAAGGGAGATGGGGCATGAAGTTATTTCTAGGAGTTGGAGACATACAACGTTTAGCTCAGTTCTGGGCATCTTTGAAATACCTATACAAACTTGTTCCTACATAGTAACTTGCAACTTTGAATGAGAATGTGCTTGCTTACAGCAACGTGCTACATGTTCTGAATGCCCGAATTGGGAATCTGTGTCAAAACTTTGTTAGGAATTATGTGATCCTTACTAGCTGGAAGTAAGGGAGATGGGGCATGAAGTTATTTCTAGGAGTTTGACACATACCAAGTTTAGCTCAGTTCTGGGCATCTTTGAAATACCTATACAAACTTGTTCCTACATAGTAACTTGCAACTTTGAATGAGAATGTGCTTGCTTACAGCAACGTGCTATATGTTCTGTATGCCCGAATTGGGAATCTGTGTCAAAACTTTGTTAGGAATTATGTGATCCTTACTAGCCTGAAGTAAGGTTGATGGGGCATGAAGATTTTTCTAGGAGTTGGAGACATACAACGTTTAGCTCAGTTCTGGGCATCTTGGAAATACCTATACAAACTTGTTCCTACATAGTAACTTGCAACTTTGAATGAGAATGTGCTTGCTTACAGCAACGTGCTACATGTTCTGAATGCCCGAATTGGGAATCTGTGTCAAAACTTTGTTCGGAATTATGTGATCCTTACTAGCTGGAAGTAAGGGAGATGGGGCATGAAGTTATTTCTAGGAGTTGGACACATACAACGTTTAGCTCAGTTCCGGGCTTCTTTGAAATACCTATACAAACTTGTTCCTACATAGTAACTTGCAACTTTGAATGAGAATGTGCTTGCTTGCAGCAACGTGCTATATGTTCTGAATGCCCGAATTGGGAATCTGTGTCAAAACTTTGTTCGGAATTATGTGATAATTATTAGCTGCAAGTAAGGGAGATGGGGCATGAAGATGTTTCTAGGAGTTGGAGACATACCAAGTTTAGCTTAGTTCTGGGCATCTTTGAAATACCTATACAAACTTGTTCCTACATAGTAACTTGCCACTTTGAATGAGAATGTGCTTGCTTGCAGCCACGTGCTATATGTTCTGAATGCCCGAATTGGGAATCTGTGTCAAAATTTTCTTAGGAATTATGTGATCCTTACTAGATGGAAGTAAGTGAGATGGGGCATGAAGATATTTGTAGGAGTTGGACACATATAACGTTTAGCTCAGTTCCGGGCATTTTTGAAATACCTATACAAACTTATTCCTACATAGTAACTTGCAACTTTGAATGAGAATGTGCGTGCTTACAGCAACGTGCTACATGTTCTGAATGCCCGAATTGGGAATCTGTGTCAAAACTTTGTTAGGAATTATGTGATCCTTACTAGCTGGAAGTAAGGGAGATGGGGCAAGAAGTTATTTCTAGGAGTTGGAGAAATACCAAGTTTAGCTCAGTTCTGGGCATCTTTAAAATCCCTTACAAACTTGTTCCTACATAGTAACTTGCAACTTTGAATGAGAATGTGCTTGCTTACAGCAACGTGTTATATGTTCTGAATGCCCGAATTGGGAATCTGTGTCAAAACTTTGTTAGAAATTATGTAATCCTTACTAGATGGAAGTAAGGGAGATGGGGCATGAAGTTATTTCTAGGAGTTGGAGACATACAACGTTTAGCTCAGTTCTGGGCATCTTTGAAATACCTATACAAACTTGTTCCTACATAGTAACTTGCAACTTTGAATGAGAATGTGCTTGCTTACAGCAACGTGCTACATGTTCTGAATGCCCGAATTGGGAATCTGTGTCAAAACTTTGTTAGAAATTATGTGATCCTTACTAGTTGGAAGTAAGGGAGATGGGGCATGAAGTTATTTCTAGGAGTTTGACACATACCAAGTTTAGCTCAGTTCTGGGCATCTTTGAAATACCTATACAAACTTGTTCCTACATAGTAACTTGCAACTTTGAATGAGAATGTGCTTGCTTACAGCAACGTGCTATATGTTCTGTATGCCCGAATTGGGAATCTGTGTCAAAACTTTGTTAGGAATTATGTGATCCTTACTAGCCTGAAGTAAGGGAGATGGGGCATGAAGATTTTTCTAGGAGTTGGAGACATACAACGTTTAGCTCAGTTCTGGGCATCTTGGAAATACCTATACAAACTTGTTCCTACATAGTAACTTGCAACTTTGAATGAGAATGTGCTTACTTACAGCAACGTGCTATATGTTCTGAATGCCCGAATTGGGAATCTGTGTCAAAACTTTGTTCGGAATTATGTGATCTTTACTAGCTGGAAGTAAGGTAGATGGGGCATGAAGTTATTTCTAGGAGGTGGACACATACATACCAAGTTTATCTAAGTTCTGGGCATCTTTGAAATACCTATACAAACTTGTTCCTACATAGTAACTTGCAACTTTGAATGAGAATGTGCTTGCTTACAGCAACCTGCTATATGTTCTGAATGCCCGAATTGGGAATCTGTGTCAAAACTTTGTTAGGAATTATGTGATCCTTACTAGCTGGAAGTAAGGGAGATGGGGCATGAAGTTATTTCTAGGAGTTGGACACATACCAAGTTTAGCTCAGTTCTGGGCATCTTTGAAATACCTATACAAACTTGTTCCTACATAGTAACTTGCCACTTTGAATGAGAAGGTGCTTGCCTACAGCAACGTGCTATATGTTCTGAATGCCCGAAATGGGAATCTGTGTCAAAACTTTGTTAGGAATTATGTGATCCTTACTAGCTGGAAGTAAGGGAGATGGGGCATGAAGTTATTTCTAGAGGCTGGACACATACCAAGTTTAGCTCAGTTCTGGGCATCTTTGATATACCTATACAAACTTGTTCCTACATGGTAACTTGCCACTTTGAATGAGAATGTGCTTGCTTACAGCAACGTGCTATATGTTCTGAATGCCCGAATTGGGAATCTGTGTCAAAACTTTGATAGGAATTATGTTATCCTTACTAGATGAAAGTAAGGGAGATGGAGCATGAAGTTATTTCTAGGAGTTGGAGACATACCAAGTTTATCTCAGTTCTGAGAATCTTTGAAATACCTATACAAACATGTTCCTACATAGTAACTTGCAACATTGAATGAGAATGTGCTTGCTTACAGCAACGTGCTATATGTTCTGAATGCCCGAATTGGAAATCTGTGTCAAAACTTTGTTAGGAATTATGTGATCCTTACTAGGTGGAAGTAAGGGAGATGGGGCATGAAGTTATTTCTAGGAGTTGGACTCATACCAAGTTTAGCTCAGTTCTGGGCATCTTTGAAATACCTATACAAACTTGTTCCTACATAGTAACTTGCAACTTTGAATGAGAATGTGCTTGCTTACAGCAACGTGCTATATGTTCTGAATGCCCGAATTGGGAATCTGTGTCAAAACATTGTTAGAAATTATGTGATCCTTACTAGCCTGAAGTAAGGGAGATGGGGCATGAAGTTATTTCTAGGAGTTGGAGACATACAACGTTTAGCTCAGTTCTGGGCATCTTTGAAATACCTATACAAACTTGTTCCTACATAGTAACTTGCCACTTTGAATGAGAATGTGCTTGCTTGCAGCCACGTGCTATATGTTCTGAATGCCCGAATTGGGAATCTGTGTCAAAACTTTCTTAGGAATTATGTGATCCTTACTAGATGGAAGTAAGTGAGATGGGGCATGAAGTTATTTGTAGGAGTTGGACACATACAACGTTTAGCTCAGTTCCGGGCATCTTTGTAATACCTATACAAACTTATTCCTACATAGTAACTTGCAACTTTGAATGAGAATGTGCTTTCTTACAGCAACGTGCTACATGTTCTGTATGCCCGAATTGGGAATCTGTGTCAAAACTTTGTTAGGAATTATGTGATCCTTACTAGCTGGAAGTAAGGGAGATGGGGCATGAAGTTATTTCTAGGAGTTGGAGAAATACCAAGTTTAGCTCAGTTCTGGGCATCTTTAAAATCCCTTACAAACTTGTTCCTACATAGTAACTTGCAACTTTGAATGAGAATGTGCATGCTTACAGCAACGTGCTATATGTTCTGAATGCCCGAATTGGGACTCTGTGTCAAAGCTTTGTTAGGAATTATGTGATCCTTACTAGCCTGAAGTAAGGGAGATGGGGCATGAAGTTATTTCTAGGAGTTGGAGACATACAACGTTTAGCTCAGTTCTGGGCATCTTGGAAATACCTATACAAACTTGTTCCTACATAGTAACTTGCAACTTTGAATTAGAATGTGCTTACTTACAGCAACGTGCTATATGTTCTGAATGCCCGAATTGGGAATCTGTGTCAAAACTTTGTTCGGAATTATGTGATCCTTACTAGCTGGAAGTAAGGGAGATGGGGCATGAAGTTATTTCTAGGAGGTGGACACATACATACCAAGTTTATCTAAGTTCTGGGCATCTTTGAAATACCTATACAAACTTGTTCCTACATAGTAACTTGCAACTTTGAATGAGAATGTGCTTGCTTACAGCAACGTGCTATATGTTCTGAATGCCCGAATTAGGAATCTGTGTCAAAACTTTGTTAGGAATTATGTGATCCTTACTAGCTGGAAGTAAGGGTGATGGGGCATGAAGATATTTCTAGGAGTTGAACACATACCAAGTTTAGCTCAGTTCTGGGCATCTTTGAAATACCTATACAAACTTGTTCCTACATAGTAACTTGCCACTTTGAATGAGAATGTGCTTGCCTACAGCAACGTGCTATATGTTCTGAATGCCCGAATTGGGAATCTGTGTCAAATCATTGTTAGAAATTATGTGATCCTTACTAGACTGAAGTAAGGGAGATGGGGCATGAAGTTATTTCTAGGAGTTGGAGACATACAACGTTTAGCTCAGTTCCTGGCATCTTTGAAATACCTATACAAACTTGTTCCTACATAGTAACTTGCAACTTTGAATGAGAATGTGCTTGCTTACAGCAACGTGCTATATGTTCTGAATGCCCGAATTGGGAATCTGTGTCAAAACTTTGTTAGGAATTATGTGATCCTTACTAGCTGGAAGTAAGGGAGATGGGGCATGAAGTTATTTCTAGAGGCTGGACACATACCAAGTTTAGCTCAGTTCTGGGCATCTTTGATATACCTATACAAACTTGTTCCTACATGGTAACTTGCCACTTTGAATGAGAATGTGCTTGCTTACAGCAACGTGCTATATGTTCTGAATGCCCGAATTGGGAATCTGTGTCAAAACTTTGATAGGAATTATGTGATCCTTACTAGCTGAAAGTAAGGGAGATGGAGCATGAAGTTATTTCTAGGAGTTGGAGACATACCAAGTTTATCTCAGTTCTGAGCATCTTTGAAATACCTATACAAACTTGTTCCTACATAGTAACTTGCAACTTTGAATGAGAATGTGCTTGCTTACAGCAACGTGCTATATGTTCTGAATGCCCGAATTGGGAATCTGTGTCAAAACTTTGTTAGGAATTATGTGATCCTTACTAGCTGGAAGTAAGGGAGATGGGGCATGAAGTTATTTCTAGGAGTTGGACACATACCAAGTTTAGCTCAGTTCTGGGCATCTATGAAATACCTATACAAACTTGTTCCTACATGGTAACTTGCAACTTTGAATGAGAATGTGCTTGCCTACAGCAACGTGCTATATGTTCTGAATGCCCGAATTGGGAATCTGTGTCAAAACATTGTTAGAAATTATGTGATCCTTACTAGCCTGAAGCAAGGGAGATGGGGCATGAAGATATTTCTAGGAGTTGGAGACATACAACGTTTAGCTCAGTTCTGGGCATCTTTGAAATACCTATACAAACTTGTTCCTTCATAGTAACTTGCCACTTTGAATGAGAATGTGCTTGCTTACAGCAACGTGCTATATGTTCTGAATGCCCGAATTGGGAATCTGTGTGAAAACTTTGATCGGAATTATGTGATCTTTACTAGCTGGAAGTAAGGGAGATGGGGCATGAAGTTATTTCTA
This sequence comes from Diceros bicornis minor, assembly GCF_020826845.1. Taxonomy (NCBI): domain Eukaryota; kingdom Metazoa; phylum Chordata; class Mammalia; order Perissodactyla; family Rhinocerotidae; genus Diceros; species Diceros bicornis. Next base: position 14,680,293 of record NC_080780.1, read on the forward strand.
GGAGTTGGAGACATACAACGTTTAGCTCAGTTCTGGGCATCTTTGAAATACCTGTACTAACTTGTTCCTACATAGTAACTTGCAAATTTGAATGAGAATGTGCTTGCTTACAGCAACGTGCTATATGTTCTGAATGCCCAAATTGGGAATCTGTGTCAAAACTTTGTTAGAAATTATGTGATCCTTACTAGCTGGAAGTAAGGGAGATGGGGCATGAAGTTATTTCTAGGAGTTGGAGACATACAACGTTTAGCTCAGTTCTGGGCATCTTTGAAATACCTATACAAACTTGTTCCTACATAGTAACTTGCCACTTTGAATGAGAATGTGCTTGCTTACAGCAACGTGCTATATGTTCTGAATGCCCGAATTGGGAATCTCTGTCAAAGCTTTGTTAGGAATTATGTGATCCTTACTAGCTGGAAGTAAGGGAGATGGGGCATGATGTTATTTCTATGAGTTGGAGACATACAACGTTTAGCTCAGTTCTGGGCATCTTTGAAATACCTATACAAACTTGTTCCTACATAGTAACTTGCCACTTTGAATGAGAATGTGCTTGCTTACAGCAACGTGCTATATGTTCTGAATGCCCGAATTGGGAATCTGTGTGAAAACTTTGTTCAGAATTATGTGATCCTTACTAGCTGGAAGTAAGGGAGATGGGGCATGAAGTTATTTCTAGGAGTTTACACATACCAAGTTTAGCTCAGTTCTGGGCATCTTTGAAATACCTATACAAACTTGTTCCTACATAGTAACTTGCAACTTTGAATGAGAATGTGCTTGCTTACAGCAACGTGCTATATGTTCTGAATGCCTGAATTGGGAATCTGTGTCAAAACTTTGTTAGAAATTATGTGATCCTTACTAGCTGGAAGTAAGGGAGATGGGGCATGAAGTTATTTCTAGGAGTTGGAGACAAACCAAGTTTAGCTCAGTTCTGGGCATCTTTGAAATACCTATACAAACTTGTTCCTACATAGTAACTTGCAAATTTGAATGAGAATGTGCTTGCTTACAGCAACGTGCTACATGTTCTGAATGCCCGAATTGGGAATCTGTGTCAAAACTTTGTTAGGAATTATGTGATCCTTACTAGCTGGAAGTAAGGGAGATGGGGCATGAAGTTATTTCTAGGAGTTGGAGAAATACCAAGTTTAGCTCTGTTCTGGGCATCATTAAAATGCCTATACAAACTTGTTCCTACATAGTAACTTGCAACTTTGAATGAGAATGTGCTTGCTTACAGCAACGTGCTATATGTTCTGAATGCCCGAATTGGGAATCTGTGTCAAAACTTTGTTAGGAATTATGTGATCCTTACTAGCTGGAAGTAAGGGAGATGGGGCATGAAGTTATTTCTAGAGGCTGGACACATACCAAGTTTAGCTCAGTTTTGGGCATCTTTGAAATACCTATACAAACTTGTTCCTACATAGTAACTTGCAACTTTGAATGAGAATGTGCTTGCTTACAGCAACGTGCTATATGTTCTGAATGCCCGAATTGGGAATCTGTGTCAAATCTTTGTTAGGAGTTATGTGATCCTTACTAGCTGGAAGTAAGGGACATGGGGCATGAAGTTATTTCTAGGAGTTGGAGACATACAACGTTTAGCTCAGTTCTGGGCATCTTTGAAATATCTATACAAACTTGTTCCTACATTGTAACTTGCCACTTTGAATGAGAATGTGCTTGCTTACAGCAACGTGCTATATGTTCTGAATGCCCGAATTGGGAATCTGTGTGAAAACTTTGTTCGGAATTATGTGATCCTTACTAGCTGGAAGTAAGGGAGATGGGGCATGAAGTTATTTCTAGGAGTTGGAGACATACAACGTTTAGCTCAGTTCTGGGCATCTTTGAAATACCTATACAAACTTGTTCCTACATAGTAACTTGCCACTTTGAATGAGAATGTGCTGGCTTACAGCAACGTGCTATATGTTCTGAATGCCTGAATTGGGAATCTGTGTCAAAACTTTGTTAGAAATTATGGGATCCTTACTAGCTGGAAGTAAGGGAGATGGGGCATGAAGATATTTCTAGGAGATGGAGACATACCAAGTTTAGGTCAGTTCTGGGGATCTTTGAAATACCTATACAAACTTGCTCCTACATAGTAACTTGCAACTTTGAATGAGAATGTGCTTGCTTACAGCAACGTGCTACATGTTCTGAATGCCCGAATTGGGAATCTGTGTCAAAACTTTGTTAGGAATTATGTGATCCTTACTAGCTGGAAGTAAGGGAGATGGGGCATGAAGTTATTTCTAGGAGTTGGAGAAATACCAAGTTTAGCTCAGTTCTGGGCATCTTTAAAATCCCTTACAAACATGTTCCTACATAGTAACTTGCAACTTTGAATGAGAATGTGCTTGCTTACAGCAACGTGCTATATGTTTTGAATGCCCGAATTGGGAATCTGTGTCAAAACTTTGTTAGGAATTATGTGATCCTTACTAGCTGGAAGTAAGGGAGATGGAGCATGAAGTTATTTCTAGAGGTTGGACACATACCAAGTTTAGCTCAGTCTGGGCATCTTTGAAATACCTATACAAACTTGTTCCCACATAGTAACTTGCAACTTTGAATGAGAATGTGCTTGCTTACAGCAACGTGCTATATGTTCTGAATGCCCGAATTGGGAATCTGTGTCAAAACTTTGTTAGGAATTATGTGATCCTTACTAGCTGGAAGTAAGGGAGATGGGGCATGAAGTGATTTCTAGAGGCTGGACACATACCAAGTTTAGCTCAGTTCTGGGCATCTTTGATATGCCTATACAAACTTGTTCCTACATGGTAACTTGCCACTTTGAATGAGAATGTGCTTGCTTACAGCAACGTGCTATATGTTCTGAATGCCCGAATTGGGAATCTGTGTGAAAACTTTGTTCGGAATTATGTGATCCTTACTAGCTGGAAGTAAGGGAGATGGGGCATGAAGTTATTTCTAGGAGTTGGAGACATACAACGTTTAGCTCAGTTCTGGGCATCTTTGAAATACCTATACAAACTTGTTCGTACATAGTAACTTGCCACTTTGAATGAGAATGTGCTTGCTTACAGCAACGTGCTATATGTTCTGAATGCCTGAATTGGGAATCTGTGTCAAAACTTTGTTAGAAATTATGGGATCCTTACTAGCTGGAAGTAAGGGAGATGGGGCATGAAGATATTTCTAGGAGATGGAGACATACCAAGTTTAGGTCAGTTCTGGGGATCTTTGAAATACCTATACAAACTTGCTCCTACATAGTAACTTGCAACTTTGAATGAGAATGTGCTTGCTTACAGCAACGTGCTACATGTTCTGAATGCCCGAATTGGGAATCTGTGTCAAAACTTTGTTAGGAATTATGTGATCCTTACTAGCTGGAAGTAAGGGAGATGGGGCATGAAGTTATTTCTAGGAGTTTTAGAAATACCAAGTTTAGCTCAGTTCTGGGCATCTTTAAAATCCCTTACAAACATGTTCCTACATAGTAACTTGCAACTTTGAATGAGAATGTGCTTGCTTACAGCAACGTGCTATATGTTTTGAATGCCCGAATTGGGAATCTGTGTCAAAACTTTGTTAGGAATTATGTGATCCTTACTAGCTGGAAGTAAGGGAGATGGAGCATGAAGTTATTTCTAGAGGTTGGACACATACCAAGTTTAGCTCAGTCTGGGCATCTTTGAAATACCTATACAAACTTGTTCCCACATAGTAACTTGCAACTTTGAATGAGAATGTGCTTGCTTACAGCAACGTGCTATATGTTCTGAATGCCCGAATTGGGAATCTGTGTCAAAACTTTGTTAGGAATTATGTGATCCTTACTAGCTGGAAGTAAGGGAGATGGGGCATGAAGTGATTTCTAGAGGCTGGACACATACCAAGTTTAGCTCAGTTCTGGGCATCTTTGATATGCCTATACAAACTTGTTCCTACATGGTAACTTGCCACTTTGAATGAGAATGTGCTTGCTTACAGCAACGTGCTATATGTTCTGAATGCCCGAATTGGGAATCTGTGTCAAAACTTTGATAGGAATTATGTGATCCTTACTAGCTGAAAGTAAGGGAAATGGAGCATGAAGTTATTTCTAGGAGTTGGAGACATACCAAGTTTATCTCAGTTCTGAGCATCTTTGAAATACCTATACAAACTTGTTCCTACATAGTAACTTGCAACTTTGAATGAGAATGTGCTTGCTTACAGCAACGTGTTATATGTTCTGAATGCCCGAATTGGGAATCTGTGTCAAAACTTTGTTAGAAATTATGTAATCCTTACTAGATGGAAGTAAGTGAGATGGGGCATGAAGTTATTTCTAGGAGTTGGAGACATACAACGTTTAGCTCAGTTCTGGGCATCTTTGAAATACCTATACAAACTTGTTCCTACATAGTAACTTGCAACTTTGAATGAGAATGTGCTTGCTTACAGCAACGTGCTACATGTTCTGAATGCCCGAATTGGGAATCTGTGTCAAAACTTTGTTCGGAATTATGTGATCCTTACTAGCTGGAAGTAAGGGAGATGGGGCATGAAGTTATTTCTAGGAGTTGGACACATACAACGTTTAGCTCAGTTCCGGGCTTCTTTGAAATACCTATACAAACTTGTTCCTACATAGTAACTTGCAACTTTGAATGAGAATGTGCTTGCTTGCAGCAACGTGCTATATGTTCTGAATGCCCGAATTGGGAATCTGTGTCAAAACTTTGTTCGGAATTATGTGATAATTATTAGCTGCAAGTAAGGGAGATGGGGCATGAAGATGTTTCTAGGAGTTGGAGACATACCAAGTTTAGCTTAGTTCTGGGCATCTTTGAAATACCTATACAAACTTGTTCCTACATAGTAACTTGCCACTTTGAATGAAAATGTGCTTGCTTGCGGCCACGTGCTATATGTTCTGAATGCCCGAATTGGGAATCTGTGTCAAAATTTTCTTAGGAATTATGTGATCCTTACTAGATGGAAGTAAGTGAGATGGGGCATGAAGTTATTTGTAGGAGTTGGACACATATAACGTTTAGCTCAGTTCCGGGCATTTTTGAAATACCTATACAAACTTATTCCTACATAGTAACTTGCAACTTTGAATGAGAATGTGCTTGCTTACAGCAACGTGCTACATGTTCTGAATGCCCGAATTGGGAATCTGTGTCAAAACTTTGTTAGGAATTATGTGATCCTTACTAGCTGGAAGTAAGGGAGATGGGGCAAGAAGTTATTTCTAGGAGTTGGAGAAATACCAAGCTTAGCTCAGGTCTGGGCATCTTTAAAATCCCTTACAAACTTGTTCCTACATAGTAACTTGCAACTTTGAATGAGAATGTGCTTGCTTACAGCAACGTGTTATATGTTCTGAATGCCCGAATTGGGAATCTGTGTCAAAACTTTGTTAGAAATTATGTAATCCTTACTAGATGGAAGTAAGGGAGATGGGGCATGAAGTTATTTCTAGGAGTTGGAGACATACAACGTTTAGCTCAGTTCTGGGCATCTTTGAAATACCTATACAAACTTGTTCCTACATAGTAACTTGCAACTTTGAATGAGAATGTGCTTGCTTACAGCAACGTGCTACATGTTCTGAATGCCCGAATTGGGAATCTGTGTCAAAACATTGTTAGGAATTATGTGATCCTTACTAGTTGGAAGTAAGGGAGATGGGGCATGAAGTTTTTTCTAGGAGTTTGACACCTACCAAGTTTAGCTCAGTTCTGGGCATCTTTGAAATACCTATACAAACTTGTTCCTACATAGTAACTTGCAACTTTGAATGAGAATGTGCTTGCTTACAGCAACGTGCTATATGTTCTGAATGCCCGAATTGGGAATCTGTGTCAAAACTTTGTTAGGAATTATGTGATCCTTACTAGCCTGAAGTAAGGGAGATGGGGCATGAAGATTTTTCTAGGAGTTGGAGACATACAACGTTTAGCTCAGTTCTGGGCATCTTGGAAATACCTATACAAACTTGTTCCTACATAGTAACTTGCAACTTTGAATGAGAATGTGCTTACTTACAGCAACGTGCTATATGTTCTGAATGCCCGAATTGGGAATCTGTGTCAAAACTTTGTTAGGAATTATGTGATCCTTACTAGCTGGAAGTAAGGGTGATGGGGCATGAAGTTATTTCTAGGAGTTGGACACATACCAAGTTTAGCTCAGTTCTGGGCATCTTTGAAATACCTATACAAACTTGTTCCTACATAGTAACTTGCCACTTTGAATGAGAATGTGCTTGCCTACAGCAACGTGCTATATGTTCTGAATGCCCGAATTGGGAATCTGTGTCAAATCATTGTTAGAAATTATGTGATCCTTACTAGACTGAAGTAAGGGTGATGGGGCATGAAGTTATTTCTAGGAGTTGGAGACATACAACGTTTAGCTCAGTTCTGGGCATCTTTGAAATACCTATACAAACTTGTTCCTACATAGTAACTTGCAACTTTGAATGAGAATGTGCTTGCTTACAGCAACGTGCTATATGTTCTGAATGCCCGAATTGGGAATCTGTGTCAAAACTTTGTTAGGAATTATGTGATCCTTACTAGCTGGAAGTAAGGGAGATGGGGCATGAAGTTATTTCTAGAGGCTGGACACATACCAAGTTTAGCTCAGTTCTGGGCATCTTTGATATACCTATACAAACTTGTTCCTACATGGTAACTTGCCACTTTGAATGAGAATGTGCTTGCTTACAGCAACGTGCTATATGTTCTGAATGCCCGAATTGGGAATCTGTGTCAAAACTTTGATAGGAATTATGTGATCCTTACTAGCTGAAAGTAAGGGAGATGGAGCATGAAGTTATTTCTAGGAGTTGGAGACATACCAAGTTTAGCTCAGTTCTGAGCATCTTTGAAATACCTATACAAACTTTTTCCTACATAGTAACTTGCAACTTTGAATGAGAATGTGCTTGCTTACAGCAACGTGCTATATGTTCTGAATGCCCGAATTGGGAATCTGTGTCAAAACTTTGTTAGGAATTATGTGATCCTTACTAGCTGGAAGTAAGGGAGATGGGGCATGAAGTTATTTCTAGGAGTTGGACACATACCAAGTTTAGCTCAGTTCTGGGCATCTATGAAATACCTATACAAACTTGTTCCTACATGGTAACTTGCAACTTTGAATGAGAATGTGCTTGCCTACAGCAACGTGCTATATGTTCTGAATGCCCGAATTGGGAATCTGTGTCAAAACATTGTTAGAAATTATGTGATCCTTACTAGCCTGAAGCAAGGGAGATGGGGCATGAAGATATTTCTAGGAGTTGGAGACATACAACGTTTAGCTCAGTTCTGGGCATCTTTGAAATACCTATACAAACTTGTTCCTTCATAGTAACTTGCCACTTTCAATGAGAATGTGCTTGCTTACAGCAACGTGCTATATGTTCTGAATGCCCGAATTGGGAATCTGTGTGAAAACTTTGATCGGAATTACGTGATCTTTACTAGCTGGAAGTAAGGGAGATGGGGCATGAAGTTATTTCTAGGAGTTGGAGACATACAACGTTTAGCTCAGTTCTGGGCATCTTTGAAATACCTGTACTAACTTGTTCCTACATAGTAACTTGCAAATTTGAATGAGAATGTGCTTGCTTACAGCAACGTGCTATATGTTCTGAATGCCCAAATTGGGAATCTGTGTCAAAACTTTGTTAGAAATTATGTGATCCTTAGTAGCTGGAAGTAAGGGAGATGGGGCATGAAGTTATTTCTAGGAGTTGGAGACATACAACGTTTAGCTCAGTTCTGGGCATCTTTGAAATACCTATACAAACTTGTTCCTACATAGTAACTTGTCACTTTGAATGAGAATGTGCTTGCTTACAGCAACGTGCTATATGTTCTGAATGCCCGAATTGGGAATCTCTGTCAAAGCTTTGTTAGGAATTATGTGATCCTTACTAGCTGGAAGTAAGGGAGATGGGGCATGATGTTATTTCTAGGAGTTGGAGACATACAACGTTTAGCTCAGTTCTGGGCATCTTTGAAATACCTATACAAACTTGTTCCTACATAGTAACTTGCCACTTTGAATGAGAATGTGCTTGCTTACAGCAACGTGCTATATGTTCTGAATGCCCGAATTGGGAATCTGTGTGAAAACTTTGTTCGGAATTATGTGATCCTTACTAGCTGGAAGTAAGGGAGATGGGGCATGAAGTTATTTCTAGGAGTTTACACATACCAAGTTTAGCTCAGTTCTGGGCATCTTTGAAATACCTATACAAACTTGTTCCTACATAGTAACTTGCAACTTTGAATGAGAATGTGCTTGCTTACAGCAACGTGCTATATGTTCTGAATGCCTGAATTGGGAATCTGTGTCAAAACTTTGTTAGAAATTATGTGATCCTTACTAGCTGGAAGTAAGGGAGATGGGGCATGAAGTTATTTCTAGGAGTTGGAGACAAACCAAGTTTAGCTCAGTTCTGGGCATCTTTGAAATACCTATACAAACTTGTTCCTACATAGTAACTTGCAAATTTGAATGAGAATGTGCTTGCTTACAGCAACGTGCTACATGTTCTGAATGCCCGAATTGGGAATCTGTGTCAAAACTTTGTTAGGAATTATGTGATCCTTACTAGCTGGAAGTAAGGGAGATGGGGCATGAAGTTATTTCTAGGAGTTGGAGAAATACCAAGTTTAGCTCTGTTCTGGGCATCATTAAAATGCCTATACAAACTTGTTCCTACATAGTAACTTGCAACTTTGAATGAGAATGTGCTTGCTTACAGCAACGTGCTATATGTTCTGAATGCCCGAATTGGGAATCTGTGTCAAAACTTTGTTAGGAATTATGTGATCCTTACTAGCTGGAAGTAAGGGAGATGGGGCATGAAGTTATTTCTAGAGGCTGGACACATACCAAGTTTAGCTCAGTTTTGGGCATCTTTGAAATACCTATACAAACTTGTTCCTACATAGTAACTTGCAACTTTGAATGAGAATGTGCTTGCTTACAGCAACGTGCTATATGTTCTGAATGCCCGAATTGGGAATCTGTGTCAAATCTTTGTTAGGATTTATGTGATCCTTACTAGCTGGAAGTAAGGGAGATGGGGCATGAAGTTATTTCTAGGAGTTGGAGACATACAACGTTTAGCTCAGTTCTGGGCATCTTTGAAATATCTATACAAACTTGTTCCTACATTGTAACTTGCCACTTTGAATGAGAATGTGCTTGCTTACAGCAACGTGCTATATGTTCTGAATGCCCGAATTGGGAATCTGTGTGAAAACTTTGTTCGGAATTATGTGATCCTTACTAGCTGGAAGTAAGGGAGATGGGGCATGAAGTTATTTCTAGAGGCTGGACACATACCAAGTTTAGCTCCGTTCTGGGCATCTTTGAAATACCTATACAAACTTGTTCCTACATAGTAACTTGCCACTTTGAATGAGAATGTGCTTGCTTACAGCAACGTGCTATATGTTCTGAATGCCTGAATTGGGAATCTGTGTCAAAACTTTGTTAGAAATTATGGGATCCTTACTAGCTGGAAGTAAGGGAGATGGGGCATGAAGTTATTTCTAGGAGTTGGAGACATACCAAGTTTAGGTCAGTTCTGGGGATCTTTGAAATACCTATACAAACTTGCTCCTACATAGTAACTTGCAACTTTGAATGAGAATGTGCTTGCTTACAGCAACGTGCTACATGTTCTGAATGCCCGAATTGGGAATCTGTGTCAAAACTTTGTTAGGAATTATGTGATCCTTACTAGCTGGAAGTAAGGGAGATGGGGCATGAAGTTATTTCTAGGAGTTGGAGAAATACCAAGTTTAGCTCAGTTCTGGGCATCTTTAAAATCCCTTACAAACATGTTCCTACATAGTAACTTGCAACTTTGAATGAGAATGTGCTTGCTTACAGCAACGTGCTATATGTTTTGAATGCCCGAATTGGGAATCTGTGTCAAAACTTTGTTAGGAATTATGTGATCCTTACTAGCTGGAAGTAAGGGAGATGGAGCATGAAGTTATTTCTAGAGGTTGGACACATACCAAGTTTAGCTCAGTCTGGGCATCTTTGAAATACCTATACAAACTTGTTCCCACATAGTAACTTGCAACTTTGAATGAGAATGTGCTTGCTTACAGCAACGTGCTATATGTTCTGAATGCCCGAATTGGGAATCTGTGTCAAAACTTTGTTAGGAATTATGTGATCCTTACTAGCTGGAAGTAAGGGAGATGGGGCATGAAGTGATTTCTAGAGGCTGGACACATACCAAGTTTAGCTCAGTTCTGGGCATCTTTGATATACCTATACAAACTTGTTCCTACATGGTAACTTGCCACTTTGAATGAGAATGTGCTTGCTTACAGCAACGTGCTATATGTTCTGAATGCCCGAATTGGGAATCTGTGTCAAAACTTTGATAGGAATTATGTGATCCTTACTAGCTGAAAGTAAGGGAAATGGAGCATGAAGTTATTTCTAGGAGTTGGAGACATACCAAGTTTATCTCAGTTCTGAGCATCTTTGAAATACCTATACAAACTTGTTCCTACATAGTAACTTGCAACTTTGAATGAGAATGTGCTTGCTTACAGCAACGTGTTATATGTTCTGAATGCCCGAATTGGGAATCTGTGTCAAAACTTTGTTAGAAATTATGTAATCCTTACTAGATGGAAGTAAGTGAGATGGGGCATGAAGTTATTTCTAGGAGTTGGAGAAATACAACGTTTAGCTCAGTTCTGGGCATCTTTGAAATACCTATACAAACTTGTTCCTACATAGTAACTTGCAACTTTGAATGAGAATGTGCTTGCTTACAGCAACGTGCTACATGTTCTGAATGCCCGAATTGGGAATCTGTGTCAAAACTTTGTTCGGAATTATGTGATCCTTACTAGCTGGAAGTAAGGGAGATGGGGCATGAAGTTATTTCTAGGAGTTGGACACATACAACGTTTAGCTCAGTTCCGGGCTTCTTTGAAATACCTATACAAACTTGTTCCTACATAGTAACTTGCAACTTTGAATGAGAATGTGCTTGCTTGCAGCAACGTGCTATATGTTCTGAATGCCCGAATTGGGAATCTGTGTCAAAACTTTGTTCGGAATTATGTGATAATTATTAGCTGCAAGTAAGGGAGATGGGGCATGAAGATGTTTCTAGGAGTTGGAGACATACCAAGTTTAGCTTAGTTCTGGGCATCTTTGAAATACCTATACAAACTTGTTCCTACATAGTAACTTGCCACTTTGAATGAGAATGTGCTTGCTTGCGGCCACGTGCTATATGTTCTGAATGCCCGAATTTGGAATCTGTGTCAAAATTTTCTTAGGAATTATGTGATCCTTACTAGATGGAAGTAAGTGAGATGGGGCATGAAGTTATTTGTAGGAGTTGGACACATATAACGTTTAGCTCAGTTCCGGGCATTTTTGAAATACCTATACAAACTTATTCCTACATAGTAACTTGCAACTTTGAATGAGAATGTGCTTGCTTACAGCAACGTGCTACATGTTCTGAATGCCCGAATTGGGAATCTCTGTCAAAACTTTGTTAGGAATTATGTGATCCTTACTAGCTGAAAGTAAGGGTGATGGGGCATGAAGTTATTTCTAGGAGTTGGACACATACCAAGTTTAGCTCAGTTCTGGGCATCTTTGAAATACCTATACAAACTTGTTCCTACATAGTAACTTGCCACTTTGAATGAGAATGTGCTTGCCTACAGCAACGTGCTATATGTTCTGAATGCCCGAATTGGGAATCTGTGTCAAATCATTGTTAGAAATTATGTGATCCTTACTAGACTGAAGTAAGGGTGATGGGGCATGAAGTTATTTCTAGGAGTTGGAGACATACAACGTTTAGCTCAGTTCTGGGCATCTTTGAAATACCTATACAAACTTGTTCCTACATAGTAACTTGCAACTTTGAATGAGAATGTGCTTGCTTACAGCAACGTGCTATATGTTCTGAATGCCCGAATTGGGAATCTGTGTCAAAACTTTGTTAGGAATTATGTGATCCTTACTAGCTGGAAGTAAGGGAGATGGGGCATGAAGTTATTTCTAGAGGCTGGACACATACCAAGTTTAGCTCAGTTCTGGGCATCTTTGATATACCTATACAAACTTGTTCCTACATGGTAACTTGCCACTTTGAATGAGAATGTGCTTGCTTACAGCAACGTGCTATATGTTCTGAATGCCCGAATTGGGAATCTGTGTCAAAACTTTGATAGGAATTATGTGATCCTTACTAGCTGAAAGTAAGGGAGATGGAGCATGAAGTTATTTCTAGGAGTTGGAGACATACCAAGTTTATCTCAGTTCTGAGCATCTTTGAAATACCTATACAAACTTGTTCCTACATAGTAACTTGCAACTTTGAATGAGAATGTGCTTGCTTACAGCAACGTGTTATATGTTCTGAATGCCCGAATTGGGAATCTGTGTCAAAACTTTGTTAGGAATTATGTGATCCTTACTAGCTGGAAGTAAGGGAGATGGGGCATGAAGTTATTTCTAGGAGTTGGACACATACCAAGTTTAGCTCAGTTCTGGGCATCTATGAAATACCTATACAAACTTGTTCCTACATGGTAACTTGCAACTTTGAATGAGAATGTGCTTGCCTACAGCAACGTGCTATATGTTCTGAATGCCCGAATTGGGAATCTGTGTCAAAACATTGTTAGAAATTATGTGATCCTTACTAGCCTGAAGCAAGGGAGATGGGGCATGAAGATATTTCTAGGAGTTGGAGACATACAACGTTTAGCTCAGTTCTGGGCATCTTTGAAATACCTATACAAACTTGTTCCTTCATAGTAACTTGCCACTTTCAATGAGAATGTGCTTGCTTACAGCAACGTGCTATATGTTCTGAATGCCCGAATTGGGAATCTGTGTGAAAACTTTGATCGGAATTATGTGATCTTTACTAGCTGGAAGTAAGGGAGATGGGGCATGAAGTTATTTCTAGGAGTTGGAGACATACAACGTTTAGCTCAGTTCTGGGCATCTTTGAAATACCTGTACTAACTTGTTCCTACATAGTAACTTGCAAATTTGAATGAGAATGTGCTTGCTTACAGCAACGTGCTATATGTTCTGAATGCCCAAATTGGGAATCTGTGTCAAAACTTTGTTAGAAATTATGTGATCCTTAGTAGCTGGAAGTAAGGGAGATGGGGCATGAAGTTATTTCTAGGAGTTGGAGACATACAACGTTTAGCTCAGTTCTGGGCATCTTTGAAATACCTATACAAACTTGATCCTACATAGTAACTTGCCACTTTGAATGAGAATGTGCTTGCTTACAGCAACGTGCTATATGTTCTGAATGCCCGAATTGGGAATCTCTGTCAAAGCTTTGTTAGGAATTATGTGATCCTTACTAGCTGGAAGTAAGGGAGATGGGGCATGATGTTATTTCTAGGAGTTGGAGACATACAACGTTTAGCTCAGTTCTGGGCATCTTTGAAATACCTATACAAACTTGTTCCTACATAGTAACTTGCCACTTTGAATGAGAATGTGCTTGCTTACAGCAACGTGCTATATGTTCTGAATGCCCGAATTGGGAATCTGTGTGAAAACTTTGTTCGGAATTATGTGATCCTTACTAGCTGGAAGTAAGGGAGATGGGGCATGAAGTTATTTCTAGGAGTTTACACATACCAAGTTTAGCTCAGTTCTGGGCATCTTTGAAATACCTATACAAACTTGTTCCTACATAGTAACTTGCAACTTTGAATGAGAATGTGCTTGCTTACAGCAACGTGCTATATGTTCTGAATGCCTGAATTGGGAATCTGTGTCAAAACTTTGTTAGAAATTATGTGATCCTTACTAGCTGGAAGTAAGGGAGATGGGGCATGAAGTTATTTCTAGGAGTTGGAGACAAACCAAGTTTAGCTCAGTTCTGGGCATCTTTGAAATACCTATACAAACTTGTTCCTACATAGTAACTTGCAAATTTGAATGAGAATGTGCTTGCTTACAGCAACGTGCTACATGTTCTGAATGCCCGAATTGGGAATCTGTGTCAAAACTTTGTTAGGAATTATGTGATCCTTACTAGCTGGAAGTAAGGGAGATGGGGCATGAAGTTATTTCTAGGAGTTGGAGAAATACCAAGTTTAGCTCTGTTCTGGGCATCATTAAAATGCCTATACAAACTTGTTCCTACATAGTAACTTGCAACTTTGAATGAGAATGTGCTTGCTTACAGCAACGTGCTATATGTTCTGAATGCCTGAATTGGGAATCTGTGTCAAAACTTTGTTAGGAATTATGTGATCATTACTAGCTGGAAGTAAGGGAGATGGGGCATGAAGTTATTTCTAGAGGCTGGACACATACCAAGTTTAGCTCAGTTTTGGGCATCTTTGAAATACCTATACAAACTTGTTCCTACATAGTAACTTGCAACTTTGAATGAGAATGTGCTTGCTTACAGCAACGTGCTATATGTTCTGAATGCCCGAATTGGGAATCTGTGTCAAATCTTTGTTAGGAGTTATGTGATCCTTACTAGCTGGAAGTAAGGGAGATGGGGCATGAAGTTATTTCTAGGAGTTGGAGACATACAACGTTTAGCTCAGTTCTGGGCATCTTTGAAATATCTATACAAACTTGTTCCTACATTGTAACTTGCCACTTTGAATGAGAATGTGCTTGCTTACAGCAACGTGCTATATGTTCTGAATGCCCGAATTGGGAATCTGTGTGAAAACTTTGTTCGGAATTATGTGATCCTTACTAGCTGGAAGTAAGGGAGATGGGGCATGAAGTTATTTCTAGGAGTTGGAGACATACAACGTTTAGCTCAGTTCTGGGCATCTTTGAAATACCTATACAAACTTGTTCCTACATAGTAACTTGCCACTTTGAATGAGAATGTGCTTGCTTACAGCAACGTGCTATATGTTCTGAATGCCTGAATTGGGAATCTGTGTCAAAACTTTGTTAGAAATTATGGGATCCTTACTAGCTGGAAGTAAGGGAGATGGGGCATGAAGTTATTTCTAGGAGTTGGAGACATACCAAGTTTAGGTCAGTTCTGGGGATCTTTGAAATACCTATACAAACTTGCTCCTACATAGTAACTTGCAACTTTGAATGAGAATGTGCTTGCTTACAGCAACGTGCTACATGTTCTGAATGCCCGAATTGGGAATCTGTGTCAAAACTTTGTTAGGAATTATGTGATCCTTACTAGCTGGAAGTAAGGGAGATGGGGCATGAAGTTATTTCTAGGAGTTGGAGAAATACCAAGTTTAGCTCAGTTCTGGGCATCTTTAAAATCCCTTACAAACATGTTCCTACATAGTAACTTGCAACTTTGAATGAGAATGTGCTTGCTTACAGCAACGTGCTATATGTTTTGAATGCCCGAATTGGGAATCTGTGTCAAAACTTTGTTAGGAATTATGTGATCCTTACTAGCTGGAAGTAAGGGAGATGGAGCATGAAGTTATTTCTAGAGGTTGGACACATACCAAGTTTAGCTCAGTCTGGGCATCTTTGAAATACCTATACAAACTTGTTCCCACATAGTAACTTGCAACTTTGAATGAGAATGTGCTTGCTTACAGCAACGTGCTATATGTTCTGAATGCCCGAATTGGGAATCTGTGTCAAAACTTTGTTAGGAATTATGTGATCCTTACTAGCTGGAAGTAAGGGAGATGGGGCATGAAGTGATTTCTAGAGGCTGGACACATACCAAGTTTAGCTCAGTTCTGGGCATCTTTGATATACCTATACAAACTTGTTCCTACATGGTAACTTGCCACTTTGAATGAGAATGTGCTTGCTTACAGCAACGTGCTATATGTTCTGAATGCCCGAATTGGGAATCTGTGTCAAAACTTTGATAGGAATTATGTGATCCTTACTAGCTGAAAGTAAGGGAAATGGAGCATGAAGTTATTTCTAGGAGTTGGAGACATACCAAGTTTATCTCAGTTCTGAGCATCTTTGAAATACCTATACAAACTTGTTCCTACATAGTAACTTGCAACTTTGAATGAGAATGTGCTTGCTTACAGCAACGTGTTATATGTTCTGAATGCCCGAATTGGGAATCTGTGTCAAAACTTTGTTAGAAATTATGTAATCCTTACTAGATGGAAGTAAGTGAGATGGGGCATGAAGTTATTTCTAGGAGTTGGAGAAATACAACGTTTAGCTCAGTTCTGGGCATCTTTGAAATACCTATACAAACTTGTTCCTACATAGTAACTTGCAACTTTGAATGAGAATGTGCTTGCTTAGAGCAACGTGCTACATGTTCTGAATGCCCGAATTGGGAATCTGTGTCAAAACTTTGTTCGGAATTATGTGGTCCTTACTAGCTGGAAGTAAGGGAGATGGGGCATGAAGTTATTTCTAGGAGTTGGACACATACAACGTTTAGCTCAGTTCCGGGCTTCTTTGAAATACCTATACAAACTTGTTCCTACATAGTAACTTGCAACTTTGAATGAGAATGTGCTTGCTTGCAGCAACGTGCTATATGTTCTGAATGCCCGAATTGGGAATCTGTGTCAAAACTTTGTTCGGAATTATGTGATAATTATTAGCTGCAAGTAAGGGAGATGGGGCATGAAGATGTTTCTAGGAGTTGGAGACATACCAAGTTTAGCTTAGTTCTGGGCATCTTTGAAATACCTATACAAACTTGTTCCTACATAGTAACTTGCCACTTTGAATGAGAATGTGCTTGCTTGCGGCCACGTGCTATATGTTCTGAATGCCCGAATTTGGAATCTGTGTCAAAATTTTCTTAGGAATTATGTGATCCTTACTAGATGGAAGTAAGTGAGATGGGGCATGAAGTTATTTGTAGGAGTTGGACACATATAACGTTTAGCTCAGTTCCGGGCATTTTTGAAATACCTATACAAACTTATTCCTACATAGTAACTTGCAACTTTGAATGAGAATGTGCTTGCTTACAGCAACGTGCTACATGTTCTGAATGCCCGAATTGGGAATCTCTGTCAAAACTTTGTTAGGAATTATGTGATCCTTACTAGCTGGAAGTAAGGGAGATGGGGCAAGAAGTTATTTCTAGGAGTTGGAGAAATACCAAGCTTAGCTCAGTTCTGGGCATCTTTAAAATCCCTTACAAACTTGTTTCTACATAGTAACTTGCAACTTTGAATGAGAATGTGCTTGCTTACAGCAACGTGTTATATGTTCTGAATGCCCGAATTGGGAATCTGTGTCAAAACTTTGTTAGAAATTATGTAATCCTTACTAGATGGAAGTAAGGGAGATGGGGCATGAAGTTATTTCTAGGAGTTGGAGACATAAAACGTTTAGCTCAGTTCTGGGCATCTTTGAAATACCTATACAAACTTGTTCCTACATAGTAACTTGCAACTTTGAATGAGAATGTGCTTGCTTACAGCAACGTGCTACATGTTCTGAATGCCCGAATTGGGAATCTGTGTCAAAACTTTGTTAGGAATTATGTGATCCTTACTAGTTGGAAGTAAGGGAGATGGGGCATGAAGTTATTTCTAGGAGTTTGACACATACCAAGTTTAGCTCAGTTCTGGGCATCTTTGAAATACCTATACAAACTTGTTCCTACATAGTAACTTGCAACTTTGAATGAGAATGTGCTTGCTTACAGCAACGTGCTATATGTTCTGAATGCCCGAATTGGGAATCTGTGTCAAAACTTTGTTAGGAATTATGTGATCCTTACTAGCCTGAAGTAAGGGAGATGGGGCATGAAGATTTTTCTAGGAGTTGGAGACATACAACGTTTAGCTCAGTTCTGGGCATCTTGGAAATACCTATACAAACTTGTTCCTACATAGTAACTTGCAACTTTGAATGAGAATGTGCTTACTTACAGCAACGTGCTATATGTTCTGAATGCCCGAATTGGGAATCTGTGTCAAAACTTTGTTCGGAATTATGTGATCCTTACTAGCTGGAAGTAAGGTAGATGGTGCATGAAGTTATTTCTAGGAGGTGGACACATACATACCAAGTTTATCTAAGTTCTGGGCATCTTTGAAATACCTATACAAACTTGTTCCTACATAGTAACTTGCAACTTTGAATGAGAATGTGCTTGCTTACAGCAACGTGCTATATGTTCTGAATGCCCGAATTGGGAATCTGTGTCAAAACTTTGTTAGGAATTATGTGATCCTTACTAGCTGGAAGTAAGGGAGATGGGGCATGAAGTTATTTCTAGGAGTTGGACACATACCAAGTTTAGCTCAGTTCGGGGCATCTTTGAAATACCTATACAAACTTGTTCCTACATAGTAACTTGCCACTTTGAATGAGAATGTGCTTGCCTACAGCAACGTGCTATATGTTCTGAATGCCCGAAATGGGAATCTGTGTCAAAACATTGTTAGGAATTATGTGATCCTTACTAGCTGGAAGTAAGGGAGATGGGGCATGAAGTTATTTCTAGAGGCTGGACACATACCAAGTTTAGCTCTGTTCTGGGCATCTTTGATATACCTATACAAACTTGTTCCTACATGGTAACTTGCCACTTTGAATGAGAATGTGCTTGCTTACAGCAACGTGCTATATGTTCTGAATGCCCGAATTGGGAATCTGTGTCAAAACTTTGATAGGAATTATGTGATCCTTACTAGATGAAAGT
The DNA here is from genome assembly GCF_020826845.1 of Diceros bicornis minor. Lineage (NCBI taxonomy): Eukaryota > Metazoa > Chordata > Mammalia > Perissodactyla > Rhinocerotidae > Diceros > Diceros bicornis. The sequence continues at coordinate 14,698,951 of NC_080780.1, forward strand.
AAGTGAGATGGAGCATGAAGTTATTTCTAGGAGTTGGAGACATACCAAGTTTATCTCAGTTCTGAGAATCTTTGAAATACCTATACAAACATGTTCCTACATAGTAACTTGCAACATTGAATGAGAATGTGCTTGCTTACAGCAACGTGCTACATGTTCTGAATGCCCGAATTGGGAATCTGTGTCAAAACTTTGTTAGGAATTATGTGATCCTTACTAGCTGGAAGTAAGGGAGATGGGGCATGAAGTTATTTCTAGGAGTTGGAGAAATACCAAGTTTAGCTCAGTTCTGGGCATCTTTAAAATCCCTTGCAAACTTGTTCCTAAATAGTAACTTGCAACTTTGAATGAGAATGTGCTTGCTTACAGCAACGTGCTATATGTTCTGAATGCCCGAATTGGGAATCTGTGTCAAAACTTTGTTAGGAATTATGTGATCCTTACTAGCCTGAAGTAAAGGAGATGGGGCATGAAGTTATTTCTAGGAGTTGGAGACATACAACGTTTAACTCAGTTCTGGGAATCTTTGAAATACCTATACAAACTTGTTCCTACATAGTAACTTGCAACTTTGAATGAGAATGTGCTTACTTACAGCAACGTGCTATATGTTCTGAATGCCCGAATTGGGAATCTGTGTCAAAACTTTGTTCGGAATTATGTGATCCTTACTAGCTGGAAGTAAGGGAGATGGGGCATGAAGTTATTTCTAGGAGGTGGACACATACATACCAAGTTTATCTAAGTTCTGGGCATCTTTGAAATACCTATACAAACTTGTTCCTACATAGTAACTTGCAACTTTGAATGAGAATGTGCTTGCTTACAACAACGTGCTATATGTTCTGAATGCCCGAATTAGGAATCTGTGTCAAAACTTTGTTAGGAATTATGTGATCCTTACTAGCTGGAAGTAAGGGAGATGGGGCATGAAGTTATTTCTAGGAGTTGGACACATACCAAGTTTAGCTCAGTTCTGGGCATCTTTGAAATATCTATACAAACTTGTTCATACATAGTAACTTGCCACTTTGAATGAGAATGTGCTTGCCTACAGCAACGTGCTATATGTTCTGAATGCCCGAATTGGGAATCTGTGTCAAAACTTTGTTAGGAATTATGTGACCCTTACTAGCTGGAAGTAAGGGAGATGGGGCATGAAGTTATTTCTAGGAGTTGGAGAAATACCAAGTTTAGCTCTGTTCTGGGCATCATTAAAATAACTATACAAACTTGTTCCTACATAGTAACTTGCAACTTTGAATGAGAACGTGCTTGCTTACAGCAACGTGCTATATGTTCTGAATGCCCGAATTGGGAATCTGTGTCAAAACTTTGTTAGGAATTATGTGATCCTTACTAGCTGGAAGTAAGGGAGATGGGGCATGAAGTTATTTCTAGAGGCTGGACACATACCAAGTTCAGCTCAGTTTTGGGCATCTTTGAAATACCTATACAAACTTGTTCCTACATAGTAACTTGCAACTTTGAATGAGAATGTGCTTGCTTACAGCAACGTGCTATATGTTCTGAATGCCCGAATTGGGAATCTGTGTCAAATCTTTGTTAGGAGTTATGTGATCCTTACTAGCTGGAAGTAAGTGAGATGGGGCATGAAGTTATTTCTAGGAGTTGGAGACATACAACGTTTAGCTCAGTTCTGGGCATCTTTGAAATATCTACACAAACTTGTTCCTACATTGTAACTTGCCACTTTGAATGAGAATGTGCTTGCTTACAGCAACGTGCTATATGTTCTGAATGCCCGAATTGGGAATCTGTGTGAAAACTTTGTTCGGAATTATGTGATCCTTACTAGCTGGAAGTAAGGGAGATGGGGCATGAAGTTATTTCTAGGAGTTGGAGACATACAACGTTTAGCTCAGTTCTGGGCATCTTTGAAATACCTATACAAACTTGTTCCTACATAGTAACTTGCCACTTTGAATGAGAATGTGCTTGCTTACAGCAACGTGCTATATGTTCTGAATGCCTGAATTGGGAATCTGTGTCAAAACTTTGTTAGAAATTATGGGATCCTTACTAGCTGGAAGTAAGGGAGATGGGGCATGAAGTTATTTCTAGGAGTTGGAGACATACCAAGTTTAGGTCAGTTCTGGGGATCTTTGAAATACCTATACAAACTTGCTCCTACATAGTAACTTGCAACTTTGAATGAGAATGTGCTTGCTTACAGCAACGTGCTACATGTTCTGAATGCCCGAATTGGGAATCTGTGTCAAAACTTTGTTAGGAATTATGTGATCCTTACTAGCTAGAAGTAAGGGAGATGGGGCATGAAGTTATTTCTAGGAGTTGGACACATACCAAGTTTAGCTCAGTTCTGGGCGTGTTTAAAATACCTATACAAACTTGTTCCTACATAGTAAGTTGCAACTTTGAATGAGAATGTGCTTGCTTACAACAACGTGCTATATGTTCTGAATGCACGAAATGGGAATCTGTGTCAAAACTTTGTTAGGAATTATGTAATCCTTACTAGCTGGAAGTAAGGGAGATGGGGCATGAAGTTATTTCTAGAGGTTGGACACATACCAAGTTTAGCTCAGTTCTGGGCATCTTTGAAATACCTATACAAACTTGTTCCTACATAGTAACTTGCAACTTTGAATGAGAATGTGCTTGCTTACAGCAACGTGCTATATGTTCTGAATGCCCGAATTGGGAATCTGTGTCAAAACTTTGTTAGGAATTATGTGATCCTTACTAGCTGGAAGTAAGGGAGATGGGGCAGGAAGATATTTCTAGGAGTTGGAGACATACAACGTTTAGCTAAGTTCTGGGCATCTTTGAAATACCTATACAAACTTGTTCCTACATAGTAACTTGCCACTTTGAATGAGAATGTGCTTGCTTACAGCAACGTGCTATATGTTCTGAATGCCCGAATTGGGAATCTGTGTCAAAGCTTTGTTAGGAATTATGTGATCCTTACTAGCTGGAAGTAAGGGAGATGGGGCATGAAGTTATTTCTAGGAGTTGGAGACATACAACGTTTAGCTCAGTTCTGGGCATCTTTGAAATACCTATACAAACTTGTTCCTACATAGTAACTTGCCACTTTGAATGAGAATGTGCTTGCTTACAGCAACGTTCTATATGTTCTGAATGCCCGAATTTGGAATCTGTGTGAAAACTTTGTTCGGAATTATGTGATCCTTACTAGCTGCATGTAAGGGAGATGGGGCATGAAGTTATTTCTAGGAGTTTACACATACCAAGTTTAGCTCACTTCTGGCATCTTTGAAATACCTATACAAACTTGTTCCTACATAGTAACTTGCCACTTTGAATGAGAATGTGCTTGCTGACAGCAACGTGCTATGTGTTCTGAATGCCCGAATTGGGAATCTGTGTCAAAACTTTGTTAGAAATTATGTGATCCTTACTAGCTGGAAGTAAGGGAGATGGGGCATGACGTTATTTCTAGGAGTTGGAGACATACCATGTTTAGCTCAGTTCTGGGCATCTTTGAAATACCTATACAAACTTGTTCCTACATAGTAACTTGCAACTTTGAATGAGAATGTGCTTGCTTACAGCAACGTGCTATATGTTCTGAATGCCCGAATTGGGAATCTGTGTCAAAACTTTGTTAGGAATTATGTGATCCTTACTAGCTGGAAGTAAGGGAGATGGGGCATGAAGTTATTTCTAGGAGTTGGAGACATACCATGTTTAGCTCAGTTCTGGGCATCTTTGAAATACCTATACAAACTTGTTCCTACAGAGTAACTTGCAACTTTGAATGAGAATGTGCTTGCTTACAGCAACGTGCTATATGTTCTGAATGCCCGAATTGGGAATCTGTGTCAAAACTTTGTTAGGAATTATGTGATCCTTACTAGCTGGAAGTAAGGGAGATGGGGCATGAAGTTATTTCTAGGAGTTGGAGAAATACCAAGTTTAGCTCAGTTCTGGGCATCTTTAAAATCCCTTACAAACATGTTCCTACATAGTAACTTGCAACTTTGAATGAGAATGTGCTTGCTTACAGCAACGTGCTATATGTTTTGAATGCCCGAATTGGGAATCTGTGTCAAAACTTTGTTAGGAATTATGTGATCCTTACTAGCTGGAAGTAAGGGAGATGGAGCATGAAGTTATTTCTAGAGGTTGGACACATACCAAGTTTAGCTCAGTCTGGGCATCTTTGAAATACCTATACAAACTTGTTCCCACATAGTAACTTGCAACTTTGAATGAGAATGTGCTTGCTTACAGCAACGTGCTATATGTTCTGAATGCCCGAATTGGGAATCTGTGTCAAAACTTTGTTAGGAATTATGTGATCCTTACTAGCTGGAAGTAAGGGAGATGGGGCATGAAGTGATTTCTAGAGGCTGGACACATACCAAGTTTAGCTCAGTTCTGGGCATCTTTGATATACCTATACAAACTTGTTCCTACATGGTAACTTGCCACTTTGAATGAGAATGTGCTTGCTTACAGCAACGTGCTATATGTTCTGAATGCCCGAATTGGGAATCTGTGTCAAAACTTTGATAGGAATTATGTGATCCTTACTAGCTGAAAGTAAGGGAAATGGAGCATGAAGTTATTTCTAGGAGTTGGAGACATACCAAGTTTATCTCAGTTCTGAGCATCTTTGAAATACCTATACAAACTTGTTCCTACATAGTAACTTGCAACTTTGAATGAGAATGTGCTTGCTTACAGCAACGTGTTATATGTTCTGAATGCCCGAATTGGGAATCTGTGTCAAAACTTTGTTAGAAATTATGTAATCCTTACTAGATGGAAGTAAGTGAGATGGGGCATGAAGTTATTTCTAGGAGTTGGAGAAATACAACGTTTAGCTCAGTTCTGGGCATCTTTGAAATACCTATACAAACTTGTTCCTACATAGTAACTTGCAACTTTGAATGAGAATGTGCTTGCTTAGAGCAACGTGCTACATGTTCTGAATGCCCGAATTGGGAATCTGTGTCAAAACTTTGTTCGGAATTATGTGATCCTTACTAGCTGGAAGTAAGGGAGATGGGGCATGAAGTTATTTCTAGGAGTTGGACACATACAACGTTTAGCTCAGTTCCGGGCTTCTTTGAAATACCTATACAAACTTGTTCCTACATAGTAACTTGCAACTTTGAATGAGAATGTGCTTGCTTGCAGCAACGTGCTATATGTTCTGAATGCCCGAATTGGGAATCTGTGTCAAAACTTTGTTCGGAATTATGTGATAATTATTAGCTGCAAGTAAGGGAGATGGGGCATGAAGATGTTTCTAGGAGTTGGAGACATACCAAGTTTAGCTTAGTTCTGGGCATCTTTGAAATACCTATACAAACTTGTTCCTACATAGTAACTTGCCACTTTGAATGAGAATGTGCTTGCTTGCGGCCACGTGCTATATGTTCTGAATGCCCGAATTTGGAATCTGTGTCAAAATTTTCTTAGGAATTATGTGATCCTTACTAGATGGAAGTAAGTGAGATGGGGCATGAAGTTATTTGTAGGAGTTGGACACATATAACGTTTAGCTCAGTTCCGGGCATTTTTGAAATACCTATACAAACTTATTCCTACATAGTAACTTGCAACTTTGAATGAGAATGTGCTTGCTTACAGCAACGTGCTACATGTTCTGAATGCCCGAATTGGGAATCTCTGTCAAAACTTTGTTAGGAATTATGTGATCCTTACTAGCTGGAAGTAAGGGAGATGGGGCAAGAAGTTATTTCTAGGAGTTGGAGAAATACCAAGCTTAGCTCAGTTCTGGGCATCTTTAAAATCCCTTACAAACTTGTTTCTACATAGTAACTTGCAACTTTGAATGAGAATGTGCTTGCTTACAGCAACGTGTTATATGTTCTGAATGCCCGAATTGGGAATCTGTGTCAAAACTTTGTTAGAAATTATGTAATCCTTACTAGATGGAAGTAAGGGAGATGGGGCATGAAGTTATTTCTAGGAGTTGGAGACATAAAACGTTTAGCTCAGTTCTGGGCATCTTTGAAATACCTATACAAACTTGTTCCTACATAGTAACTTGCAACTTTGAATGAGAATGTGCTTGCTTACAGCAACGTGCTACATGTTCTGAATGCCCGAATTGGGAATCTGTGTCAAAACTTTGTTAGGAATTATGTGATCCTTACTAGTTGGAAGTAAGGGAGATGGGGCATGAAGTTATTTCTAGGAGTTTGACACATACCAAGTTTAGCTCAGTTCTGGGCATCTTTGAAATACCTATACAAACTTGTTCCTACATAGTAACTTGCAACTTTGAATGAGAATGTGCTTGCTTACAGCAACGTGCTATATGTTCTGAATGCCCGAATTGGGAATCTGTGTCAAAACTTTGTTAGGAATTATGTGATCCTTACTAGCCTGAAGTAAGGGAGATGGGGCATGAAGATTTTTCTAGGAGTTGGAGACATACAACGTTTAGCTCAGTTCTGGGCATCTTGGAAATACCTATACAAACTTGTTCCTACATAGTAACTTGCAACTTTGAATGAGAATGTGCTTACTTACAGCAACGTGCTATATGTTCTGAATGCCCGAATTGGGAATCTGTGTCAAAACTTTGTTCGGAATTATGTGATCCTTACTAGCTGGAAGTAAGGTAGATGGTGCATGAAGTTATTTCTAGGAGGTGGACACATACATACCAAGTTTATCTAAGTTCTGGGCATCTTTGAAATACCTATACAAACTTGTTCCTACATAGTAACTTGCAACTTTGAATGAGAATGTGCTTGCTTACAGCAACGTGCTATATGTTCTGAATGCCCGAATTGGGAATCTGTGTCAAAACTTTGTTAGGAATTATGTGATCCTTACTAGCTGGAAGTAAGGTAGATGGTGCATGAAGTTATTTCTAGGAGTTGGACACATACCAAGTTTAGCTCAGTTCGGGGCATCTTTGAAATACCTATACAAACTTGTTCCTACATAGTAACTTGCCACTTTGAATGAGAATGTGCTTGCCTACAGCAACGTGCTATATGTTCTGAATGCCCGAAATGGGAATCTGTGTCAAAACATTGTTAGGAATTATGTGATCCTTACTAGCTGGAAGTAAGGGAGATGGGGCATGAAGTTATTTCTAGAGGCTGGACACATACCAAGTTTAGCTCTGTTCTGGGCATCTTTGATATACCTATACAAACTTGTTCCTACATGGTAACTTGCCACTTTGAATGAGAATGTGCTTGCTTACAGCAACGTGCTATATGTTCTGAATGCCCGAATTGGGAATCTGTGTCAAAACTTTGATAGGAATTATGTGATCCTTACTAGATGAAAGTAAGTGAGATGGAGCATGAAGTTATTTCTAGGAGTTGGAGACATACCAAGTTTATCTCAGTTCTGAGAATCTTTGAAATACCTATACAAACATGTTCCTACATAGTAACTTGCAACATTGAATGAGAATGTGCTTGCTTACAGCAACGTGCTACATGTTCTGAATGCCCGAATTGGGAATCTGTGTCAAAACTTTGTTAGGAATTATGTGATCCTTACTAGCTGGAAGTAAGGGAGATGGGGCATGAAGTTATTTCTAGGAGTTGGAGAAATACCAAGTTTAGCTCAGTTCTGGGCATCTTTAAAATCCCTTGCAAACTTGTTCCTAAATAGTAACTTGCAACTTTGAATGAGAATGTGCTTGCTTACAGCAACGTGCTATATGTTCTGAATGCCCGAATTGGGAATCTGTGTCAAAACTTTGTTAGGAATTATGTGATCCTTACTAGCCTGAAGTAAAGGAGATGGGGCATGAAGTTATTTCTAGGAGTTGGAGACATACAACGTTTAACTCAGTTCTGGGAATCTTTGAAATACCTATACAAACTTGTTCCTACATAGTAACTTGCAACTTTGAATGAGAATGTGCTTACTTACAGCAACGTGCTATATGTTCTGAATGCCCGAATTGGGAATCTGTGTCAAAACTTTGTTCGGAATTATGTGATCCTTACTAGCTGGAAGTAAGGGAGATGGGGCATGAAGTTATTTCTAGGAGGTGGACACATACATACCAAGTTTATCTAAGTTCTGGGCATCTTTGAAATACCTATACAAACTTGTTCCTACATAGTAACTTGCAACTTTGAATGAGAATGTGCTTGCTTACAACAACGTGCTATATGTTCTGAATGCCCGAATTAGGAATCTGTGTCAAAACTTTGTTAGGAATTATGTGATCCTTACTAGCTGGAAGTAAGGGAGATGGGGCATGAAGTTATTTCTAGGAGTTGGACACATACCAAGTTTAGCTCAGTTCTGGGCATCTTTGAAATATCTATACAAACTTGTTCATACATAGTAACTTGCCACTTTGAATGAGAATGTGCTTGCCTACAGCAACGTGCTATATGTTCTGAATGCCCGAATTGGGAATCTGTGTCAAAACTTTGTTAGGAATTATGTGACCCTTACTAGCTGGAAGTAAGGGAGATGGGGCATGAAGTTATTTCTAGGAGTTGGAGAAATACCAAGTTTAGCTCTGTTCTGGGCATCATTAAAATAACTATACAAACTTGTTCCTACATAGTAACTTGCAACTTTGAATGAGAACGTGCTTGCTTACAGCAACGTGCTATATGTTCTGAATGCCCGAATTGGGAATCTGTGTCAAAACTTTGTTAGGAATTATGTGATCCTTACTAGCTGGAAGTAAGGGAGATGGGGCATGAAGTTATTTCTAGAGGCTGGACACATACCAAGTTCAGCTCAGTTTTGGGCATCTTTGAAATACCTATACAAACTTGTTCCTACATAGTAACTTGCAACTTTGAATGAGAATGTGCTTGCTTACAGCAACGTGCTATATGTTCTGAATGCCCGAATTGGGAATCTGTGTCAAATCTTTGTTAGGAGTTATGTGATCCTTACTAGCTGGAAGTAAGTGAGATGGGGCATGAAGTTATTTCTAGGAGTTGGAGACATACAACGTTTAGCTCAGTTCTGGGCATCTTTGAAATATCTACACAAACTTGTTCCTACATTGTAACTTGCCACTTTGAATGAGAATGTGCTTGCTTACAGCAACGTGCTATATGTTCTGAATGCCCGAATTGGGAATCTGTGTGAAAACTTTGTTCGGAATTATGTGATCCTTACTAGCTGGAAGTAAGGGAGATGGGGCATGAAGTTATTTCTAGGAGTTGGAGACATACAACGTTTAGCTCAGTTCTGGGCATCTTTGAAATACCTATACAAACTTGTTCCTACATAGTAACTTGCCACTTTGAATGAGAATGTGCTTGCTTACAGCAACGTGCTATATGTTCTGAATGCCTGAATTGGGAATCTGTGTCAAAACTTTGTTAGAAATTATGGGATCCTTACTAGCTGGAAGTAAGGGAGATGGGGCATGAAGTTATTTCTAGGAGTTGGAGACATACCAAGTTTAGGTCAGTTCTGGGGATCTTTGAAATACCTATACAAACTTGCTCCTACATAGTAACTTGCAACTTTGAATGAGAATGTGCTTGCTTACAGCAACGTGCTACATGTTCTGAATGCCCGAATTGGGAATCTGTGTCAAAACTTTGTTAGGAATTATGTGATCCTTACTAGCTAGAAGTAAGGGAGATGGGGCATGAAGTTATTTCTAGGAGTTGGACACATACCAAGTTTAGCTCAGTTCTGGGCGTCTTTAAAATACCTATACAAACTTGTTCCTACATAGTAAGTTGCAACTTTGAATGAGAATGTGCTTGCTTACAACAACGTGCTATATGTTCTGAATGCACGAAATGGGAATCTGTGTCAAAACTTTGTTAGGAATTATGTAATCCTTACTAGCTGGAAGTAAGGGAGATGGGGCATGAAGTTATTTCTAGAGGTTGGACACATACCAAGTTTAGCTCAGTTCTGGGCATCTTTGAAATACCTATACAAACTTGTTCCTACATAGTAACTTGCAACTTTGAATGAGAATGTGCTTGCTTACAGCAACGTGCTATATGTTCTGAATGACCGAATTGGGAATCTGTGTCAAAACTTTGTTAGGAATTATGTGATCCTTACTAGCTGGAAGTAAGGGAGATGGGGCAGGAAGATATTTCTAGGAGTTGGAGACATACAACGTTTAGCTAAGTTCTGGGCATCTTTGAAATACCTATACAAACTTGTTCCTACATAGTAACTTGCCACTTTGAATGAGAATGTGCTTGCTTACAGCAACGTGCTATATGTTCTGAATGCCCGAATTGGGAATCTGTGTCAAAGCTTTGTTAGGAATTATGTGATCCTTACTAGCTGGAAGTAAGGGAGATGGGGCATGAAGTTATTTCTAGGAGTTGGAGACATACAACGTTTAGCTCAGTTCTGGGCATCTTTGAAATACCTATACAAACTTGTTCCTACATAGTAACTTGCCACTTTGAATGAGAATGTGCTTGCTTACAGCAACGTGCTATATGTTCTGAATGCCCGAATTTGGAATCTGTGTGAAAACTTTGTTCGGAATTATGTGATCCTTACTAGCTGCATGTAAGGGAGATGGGGCATGAAGTTATTTCTAGGAGTTTACACATACCAAGTTTAGCTCACTTCTGGCATCTTTGAAATACCTATACAAACTTGTTCCTACATAGTAACTTGCCACTTTGAATGAGAATGTGCTTGCTGACAGCAACGTGCTATGTGTTCTGAATGCCCGAATTGGGAATCTGTGTCAAAACTTTGTTAGAAATTATGTGATCCTTACTAGCTGGAAGTAAGGGAGATGGGGCATGAAGTTATTTCTAGGAGTTGGAGACATACCAAGTTTAGCTCAGTTCTGGGCATCTTTGAAATACCTATACAAACTTGTTCCTACATAGTAAATTGCAACTTTGAATGAGAATGTGCTTGCTTACAGCAACGTGCTATATGTTCTGAATGCCCAAATTGGGAATCTGTGTCAAAACTTTGTTAGAAATTATGTGATCCTTAATAGATGGAAGTAAGGGAGATGGGGCATGAAGTTATTTCTAGGAGTTGGAGACATACAACGTTTAGCTCAGTTCTGGGCATCTTTGAAATACCTATACAAACTTGTTCCTACATAGTAACTTGCAACTTTGAATGAGAATGTGCTTGCTTACAGCAACGTGCTACATGATCTGAATGTCCGAATTGGGAATCTGTGTCAAATCTTTGTTAGGAATTATGTGATCCTTACTAGCTGGAAGTAAGGGAGATGGGGCATGAAGTTATTTCTAGGAGTTGGACATATACCAAGTTTATCTCAGTTCTGGGCATCTTTGAAATACCTATACAAACTTGTTCCTACATAGTAACTTGCCACTTTGAATGAGAATGTGCTTGCTTACAGCAACGTGCTATATGTTCTGAATGCCCGAATTGGGAATCTGTGTGAAAACTTTGTTAGGAATTATGTGATCCTTACTAGCTGGAAGTAAGGGAGATGGGGCATGAAGTTATTTCTAGCAGTTGGAGACATACAACGTTTAGCCTAGTTCTGGGCATCTTTGAAATATCTATACAAACTTGTTCCTACATAGTAACTTGCCACTTTGAATGAGAATGTGCTTGCTTACAGCAATGTGCTATATGTTCTGAATGCCCGAATTGGGAATCTGTGTGAAAACTTTGTTCGGAATTATGTGATCCTTACTAGCTGGAAGTAAGGGAGATGGGGCATGAAGTTGTTTCTAGGAGTTGGACACATACCAAGTTTAGCTAAGTTCTGGGCATCTTTGAAATACCTATACAAACTTGTTCCTACATAGTAACTTGCAACTTTGAATGAGAATGTGCTTGCTTACAGCAACGTGCTACATGTTCTGAATGTCCGAATTGGGAATCTGTGTCAAAAATTTGTTAGGAATTATGTGATCCTTACTAGCTGGAAGTAAGGGAGATGGGGCATGAAGTTATTTCTAGGAGTTGGAGAAATACCAAGTTTAGCTCAGTTCTGGGCATCTTTAAAATCCCTTGCAAACTTGTTCCTACATAGTAACTTGCAACTTTGAATGAGAATGTGCTTGCTTACAGCAACGTGCTATATGTTCTGAATGCCCGAATTGGGAATCTGTGTCAAAACTTTGTTAGGAATTATGTGATCCTTACTAGCCTGAAGTAAAGGAGATGGGGCATGAAGTTATTTCTAGGAGTTGGAGACATACAACGTTTAACTCAGTTCTGGGCATCTTTGAAATACCTATACAAACTTGTTCCTACATAGTAACTTGCAACTTTGAATGAGAATGTGCTTACTTACAGCAACGTGCTATATGTTCTGAATGCCCGAATTGGGAATCTGTGTCAAAACTTTGTTCGGAATTATGTGATCCTTACTAGCTGGAAGTAAGGGAGATGGGGCATGAAGTTATTTCTAGGAGGTGGACACATACATACCAAGTTTATCTAAGTTCTGGGCATCTTTGAAATACCTATACAAACTTGTTCCTACATAGTAACTTGCAACTTTGAATGAGAATGTGCTTGCTTACAGCAACGTGCTATATGTTCTGAATGCCCGAATTGGGAATCTGTGTCAAAACATTGTTAGGAATTATGTGATCCTTACTAGCTGGAAGTAAGGGAGATGTGGCATGAAGTTATTTCTAGAGGTTGGACACATACCAAGTTTAGCTCAGTTCTGGGCATCTTTGAAATACCTATACAAACTTGTTCCTACATAGTAACTTGCAACTTTGAATGAGAATGTTCTTGCTTACAGCAACGTGATATATGTTCTGAATGCCCGAATTGGGAATCTGTGTCAAAACTTTGTTAGGAATTATGTGATCCTTACTAGCTGGAAGTAAGGGAGATGGGTCATGAAGTTATTTCTAGTAGTTGGAGACATACCAAGTTTAGCTCAGTTCTGGGCATCTTTGAAATACCTATACAAACTTGTTCCTACATAGTAACTTGCAACTTTGAATGAGAATGTGCTTGCTTACAGCAACGTGCTATATGTTCTGAATGACCGAATTGGGAATCTGTGTCAAAACTTTGTTAGGAATTATGTGATCCTTACTAGCTGGAAGTAAGGGAGATGGGGCATGAAGTTATTTCTAGGAGTTGGAGACATACCAAGTTTAGCTCAGTTCTGGGCATCTTTGAAATACCTATACAAACTTGTTCCTACATAGTAACTTGCAACTTTGAATGAGAATGTGCTTGCTTACAGCAACGTGCTACATGTTCTGAATGCCCGAATTCGGAATCTGTGTCAAAAATTTCTTAGGAATTATGTGATCCTTACTAGCTGGAAGTAAGGGAGATGGGGCATGAAGTTATTTTTAGGTGTTGAGGACACACCAAGTTTAGCTCAGTTCTGGGCATCTTTGAAATACCTATACAAACTTGTTCCTGCACGGTAACTTGCAACTCTGAATGAGAATGTGCTTGCTTACAGAAACGTGCTACATGTTCTGAATGCCCGAATTGGGAATCTGTGTCAAAACTTTCTTAGGAATTATGTGATCCTTACTAGCTGGAAGTAAGGGAGATGGGGCATGAAGTTATTTCTAGAGGTTGGACACATACCAAGTTTAGCTCAGTTCTGGGCATCTTTGAAATACCTATACAAACTTGTTCCTACGTAGTAACTCCAGCATTCAGAACATATACCACGTTGCTGTAAGCAAGCACATTCTCAAATTATGTGATCCTTACTAGCTGAAAGTAAGGGAGATGGGGCCTGAAGTTATTTCTAGGAGTTGGACACATACGAAGTTTAGCTCAGTTCTGGGCATCTTTGAAATACCTATACAAACTTGTTCCTACATAGTAACTTGCCACTTTGAATGAGAATGTGCTTGCTTACAGCAACGTGCTGTATGTTCTGAATGCCCGAATTGGGAATCTGTGTCAAAACTTTCTTAGGAATTATGTGATCCTTACTAGATGGAAGTAAGTGAGATGGGGCATGAAGTTATTTGTAGGAGTTGGACACATACAACGTTTAGCTCAGTTCCGGGCATCTTTGAAATACCTATACAAACTTATTCCTACATAGTAACTTGCAACTTTGAGTGAGAATGTGCTTGCTTACAGCAACGTGCTACATATTCTGAATGCCCGAATTGGGAATCTGTGTCAAAACTTTGTTAGGAATTATGTGATCCTTACTAGCTGGAAGTAAGGGAGATGGGGCATGAAGTTATTTCTAGGAGTTGGAGAAATACCAAGTTTAGCTCAGTTCTCGGCATCTTTAAAATCCCTTACAAACTTGTTCCTACATAGTAACTTGCAACTTTGAATGAGAATGTGCTTGCTTACAGCAACGTGCTATATGTTCTGAATGCCCGAATAGGGAATCTGTGTCAAAACTTTGTTAGGAATTATGTGATCCTTACTAGCTGGAAGTAAGGGAGATGGAGCATGAAGATATTTCTAGAGGTTGGACACATACCAAGATTAGCTCAGTTCGGGGCATCTTTGAAATACCTATACAAACTTGTTCCTACATAGTAACTTGCAACTTTGAATGAGAATGTGCTTGCTTACAGCAACGTGCTATATGTTCTGAATGCCCGAATTGGGAATCTGTGTCAAAACTTTGTTCGGAATTATGTGATCCTTACTAGCTGGAAGTAAGGGAGATGGGGCATGAAGTTATTTCTAGAGGCTGGACACATACCAAGTTTAGCTCAGTTCTGGGCATCTTTGATATACCTATACAAACTTGTTCCTACATAGTAACTTGCCACTTTGAATGAGAATGGTCTTGCTTACAGCAACGTGCTATATGTTCTGAATTCCCGAATTGGGAATCTGTGTCAAAACTTTGATAGGAATTATGTGATCCTTACTAGCTGAAAGTAAGGGAGATGGAGCATGAAGTTATTTCTAGGAGTTGGAGACATACCAAGTTTATCTCAGTTCTGAGCATCTTTGAAATACCTATACAAACTTGTTCCTACATAGTAACTTGCAACTTTGAATGAGAATGTGCTTGCTTACAGCAACGTGTTATATGTTCTGAATGCCCGAATTGGGAATCTGTGTCAAAACTTTGTTAGAAATTATGTAATCCTTACTAGATGGAAGTAAGGGAGATGGGGCATGAAGTTATTTCTAGGAGTTGGAGACATACAACGTTTAGCTCAGTTCTGGGCATCTTTGAAATACCTATACAAACTTGTTCCTACATAGTAACTTGCAACTTTGAATGAGAATGTGCTTGCTTACAGCAACGTGCTACATGTTCTGAATGCCCGAATTGGGAATCTGTGTCAAAACTTTGTTAGGAATTATGTGATCCTTACTAGTTGGAAGTAAGGGAGATGGGGCATGAAGTTATTTCTAGGAGTTGGAGACATACCAAGTTTAGCTCAGTTCTGGGCATCTTTGAAATACCTATACAAACTTGTTCCTACATAGTACCTTGCCACTTTGAAGGAGAATGTGCTTGCTTACAGCAACGTGCTATATGTTCTGAATGCCCGAATTGGGAATCTGTGTCAAAACTTTGTTCGGAATTATGTGATCCTTACTAGCTGGAAGTAAGGGAGATGGGGCATGAAGTTTTTTCTAGGAGGTGGACACATACATACCAAGTTTATCTAAGATCTGGGCATCTTTGAAATACCTATACAAACTTGTTCCTACATAGTAACTTGCAACTTTGAATGAGAATGTGCTTGCTGACAGCAACGTGCTATATGTTCTGAATGCCCGAATTGGGAATCTGTGTCAAAACTTTGTTAGGAATTATGTGATCCTTACTAGCTGGAAGTAAGGGAGATGGGGCATGAAGTTATTTCTAGGAGTTGGACACATACCAAGTTTAGCTCAGTTCTGGGCATCTTTGAAATACCTATACAAACTTGTTCATACATAGTAACTTGCCACTTTAAATGAGAATGTGCTTGCTTGCAGCAACGTGCTATATGTTCTGAATGCCCGAATTGGGAATCTGTGTCAAAACTTTGTTCGGAATTATGTGATACTTATTAGCTGCAAGTAAGGGAGATGGGGCATGAAGATATTTCTAGGAGTTGGAGACATACCAAGTTTAGCTCAGTTCTGGGCATCTTTGAAATACCTATACAAACTTGTTCCTACATAGTAACTTGCCACTTTGAATGAGAATGTGCTTGCTTGCAGCCACGTGCTATATGTTCTGAATGCCCGAATTGGGAATCTGTGTCAAAACTTTCTTAGGAATTATGTGATCCTTACTAGCCTGAAGTAAGGGAGATGGGGCATGAAGTTATTTCTAGGAGTTGGAGACATACAACGTTTAGCTCAGTTCTGGGCATCTTGGAAATACCTATAGAAACTTGTTCCTACATAGTAACTTGCAACTTTGAATGAGAATGTGCTTACTTACAGCAACGTGCTATATGTTCTGAATGCCCGAATTGGGAATCTGTGTCAAAACTTTGTTCGGAATTATGTGATCCTTACTAGCTGGAAGTAAGGGAGATGGGGCATGAAGTTATTTCTAGGAGGTGGACACATACATACCCAGTTTATCTAACTTCTGGGCATCTTTGAAATACCTATACAAACTTGTTCCTACATAGTAACTTGCAACTTTGAATGAGAATGTGCTTGCTTACAGCAACGTGCTATATGTTCTGAATGCCCGAATTGGGAATCTGTGTCAAAACTTTGTTAGGAATTATGTGATCCTTACTAGCTGGAAGTAAGGGAGATGGGGCATGAAGTTATTTCTAGGAGTTGGACACATACCAAGTTTAGCTCAGTTCTGGGCATCTTTGAAATACCTATACAAACATGTTCCTACATAGTAACTTGCAACTTTGAATGAGAATGTGCTTGCCTACAGCAACGTGCTATATGTTCTGAATGCCCGAATTGGGAATCTGTGTAAAAACTTTGTTAGAAATTATGTGATCCTTACTAGCCTGAAGTAAGGGAGATGGGGCATGAAGTTATTTCTAGGAGTTGGAGACATACAACGTTTAGCTCAGTTCTGGGCATCTTTGAAATACCTATACAAACTTGTTCCTACATAGTTACTTGCAACTTTGAATGAGAATGTGCTTGCTTACAGCAACGTGCTATATGTTCTGAATGCCCGAATTGGGAATCTGTGTCAAATCTTACTTCGGAATTATGTGATCCTTACTAGCTGGAAGTAAGGGAGATGGGGCATGAAGTTATTTCTAGGAGTTGGACACATACAACGTTTAGCTCAGTTCCGGGCTTCTTTGAAATACCTATACAAACTTGTTCCTTCATAGAAACCTGCAACTTTGAATGAGAATGTGCTTGCTTGCAGCAACGTGCTATATGTTCTGAATGCCCGAATTGGGAATCTGTGTCAAAACTTTGTTCGGAATTATGTGATACTTATTAGCTGCAAGTAAGGGAGATGGGGCATGAAGATATTTCTAGGAGTTGGAGACATACCAAGTTTAGCTCAGTTCTGGGCATCTTTGAAATACCTATACAAACTTGTTCCTACATAGTAACTGGCCACTTTGAATGAGAATGTGCTTGCTTGCAGCCACGTGCTATATGTTCTGAATGCCCGAATTGGGAATCTGTGTCAAAACTTTCTTAGGAATTATGTGATCCTTACTAGATGGAAGTAAGTGAGATGGGGCATGAAGTTATTTGTAGGAGTTGGACACATACAACGTTTAGATCAGTTCCGGGCATCTTTGAAATACCTATACAAACTTATTCCTACATAGTAACTTGCAACTTTGAATGAGAATGTGCTTGCTTACAGCAACGTGCTACATGTTCTGAATGCCCTAATTGGGAATCTGTGTCAAAACTTTGTTAGGAATTATGTGATCCTTACTAGCTGGAAGTAAGGGAGATGGGGCATGAAGTTATTTCTAGGAGTTGGAGAAATACCAAGTTTAGCTCAGTTCTGGGCATCTTTAAAATCCCTTACAAACATGTTCCTACATAGTAACTTGCAACTTTGAATGAGAATGTGCTTGCTTACAGCAACGTGCTATATGTTCTGAATGCCCGAATTGGGAATCTGTGTCAAAACTTTGTTAGGAATTATGTGATCCTTACTAGATGGAAGTAAGGGAGATGGAGCATGAAGTTATTTCTAGAGGTTGGACACATACCAAGTTTAGCTCAGTCTGGGCATCTTTGAAACACCTATACAAACTTGTTCCTACATAGTAACTTGCAACTTTGAATGAGAATGTGCTTGCTTACAGCAACGTGCTATATGTTCTGAATGCCCGAATTGGGAATCTGTGTCAAAACTTTGTTAGGAATTATGTGATCCTTACTAGCTGGAAGTAAGGGAGATGGGGCATGAAGTGATTTCTAGAGGCTGGACACATACCAAGTTTAGCTCAGTTCTGGGCATCTTTGATATACCTATACAAACTTGTTCCTACATGGTAACTTGCCACTTTGAATGAGAATGTGCTTGCTTACAGCAACGTGCTATATGTTCTGAATGCCCGAATTGGGAATCTGTGTCAAAACTTTGATAGGAATTATGTGATCCTTACTAGCTGAAAGTAAGGGAGATGGAGCATGAAGTTATTTCTAGGAGTTGGAGACATACCAAGTTTATCTCAGTTCTGAGCATCTTTGAAATACCTATACAAACTTGTTCCTACATAGTAACTTGCAACTTTGAATGAGAATGTGCTTGCTTACAGCAACGTGTTATATGTTCTGAATGCCTGAATTGGGATCTGTGTCAAAACTTTGTTAGAAATTATGTAATCCTTACTAGATGGAAGTAAGTGAGATGGGGCATGAAGTTATTTCTAGGAGTTGGAGACATACAACGTTTAGCTCAGTTCTGGGCATCTTTGAAATACCTATACAAACTTGTTCCTACATAGTAACTTGCAACTTTGAATGAGAATGTGCTTGCTTACAGCAACGTGCTACATGTTCTGAATGCCCGAATTGGGAATCTGTGTCAAAACTTTGTTCGGAATTATGTGATCCTTACTAGCTGGAAGTAAGGGAGATGGGGCATGAAGTTATTTCTAGGAGTTGGACACATACAACGTTTAGCTCAGTTCCGGGCTTCTTTGAAATACCTATACAAACTTGTTCCTACATAGTAACTTGCAACTTTGAATGAGAATGTGCTTGCTTGCAGCAACGTGCTATATGTTCTGAATGCCCGAATTGGGAATCTGTGTCAAAACTTTGTTCGGAATTATGTGATAATTATTAGCTGCAAGTAAGGGAGATGGGGCATGAAGATGTTTCTAGGAGTTGGAGACATACCAAGTTTAGCTTACTTCTGGGCATCTTTGAAATACCTATACAAACTTGTTCCTACATAGTAACTTGCCACTTTGAATGAGAATGTGCTTGCTTGCAGCCACGTGCTATATGTTCTGAATGCCCGAATTGGGAATCTGTGTCAAAATTTTCTTAGGAATTATGTGATCCTTACTAGATTGAAGTAAGTGAGAA
The DNA here is from genome assembly GCF_020826845.1 of Diceros bicornis minor. Lineage (NCBI taxonomy): Eukaryota > Metazoa > Chordata > Mammalia > Perissodactyla > Rhinocerotidae > Diceros > Diceros bicornis. The sequence continues at coordinate 14,718,307 of NC_080780.1, forward strand.
GGGGCATGAAGATATTTGTAGGAGTTGGACACATATAACGTTTAGCTCAGTTCCGGGCATTTTTGAAATACCTATACAAACTTATTCCTACATAGTAACTTGCAACTTTTAATGAGAATGTGCTTGCTTACAGCAACGTGCTACATGTTCTGAATGCCCGAATTGGGAATCTGTGTCAAAACTTTGTTAGGAATTATGTGATCCTTACTAGCTGGAAGTAAGGGAGATGGGGCAAGAAGTTATTTCTAGGAGTTGGAGAAATACCAAGTTTAGCTCAGTTCTGGGCATCTTTAAAATCCCTTACAAACTTGTTCCTACATAGTAACTTGCAACTTTGAATGAGAATGTGCTTGCTTACAGCAACGTGTTATATGTTCTGAATGCCCGAATTGTGAATCTGTGTCAAAACTTTGTTAGAAATTATGTAATCCTTACTAGATGGAAGTAAGGGAGATGGGGCATGAAGTTATTTCTAGGAGTTGGAGACATACAACGTTTAGCTCAGTTCTGGGCATCTTTGAAATACCTATACAAACTTGTTCCTACATAGTAACTTGCAACTTTGAATGAGAATGTGCTTGCTTACAGCAACGTGCTACATGTTCTGAATGCCCGAATTGGGAATCTGTGTCAAAACTTTGTTAGGAATTATGTGATCCTTACTAGTTGGAAGTAAGGGAGATGGGGCATGAAGTTATTTCTAGGAGTTTGACACATACCAAGTTTAGCTCAGTCTGGGCATCTTTGAAATACCTATACAAACTTGTTCCTACATAGTAACTTGCAACTTTGAATGAGAATGTGCTTGCTTACAGCAACGTGCTATATGTTCTGAATGCCCGAATTGGGAATCTGTGTCAAAACTTTGTTAGGAATTATGTGATCCTTACTATCTGGAATTAAGGGAGATGGGGCATGAAGTGATTTCTAGAGGCTGGACACATACCAAGTTTAGCTCAGTTCTGGGCATCTTTGATATACCTATACAAAATTGTTCCTACATGGTAACTTGCCACTTTGAATGAGAATGTGCTTGCTTACAGCAACGTGCTATATGTTCTGAATGCCCGAATTGGGAATCTGTGTCAAAACTTTGATAGGAACTATGTGATCCTTACTAGCTGAAAGTAAGGGAGATGGAGCATGAAGTTATTTCTAGGAGTTGGAGACATACCAAGTTTATCTCAGTTCTGAGCATCTTTGAAATACCTATACAAACTTGTTCCTACATAGTAACTTGCAACTTTGAATGAGAATGTGCTTGCTTACAGCAACGTGTTATATGTTCTGAATGCCCGAATTGGGAATCTGTGTCAAAACTTTGTTAGAAATTATGTAATCCTTACTAGATGGAAGTAAGGGAGATGGGGCATGAAGTTATTTCTAGGAGTTGGAGACATACAACGTTTAGCTCAGTTCTGGGCATCTTTGAAATACCTATACAAACTTGTTCCTACATAGTAACTTGCAACTTTGAATGAGAATGTGCTTGCTTACAGCAACGTGCTACATGTTCTGAATGCCCGAATTGGGAATCTGTGTCAAAACTTTGTTCGGAATTATGTGATCCTTAGTAGCTGGAAGTAAGGGAGATGGGGCATGAAGTTATTTCTAGGAGTTGGACACATACAACGTTTAGCTCAGTTCCGGGCTTCTTTGAAATACCTATACAAACTTGTTCCTACATAGTAACTTGCAACTTTGAATGAGAATGTGCTTGCTTGCAGCAACGTGCTATATGTTCTGAATGCCCGAATTGGGAATCTGTGTCAAAACTTTGTTCGGAATTATGTGATAATTATTAGCTGCAAGTAAGGGAGATGGGGCATGAAGATGTTTCTAGGAGTTGGAGACATACCAAGTTTAGCTTACTTCTGGGCATCTTTGAAATACCTATACAAACTTGTTCCTACATAGTAACTTGCCACTTTGAATGAGAATGTGCTTGCTTGCAGCCACGTGCTATATGTTCTGAATGCCCGAATTGGGAATCTGTGTCAAAATTTTCTTAGGAATTATGTGATCCTTACTAGATGGAAGTAAGTGAGATGGGGCATGAAGATATTTGTAGGAGTTGGACACATATAACGTTTAGCTCAGTTCCGGGCATTTTTGAAATACCTATACAAACTTATTCCTACATAGTAACTTGCAACTTTTAATGAGAATGTGCTTGCTTACAGCAACGTGCTACATGTTCTGAATGCCCGAATTGGGAATCTGTGTCAAAACTTTGTTAGGAATTATGTGATCCTTACTAGCTGGAAGTAAGGGAGATGGGGCAAGAAGTTATTTCTAGGAGTTGGAGAAATACCAAGTTTAGCTCAGTTCTGGGCATCTTTAAAATCCCTTACAAACTTGTTCCTACATAGTAACTTGCAACTTTGAATGAGAATGTGCTTGCTTACAGCAACGTGTTATATGTTCTGAATGCCCGAATTGTGAATCTGTGTCAAAACTTTGTTAGAAATTATGTAATCCTTACTAGATGGAAGTAAGGGAGATGGGGCATGAAGTTATTTCTAGGAGTTGGAGACATACAACGTTTAGCTCAGTTCTGGGCATCTTTGAAATACCTATACAAACTTGTTCCTACATAGTAACTTGCAACTTTGAATGAGAATGTGCTTGCTTACAGCAACGTGCTACATGTTCTGAATGCCCGAATTGGGAATCTGTGTCAAAACTTTGTTAGGAATTATGTGATCCTTACTAGTTGGAAGTAAGGGAGATGGGGCATGAAGTTATTTCTAGGAGTTTGACACATACCAAGTTTAGCTCAGTTCTGGGCATCTTTGAAATACCTATACAAACTTGTTCCTACATAGTAACTTGCAACTTTGAATGAGAATGTGCTTGCTTACAGCAACGTGCTATATGTTCTGTATGCCCGAATTGGGAATCTGTGTCAAAACTTTGTTAGGAATTATGTGATCCTTACTAGCCTGAAGTAAGGGAGATGGGGCATGAAGTTATTTCTAGGAGTTGGAGACATACAACGTTTAGCTCAGTTCTGGGCATCTTTGAAATACCTATACAAACTTGTTCCTACATAGTAACTTGCCACTTTGAATGAGAATGTGCTTGCTTGCAGCCACGTGCTATATGTTCTGAATGCCCGAATTGGGAATCTGTGTCAAAACTTTCTTAGGAATTATGTGATCTTTACTAGATGGAAGTAAGTGAGATGGGGCATGAAGTTATTTGTAGGAGTTGGACACATACAACGTTTAGCTCAGTTCCGGGCATCTTTGTAATACCTATACAAACTTATTCCTACATAGTAACTTGCAACTTTGAATGAGAATGTGCTTTCTTACAGCAACGTGCTACATGTTCTGTATGCCCGAATTGGGAATCTGTGTCAAAACTTTGTTAGGAATTATGTGATCCTTACTAGCTGGAAGTAAGGGAGATGGGGCATGAAGTTATTTCTAGGAGTTGGAGAAATACCAAGTTTAGCTCAGTTCTGGGCATCTTTAAAATCCCTTACAAACTTGTTCCTACATAGTAACTTGCAACTTTGAATGAGAATGTGCTTGCTTACAGCAACGTGCTATATGTTCTGAATGCCGGAATTGGGACTCTGTGTCAAAGCTTTGTTAGGAATTATGTGATCCTTACTAGCTGGAAGTAAGGGAGATGGGGCATGAAGTTATTTCTAGGAGGTGGACACATACATACCAAGTTTATCTAAGTTCTGGGCATCTTTGAAATACCTATACAAACTTGTTCCTACATAGTAACTTGCAACTTTGAATGAGAATGTGCTTGCTTACAGCAACGTGCTATATGTTCTGAATGCCCGAATTAGGAATCTGTGTCAAAACTTTGTTAGGAATTATGTGATCCTTACTAGCTGGAAGTAAGGGTGATGGGGCATGAAGATATTTCTAGGAGTTGGACACATACCAAGTTTAGCTCAGTTCTGGGCATCTTTGAAATACCTATACAAACTTGTTCCTACATAGTAACTTGCCACTTTGAATGAGAATGTGCTTGCCTACAGCAACGTGCTATATGTTCTGAATGCCCGAATTGGGAATCTGTGTCAAATCATTGTTAGAAATTATGTGATCCTTACTAGACTGAAGTAAGGGAGATGGGGCATGAAGTTATTTCTAGGAGTTGGAGACATACAACGTTTAGCTCAGTTCTGGGCATCTTTGAAATACCTATACAAACTTGTTCCTACATAGTAACTTGCAACTTTGAATGAGAATGTGCTTGCTTACAGCAACGTGCTATATGTTCTGAATGCCCGAATTGGGAATCTGTGTCAAAACTTTGTTAGGAATTATGTGATCCTTACTAGCTGGAAGTAAGGGAGATGGGGCATGAAGTTATTTCTAGAGGCTGGACACATACCAAGTTTAGCTCAGTTCTGGGCATCTTTGATATACCTATACAAACTTGTTCCTACATGGTAACTTGCCACTTTGAATGAGAATGTGCTTGCTTACAGCAACGTGCTATATGTTCTGAATGCCCGAATTGGGAATCTGTGTCAAAACTTTGATAGGAATTATGTGATCCTTACTAGCTGAAAGTAAGGGAGATGGAGCATGAAGTTATTTCTAGGAGTTGGAGACATACCAAGTTTATCTCAGTTCTGAGCATCTTTGAAATACCTATACAAACTTGTTCCTACATAGTAACTTGCAACTTTGAATGAGAATGTGCTTGCTTACAGCAACGTGCTATATGTTCTGAATGCCCGAATTGGGAATCTGTGTCAAAACTTTGTTAGGAATTATGTGATCCTTACTAGCTGGAAGTAAGGGAGATGGGGCATGAAGTTATTTCTAGGAGTTGGACACATACCAAGTTTAGCTCAGTTCTGGGCATCTATGAAATACCTATACAAACTTGTTCCTACATGGTAACTTGCAACATTGAATGAGAATGTGCTTGCCTACAGCAACGTGCTATATGTTCTGAATGCCCGAATTGGGAATCTGTGTCAAAACATTGTTAGAAATTATGTGATCCTTACTAGCCTGAAGCAAGGGAGATGGGGCATGAAGATATTTCTAGGAGTTGGAGACATACAACGTTTAGCTCAGTTCTGGGCATCTTTGAAATACCTATACAAACTTGTTCCTTCATAGTAACTTGCCACTTTGAATGAGAATGTGCTTGCTTGCAGCAACGTGCTATATGTTCTGAATGCCCGAATTGGGAATCTGTGTCAAAACTTTGTTAGGAATTATGTGATCTTTACTAGCTGGAAGTAAGAGAGATGGGGCATGAAGTTATTTCTAGGAGTTGGAGACATACAACGTTTAGCTCAGTTCTGGGCATCTTTGAAATACCTGTACTAACTTGTTCCTACATAGTAACTTGCAAATTTGAATGAGAATGTGCTTGCTTACAGCAACGTGCTATATGTTCTGAATGCCCAAATTGGGAATCTGTGTCAAAACTTTGTTAGAAATTATGTGATCCTTACTAGCTGGAAGTAAGGGAGATGGGGCATGAAGTTATTTCTAGGAGTTGGAGACATACAACGTTTAGCTCAGTTCTGGGCATCTTTGAAATACCTATACAAACTTGTTCCTACATAGTAACTTGCCACTTTGAATGAGAATGTGCTTGCTTACAGCAACGTGCTATATGTTCTGAATGCCCGAATTGGGAATCTCTGTCAAAGCTTTGTTAGGAATTATGTGATCCTTACTAGCTGGAAGTAAGGGAGATGGGGCATGATGTTATTTCTAGGAGTTGGAGACATACAACGTTTAGCTCAGTTCTGGGCATCTTTGAAATACCTATACAAACTTGTTCCTACATAGTAACTTGCCACTTTGAATGAGAATGTGCTTGCTTACAGCAACGTGCTATATGTTCTGAATGCCCGAATTGGGAATCTGTGTGAAAACTTTGTTCAGAATTATGTGATCCTTACTAGCTGGAAGTAAGGGAGATGGGGCATGAAGTTATTTCTAGGAGTTTACACATACCAAGTTTAGCTCAGTTCTGGGCATCTTTGAAATACCTATACAAACTTGTTCCTACATAGTAACTTGCCACTTTGAATGAGAATGTGCTTGCTTACAGCAACGTGCTATATGTTCTGAATGCCTGAATTGGGAATCTGTGTCAAAACTTTGTTAGAAATTATGTGATCCTTACTAGCTGGAAGTAAGGGAGATGGGGCATGAAGTTATTTCTAGGAGTTGGAGACAAACCAAGTTTAGCTCAGTTCTGGGCATCTTTGAAATACCTATACAAACTTGTTCCTACATAGTAACTTGCAAATTTGAATGAGAATGTGCTTGCTTACAGCAACGTGCTACATGTTCTGAATGCCCGAATTGGGAATCTGTGTCAAAACTTTGTTAGGAATTATGTGATCCTTACTAGCTGGAAGTAAGGGAGATGGGGCATGAAGTTATTTCTAGGAGTTGGAGAAATACCAAGTTTAGCTCTGTTCTGGGCATCATTAAAATGCCTATACAAACTTGTTCCTACATAGTAACTTGCAACTTTGAATGAGAATGTGCTTGCTTACAGCAACGTGCTATATGTTCTGAATGCCCGAATTGGGAATCTGTGTCAAAACTTTGTTAGGAATTATGTGATCCTTACTAGCTGGAAGTAAGGGAGATGGGGCATGAAGTTATTTCTAGAGGCTGGACACATACCAAGTTTAGCTCAGTTTTGGGCATCTTTGAAATACCTATACAAACTTGTTCCTACATAGTAACTTGCAACTTTGAATGAGAATGTGCTTGCTTACAGCAACGTGCTATATGTTCTGAATGCCCGAATTGGGAATCTGTGTCAAATCTTTGTTAGGAGTTATGTGATCCTTACTAGCTGGAAGTAAGGGAGATGGGGCATGAAGTTATTTCTAGGAGTTGGAGACATACAACGTTTAGCTCAGTTCTGGGCATCTTTGAAATACCTATACAAACTTGTTCCTACATAGTAACTTGCCACTTTGAATGAGAATGTGCTTGCTTACAGCAACGTGCTATATGTTCTGAATGCCTGAATTGGGAATCTGTGTCAAAACTTTGTTAGAAATTATGGGATCCTTACTAGCTGGAAGTAAGGGAGATGGGGCATGAAGATATTTCTAGGAGATGGAGACATACCAAGTTTAGGTCACTTCTGGGGATCTTTGAAATACCTATACAAACTTGCTCCTACATAGTAACTTGCAACTTTGAATGAGAATGTGCTTGCTTACAGCAACGTGCTACATGTTCTGAATGCCCGAATTGGGAATCTGTGTCAAAACTTTGTTAGGAATTATGTGATCCTTACTAGCTGGAAGTAAGGGAGATGGGGCATGAAGTTATTTATAGGAGTTGGAGAAATACCAAGTTTAGCTCAGTTCTGGGCATCTTTAAAATCCCTTACAAACATGTTCCTACATAGTAACTTGCAACTTTGAATGAGAATGTGCTTGCTTACAGCAACGTGCTATATGTTTTGAATGCCCGAATTGGGAATCTGTGTCAAAACTTTGTTAGGAATTATGTGATCCTTACTAGCTGGAAGTAAGGGAGATGGAGCATGAAGTTATTTCTAGAGGTTGGACACATACCAAGTTTAGCTCAGTCTGGGCATCTTTGAAATACCTATACAAACTTGTTCCCACATAGTAACTTGCAACTTTGAATGAGAATGTGCTTGCTTACAGCAACGTGCTATATGTTCTGAATGCCCGAATTGGGAATCTGTGTCAAAACTTTGTTAGGAATTATGTGATCCTTACTAGCTGGAAGTAAGGGAGATGGGGCATGAAGTGATTTCTAGAGGCTGGACACATACCAAGTTTAGCTCAGTTCTGGGCATCTTTGATATGCCTATACAAACTTGTTCCTACATGGTAACTTGCCACTTTGAATGAGAATGTGCTTGCTTACAGCAACGTGCTATATGTTCTGAATGCCCGAATTGGGAATCTGTGTCAAAACTTTGATAGGAATTATGTGATCCTTACTAGCTGAAAGTAAGGGAAATGGAGCATGAAGTTATTTCTAGGAGTTGGAGACATACCAAGTTTATCTCAGTTCTGAGCATCTTTGAAAAACCTATACAAACTTGTTCCTACATAGTAACTTGCAACTTTGAATGAGAATGTGCTTGCTTACAGCAACGTGTTATATGTTCTGAATGCCCGAATTGGGAATCTGTGTCAAAACTTTGTTAGAAATTATGTAATCCTTACTAGATGGAAGTAAGTGAGATGGGGCATGAAGTTATTTCTAGGAGTTGGAGACATACAACGTTTAGCTCAGTTCTGGGCATCTTTGAAATACCTATACAAACTTGTTCCTACATAGTAACTTGCAACTTTGAATGAGAATGTGCTTGCTTACAGCAACGTGCTACATGTTCTGAATGCCCGAATTGGGAATCTGTGTCAAACTTTGTTCGGAATTATGTGATCCTTACTAGCTGGAAGTAAGGGAGATGGGGCATGAAGTTATTTCTAGGAGTTGGACACATACAACGTTTAGCTCAGTTCCGGGCTTCTTTGAAATACCTATACAAACTTGTTCCTACATAGTAACTTGCAACTTTGAATGAGAATGTGCTTGCTTGCAGCAACGTGCTATATGTTCTGAATGCCCGAATTGGGAATCTGTGTCAAAACTTTGTTCGGAATTATGTGATAATTATTAGCTGCAAGTAAGGGAGATGGGGCATGAAGATGTTTCTAGGAGTTGGAGACATACCAAGTTTAGCTTAGTTCTGGGCATCTTTGAAATACCTATACAAACTTGTTCCTACATAGTAACTTGCCACTTTGAATGAAAATGTGCTTGCTTGCGGCCACGTGCTATATGTTCTGAATGCCCGAATTGGGAATCTGTGTCAAAATTTTCTTAGGAATTATGTGATCCTTACTAGATGGAAGTAAGTGAGATGGGGCATGAAGTTATTTGTAGGAGTTGGACACATATAACGTTTAGCTCAGTTCCGGGCATTTTTGAAATACCTATACAAACTTATTCCTACATAGTAACTTGCAACTTTGAATGAGAATGTGCTTGCTTACAGCAACGTGCTACATGTTCTGAATGCCCGAATTGGGAATCTGTGTCAAAACTTTGTTAGGAATTATGTGATCCTTACTAGCTGGAAGTAAGGGAGATGGGGCAAGAAGTTATTTCTAGGAGTTGGAGAAATACCAAGCTTAGCTCAGTTCTGGGCATCTTTAAAATCCCTTACAAACTTGTTCCTACATAGTAACTTGCAACTTTGAATGAGAATGTGCTTGCTTACAGCAACGTGTTATATGTTCTGAATGCCCGAATTGGGAATCTGTGTCAAAACTTTGTTAGAAATTATGTAATCCTTACTAGATGGAAGTAAGGGAGATGGGGCATGAAGTTATTTCTAGGAGTTGGAGACATACAACGTTTAGCTCAGTTCTGGGCATCTTTGAAATACCTATACAAACTTGTTCCTACATAGTAACTTGCAACTTTGAATGAGAATGTGCTTGCTTACAGCAACGTGCTACATGTTCTGAATGCCCGAATTGGGAATCTGTGTCAAAACATTGTTAGGAATTATGTGATCCTTACTAGTTGGAAGTAAGGGAGATGGGGCATGAAGTTTTTTCTAGGAGTTTGACACCTACCAAGTTTAGCTCAGTTCTGGGCATCTTTGAAATACCTATACAAACTTGTTCCTACATAGTAACTTGCAACTTTGAATGAGAATGTGCTTGCTTACAGCAACGTGCTATATGTTCTGAATGCCCGAATTGGGAATCTGTGTCAAAACTTTGTTAGGAATTATGTGATCCTTACTAGCCTGAAGTAAGGGAGATGGGGCATGAAGATTTTTCTAGGAGTTGGAGACATACAACGTTTAGCTCAGTTCTGGGCATCTTGGAAATACCTATACAAACTTGTTCCTACATAGTAACTTGCAACTTTGAATGAGAATGTGCTTACTTACAGCAACGTGCTATATGTTCTGAATGCCCGAATTGGGAATCTGTGTCAAAACTTTGTTAGGAATTATGTGATCCTTACTAGCTGGAAGTAAGGGTGATGGGGCATGAAGTTATTTCTAGGAGTTGGACACATACCAAGTTTAGCTCAGTTCTGGGCATCTTTGAAATACCTATACAAACTTGTTCCTACATAGTAACTTGCCACTTTGAATGAGAATGTGCTTGCCTACAGCAACGTGCTATATGTTCTGAATGCCCGAATTGGGAATCTGTGTCAAATCATTGTTAGAAATTATGTGATCCTTACTAGACTGAAGTAAGGGTGATGGGGCATGAAGTTATTTCTAGGAGTTGGAGACATACAACGTTTAGCTCAGTTCTGGGCATCTTTGAAATACCTATACAAACTTGTTCCTACATAGTAACTTGCAACTTTGAATGAGAATGTGCTTGCTTACAGCAACGTGCTATATGTTCTGAATGCCCGAATTGGGAATCTGTGTCAAAACTTTGTTAGGAATTATGTGATCCTTACTAGCTGGAAGTAAGGGAGATGGGGCATGAAGTTATTTCTAGAGGCTGGACACATACCAAGTTTAGCTCAGTTCTGGGCATCTTTGATATACCTATACAAACTTGTTCCTACATGGTAACTTGCCACTTTGAATGAGAATGTGCTTGCTTACAGCAACGTGCTATATGTTCTGAATGCCCGAATTGGGAATCTGTGTCAAAACTTTGATAGGAATTATGTGATCCTTACTAGCTGAAAGTAAGGGAGATGGAGCATGAAGTTATTTCTAGGAGTTGGAGACATACCAAGTTTATCTCAGTTCTGAGCATCTTTGAAATACCTATACAAACTTGTTCCTACATAGTAACTTGCAACTTTGAATGAGAATGTGCTTGCTTACAGCAACGTGCTATATGTTCTGAATGCCCGAATTGGGAATCTGTGTCAAAACTTTGTTAGGAATTATGTGATCCTTACTAGCTGGAAGTAAGGGAGATGGGGCATGAAGTTATTTCTAGGAGTTGGACACATACCAAGTTTAGCTCAGTTCTGGGCATCTATGAAATACCTATACAAACTTGTTCCTACATGGTAACTTGCAACTTTGAATGAGAATGTGCTTGCCTACAGCAACGTGCTATATGTTCTGAATGCCCGAATTGGGAATCTGTGTCAAAACATTGTTAGAAATTATGTGATCCTTACTAGCCTGAAGCAAGGGAGATGGGGCATGAAGATATTTCTAGGAGTTGGAGACATACAACGTTTAGCTCAGTTCTGGGCATCTTTGAAATACCTATACAAACTTGTTCCTTCATAGTAACTTGCCACTTTCAATGAGAATGTGCTTGCTTACAGCAACGTGCTATATGTTCTGAATGCCCGAATTGGGAATCTGTGTGAAAACTTTGATCGGAATTATGTGATCTTTACTAGCTGGAAGTAAGGGAGATGGGGCATGAAGTTATTTCTAGGAGTTGGAGACATACAACGTTTAGCTCAGTTCTGGGCATCTTTGAAATACCTGTACTAACTTGTTCCTACATAGTAACTTGCAAATTTGAATGAGAATGTGCTTGCTTACAGCAACGTGCTATATGTTCTGAATGCCCAAATTGGGAATCTGTGTCAAAATTTTGTTAGAAATTATGTGATCCTTAGTAGCTGGAAGTAAGGGAGATGGGGCATGAAGTTATTTCTAGGAGTTGGAGACATACAACGTTTAGCTCAGTTCTGGGCATCTTTGAAATACCTATACAAACTTGTTCCTACATAGTAACTTGCCACTTTGAATGAGAATGTGCTTGCTTACAGCAACGTGCTATATGTTCTGAATGCCCGAATTGGGAATCTCTGTCAAAGCTTTGTTAGGAATTATGTGATCCTTACTAGCTGGAAGTAAGGGAGATGGGGCATGATGTTATTTCTAGGAGTTGGAGACATACAACGTTTAGCTCAGTTCTGGGCATCTTTGAAATACCTATACAAACTTGTTCCTACATAGTAACTTGCCACTTTGAATGAGAATGTGCTTGCTTACAGCAACGTGCTATATGATCTGAATGCCCGAATTGGGAATCTGTGTGAAAACTTTGTTCGGAATTATGTGATCCTTACTAGCTGGAAGTAAGGGAGATGGGGCATGAAGTTATTTCTAGGAGTTTACACATACCAAGTTTAGCTCAGTTCTGGGCATCTTTGAAATACCTATACAAACTTGTTCCTACATAGTAACTTGCAACTTTGAATGAGAATGTGCTTGCTTACAGCAACGTGCTATATGTTCTGAATGCCTGAATTGGGAATCTGTGTCAAAACTTTGTTAGAAATTATGTGATCCTTACTAGCTGGAAGTAAGGGAGATGGGGCATGAAGTTATTTCTAGGAGTTGGAGACAAACCAAGTTTAGCTCAGTTCTGGGCATCTTTGAAATACCTATACAAACTTGTTCCTACATAGTAACTTGCAAATTTGAATGAGAATGTGCTTGCTTACAGCAACGTGCTACATGTTCTGAATGCCCGAATTGGGAATCTGTGTCAAAACTTTGTTAGGAATTATGTGATCCTTACTAGCTGGAAGTAAGGGAGATGGGGCATGAAGTTATTTCTAGGAGTTGGAGAAATACCAAGTTTAGCTCTGTTCTGGGCATCATTAAAATGCCTATACAAACTTGTTCCTACATAGTAACTTGCAACTTTGAATGAGAATGTGCTTGCTTACAGCAACGTGCTATATGTTCTGAATGCCCGAATTGGGAATCTGTGTCAAAACTTTGTTAGGAATTATGTGATCCTTACTAGCTGGAAGTAAGGGAGATGGGGCATGAAGTTATTTCTAGAGGCTGGACACATACCAAGTTTAGCTCAGTTTTGGGCATCTTTGAAATACCTATACAAACTTGTTCCTACATAGTAACTTGCAACTTTGAATGAGAATGTGCTTGCTTACAGCAACGTGCTATATGTTCTGAATGCCCGAATTGGGAATCTGTGTCAAATCTTTGTTAGGAGTTATGTGATCCTTACTAGCTGGAAGTAAGGGAGATGGGGCATGAAGTTATTTCTAGGAGTTGGAGACATACAACGTTTAGCTCAGTTCTGGGCATCTTTGAAATATCTATACAAACTTGTTCCTACATTGTAACTTGCCACTTTGAATGAGAATGTGCTTGCTTACAGCAACGTGCTATATGTTCTGAATGCCCGAATTGGGAATCTGTGTGAAAACTTTGTTCGGAATTATGTGATCCTTACTAGCTGGAAGTAAGGGAGATGGGGCATGAAGTTATTTCTAGGAGTTGGAGACATACAACGTTTAGCTCAGTTCTGGGCATCTTTGAAATACCTATACAAACTTGTTCCTACATAGTAACTTGCCACTTTGAATGAGAATGTGCTTGCTTACAGCAACGTGCTATATGTTCTGAATGCCTGAATTGGGAATCTGTGTCAAAACTTTGTTAGAAATTATGGGATCCTTACTAGCTGGAAGTAAGGGAGATGGGGCATGAAGTTATTTCTAGGAGTTGGAGACATACCAAGTTTAGGTCAGTTCTGGGGATCTTTGAAATACCTATACAAACTTGCTCCTACATAGTAACTTGCAACTTTGAATGAGAATGTGCTTGCTTACAGCAACGTGCTACATGTTCTGAATGCCCGAATTGGGAATCTGTGTCAAAACTTTGTTAGGAATTATGTGATCCTTACTAGCTGGAAGTAAGGGAGATGGGGCATGAAGTTATTTCTAGGAGTTGGAGAAATACCAAGTTTAGCTCAGTTCTGGGCATCTTTAAAATCCCTTACAAACATGTTCCTACATAGTAACTTGCAACTTTGAATGAGAATGTGCTTGCTTACAGCAACGTGCTATATGTTTTGAATGCCCGAATTGGGAATCTGTGTCAAAACTTTGTTAGGAATTATGTGATCCTTACTAGCTGGAAGTAAGGGAGATGGAGCATGAAGTTATTTCTAGAGGTTGGACACATACCAAGTTTAGCTCAGTCTGGGCATCTTTGAAATACCTATACAAACTTGTTCCCACATAGTAACTTGCAACTTTGAATGAGAATGTGCTTGCTTACAGCAACGTGCTATATGTTCTGAATGCCCGAATTGGGAATCTGTGTCAAAACTTTGTTAGGAATTATGTGATCCTTACTAGCTGGAAGTAAGGGAGATGGGGCATGAAGTGATTTCTAGAGGCTGGACACATACCAAGTTTAGCTCAGTTCTGGGCATCTTTGATATACCTATACAAACTTGTTCCTACATGGTAACTTGCCACTTTGAATGAGAATGTGCTTGCTTACAGCAACGTGCTATATGTTCTGAATGCCCGAATTGGGAATCTGTGTCAAAACTTTGATAGGAATTATGTGATCCTTACTAGCTGAAAGTAAGGGAAATGGAGCATGAAGTTATTTCTAGGAGTTGGAGACATACCAAGTTTATCTCAGTTCTGAGCATCTTTGAAATACCTATACAAACTTGTTCCTACATAGTAACTTGCAACTTTGAATGAGAATGTGCTTGCTTACAGCAACGTGTTATATGTTCTGAATGCCCGAATTGGGAATCTGTGTCAAAACTTTGTTAGAAATTATGTAATCCTTACTAGATGGAAGTAAGTGAGATGGGGCATGAAGTTATTTCTAGGAGTTGGGGAAATACAACGTTTAGCTCAGTTCTGGGCATCTTTGAAATACCTATACAAACTTGTTCCTACATAGTAACTTGCAACTTTGAATGAGAATGTGCTTGCTTACAGCAACGTGCTACATGTTCTGAATGCCCGAATTGGGAATCTGTGTCAAAACTTTGTTCGGAATTATGTGATCCTTACTAGCTGGAAGTAAGGGAGATGGGGCATGAAGTTATTTCTAGGAGTTGGACACATAGAACGTTTAGCTCAGTTCCGGGCTTCTTTGAAATACCTATACAAACTTGTTCCTACATAGTAACTTGCAACTTTGAATGAGAATGTGCTTGCTTGCAGCAACGTGCTATATGTTCTGAATGCCCGAATTGGGAATCTGTGTCAAAACTTTGTTCGGAATTATGTGATAATTATTAGCTGCAAGTAAGGGAGATGGGGCATGAAGATGTTTCTAGGAGTTGGAGACATACCAAGTTTAGCTTAGTTCTGGGCATCTTTGAAATACCTATACAAACTTGTTCCTACATAGTAACTTGCCACTTTGAATGAGAATGTGCTTGCTTGCGGCCACGTGCTATATGTTCTGAATGCCCGAATTTGGAATCTGTGTCAAAATTTTCTTAGGAATTATGTGATCCTTACTAGATGGAAGTAAGTGAGATGGGGCATGAAGTTATTTGTAGGAGTTGGACACATATAACGTTTAGCTCAGTTCCGGGCATTTTTGAAATACCTATACAAACTTATTCCTACATAGTAACTTGCAACTTTGAATGAGAATGTGCTTGCTTACAGCAACGTGCTACATGTTCTGAATGCCCGAATTGGGAATCTCTGTCAAAACTTTGTTAGGAATTATGTGATCCTTACTAGCTGGAAGTAAGGGAGATGGGGCAAGAAGTTATTTCTAGGAGTTGGAGAAATACCAAGCTTAGCTCAGTTCTGGGCATCTTTAAAATCCCTTACAAACTTGTTCCTACATAGTAACTTGCAACTTTGAATGAGAATGTGCTTGCTTACAGCAACGTGTTATATGTTCTGAATGCCCGAATTGGGAATCTGTGTCAAAACTTTGTTAGAAATTATGTAATCCTTACTAGATGGAAGTAAGGGAGATGGGGCATGAAGTTATTTCTAGGAGTTGGAGACATAAAACGTTTAGCTCAGTTCTGGGCATCTTTGAAATACCTATACAAACTTGTTCCTACATAGTAACTTGCAACTTTGAATGAGAATGTGCTTGCTTACAGCAACGTGCTACATGTTCTGAATGCCCGAATTGGGAATCTGTGTCAAAACTTTGTTAGGAATTATGTGATCCTTACTAGTTGGAAGTAAGGGAGATGGGGCATGAAGTTATTTCTAGGAGTTTGACACATACCAAGTTTAGCTCAGTTCTGGGCATCTTTGAAATACCTATACAAACTTGTTCCTACATAGTAACTTGCAACTTTGAATGAGAATGTGCTTGCTTACAGCAACGTGCTATATGTTCTGAATGCCCGAATTGGGAATCTGTGTCAAAACTTTGTTAGGAATTATGTGATCCTTACTAGCCTGAAGTAAGGGAGATGGGGCATGAAGATTTTTCTAGGAGTTGGAGACATACAACGTTTAGCTCAGTTCTGGGCATCTTGGAAATACCTATAAAAACTTGTTCCTACATAGTAACTTGCAACTTTGAATGAGAATGTGCTTACTTACAGCAACGTGCTATATGTTCTGAATGCCCGAATTGGGAATCTGTGTCAAAACTTTGTTCGGAATTATGTGATCCTTACTAGCTGGAAGTAAGGTAGATGGTGCATGAAGTTATTTCTAGGAGGTGGACACATACATACCAAGTTTATCTAAGTTCTGGGCATCTTTGAAATACCTATACAAACTTGTTCCTACATAGTAACTTGCAACTTTGAATGAGAATGTGCTTGCTTACAGCAACGTGCTATATGTTCTGAATGCCCGAATTGGGAATCTGTGTCAAAACTTTGTTAGGAATTATGTGATCCTTACTAGCTGGAAGTAAGGGAGATGGGGCATGAAGTTATTTCTAGGAGTTGGACACATACCAAGTTTAGCTCAGTTCGGGGCATCTTTGAAATACCTATACAAACTTGTTCCTACATAGTAACTTGCCACTTTGAATGAGAATGTGCTTGCCTACAGCAACGTGCTATATGTTCTGAATGCCCGAATTGGGAATCTGTGTCAAATCTTTGTTAGGAGTTATGTGATCCTTACTAGCTGGAAGTAAGTGAGATGGGGCATGAAGTTATTTCTAGGAGTTGGAGACATACAACGTTTAGCTCAGTTCTGGGCATCTTTGAAATATCTACACAAACTTGTTCCTACATTGTAACTTGCCACTTTGAATGAGAATGTGCTTGCTTACAGCAACGTGCTATATGTTCTGAATGCCCGAATTGGGAATCTGTGTGAAAACTTTGTTCGGAATTATGTGATCCTTACTAGCTGGAAGTAAGGGAGATGGGGCATGAAGTTATTTCTAGGAGTTGGAGACATACAACGTTTAGCTCAGTTCTGGGCATCTTTGAAATACCTATACAAACTTGTTCCTACATAGTAACTTGCCACTTTGAATGAGAATGTGCTTGCTTACAGCAACGTGCTATATGTTCTGAATGCCTGAATTGGGAATGTGTGTCAAAACTTTGTTAGAAATTATGGGATCCTTACTAGCTGGAAGTAAGGGAGATGGGGCATGAAGTTATTTCTAGGAGTTGGAGACATACCAAGTTTAGGTCAGTTCTGGGGATCTTTGAAATACCTATACAAACTTGCTCCTACATAGTAACTTGCAACTTTGAATGAGAATGTGCTTGCTTACAGCAACGTGCTACATGTTCTGAATGCCCGAATTGGGAATCTGTGTCAAAACTTTGTTAGGAATTATGTGATCCTTACTAGCTGGAAGTAAGGGAGATGGGGCATGAAGTTATTTCTAGGAGTTGGAGAAATACCAAGTTTAGCTCAGTTCTGGGCATCTTTAAAATCCCTTACAAACATGTTCCTACATAGTAACTTGCAACTTTGAATGAAAATGTGCTTGCTTACAGCAACGTGCTATATGTTTTGAATGCCCGAATTGGGAATCTGTGTCAAAACTTTGTTAGGAATTATGTGATCCTTACTAGCTGGAAGTAAGGGAGATGGAGCATGAAGTTATTTCTAGAGGTTGGACACATACCAAGTTTAGCTCAGTCTGGGCATCTTTGAAATACCTATACAAACTTGTTCCCACATAGTAACTTGCAACTTTGAATGAGAATGTGCTTGCTTACAGCAACGTGCTATATGTTCTGAATGCCCGAATTGGGAATCTGTGTCAAAACTTTGTTAGGAATTATGTGATCCTTACTAGCTGGAAGTAAGGGAGATGGGGCATGAAGTGATTTCTAGAGGCTGGACACATACCAAGTTTAGCTCAGTTCTGGGCATCTTTGATATACCTATACAAACTTGTTCCTACATGGTAACTTGCCACTTTGAATGAGAATGTGCTTGCTTACAGCAACGTGCTATATGTTCTGAATGCCCGAATTGGGAATCTGTGTCAAAACTTTGATAGGAATTATGTGATCCTTACTAGCTGAAAGTAAGGGAAATGGAGTATGAAGTTATTTCTAGGAGTTGGAGACATACCAAGTTTATCTCAGTTCTGAGCATCTTTGAAATACCTATACAAACTTGTTCCTACATAGTAACTTGCAACTTTGAATGAGAATGTGCTTGCTTACAGCAACGTGTTATATGTTCTGAATGCCCGAATTGGGAATCTGTGTCAAAACTTTGTTAGAAATTATGTAATCCTTACTAGATGGAAGTAAGTGAGATGGGGCATGAAGTTATTTCTAGGAGTTGGGGAAATACAACGTTTAGCTCAGTTCTGGGCATCTTTGAAATACCTATACAAACTTGTTCCTACATAGTAACTTGCAACTTTGAATGAGAATGTGCTTGCTTACAGCAACGTGCTACATGTTCTGAATGCCCGAATTGGGAATCTGTGTCAAAACTTTGTTCGGAATTATGTGATCCTTACTAGCTGGAAGTAAGGGAGATGGGGCATGAAGTTATTTCTAGGAGTTGGACACATACAACGTTTAGCTCAGTTCCGGGCTTCTTTGAAATACCTATACAAACTTGTTCCTACATAGTAACTTGCAACTTTGAATGAGAATGTGCTTGCTTGCAGCAACGTGCTATATGTTCTGAATGCCCGAATTGGGAATCTGTGTCAAAACTTTGTTCGGAATTATGTGATAATTATTGCTGCAAGTAAGGGAGATGGGGCATGAAGATGTTTCTAGGAGTTGGAGACATACCAAGTTTAGCTTAGTTCTGGGCATCTTTGAAATACCTATACAAACTTGTTCCTACATAGTAACTTGCCACTTTGAATGAGAATGTGCTTGCTTGCGGCCACGTGCTATATGTTCTGAATGCCCGAATTTGGAATCTGTGTCAAAATTTTCTTAGGAATTATGTGATCCTTACTAGATGGAAGTAAGTGAGATGGGGCATGAAGTTATTTGTAGGAGTTGGACACATATAACGTTTAGCTCAGTTCCGGGCATTTTTGAAATACCTATACAAACTTATTCCTACATAGTAACTTGCAACTTTGAATGAGAATGTGCTTGCTTACAGCAACGTGCTACATGTTCTGAATGCCCGAATTGGGAATCTCTGTCAAAACTTTGTTAGGAATTATGTGATCCTTACTAGCTGGAAGTAAGGGAGATGGGGCAAGAAGTTATTTCTAGGAGTTGGAGAAATACCAAGCTTAGCTCAGTTCTGGGCATCTTTAAAATCCCTTACAAACTTGTTCCTACATAGTAACTTGCAACTTTGAATGAGAATGTGCTTGCTTACAGCAACGTGTTATATGTTCTGAATGCCCGAATTGGGAATCTGTGTCAAAACTTTGTTAGAAATTATGTAATCCTTACTAGATGGAAGTAAGGGAGATGGGGCATGAAGTTATTTCTAGGAGTTGGAGACATAAAACGTTTAGCTCAGTTCTGGGCATCTTTGAAATACCTATACAAACTTGTTCCTACATAGTAACTTGCAACTTTGAATGAGAATGTGCTTGCTTACAGCAACGTGCTACATGTTCTGAATGCCCGAATTGGGAATCTGTGTCAAAACTTTGTTAGGAATTATGTGATCCTTACTAGTTGGAAGTAAGGGAGATGGGGCATGAAGTTATTTCTAGGAGTTTGACACATACCAAGTTTAGCTCAGTTCTGGGCATCTTTGAAATACCTATACAAACTTGTTCCTAAATAGTAACTTGCAACTTTGAATGAGAATGTGCTTGCTTACAGCAACGTGCTATATGTTCTGAATGCCCGAATTGGGAATCTGTGTCAAAACTTTGTTAGGAATTATGTGATCCTTACTAGCCTGAAGTAAGGGAGATGGGGCATGAAGATTTTTCTAGGAGTTGGAGACATACAACGTTTAGCTCAGTTCTGGGCATCTTGGAAATACCTATACAAACTTGTTCCTACATAGTAACTTGCAACTTTGAATGAGAATGTGCTTACTTACAGCAACGTGCTATATGTTCTGAATGCCCGAATTGGGAATCTGTGTCAAAACTTTGTTCGGAATTATGTGATCCTTACTAGCTGGAAGTAAGGTAGATGGTGCATGAAGTTATTTCTAGGAGGTGGACACATACATACCAAGTTTATCTAAGTTCTGGGCATCTTTGAAATACCTATACAAACTTGTTCCTACATAGTAACTTGCAACTTTGAATGAGAATGTGCTTGCTTACAGCAACGTGCTATATGTTCTGAATGCCCGAATTGGGAATCTGTGTCAAAACTTTGTTAGGAATTATGTGATCCTTACTAGCTGGAAGTAAGGGAGATGGGGCATGAAGTTATTTCTAGGAGTTGGACACATACCAAGTTTAGCTCAGTTCGGGGCATCTTTGAAATACCTATACAAACTTGTTCCTACATAGTAACTTGCCACTTTGAATGAGAATGTGCTTGCCTACAGCAACGTGCTATATGTTCTGAATGCCCGAAATGGGAATCTGTGTCAAAACATTGTTAGGAATTATGTGATCCTTACTAGCTGGAAGTAAGGGAGATGGGGCATGAAGTTATTTCTAGAGGCTGGACACATACCAAGTTTAGCTCTGTTCTGGGCATCTTTGATATACCTATACAAACTTGTTCCTACATGGTAACTTGCCACTTTGAATGAGAATGTGCTTGCTTACAGCAACGTGCTATATGTTCTGAATGCCCGAATTGGGAATCTGTGTCAAAACTTTGATAGGAATTATGTGATCCTTACTAGATGAAAGTAAGTGAGATGGAGCATGAAGTTATTTCTAGGAGTTGGAGACATACCAAGTTTATCTCAGTTCTGAGAATCTTTGAAATACCTATACAAACATGTTCCTACATAGTAACTTGCAACATTGAATGAGAATGTGCTTGCTTACAGCAACGTGCTACATGTTCTGAATGCCCGAATTGGGAATCTGTGTCAAAACTTTGTTAGGAATTATGTGATCCTTACTAGCTGGAAGTAAGTGAGATGGGGCATGAAGTTATTTCTAGGAGTTGGAGAAATACCAAGTTTAGCTCAGTTCTGGGCATCTTTAAAATCCCTTGCAAACTTGTTCCTAAATAGTAACTTGCAACTTTGAATGAGAATGTGCTTGCTTACAGCAACGTGCTATATGTTCTGAATGCCCGAATTGGGAATCTGTGTCAAAACTTTGTTAGGAATTATGTGATCCTTACTAGCCTGAAGTAAAGGAGATGGGGCATGAAGTTATTTCTAGGAGTTGGAGACATACAACGTTTAACTCAGTTCTGGGCATCTTTGAAATACCTATACAAACTTGTTCCTACATAGTAACTTGCAACTTTGAATGAGAATGTGCTTACTTACAGCAACGTGCTATATGTTCTGAATGCCCGAATTGGGAATCTGTGTCAAAACTTTGTTCGGAATTATGTGATCCTTACTAGCTGGAAGTAAGGGAGATGGGGCATGAAGTTATTTCTAGGAGGTGGACACATACATACCAAGTTTATCTAAGTTCTGGGCATCTTTGAAATACCTATACAAACTTGTTCCTACATAGTAACTTGCAACTTTGAATGAGAATGTGCTTGCTTACAACAACGTGCTATATGTTCTCAATGCCCGAATTAGGAATCTGTGTCAAAACTTTGTTAGGAATTATGTGATCCTTACTAGCTGGAAGTAAGGGAGATGGGGCATGAAGTTATTTCTAGGAGTTGGACACATACCAAGTTTAGCTCAGTTCTGGGCATCTTTGAAATATCTATACAAACTTGTTCATACATAGTAACTTGCCACTTTGAATGAGAATGTGCTTGCCTACAGCAACGTGCTATATGTTCTGAATGCCCGAATTGGGAATCTGTGTCAAAACTTTGTTAGGAATTATGTGATCCTTACTAGCTGGAAGTAAGGGAGATGGGGCATGAAGTTATTTCTAGGAGTTGGAGAAATACCAAGTTTAGCTCTGTTCTGGGCATCATTAAAATAACTATACAAACTTGTTCCTACATAGTAACTTGCAACTTTGAATGAGAACGTGCTTGCTTACAGCAACGTGCTATATGTTCTGAATGCCCGAATTGGGAATCTGTGTCAAAACTTTGTTAGGAATTATGTGATCCTTACTAGCTGGAAGTAAGGGAGATGGGGCATGAAGTTATTTCTAGAGGCTGGACACATACCAAGTTCAGCTCAGTTTTGGGCATCTTTGAAATACCTATACAAACTTGTTCCTACATAGTAACTTGCAACTTTGAATGAGAATGTGCTTGCTTACAGCAACGTGCTATATGTTCTGAATGCCCGAATTGGGAATCTGTGTCAAATCTTTGTTAGGAGTTATGTGATCCTTACTAGCTGGAAGTAAGTGAGATGGGGCATGAAGTTATTTCTAGGAGTTGGAGACATACAACGTTTAGCTCAGTTCTGGGCATCTTTGAAATATCTATACAAACTTGTTCCTACATTGTAACTTGCCACTTTGAATGAGAATGTGCTTGCTTACAGCAACGTGCTATATGTTCTGAATGCCCGAATTGGGAATCTGTGTGAAAACTTTGTTCGGAATTATGTGATCCTTACTAGCTGGAAGTAAGGGAGATGGGGCATGAAGTTATTTCTAGGAGTTGGAGACATACAACGTTTAGCTCAGTTCTGGGCATCTTTGAAATACCTATACAAACTTGTTCCTACATAGTAACTTGCCACTTTGAATGAGAATGTGCTTGCTTACAGCAACGTGCTATATGTTCTGAATGCCTGAATTGGGAATCTGTGTCAAATCTTTGTTAGAAATTATGGGATCCTTACTAGCTGGAAGTAAGGGAGATGGGGCATGAAGTTATTTCTAGGAGTTGGAGACATACCAAGTTTAGGTCAGTTCTGGGGATCTTTGAAATACCTATACAAACTTGCTCCTACATAGTAACTTGCAACTTTGAATGAGAATGTGCTTGCTTACAGCAACGTGCTACATGTTCTGAATGCCCGAATTGGGAATCTGTGTCAAAACTTTGTTAGGAATTATGTGATCCTTACTAGCTAGAAGTAAGGGAGATGGGGCATGAAGTTATTTCTAGGAGTTGGACACATACCAAGTTTAGCTCAGTTCTGGGCGTCTTTAAAATACCTATACAAACTTGTTCCTACATAGTAAGTTGCAACTTTGAATGAGAATGTGCTTGCTTACAACAACGTGCTATATGTTCTGAATGCACGAAATGGGAATCTGTGTCAAAACTTTGTTAGGAATTATGTAATCCTTACTAGCTGGAAGTAAGGGAGATGGGGCATGAAGTTATTTCTAGAGGTTGGACACATACCAAGTTTAGCTCAGTTCTGGGCATCTTTGAAATACCTATACAAACTTGTTCCTACATAGTAACTTGCAACTTTGAATGAGAATGTGCTTGCTTACAGCAACGTGCTATATGTTCTGAATGCCCGAATTGGGAATCTGTGTCAAAACTTTGTTAGGAATTATGTGATCCTTACTAGCTGGAAGTAAGGGAGATGGGGCAGGAAGTTATTTCTAGGAGTTGGAGACATACAACGTTTAGCTAAGTTCTGGGCATCTTTGAAATACCTATACAAACTTGTTCCTACATAGTAACTTGCCACTTTGAATGAGAATGTGCTTGCTTACAGCAACGTGCTATATGTTCTGAATGCCCGAATTGGGAATCTGTGTCAAAGCTTTGTTAGGAATTATGTGATCCTTACTAGCTGGAAGTAAGGGAGATGGGGCATGAAGTTATTTCTAGGAGTTGGAGACATACAACGTTTAGCTCAGTTCTGGGCATCTTTGAAATACCTATACAAACTTGTTCCTACATAGTAACTTGCCACTTTGAATGAGAATGTGCTTGCTTACAGCAACGTGCTATATGTTCTGAATGCCCGAATTTGGAATCTGTGTGAAAACTTTGTTCGGAATTATGTGATCCTTACTAGCTGCATGTAAGGGAGATGGGGCATGAAGTTATTTCTAGGAGTTTACACATACCAAGTTTAGCTCACTTCTGGCATCTTTGAAATACCTATACAAACTTGTTCCTACATAGTAACTTGCCACTTTGAATGAGAATGTGCTTGCTGACAGCAACGTGCTATATGTTCTGAATGCCCGAATTGGGAATCTGTGTCAAAACTTTGTTAGAAATTATGTGATCCTTACTAGCTGGAAGTAAGGGAGATGGGGCATGAAGTTATTTCTAGGAGTTGGAGACATACCAAGTTTAGCTCAGTTCTGGGCATCTTTGAAATACCTATACAAACTTGTTCCTACATAGTAAATTGCAACTTTGAATGAGAATGTGCTTGCTTACAGCAACGTGCTATATGTTCTGAATGCCCAAATTGGGAATCTGTGTCAAAACTTTGTTAGAAATTATGTGATCCTTAATAGATGGAAGTAAGGGAGATGGGGCATGAAGTTATTTCTAGGAGTTGGAGACATACAACGTTTAGCTCAGTTCTGGGCATCTTTGAAATACCTATACAAACTTGTTCCTACATAGTAACTTGCAACTTTGAATGAGAATGTGCTTGCTTACAGCAACGTGCTACATGATCTGAATGTCCGAATTGGGAATCTGTGTCAAATCTTTGTTAGGAATTATGTGATCCTTACTAGCTGGAAGTAAGGGAGATGGGGCATGAAGTTATTTCTAGGAGTTGGACACATACCAAGTTTAGCTCAGTTCTGGGAATCTTTGAAATACCTATACAAACTTGTTCCTACATAGTAACTTGCCACTTTGAATGAGACTGTGCTTGCTTACAGCAACGTGCTATATGTTCTGAATGCCCGAATTGGGAATCTGTGTCAAAACTTTGTTAGGAATTATGTGATCCTTACTAGCTGGAAGTAAGGGAGATGGGGCATGAAGTTATTTCTAGGAGTTGGACATATACCAAGTTTATCTCAGTTCTGGGCATCTTTGAAATACCTATACAAACTTGTTCCTACATAGTAACTTGCCACTTTGAATGAGAATGTGCTTGCTTACAGCAACGTGCTATATGTTCTGAATGCCCGAATTGGGAATCTGTGTGAAAACTTTGTTAGGAATTATGTGATCCTTACTAGCTGGAAGTAAGGGAGATGGGGCATGAAGTTATTTCTAGCAGTTGGAGACATACAACGTTTAGCCTAGTTCTGGGCATCTTTGAAATATCTATACAAACTTGTTCCTACATAGTAACTTGCCACTTTGAATGAGAATGTGCTTGCTTACAGCAACGTGCTATATGTTCTGAATGCCCGAATTGGGAATCTGTGTGAAAACTTTGTTCGGAATTATGTGATCCTTACTAGCTGGAAGTAAGGGAGATGGGGCATGAAGTTGTTTCTAGGAGTTGGACACATACCAAGTTTAGCTAAGTTCTGGGCATCTTTGAAATACCTATACAAACTTGTTCCTACATAGTAACTTGCAACTTTGAATGAGAATGTGCTTGCTTACAGCAACGTGCTACATGTTCTGAATGTCCGAATTGGGAATCTGTGTCAAAAATTTGTTAGGAATTATGTGATCCTTACTAGCTGGAAGTAAGGGAGATGGGGCATGAAGTTATTTCTAGGAGTTGGAGAAATACCAAGTTTAGCTCAGTTCTGGGCATCTTTAAAATCCCTTGCAAACTTGTTCCTACATAGTAACTTGCAACTTTGAATGAGAATGTGCTTGCTTACAGCAACGTGCTATATGTTCTGAATGCCCGAATTGGGAATCTGTGTCAAAACTTTGTTAGGAATTATGTGATCCTTACTAGCCTGAAGTAAAGGAGATGGGGCATGAAGTTATTTCTAGGAGTTGGAGACATACAACGTTTAACTCAGTTCTGGGCATCTTTGAAATACCTATACAAACTTGTTCCTACATAGTAACTTGCAACTTTGAATGAGAATGTGCTTACTTACAGCAACGTGCTATATGTTCTGAATGCCCGAATTGGGAATCTGTGTCAAAACTTTGTTCGGAATTATGTGATCCTTACTAGCTGGAAGTAAGGGAGATGGGGCATGAAGTTATTTCTAGGAGGTGGACACATACATACCAAGTTTATCTAAGTTCTGGGCATCTTTGAAATACCTATACAAACTTGTTCCTACATAGTAACTTGCAACTTTGAATGAGAATGTGCTTGCTTACAGCAACGTGCTATATGTTCTGAATGCCCGAATTAGGAATCTGTGTCAAAACTTTGTTAGGAATTATGTGATCCTTACTAGCTGGAAGTAAGGGAGATGGGGCATGAAGTTATTTCTAGGAGTTGGACACATACCAAGTTTAGCTCAGTTCTGGGCATCTTTGAAATACCTATACAAACTTGTTCATACATAGTAACTTGCCACTTTGAATGAGAATGTGCTTGCCTACAGCAACGTGCTATATGTTCTGAATGCCCGAATTGGGAATCTGTGTCAAATCATTGTTAGAAATTATGTGATCCTTACTAGACTGAAGTAAGGGAGATGGGGCATGAAGTTATTTCTAGGAGTTGGAGACATACAACGTTTAGCTCAGTTCTGGGCATCTTTGAAATACCTATACAAACTTGTTCCTACATAGTAACTTGCAACTTTGAATGAGAATGTGCTTGCTTACAGCAACGTGCTATATGTTCTGAATGCCCGAATTGGGAATCTGTGTCAAATCTTTGTTAGGAATTATGTGATCCTTACTAGCTGGAAGTAAGGGAGATGGGGCATGAAGTTATTTCTAGAGGCTGGACACATACCAAGTTTAGCTCGGTTCTGGGCATCTTTGATATACCTATACAAACTTGTTCCAACATGGTAACTTGCCACTTTGAATGAGAATGTGCTTGCTTACAGCAACGTGCTATATGTTCTGAATGGCCGAATTGGGAATCTGTGTCAAAACTTTGATAGGAATTATGTGATCCTTACTAGCTGAAAGTAAGGGAGATGGAGCATGAAGTTATTTCTAGGAGTTGGAGACATACCAAGTTTATCTCAGTTCTGAGCATCTTTGAAATACCTATACAAACTTGTTCCTACATAGTAACTTGCAACTTTGAATGAGAATGTGCTTGCTTACAGCAACGTGCTATATGTTCTGAATGCCCGAATTGGGAATCTGTGTCAAAACTTTGTTAGGAATTATGTGATCCTTACTAGCTGGAAGTAAGGGAGATGGGGCATGAAGTTATTTCTAGGAGTTGGACACATACCAAGTTTAGCTCAGTTCTGGGCATCTTTGAAATACCTATACAAACTTGTTCCTACATGGTAACTTGCAACTTTGAATGAGAATGTGCTTGCCTACAGCAACGTGCTATATGTTCTGAATGCCCGAATTGGGAATCTGTGTCAAAACATTGTTAGAAATTATGTGATCCTTACTAGCCTGAAGCAAGGGAGATGGGGCATGAAGATATTTCTAGGAGTTGGAGACATACAACGTTTAGCTCAGTTCTGGGCATCTTTGAAATACCTATACAAACTTGTTCCTTCATAGTAACTTGCCACTTTGAATGAGAATGTGCTTGCTTACAGCAACGTGCTACATGTTCTGAATGCCCGAATTGGGAATCTGTGTCAAAACTTTGTTAGGAATTATGTGATCCTTACTAGCTGGAAGTAAGGGAGATGGGGCATGAAGTTATTTCTAGGAGTTGGAGAAATACCAAGTTTAGCTCTGTTCTGGGCATCATTAAAATAACTATACAAACTTGTTCCTACATAGTAACTTGCAACTTTGAATGAGAACGTGCTTGCTTACAGCAACGTGCTATATGTTCTGAATGCCCGAATTGGGAATCTGTGTCAAAACTTTGTTAGGAATTATGTGATCCTTACTAGCTGGAAGTAAGGGAGATGGGGCATGAAGTTATTTCTAGAGGCTGGACACATACCAAGTTCAGCTCAGTTTTGGGCATCTTTGAAATACCTATACAAACTTGTTCCTACATAGTAACTTGCCACTTTGAATGAGAATGTGCTTGCTTACAGCAACGTGCTATATGTTCTGAATGCCCGAATTGGGAATCTGTGTCAAATCTTTGTTAGGAGTTATGTGATCCTTACTAGCTGGAAGTAAGTGAGATGGGGCATGAAGTTATTTCTAGGAGTTGGAGACATACAACGTTTAGCTCAGTTCTGGGCATCTTTGAAATATCTATACAAACTTGTTCCTACATTGTAACTTGCCACTTTGAATGAGAATGTGCTTGCTTACAGCAACGTGCTATATGTTCTGAATGCCCGAATTGGGAATCTGTGTGAAAACTTTGTTCGGAATTATGTGATCCTTACTAGCTGGAAGTAAGGGAGATGGGGCATGAAGTTATTTCTAGGAGTTGGAGACATACAACGTTTAACTCAGTTCTGGGCATCTTTGAAATACCTATACAAACTTGTTCCTACATAGTAACTTGCCACTTTGAATGAGAATGTGCTTGCTTACAGCAACGTGCTATATGTTCTGAATGCCCGAATTGGGAATCTGTGTCAAAACTTTGTTAGGAATTATGTGATCCTTACTAGCTGGAAGTAAGGGAGATGGGGCAGGAAGTTATTTCTAGGAGTTGGAGACATACAACGTTTAGCTAAGTTCTGGGCATCTTTGAAATACCTATACAAACTTGTTCCTACATAGTAACTTGCCACTTTGAATGAGAATGTGCTTGCTGACAGCAACGTGCTATATGTTCTGAATGCCCGAATTGGGAATCTGTGTCAAAGCTTTGTTAGGAATTATGTGATCCTTACTAGCTGGAAGTAAGGGAGATGGGGCATGAAGTTATTTCTAGGAGTTGGAGACATACAACGTTTAGCTCAGTTCTGGGCATCTTTGAAATACCTATACAAACTTGTTCCTACATAGTAACTTGCCACTTTGAATGAGAATGTGCTTGCTTACAGCAACGTGCTATATGTTCTGAATGTCCGAATTTGGAATCTGTGGGAAAACTTTGTTCGGAATTATGTGATCCTTACTAGCTGCATGTAAGGGAGATGGGGCATGAAGTTATTTCTAGGAGTTTACACATACCAAGTTTAGCTCACTTCTGGGCATCTTTGAAATACCTATACAAACTTGTTCCTACATAGTAACTTGCCACTTTGAATGAGAATGTGCTTGCTGACAGCAACGTGCTATATGTTCTGAATGCCCGAATTGGGAATCTGTGTCAAAACTTTGTTAGAAATTATGTGATCCTTACTAGCTGGAAGTAAGGGAGATGGGGCATGAAGTTATTTCTAGGAGTTGGAGACATACCAAGTTTAGCTCAGTTCTGGGCATCTTTGAAATACCTATACAAACTTGTTCCTACATAGTAAATTGCAACTTTGAATGAGAATGTGCTTGCTTACAGCAACGTGCTATATGTTCTGAATGCCCAAATTGGGAATCTGTGTCAAAACTTTGTTAGAAATTATGTGATCCTTAATAGATGGAAGTAAGGATGATGGGGCATGAAGTTATTTCTAGGAGTTGGAGACATACAACGTTTAGCTCAGTTCTGGGCATCTTTGAAATACCTATACAAACTTGTTCCTACATAGTAACTTGCAACTTTGAATGAGAATGTGCTTGCTTACAGCAACGTGCTACATGATCTGAATGTCCGAATTGGGAATCTGTGTCAAAACTTTGTTAGGAATTATGTGATCCTTACTAGCTGGAAGTAAGGGAGATGGGGCATGAAGTTATTTCTAGGAGTTGGACACATACCAAGTTTAGCTCAGTTCTGGGAATCTTTGAAATACCTATACAAACTTGTTCCTACATAGTAACTTGCCACTTTGAATGAGACTGTGCTTGCTTACAGCAACATGCTATATGTTCTGAATGCCCGAATTGGGAATCTGTGTCAAAACTTTGTTAGGAATTATGTGATCCTTACTAGCTGGAAGTAAGGGAGATGGGGCATGAAGTTATTTCTAGCAGTTGGAGACATACAACGTTTAGCCTAGTTCTGGGCATCTTTGAAATATCTATACAAACTTGTTCCTACATAGTAACTTGCCACTTTGAATGAGAATGTGCTTGCTTACAGCAACGTGCTATATGTTCTGAATGCCCGAATTGGGAATCTGTGTGAAAACTTTGTTCGGAATTATGTGATCCTTACTAGCTGGAAGTAAGGGAGATGGGGCATGAAGTTGTTTCTAGGAGTTGGACACATACCAAGTTTAGCTAAGTTCTGGGCATCTTTGAAATACCTATACAAACTTGTTCCTACATAGTAACTTGCAACTTTGAATGAGAATGTGCTTGCTTACAGCAACGTGCTACATGTTCTGAATGTCCGAATTGGGAATCTGTGTCAAAAATTTGTTAGGAATTATGTGATCCTTACTAGCTGGAAGTAAGGGAGATGGGGCATGAAGTTATTTCTAGGAGTTGGAGAAATACCAAGTTTAGCTCAGTTCTGGGCATCTTTAAAATCCCTTGCAAACTTGTTCCTACATAGTAACTTGCAACTTTGAATGAGAATGTGCTTGCTTACAGCAACGTGCTATATGTTCTGAATGCCCGAATTGGGAATCTGTGTCAAAACTTTGTTAGGAATTATGTGATCCTTACTAGCCTGAAGTAAAGGAGATGGGGCATGAAGTTATTTCTAGGAGTTGGAGACATACAACGTTTAACTCAGTTCTGGGCATCTTTGAAATACCTATACAAACTTGTTCCTACATAGTAACTTGCAACTTTGAATGAGAATGTGCTTACTTACAGCAACGTGCTATATGTTCTGAATGCCCGAATTGGGAATCTGTGTCAAAACTTTGTTCGGAATTATGTGATCCTTACTAGCTGGAAGTAAGGGAGATGGGGCATGAAGTTATTTCTAGAGGCTGGACACATACCAAGTTTAGCTCAGTTCTGGGCATCTTTGATATACCTATACAAACTTGTTCCAACATGGTAACTTGCCACTTTGAATGAGAATGTGCTTGCTTACAGCAACGTGCTATATGTTCTGAATGCCCGAATTGGGAATCTGTGTCAAAACTTTGATAGGAATTATGTGATCCTTACTAGCTGAAAGTAAGGGAGATGGAGCATGAAGTTATTTCTAGGAGTTGGAGACATACCAAGTTTAGCTCAGTTCTGAGCATCTTTGAAATACCTATACAAACTTGTTCCTACATAGTGACTTGCAACTTTGAATGAGAATGTGCTTGCTTACAGCAACGTGCTATATGTTCTGAATGCCCGAATTGGGAATCTGTGTCAAAACTTTGTTAGGAATTATGTGATCCTTACTAGCTGGAAGTAAGGGAGATGGGGCATGAAGTTATTTCTAGGAGTTGGACACATACCAAGTTTAGCTCAGTTCTGGGCATCTTTGAAATACCTATACAAACTTGTTCCTACATGGTAACTTGCAACTTTGAATGAGAATGTGCTTGCCTACAGCAACGTGCTATATGTTCTGAATGCCCGAATTGGGAATCTGTGTCAAAACATTGTTAGAAATTATGTGATCCTTACTAGCCTGAAGCAAGGGAGATGGGGCATGAAGATATTTCTAGGAGTTGGAGACATACAACGTTTAGCTCAGTTCTGGGCATCTTTGAAATACCTATACAAACTTGTTCCTTCATAGTAACTTGCCACTTTGAATGAGAATGTGCTTGCTTACAGCAACGTGCTACATGTTCTGAATGCCCGAATTGGGAATCTGTGTCAAAACTTTGTTAGGAATTATGTGATCCTTACTAGCTGGAAGTAAGGGAGATGGGGCATGAAGTTATTTCTAGGAGTTGGAGAAATACCAAGTTTAGCTCTGTTCTGGGCATCATTAAAATAACTATACAAACTTGTTCCTACATAGTAACTTGCAACTTTGAATGAGAACGTGCTTGCTTACAGCAACGTGCTATATGTTCTGAATGCCCGAATTGGGAATCTGTGTCAAAACTTTGTTAGGAATTATGTGATCCTTACTAGCTGGAAGTAAGGGAGATGGGGCATGAAGTTATTTCTAGAGGCTGGACACATACCAAGTTCAGCTCAGTTTTGGGCATCTTTGAAATACCTATACAAACTTGTTCCTACATAGTAACTTGCAACTTTGAATGAGAATGTGCTTGCTTACAGCAACGTGCTATATGTTCTGAATGCCCGAATTGGGAATCTGTGTCAAATCTTTGTTAGGAGTTATGTGATCCTTACTAGCTGGAAGTAAGTGAGATGGGGCATGAAGTTATTTCTAGGAGTTGGAGACATACAACGTTTAGCTCAGTTCTGGGCATCTTTGAAATATCTATACAAACTTGTTCCTACATTGTAACTTGCCACTTTGAATGAGAATGTGCTTGCTTACAGCAACGTGCTATATGTTCTGAATGCCCGAATTGGGAATCTGTGTGAAAACTTTGTTCGGAATTATGTGATCCTTACTAGCTGGAAGTAAGGGAGATGGGGCATGAAGTTATTTCTAGGAGTTGGAGACATACAACGTTTAGCTCAGTTCTGGGCATCTTTGAAATACCTATACAAACTTGTTCCTACATAGTAACTTGCCACTTTGAATGAGAATGTGCTTGCTTACAGCAACGTGCTATATGTTCTGAATGCCCGAATTGGGAATCTGTGTCAAAACTTTGTTAGGAATTATGTGATCCTTACTAGCTGGAAGTAAGGGAGATGGGGCAGGAAGTTATTTCTAGGAGTTGGAGACATACAACGTTTAGCTAAGTTCTGGGCATCTTTGAAATACCTATACAAACTTGTTCCTACATAGTAACTTGCCACTTTGAATGAGAATGTGCTTGCTTACAGCAACGTGCTATATGTTCTGAATGCCCGAATTGGGAATCTGTGTCAAAGCTTTGTTAGGAATTATGTGATCCTTACTAGCTGGAAGTAAGGGAGATGGGGCATGAAGTTATTTCTAGGAGTTGGAGACATACAACGTTTAGCTCAGTTCTGGGCATCTTTGAAATACCTATACAAACTTGTTCCTACATAGTAACTTGCCACTTTGAATGAGAATGTGCTTGCTTACAGCAACGTGCTATATGTTCTGAATGTCCGAATTTGGAATCTGTGGGAAAACTTTGTTCGGAATTATGTGATCCTTACTAGCTGCATGTAAGGGAGATGGGGCATGAAGTTATTTCTAGGAGTTTACACATACCAAGTTTAGCTCACTTCTGGGCATCTTTGAAATACCTATACAAACTTGTTCCTACATAGTAACTTGCCACTTTGAATGAGAATGTGCTTGCTGACAGCAACGTGCTATATGTTCTGAATGCCCGAATTGGGAATCTGTGTCAAAACTTTGTTAGAAATTATGTGATCCTTACTAGCTGGAAGTAAGGGAGATGGGGCATGAAGTTATTTCTAGGAGTTGGAGACATACCAAGTTTAGCTCAGTTCTGGGCATCTTTGAAATACCTATACAAACTTGTTCCTACATAGTAAATTGCAACTTTGAATGAGAATGTGCTTGCTTACAGCAACGTGCTATATGTTCTGAATGCCCAAATTGGGAATCTGTGTCAAAACTTTGTTAGAAATTATGTGATCCTTAATAGATGGAAGTAAGGATGATGGGGCATGAAGTTATTTCTAGGAGTTGGAGACATACAACGTTTAGCTCAGTTCTGGGCATCTTTGAAATACCTATACAAACTTGTTCCTACATAGTAACTTGCAACTTTGAATGAGAATGTGCTTGCTTACAGCAACGTGCTACATGATCTGAATGTCCGAATTGGGAATCTGTGTCAAAACTTTGTTAGGAATTATGTGATCCTTACTAGCTGGAAGTAAGGGAGATGGGGCATGAAGTTATTTCTAGGAGTTGGACACATACCAAGTTTAGCTCAGTTCTGGGAATCTTTGAAATACCTATACAAACTTGTTCCTACATAGTAACTTGCCACTTTGAATGAGACTGTGCTTGCTTACAGCAACATGCTATATGTTCTGAATGCCCGAATTGGGAATCTGTGTCAAAACTTTGTTAGGAATTATGTGATCCTTACTAGCTGGAAGTAAGGGAGATGGGGCATGAAGTTATTTCTAGCAGTTGGAGACATACAACGTTTAGCCTAGTTCTGGGCATCTTTGAAATATCTATACAAACTTGTTCCTACATAGTAACTTGCCACTTTGAATGAGAATGTGCTTGCTTACAGCAACGTGCTATATGTTCTGAATGCCCGAATTGGGAATCTGTGTGAAAACTTTGTTCGGAATTATGTGATCCTTACTAGCTGGAAGTAAGGGAGATGGGGCATGAAGTTGTTTCTAGGAGTTGGACACATACCAAGTTTAGCTAAGTTCTGGGCATCTTTGAAATACCTATACAAACTTGTTCCTACATAGTAACTTGCAACTTTGAATGAGAATGTGCTTGCTTACAGCAACGTGCTACATGTTCTGAATGTCCGAATTGGGAATCTGTGTCAAAAATTTGTTAGGAATTATGTGATCCTTACTAGCTGGAAGTAAGGGAGATGGGGCATGAAGTTATTTCTAGGAGTTGGAGAAATACCAAGTTTAGCTCAGTTCTGGGCATCTTTAAAATCCCTTGCAAACTTGTTCCTACATAGTAACTTGCAACTTTGAATGAGAATGTGCTTGCTTACAGCAACGTGCTATATGTTCTGAATGCCCGAATTGGGAATCTGTGTCAAAACTTTGTTAGGAATTATGTGATCCTTACTAGCCTGAAGTAAAGGAGATGGGGCATGAAGTTATTTCTAGGAGTTGGAGACATACAACGTTTAACTCAGTTCTGGGCATCTTTGAAATACCTATACAAACTTGTTCCTACATAGTAACTTGCAACTTTGAATGAGAATGTGCTTACTTACAGCAACGTGCTATATGTTCTGAATGCCCGAATTGGGAATCTGTGTCAAAACTTTGTTCGGAATTATGTGATACTTACTAGCTGGAAGTAAGGGAGATGGGGCATGAAGTTATTTCTAGAGGCTGGACACATACCAAGTTTAGCTCAGTTCTGGGCATCTTTGATATACCTATACAAACTTGTTCCAACATGGTAACTTGCCACTTTGAATGAGAATGTGCTTGCTTACAGCAACGTGCTATATGTTCTGAATGCCCGAATTGGGAATCTGTGTCAAAACTTTGATAGGAATTATGTGATCCTTACTAGCTGAAAGTAAGGGAGATGGAGCATGAAGTTATTTCTAGGAGTTGGAGACATACCAAGTTTAGCTCAGTTCTGAGCATCTTTGAAATACCTATACAAACTTGTTCCTACATAGTGACTTGCAACTTTGAATGAGAATGTGCTTGCTTACAGCAACGTGCTATATGTTCTGAATGCCCGAATTGGGAATCTGTGTCAAAACTTTGTTAGGAATTATGTGATCCTTACTAGCTGGAAGTAAGGGAGATGGGGCATGAAGTTATTTCTAGGAGTTGGACACATACCAAGTTTAGCTCAGTTCTGGGCATCTTTGAAATACCTATACAAACTTGTTCCTACATGGTAACTTGCAACTTTGAATGAGAATGTGCTTGCCTACAGCAACGTGCTATATGTTCTGAATGCCCGAATTGGGAATCTGTGTCAAAACATTGTTAGAAATTATGTGATCCTTACTAGCCTGAAGCAAGGGAGATGGGGCATGAAGATATTTCTAGGAGTTGGAGACATACAACGTTTAGCTCAGTTCTGGGCATCTTTGAAATACCTATACAAACTTGTTCCTTCATAGTAACTTGCCACTTTGAATGAGAATGTGCTTGCTTACAGCAACGTGCTACATGTTCTGAATGCCCGAATTGGGAATCTGTGTCAAAACTTTGTTAGGAATTATGTGATCCTTACTAGCTGGAAGTAAGGGAGATGGGGCATGAAGTTATTTCTAGGAGTTGGAGAAATACCAAGTTTAGCTCTGTTCTGGGCATCATTAAAATAACTATACAAACTTGTTCCTACATAGTAACTTGCAACTTTGAATGAGAACGTGCTTGCTTACAGCAACGTGCTATATGTTCTGAATGCCCGAATTGGGAATCTGTGTCAAAACTTTGTTAGGAATTATGTGATCCTTACTAGCTGGAAGTAAGGGAGATGGGGCATGAAGTTATTTCTAGAGGCTGGACACATACCAAGTTCAGCTCAGTTTTGGGCATCTTTGAAATACCTATACAAACTTGTTCCTACATAGTAACTTGCAACTTTGAATGAGAATGTGCTTGCTTACAGCAACGTGCTATATGTTCTGAATGCCCGAATTGGGAATCTGTGTCAAATCTTTGTTAGGAATTATGTGATCCTTTCTAGCTGGAAGTAAGGGAGATGGGGCAGGAAGTTATTTCTAGGAGTTGGAGACATACAACGTTTAGCTAAGTTCTGGGCATCTTTGAAATACCTATACAAACTTGTTCTTACATAGTAACTTGCCACTTTGAATGAGAATGTGCTTTCTTACAGCAACGTGCTATATGTTCTGAATGCCCGAATTGGGAATCTGTGTCAAAGCTTTGTTAGGAATTATGTGATCCTTACTAGCTGGAAGTAAGGGAGATGGGGCATGAAGTTATTTCTAGGAGTTGGAGACATACAACGTTTAGCTCAGTTCTGGGCATCTTTGAAATACCTATACAAACTTGTTCCTACATAGTAACTTGCAACTTTGAATGAGAATGTGCTTGCTTACAGCAACGTGCTATATGTTCTGAATGCCCGAATTTGGAATCTGTGTGAAAACTTTGTTCGGAATTATGTGATCCTTACTAGCTGCATGTAAGGGAGATGGGGCATGAAGTTATTTCTAGGAGTTTACACATACCAAGTTTAGCTCAGTTCTGGGCATCTTTGAAATACCTATACAAACTTGTTCCTACATAGTAACTTGCCACTTTGAATGAGAATGTGCTTGCTGACAGCAACGTGCTATATGTTCTGAATGCCCGAATTGGGAATCTGTGTCAAAACTTTGTTCGGAATTATGTGATCCTTACTAGCTGGAAGTAAGGGAGATGGGGCATGAAGTTATTTCTAGGAGTTGGAGACATACCAAGTTTAGCTCAGTTCTGGGCATCTTTGAAATACCTATACAAACTTGTTCCTACATAGTAAATTGCAACTTTGAATGAGAATGTGCTTGCTTACAGCAACGTGCTATATGTTCTGAATGCCCAAATTGGGAATCTGTGTCAAAACTTTGTTAGAAATTATGTGATCCTTAATAGATGGAAGTAAGGGAGATGGGGCATGAAGTTATTTCTAGGAGTTGGAGACATACAACGTTTAGCTCAGTTCTGGGCATCTTTGAAATACCTATACAAACTTGTTCCTACATAGTAACTTGCAACTTTGAATGAGAATGTGCTTGCTTACAGCAACGTGCTACATGATCTGAATGTCCGAATTGGGAATCTGTGTCAAATCTTTGTTAGGAATTATGTGATCCTTACTAGCTGGAAGTAAGGGAGATGGGGCATGAAGTTATTTCTAGGAGTTGGACATATACCAAGTTTATCTCAGTTCTGGGCATCTTTGAAATACCTATACAAACTTGTTCCTACATAGTAACTTGCCACTTTGAATGAGAATGTGCTTGCTTACAGCAACGTGCTATATGTTCTGAATGCCCGAATTGGGAATCTGTGTGAAAACTTTGTTAGGAATTATGTGATCCTTACTAGCTGGAAGTAAGGGAGATGGGGCATGAAGTTATTTCTAGCAGTTGGAGACATACAACGTTTAGCCTAGTTCTGGGCATCTTTGAAATATCTATACAAACTTGTTCCTACATAGTAACTTGCCACTTTGAATGAGAATGTGCTTGCTTACAGCAACGTGCTATATGTTCTGAATGCCCGAATTGGGAATCTGTGTGAAAACTTTGTTCGGAATTATGTGATCCTTACTAGCTGGAAGTAAGGGAGATGGGGCATGAAGTTGTTTCTAGGAGTTGGACACATACCAAGTTTAGCTAAGTTCTGGGCATCTTTGAAATACCTATACAAACTTGTTCCTACATAGTAACTTGCAACTTTGAATGAGAATGTGCTTGCTTACAGCAACGTGCTACATGTTCTGAATGTCCGAATTGGGAATCTGTGTCAAAAATTTGTTAGGAATTATGTGATCCTTACCAGCTGGAAGTAAGGGAGATGGGGCATGAAGTTATTTCTAGGAGTTGGACACATACCAAGTTTAGCTCAGTTCTGGGAATCTTTGAAATACCTATACAAACTTGTTCCTACATAGTAACTTGCCACTTTGAATGAGAATGTGCTTGCTTACAGCAACGTGCTGTATGTTCTGAATGCCCGAATTGGGAATCTTTGTCAAAACTTGTTAGGAATTATGTGATCCTTACTAGCTGGAAGTAAGGGAGAGGGGCATGAAGTTATTTCTAGGAGTTGGAGACATACAACCTTTAGCTCAGTTCTGGGCATCTTTGAAATACCTATACAAACTTGTTCCTACATAGTAACTTGCCACTTTGAATGAGAATGTGCTTGCTTACAGCAACGTGCTATATGTTCTGAATGCCCGAATTGGGAATCTGTGTCAAAGCTTTGTTAGGAATTATGTGATCCTTACTAGCTGGAAGTAAGGGAGATGGGGCATGAAGTTATTTCTAGGAGTTGGAGACATACAACGTTTAGCTCAGTTCTGGGCATCTTTGAAATACCTATACAAACTTGTTCCTACATAGTAACTTGCCACTTTGAATGAGAATGTGCTTGCTTACAGCAACGTGCTATATGTTCTGAATGCCCGAATTGGGAATCTGTGTCAAAACTTTGTTAGAAATTATGTGATCCTTACTAGCTGGAAGTAAGGGAGATGGGGCATGATGTTATTTCTGGGAGTTGGACACATACCAAGTTTAGCTCAGTTCTGGGCATCTTTGAAATACCTATACAAACTTGTTCCTACATAGTAACTTGCAACTTTGAATGAGAATGTGCTTGCTTACAGCAACGTGCTATATGTTCTGAATGCCCGAATTGGGAATCTGTGTCAAAACTTTGTTCGGAATTATGTGATCCTTATTAGCTGGAAGTAAGGGAGATGGGGCCTGAAGTTATTTCTGGGAGTTGGACACATACCAAGTTTAGCTCAGTTCTGGGCATCTTTGAAATACCTATACAAACTTGTTCCTAGATAGTAACTTGCAACTTTGAATGAGAATGTGCTTGCTTACAGCAACGTGCTATATGTTCTGAATGCCCGAATTGGGAATCTGTGTCAAAACTTTGTTAGGAATTATGTGATCCTTACTAGCTGGAAGTAAGGGAGATGGGGCATGAAGTTATTTCTAGGAGTTGGAGGCATAAAACGTTTAGCTCAGTTCTGGGCATCTTTGAAATACCTAAACTAACTTGTTCCTACATAGTAACTTGCCACTTTGAATGAGAATGTGCTTGCTTACAGCAACGTGCTATATGTTCCGAATGCCCGAATTGGGAATCTGTGTCAAAACTTTGTTCGGAATTATGTGATCCTTATTAGCTGGAAGTAAGGGAGATGGGGCCTGAAGTTATTTCTGGGAGTTGGACACATACCAAGTTTAGCTCAGTTCTGGGCATCTTTGAAATACCTATACAAATTGTTCCTACATAGTAACTTGCAACTTTGAATGAGAATGTGCTTGCTTACAGCAACGTGCTATATGTTCTGAATGCCCGAATTGGGAATCTGTGTCAAAACTTTGTTAGGAATTATGTGATCCTTACTAGCTGGAAGAAAGGGAGATGGGGCATGAAGTTCTTTCTAAGAGTTGGAGACATAAAACGTTTAGCTCAGTTCTGGGTATCTTTGAAATACCTAAACTAACTTGTTCCTACATAGTAACTTGCCACTTTGAATGAGAATGTGCTTGCTTACAGCAACGTGCTATATGTTCTGAATGCCCGAAATGTGAATCTGTGTGAAAACTTTGTTCGGAATTATGTGATCCTTACTAGCTGGAAGTAAGGGAGATAGGGCATGAAGTTATTTCTAGGAGTTGGACACATACCAAGTTTAGCCCAGTTCTGGGCATCTTTGAAATACCTATACAAACTGGTTCCTACATAGTAACTTGCAACTTTGAATGAGAATGTGCTTGCTTACAGCAACGTGCTATATGTTCTGAATGCCCCAATTGGGAATCTGTGTCAAAACTTTGTTAGAAATTATGTGATCCTTACTAGCCTGAAGTAAGGGAGATGGGGCATGAAGTTATTTCTAGGAGTTGGAGACATACAACGTTTAGCTCAGTTCTGGTCATCTTTGAAATACCCATACAAACTTGTTCCTACATAGTAACTTGCAACTTTGAATGAGAATGTGCTTGCTTACAGCAACGTGCTACATGTTCTGAATGCCCGAATTGGGAATCTGTGTCAAAAATTTGTTTGGAATTATGTGATCCTTACTAGTTGGAAGTAAGGGAGATGGGGCATGAAGATATTTCTAGGAGTTGGAGAAATACCAAGTTTAGCTCAGTTCTGGGCATCTTTGAAATACCTATACAAACTTGTTCCTACATAGTAACTTGCAACTTTGAATGAGAATGTGCTTGCTTACAGCAACGTGCTATATGTTCTGAATTCCCGAATTGGGAATCTGTGTCAAAACTTTGTTTGGAATTATGTGATCCTTCTAGCTGGAAGTAAGGGAGATGGGGCATGAAGTTATTTCTAGGAGTTGGACACATACCAAGTTTAGCCCAGTTCTGGGCATCTTTGAAATACCTATACAAACTTGTTCCTACATAGTAACTTGCAACTTTGAATGAGAATGTGCTTGCTTACAGCAACGTGCTATATGTTCTGAATGCCCGAATTGGGAATCTGTGTCAAAACTTTGTTAGGAATTATGTGATCCTTACTAGCTGAAAGTAAGGGAGATGGGGCATGAAGTTATTTCTAGGAGTTGGAGACATAAAACGTTTAGCTCAGTTCTGGGCATCTTAGAAATACCTAAACTAACTTGTTCCTACATAGTAACTTACCACTTTGAATGAGAATGTGCTTGCTTACAGCAACGTGCTATATGATCTGAATGCCCGAATTGGGAATCTGTGTCAAAACTTTGTTAGGAATTATGTGATGCTCACTAGCTGGAAGTAAGGGAGATGGGGCATGAAGTTATTTCTAGGAGTTGGAGACATACAATGTTTAGCTCAGTTCTGGGCATCTTTGAAATACCTATACAAACTTGTTCCTAAATAGTAACTTGCCACTTTGAATGAGAATGTGCCTGCTTACAGCAACGTGCTATATGTTCTGAATGCCCGAATTGGGAATCTGTGTCAAAACTTTGTTTGGA
Source organism: Diceros bicornis minor (assembly GCF_020826845.1). NCBI lineage: Eukaryota > Metazoa > Chordata > Mammalia > Perissodactyla > Rhinocerotidae > Diceros > Diceros bicornis. The sequence continues at coordinate 14,759,757 of NC_080780.1, forward strand.
ATTATGTGATCCTTACTAGCCTGAAGTAAGGGAGATGGGGCATGAAGTTATTTCTAGGAGTTGGAGACATACAACGTTTAGCTCAGTTCTGGGCATCTTTGAAATACCTATACAAACTTGTTCCTACATAGTAACCTGCCACTTTGAATGAGAATGTGCTTGCTTACAGCAACGTGCTATATGTTCTGAATGCCCGAAATGTGAATCTGTGTGAAAACTTTGTTCGGAAATATGTGATCCTTACTAGCTGGAAGTAAGGGAGATAGGGCATGAAGTTATTTCTAGGAGTTGGACACATACCAAGTTTAGCCCAGTTATGGGCATCTTTGAAATACCTATACAAACTTGTTCCTACATAGTAACTTGCAACTTTGAATGAGAATGTGCTTGCTTACAGCAACGTGCTATATGTTCTGAATGCCCCAATTGGGAATCTGTGTCAAAACTGTGTTAGGAATTATGTGATCCTTACTAGCTGGAAGTAAGGGAGATGGGGCATGAAGTTATTTCTAGGAGTTGGAGACATACCAAGTTTAGCTCAGTTCTGGGCATCTTTGAAATACCTATACTAACTTGTTCCTACATAGTAACTTGCAACTTTGAATGAGAATGTGCTTGCTTACAGCAACGTGCTATATCTTCTGAATGCCCCAATTGGGAATCTGTGTCAAAACTTTGTTACAAATTATGTGATCCTTACTAGCCTGAAGTAAGGGAGATGGGGCATGAAGTTATTTCTAGGAGTTGGAGACATACAACGTTTAGCTCAGTTCTGGGCATCTTTGAAATACCCATACAAACTTGTTCCTACATAGTAACTTGCCACTTTGAATGAGAATGTGCTTGCTTGCAGCAACGTGCTATATGTTCTGAATGCCCGAATTGGGAATCTGTGTCAAAACTTTGTTCGGAATTATGTGATCCTTACTAGCTGGAAGTAAGGGAGATGGGGCATGAAGTTATTTCTAGGAGTTGGAGACATATCAAGTTTAGCTCAGTTCTGGGCATCTTTGAAATACCTATACAAACTTGTTCCTACATAGTAACTTGCAACTTTGAATGAGAATGTGCTTGCTTACAGCAACGTGCTACATGTTCTGAATGCCCGAATTGGGAATCTGTGTCAAAACTTTGTTAGGAATTATGTGATCCTTACTATTTGGAAGTAAGGGAGATGGGGCATGAAGTTATTTCAAGGAGTAGGAGAAATACCAAGTTTAGCTCAGTTCTGGGCATCATTTTTATACCTATACAAACTTGTTCCTACATAGTAACTTGCAACTTTGAATGAGAATGTGCTTGCTTACAGCAACGTGCTATATGTTCTGAATTCCCGAATTGGGAATCTGTGTCAAAACTTTGTTAGGAATTATGTGATCCTTACTAGCTGGAAGTAAGGGAGATGGGGCATGAAGTTATTTCTGGGAGTTGGACAATACCAAGTTTAGCTCAGTTCTGGGCATCTTTGAAATACCTATACAAACTTGTTCCTACATAGTAACTTGCAACTTTGAATGAGAATGTGCTTGCTTACAGCAACGTGTTATATGTTCTGAATGCCCGAATTGGGAATCTGTGTCAAAACTTTGTTCGGAATTATGTGATCCTTATTAGCTGGAAGTAAGGGAGATGGGGCCTGAAGTTATTTCTGGGAGTTGGACACATACCAAGTTTAGCTCAGTTCTGGGCATCTTTGAAATACCTATACAAACTTGTTCCTACATAATAACTTGCAATTTTGAATGAGAATGTGCTTGCTTACAGCAACGTGCTATATGTTCTGAATGCCCGAATTGGGAATATGTGTCAAAACTTTGTTAGGAATTTTGTGATCCTTACTAGCTGGAAGTAAGGGAGATGGGGCATGAAGTTATTTCTAGGAGTTGGAGACATAAAACGTTTAGCTCAGTTCTGGGCATCTTTGAAATACCTATACAAACTTGTTCCTACATAGTAACTTGCAACTTTGAATGAGAATGTGCTTGCTTACAGCAACGTGCTACATGTTCTGAATGCCCGAATTGGGAATCTGTGTCAAAAATTTGTTTGGAATTATGTGATCCTTACTAGTTGGAAGTAAGGGAGATGGGGCATGAAGATATTTCTAGGAGTTGGAGAAATACCAAGTTTAGCTCAGTTCTGGGCATCTTTGAAATACCTATACAAACTTGTTCCTACATAGTAACTTGCAACTTTGAATGAGAATGTGCTTGCTTACAGCAACGTGCTATATGTTCTGAATTCCCGAATTGGGAATCTGTGTCAAAACATTGTTTGGAATTATGTGATCCTTCTAGCTGGAAGTAAGGGAGATGGGGCATGAAGTTATTTCTAGGAGTTGGACACATACCAAGTTTAGCCCAGTTCTGGGCATCTTTGAAATACCTATACAAACTTGTTCCTACATAGTAACTTGCAACTTTGAATGAGAATGTGCTTGCTTACAGCAACGTGCTATATGTTCTGAATGCCCGAATTGGGAATCTGTGTCAAAACTTTGTTCGGAATTATGTGATCCTTACTAGCCTGAAGTAAGGGAGATGGGGCATGAAGTTATTTCTAGGAGTTGGAGACATACAACGTTTAGCTCGTTTATGGGCATCTTTGAAATACCTATACAAACTTGTTCCTACATAGTAACTTGCCACTTTGAATGAGAATGTGCTTGCTTACAGCAACGTGCTATATGTTCTGAATGCCCGAAATGTGAATCTGTGTGAAAACTTTGTTCGGAATTATGTGATCCTTACTAGCTGGAAGTAAGGGAGATGGGGCATGAAGTTATTTCTAGGAGTTAGACACATACCAAGTTTAGCCCAGTTCTGGGCATCTTTGAAATACCTATACAAACTTGTTCCTACATAGTAACTTGCAACTTTGAATGAGAATGTGCTTGCTTACAGCAACGTGCTATATGTTCTGAATGCCCGAATTGGGAATCTGTGTCAAAACTTTGTTAGGAATTATGTGATCCTTACTAGCTGGAGGTAAGGGAGATGGGGCATGAAGTTATTTCTAGGAGTTGGAGACATACAACGTTTAGCTCAGTTCTGGGCATCTTTGAAATACCTATACAAACTTGTTCCTACATAGTAACTTGCCACTTTGAATGAGAATGTGCTTGCTTACAGCAACGTGCTATATGTTCTGAATGCCCGAATTGGGAATCTGTGTCAAAACTTTGTTTGGAATTATGTGATCCTTACTAGCCTGAAGTAAGGGAGATGGGGCATGAAGTTATTTCTAGGAGTTGGAGACATACAACGTTTAGCTCAGTTATGGGCATCTTTGAAATACCTATACAAACTTGTTCCTACATAGTAACTTGCCACTTTGAATGAGAATGTGCTTGCTTGCAGCAACGTGCTATATGTTCTGAATGCGCGAAATGTGAATCTGTGTGAAAACTTTGTTCGGAATTATGTGATCCTTACTAGCTGGAAGTAAGCGAGATGGGGCATGAAGTTATTTCTAGGAGTTGGACACATACCAAGTTTAGCTCAGTTCTGGGCATCTTTGAAATACCTAAACTAACTTGTTCCTACATAGTAACTTGCCACTTTGAATGAGAATGTGCTTGCTTACAGCAACGTGCTATATGATCTGAATGCCCGAATTGGGAATCTGTGTCAAAACTTTGTTAGGAATTATGTGATCCTTACTAGCTGGAAGTAAGGGAGATGGGGCATGGAGTTATTTCTAGGAGTTGGAGACATAAAACGTTTAGCTCAGTTCTGGGCATCTTTGAAATACCTAAACTAACTTGTTCCTACATAGTAACTTGCCACTTTGAATGAGAATGTGCTTGCTTACAGCAACGTGCTATATGATCTGAATGCCCGAATTGGGAATCTGTGTCAAAACTTTGTTAGGAATTATGTGATCCTTACTAGCTGGAAGTAAGGGAGATGGGGCCTGAAGTTATTTCTGGGAGTTGGACACATACCAAGTTTAGCTCAGTTCTGGGCATCTTTGAAATACCTATACAAACTTGTTCCTACATAGTAACTTGCAACTTTGAATGAGAATGTGCTTGCTTACAGCAACGTGCTATATGTTCTGAATGCCCGAATTGGGAATCTGTGTCAAAACTTTGTTCGGAATTATGTGATCCTTATTAGCTGGAAGTAAGGGAGATGGGGCCTGAAGTTATTTCTGGGAGTTGGACACATACCAAGTTTAGCTCAGTTCTGGGCATCTTTGAAATACCTATACAAACTTGTTCCTACATAGTAACTTGCAACTTTGAATGAGAAGGTGCTTGCTTACAGCAACGTGCTATATGTTCTGAATGCCCGAATTGGGAATCTGTGTCAAAACTTTGTTAGGAATTATGTGATCCTTACTAGCTGGAAGTAAGGGAGATGGGGCATGAAGTTCTTTCTAAGAGTTGGAGACATAAAACGTTTAGCTCAGTTCTGGGCATCTTTGAAATACCTAAACTAACTTGTTCCTACATAGTAACTTGCCACTTTGAATGAGAATGTGCTTGCTTACAGCAACGTGCTATATGTTCTGAATGCCCGAATTGGCAATCTGTGTCAAAACTTTGTTAGGAATTATGTGCTCCTTACTAGCTGGAAGTAAGGGAGATGGGGCATGAAGTTATTTCTAGGAGTTGGAGACATACAACGTTTAGCTCAGTTCTGGGCATCTTTGAAATACCTATACAAACTTGTTCCTCCATAGTAACTTGCCACTGTGAATGAGAATTTGCTTGCTTACAGCAACGTGCTATATGTTCTGAATGCCCGAATTGGGAATCTGTGTCAAAACTTTGTTTGGAATTATGTGATCCTTACTAGCCTGAAGTAAGGGAGATGGGGCATGAAGTTATTTCTAGGAGTTGGAGACATACAACGTTTAGCTCTGTTATGGGCATCTTTGAAATACCTATACAAACTTGTTCCTACATAGTAACTTGCCACTTTGAATGAGAATGTGCTTCCTTACAGCAACGTGCTATATGTTCTGAATGCCCGAATTGGGAATCTGTGTGAAAACTTTGTTCGGAATTATGTGATCCTTACTAGCTGGAAGTAAGGGAGATGGGGCATGAAGTTATTTCTAGGAGTTGGACACATACCAAGTTTAGCCCAGTTCTGGGCATCTTTGAAATACCTATACAAACTTGTTCCTACATAGTAACTTGCAACTTTGAATGAGAATGTGCTTGCTTACAGCAACGTGCTATATGTTCTGAATGCCCGAATTGGGAATCTGTGTCAAAACTTTGTTAGGAATTATGTGATCCTTACTAGCTGGTAGTAAGGGAGATGGGGCATGAAGTTATTTCTAGGAGTTGGAGACATACAACGTTTAGCTCAGTTCTGGGCATCTTTGAAATACCTATACAAACTTGTTCCTACATAGTAACTTGCCACTTTGAATGAGAATGTGCTTGCTTACAGCAACGTGCTATATGTTCTGAATGCCCGAATTGGGAATCTGTGTCAAAACTTTGTTTGGAATTATGTGATCCTTACTAGCCTGAAGTAAGGGAGATGGGGCATGAAGTTATTTCTAGGAGTTGGAGACATACAACGTTTAGCTCAGTTATGGGCATCTTTGAAATACCTATACAAACTTGTTCCTACATAGTAACTTGCCACTTTGAATGAGAATGTGCTTGCTTACAGCAACGTGCTATATGTTCTGAATGCCCGAAATGTGAATCTGTGTGAAAACTTTGTTCGGAATTATGTGATCCTTACTAGCTGGAAGTAAGGGAGATGGGGCATGAAGTTATTTCTAGGAGTTGGACACATACCAAGTTTAGCCCAGTACTGGGCATCTTTGAAATACCTATACAAACTTGTTCCTACATAGTAACTAGCAACTTTCAATGAGAATGTGCTTGCTTACAGCAACGTGCTATATGTTCTGAATGCCCGAATTGGGAATCTGTGTCAAAACTGTGTTAGGAATTATGTGATCCTTACTAGCTGGAAGTAAGGGAGATGGGGCATGAAGTTATTTCTAGGAGTTGGAGACATAAAACGTTTAGCTCAGTTCTTGGCATCTTTGAAATACCTAACTAACTTGTTCCTACATAGTAACTTGCCACTTTGAATGAGAATGTGCTTGCTTACAGCAACGTGCTATATGATCTGAATGCCCGAATTGGGAATCTGTGTCAAAACTTTGTTAGGAATTATGTGATCCTTACTAGCTGGAAGTAAGGGAGATGGGGCATGAAGTTATTTCTAGGAGTTGGAGACATACAACGTTTAGCTCAGTTCTGGGCATCTTTGAAATACCTATACAAACTTGTTCCTACATAGTAACTTGCCACTTTGAATGAGAATGTGCTTGCTTGCAGCAACGTGCTATATGTCCTGAATGCCCGAATTGGGAATCTGTGTCAAAACTTTGTTCGGAATTATGTGATCCTTACTAGCTGGAAGTAAGGGAGATGGGGCATGAAGTTATTTCTAGGAGTTGGACACATACCAAGTTTAGCTCAGTTCTGGGCATCTTTGAAATACCTAAACTAACTTGTTCCTACATAGTAACTTGCCACTTTGAATGAGAATGTGCTTGCTTACAGCAACGTGCTATATGATCTGAATGCCCGAATTGGGAATCTGTGTCAAAACTTTGTTAGGAATTATGTGATCCTTACTAGCTGGAAGTAAGGGAGATGGGGCATGAAGTTATTACTAGGAGTTGGAGACATACAACGTTTAGCTCAGTTCTGGGCATCTTTGAAATACCTAAACAAACTTGCTCCTACATAGTAACTTGCCACTTTGAATGAGAATGTGCTTGCTTACAGCAACGTGCTATATGTTCTGAATGCCCGAATTGGGAATCTGTGTCAAAACTTTGTTAGGAATTATGTGATTCTTACTAGCTGGAAGTAAGGGAGATGGGGCATGAAGTTATTTCTAGGAGTTGGAGACATACATCGTTTAGCTCAGTTCTGGGCATCTTTGAAATACCTATACAAACTGGTTCCTACATAGTAACTTGCCACTTTGAATGAGAATGTGCTTGCTTACAGCAACGTGCTATATGTTCTGAATGCCCGAAATGTGAATCTGTGTGAAAACTTTGTTCGGAATTATGTGATACTTACAAGCTGGAAGTAAGGGAGATGGGGCATGAAGTTATTTCTAGGAGTTGGACACATACCAAGTTTAGCCCAGTTCTGGGCATCTTTGAAATACCTATACAAACTTGTTCCTACGTAGTAACTTGCAACTTTGAATGAGAATGTGCTTGCTTACAGCAACGTGCTATATGTTCTGAATGCCCGAATTGGGAATCTGTGTCAAAACTTTGTTAGGAATTATGTGATCCTTACTAGCTGGAAGTAAGGGAGATGGGGCATGAAGTTATTTCTAGGAGTTGGAGACATAAAACCTTTAGCTCAGTTCTGGGCATCTTTGAAATACCTAAACTAACTTGTTCCTACATAGTAACTTGCCACTTTGAATGAGAATGTGCTTGCTTACAGCAACGTGCTATATGATCTGAATGCCCGAATTGGGAATCTGTGTCAAAACTTTGTTTGGAATTATGTGATCCTTACTAGCTGGAAGTAAGGGAGATAGGGCATGAAGTTATTTCTAGGAGTTGGAGACATACAACGTTTAGCTCAGTTCTGGGCATCTTTGAAATACCTATACAAACTTGTTGCTACATAGTAACTTGCCACTTTGAATGAGAATGTGCTTGCTTGCAGCAACGTGCTATATGTTCTGAATGCCCGAATTGGGAATCTGTGTCAAAACTTTGTTCGGAATTATGTGATCCTTACTAGCTGGAAGTAAGGGAGATGGGGCATGAAGTTATTTCTAGGAGTTGGACACATACCAAGTTTAGCTCAGTTCTGGGCATCTTTGAAATACCTAAACTAACTTGTTCCTACATAGTAACTTGCTACTTTGAATGAGAATGTGCTTGCTTACAGCAACGTGCTATATGATCTGAATGCCCGAATTGGGAATCTGTGTCAAAACTTTGTTAGGAATTATGTGATCCTTACTAGCTGGAAGTAAGGGAGATGGGGCATAAAGTTATTACTAGGAGTTGGAGACATACAACGTTTAGCTCAGTTCTGGGCATCTTTGAAATACCTATACAAACTTGTTCCTACATAGTAACTTGCCACTTTGAATGAGAATGTGCTTGCTTACAGCAACGTGCTATATGTTCTGAATGTCCGAATTGGGAATCTGTGTCAAAACTTTGTTAGGAATTATGTGATTCTTACTAGCTGGAAGTAAGGGAGATGGGGCATGAAGTTATTTCTAGGAGTTGGAGACATACAACGTTTAGCTCAGTTCTGGGCATCTTTGAAATACCTATACAAACTGGTTCCTACATAGTAACTTGCCACTTTGTATGAGAATGTGCTTGCTTACAGCACCGTGCTATATGTTCTGAATGCCCGAAATGGGAATCTGTGTGGAAATTTTGTTCGGAATTATGTTATCCTTACTAAATGGAAGTAAGGGAGATGGGGCATGAAGTTATTTCTAGGAGTTGGACACATACCAAGTTTAGCTCAGTTCTGGGCATCTGTGAAATACCTATACAAACTTGATCCTACATAGTAACCTGCCACTTTGAATGAGAATGTGCTTGCTTACAGCAACGTGCTATATGTTTTGAATGCCTGAATTGGGAATCTGTGTCAAAACTTTGTTCGGAATTATGTGATCCTTACTAGCTGGAAGTAAGGGAGATGGGGCATGAAGTTATTTCTAGGAGTTGGAGACAGACAACGTTTAGCTCAGTTCTGGGCATCTTTGAAATACCTATACAAACTTGTTCCTACATAGTAACTTGCCACTTTGAATGAGAATGTGCTTGCTTACAGCAACGTGCTATATGTTCTGAATGCCCGAATTGGGAATCTGTGTCAAAACTTTGTTTGGAATTATGTGATCCTTACTAGCTGGAAGTAAGGGAGATGGGGCATGAAGTTATTTCTAGGAGTTGGACACATACCAAGTTTAGCCCAGTTCTGGGCATCTTTGAAATACCTATACAAACTTGTTCCTACATAGTAACTTGCAACTTTGAATGAGAATGTGCTTGCTTACAGCAACGTGCTATATGTTCTGAATGCCCGAATTGGGAATCTGTGTCAAAACTTTGTTAGGAATTATGTGATCCTTACTAGCTGGAAGTAAGGGAGATGGGGCATGAAGTTATTTCTAGGAGTTGGAGACATACAACTTTTAGCTCAGTTCTGGGCATCTTTGAAATACCTATACAAACTTGTTCCTACATAGTAACTTGCCACTTTGAATGAGAATGTGTTTGCTTACAGCAACGTGCTATATGTTCTGAATGCCCGAATTGGGAATCTGAGTCAAAACTTTGTTTGGAATTATGTGATCCTTACTAGCCTGAAGTAAGGGGGATGGGGCATGAAGTTATTTCTAGGAGTTGGAGACATACAACGTTTAGCTCAGTTCTGGGCATCTTTGAAATACCTATACAAACTTGTTCCTACATAGTAACTTGCCACTTTGAATGAGAATGTGCTTGCTTACAGCAACGTGCTATATGTTCTGAATGCCCGAAATGTGAATCAGTGTGAAAACTTTGTTCGGAATTATGTGATCCTTACTAGCTGGAAGTAAGGGACATTGGGCATGAAGTTATTTCTAGGAGTTGGACACATACCAAGTTTAGCCCAGTTCTGGGCATCTTTGAAATACCTATACAAACTTGTTCCTACATAGTAACTTGCAACTTTCAATGAGAATGTGCTTGCTTACAGCAACGTGCTATATGATCTGAATGCCCGAATTGGGAATCTGTGTCAAAACTTTGTTAGGAATTATGTGATCCTTACCTGCTGGAAGTAAGGGAGATGGGGCATGAAGTTATTTCTAGGAGTTGGAGACATACAACGTTTAGCTCAGTTCTGGGCATCTTTGAAATACCTATACAAACTTGTTCCTACATAGTAACTTGCCACTTTGAATGAGAATGTGCTTGCTTGCAGCAACGTGCTATATGTTCTGAATGCCCGATTTGGGAATCTGCGTCAAAACTTTGTTCGGAATTATGTGATCCTTACTAGCTGGAAGTAAGGGAGATGGGGCATGAAGTTATTTCCAGGAGTTGGACACATACCAAGTTTAGCTCAGTTCTGGGCATCTTTGAAATACCTATACAAACTTGTTCCTACATAGTAACTTGCAACTTTGAATGAGAATGTGCTTGCTTACAGCAACGTGCTATATGTTCTGAATGCCCGAATTGGGAATCTGTGTCAAAACTTTGTTAGGAATTATGTGATCCTTACTAGCTGGAAGTAAGGGAGATGGGGCATGAAGTTATTTCTAGGAGTTGGACACATACCAAGTTTAGCTCAGTTCTGGGCATCTTTGAAATACCTAAACTAACTTGTTCCTACATAGTAACTTGCCACTTTGAATGAGAATGTGCTTGCTTACAGCAACGTGCTATATGATCTGAATGCCCGAATTGGGAATCTGTGTCAAATCTTTGTTAGGAATTATGTGATCCTTACTAGCTGGAAGTAAGGGAGATGGGGCATGAAGTTATTTGTAGGAGTTGGAGACATAAAACGTTTAGCTCAGTTCTGAGCATCTTTGAAATACCTAAACTAACTTGTTCCTACATAGTAACTTGCCACTTTGAATGAGAATGTGCTTGCTTACAGCAACGTGCTATATGTTTTGAATGCCCGAATTGGGAATCTGTGTCAAAACTTTGTTAGGAATTATGTGATCCTTACTAGCTGGAAGTAAGGGAGATGGGGCATGAAGTTATTTCTAGGAGTTGGACACATACCAAGTTTAGCTCAGTTCTGGGCATCTGTGAAATACCTATACAAACTTGTTCCTACATAGTAACCTGCCACTTTGAATGAGAATGTGCTTGCTTACAGCAACGTGCTATATGTTTTGAATGCCCGAATTGGGAATCTGTGTCAAAACTTTGATAGGAATTATGTGATCCTTACTAGCTGGAAGTAAGGGAGACGGGGCATGAAGTTATTTCTAGAGATTGGACACATACCAAGTTTAGCTCAGTTCTGGGCATCTTTGAAATACCTATACAAACTTGTTCCTACATAGTAACTTGCGACTTTGAATGAGAATGTGCTTGCTTACAGCAACGTGCTATATGTTCTGAATGCCCGAATTGGGAATCTGTGTCAAAACTTTGTTCGGAATTATGTGATCCTTATTAGCTGGAAGTAAGGGAGACGGGGCCTGAAGTTATTTCTGGGAGTTGGACACATACCAAGTTTAGCTCAGTTCTGGGCATCTTTGAAATACCTATACAAACTTGTTCCTACATAGTAACTTGCAACTTTGAATGAGAATGTGCTTGCTTACAGCAACGTGCTATATGTTCTGAATGCCCGAATTGGGAATCTGTGTCAAAACTTTGTTAGGAATTATGTGATCCTTACTAGCTGGAAGTAAGGGAGACGGGGCATGAAGTTATTTCTAGAGGTTGGACACATACCAAGTTTAGCTCAGTTCTGGGCATCTTTGAAATACCTATACAAACTTGTTCCTACATAGTAACTTGCCACTTTGAATGAGAATGTGCTTGCTTACAGCAACGTGCTATATGTTCTGAATGTCCGAATTGGGAATCTGTGTCAAAACTTTGTTCGGAATTATGTGATCCTTATTAGCTGGAAGTAAGGGAGATGGGGCCTGAAGTTATTTCTGGGAGTTGGACACATACCAAGTTTAGCTCAGTTCTGGGCATCTTTGAAATACCTATACAAACTTGTTCCTACATAGTAACTTGCCACTTTGAATGAGAATGTGCTTGCTTACAGCAACGTGCTATATGTTCTGAATGCCCGAATTGGGAATCTGTGTCAAAACTTTGTTAGGAATTATGTGATCCTTACTAGCTGGAAGTAAGGGAGACGGGGCATGAAGTTATTTCTAGAGGTTGGACACATACCAAGTTTAGCTCAGTTCTGGGCATCTTTGAAATACCTATACAAACTTGTTCCTACATAGTAACTTGCCACTTTGAATGAGAATGTGCTTGCTTACAGCAACGTGCTATATGTTCTGAATGCCCGAATTGGGAATCTGTGTCAAAACTTTGTTCGGAATTATGTGATCCTTATTAGCTGGAAGTAAGGGAGATGGGGCCTGAAGTTATTTCTGGGAGTTGGATACATACCAAGTTTAGCTCAGTTCTGGGCATCTTTGAAATACCTATACAAACTTGTTCCTACATAGTAACTTGCAACTTTGAATGAGAATGTGCTTGCTTACAGCAACGTGCTATATGTTCTGAATGCCCGAATTGGGAATCTGTGTCAAAACTTTGTTAGGAATTATGTGATCCTTACTAGCTGGAAGTAAGGGAGATGGGGCATGAAGTTATTTCTAGGAGTTGGAGACATAAAAAGTTTAGCTCAGTTCTGGGCATCTTTGAAATACCTAAACTAACTTGTTCCTACATAGTAACTTGCCACTTTGAATGAGAATGTGCTTGCTTACAGCAACGTGCTATATGATCTGAATGCCCGAATTGGGAATCTGTGTCAAAACTTTGTTAGGAATTATGTGATCCTTACTAGCTGGAAGTAAGGGAGATGGGGCATGAAGTTATTTCTAGGAGTTGGAGACATACAACGTTTAGCTCAGTTCTGGGCATCTTTGAAATACCTATACAAACTTGTTCCTACATAGTAACGTGCCACTTTGAATGAGAATGTGCTTGCTTACAGCAACGTGCTATATGTTCTGAATGCCCGAATTGGGAATCTGTGTCAAAACTTTGTTTGGAATTATGTGATCCTTACTAGCCTGAAGTAAGGGAGATTGGGCATGAAGTTATTTCTAGGAGTTGGAGACATACAACGTTTAGCTCAGTTCTGGGCATCTTTGAAATACCTATACAAACTTGTTCCTACATAGTATCTTGCCACTTTGAATGAGAATGTGCTTGCTTGCAGCAACGTGCTATATGTTTTGAATACCCGAATTGGGAATCTGTGTCAAAACTTTGTTCGGAATTATGTGATCCTTATTAGCTGGAAGTAAGGGAGATGGGGCATGAAGTTATTTCTGGTTGTTGGACACATACCAAGTTTAGCTCAGTTCTGGGCATCTTTGAAATACCTATACAAACTTGTTCCTACATAGTAACTTGCAACTTTGAATGAGAATGTGCTTGCTTGCAGCAACGTGCTATATGTTCTGAATGCCCGAATTTGGAATCTGTGTCAAAACTTTGTTCGGAATTATGTGATCCTTATTAGCTGGAAGTAAGGGAGATGGGGCATGAAGTTATTTCTGTGAGTTGGACACATACCAAGTTTAGCTCAGTCCTGGGCATCTTTGAAATTCCTATACAAACTTGTTCCTACATAGTAACTTGCAACTTTGAATGAGAATGTGCTTGCTTACAGCAACGTGCTATATGTTCTGAATGCCCGAATTGGGAATCTGTGTCAAAACTTTGTTAGGAATTATGTGATCCTTACTAGCTGGAAGTAAGGGAGATGGGGCATGAAGTTATTTCTAGGAGTTGGAGACATAAAACGTTTAGCTCAGTTCTGGGCATCTTTGAAATACCTAAACTAACTTGTTCCTACATAGTAACTTGCCACTTTGAATGAGAATGTGCTTGCTTACAGCAACGTGCTATATGATCTGAATGCCCGAATTCGGAATCTGTGTCAAAACTTTGTTAGGAATTATGTGATCCTTACTAGCTGGAAGTAAGGGAGATGGGGCATGAAGTTATTTCTAGGAGTTGGAGACATACAACGTTTAGCTCAGTTCTGGGCATCTTTGAAATACCTATACAAACTTGTTCCTACATAGTAACTTGCCACTTTGAATGAGAATGTGCTTGCTTACAGCAACGTGCTATATGTTCTGAATGCCCGAATTGGGAATCTGTGTCAAAACTTTGTTAGAAATTATGTGATCCTTATTAGCCTGAAGTCAGGGAGATGGGGCATGAAGTTATTTCTAGGAGTTGGAGACATACCAAGTTAAGCTCAGTTCTGGGCATCTTTGAAATACCTATACAAACTTGTTCCTACATAGTAACTTGCAACTTTGAATGAGAATGTGCTTGCTTACAGCAACGTGCTATATGTTCTGAATGCCCGAATTGGGAATCTGTGTCAAATCTTTGTTAGGAATTATGTGATCCTTGCTAGCTGGAAGTAAGGGAGATGGGGCATGAAGTTATTTCTAGGAGTTGGACACATACCAAGTTTAGCTCAGTTCTGGGTATCTTTGAAATACCTATATAAACTTGTTCCTACATAGTAACTTGCCACTTTGAATGAGAATGTGCTTGCTTACAGCAACGTGCTATATGTTGTGAATGCCCGAATTGGGAATCTGTGTCAAAACTTTGTTAGAAATTATGTGATCCTTACTAGCTGGAAGTAAGGGAGATGGGGCATGAAGTTATTTCTAGGAGTTGGAGACATACAACGTTTAGCTCAGTTCTGGGCATCTTTGAAATACCTATACAAACTTGTTCCTACATAGTAACTTGCCACTTTGAATGAGAATTTGCTTGCTTACAGCAACGTGCTATATGTTCTGAATGCCCGAATTGGGAATCTGTGTCCAAACTTTGTTAGAAATTATGTGATCCTTACTAGCTGGATGTAAGTGAGATGGGGCATGAAGTTATTTCTAGGAGTTGGACACATACCAAGTTTAGCTCAGTTCTGGGCATTTTGGAAATACCTATACAAACTTGTTCCTACATAGTAACTTGCCACTTTGAATGAGAATGTGCTTGCTTACAGCAACGTGCTATATGTTCTGAATGCCCGAATTTGGAATCTGTCTCAAAACTTTGTTAGAAATTATGTGATCCTTACTAGATGGATTTAAGGGAGAAGGGGGATGAAGTTATTTCCAGGAGTTGGAGACATAACAGGTTAGCTGAATTCTGGGCATCTTTGAAATACCTATACAAACTTGTTCCTACATAGTAACTTGCCACTTTGAATGAGAATGTGCTTGCTTACAGCAACGTGCTATATGTTCTGAATGCCCGAATTGGGAATCTGTGTCAAAACTTTGTTAGGAATTATGTGATCCTTACTAGCTGGAAGTAAGGGAGATGGGGCATGAAGTTATTTCTAGGAGTTTGACACATACCAAATTTAACTCAGTTCTGGGCATCTTTGAAATACCTATACAAACTTGTTCCTACATAGTAACTTGCAACTTCAATGAGAATGTGCTTGCTTACAGCAACGTGCTATATGTTCTGAATGCCCGAATTGGGAATCTGTGTCAAAACTTTGTTAGGAATTATGTGATCCTTACTAGCTGGAAGTAAGGGAGATGGGGCATGAAGTTATTTCTAGGAGTTGGACACATACCAACTTTAGCTCAGTTCCGGGCATCTTTGAAATACCTATACAAACTTGTTCCTACATAGTAACTTGCAACTTTGAATGAGAATGTGCTTGCTTACAGCAACGTGCTTTATGTTCTGAATGCCCGAATTGGGAATCTGTGTCAAACTTTGTTAGGAATTATGTGATCATTACTAGCTGGAAGTAAGGGAGATCGGGCATGAAGTTATTTCTAGAGGTTGGACACATACCAAGTTTAGCTCAGTTCTGGGCATCTTTGAAATACCTATACAAACTTGTTCCTACATAGTAACTTGCCACTTTGAATGAGAATGTGCTTGCTTACAGCAACGT
The DNA here is from genome assembly GCF_020826845.1 of Diceros bicornis minor. Taxonomy (NCBI): domain Eukaryota; kingdom Metazoa; phylum Chordata; class Mammalia; order Perissodactyla; family Rhinocerotidae; genus Diceros; species Diceros bicornis. The sequence continues at coordinate 14,775,430 of NC_080780.1, forward strand.
GCTATATGTTCTGAATGCCCGAATTGGGAATCTGTGTCAAAAGTTTGTTAGGAATTATGTGATCCTTACTAGCTGGAAGTAAGGGAGATGGGGCATGAAGTTATTTCTAGGAGTTGGAGACATACCAAGTTTAGCTCAGTTCTGGGCATCTTTGAAATACCTATACAAACTTGTTCCTACATAGTAACTTGCAACTTTGAATGATAATGTGCTTGCTTACAGCAACGTGCTACATGTTCTGAATGCCCGAATTGGGAATCTGTGTCAAAACTTTGTCTGGAATTATGTGATCCTTACTAGCTGGAAGTAAGGGAGATGGGGCATGAAGTTATTTCTAGCAGTTGGAGAAATACCAAGTTTAGCTCTGTTCTGGGCCTCTTTAAAATACCTATACAAACTTGTTCCTACATAGTAACTTGCCACTTTGAATGAGAATGTGCTTGCTTACAGCAACGTGCTATATGTTCTGAATGCCCGAATTGGGAATCTGTGTCAAAACTTTGTTAGGAATTTTGTGATCCTTACTAGCTGGATGTAAGTGAGATGGGGCATGAAGTTATTTCTAGAGGCTGGACACAAACCAAGTTTAGCTCAGTTCTGGGCATCTTTGAAATACCTATACAAACTTGTTCCTACATAGTAACTTGCATCTTTGAATGAGAATGTGCTTGCTTACAGCAACGTGCTATATGTTCTGAATGCCCGAATTGGGAATCTGTGTCAAAACTTTGTTAGGAATTATGTGATCCTTACTAGCTGGAAGTAAGGGAGATGGGGCATGAAGTTATTTCTAGAGGCTGGACACATACCAAGTTTAGCTCAGTTCTGGGCATTTTTGAAATACCTATACAAACTTGTTCCTACATAGTAACTTGCCACTTTGAATGAGAATGTGCTTGCTTACAGCAACGTGCTATATGTTCTGAATGCCCGAATTGGGAATCTGTGTCAAAACTTTGTTAGAAATTATGTGATCCTTACTAGATGGATTTAAGGGAGATGGGGGATGAAGTTATTTCCAGGAGTTGGAGACATACCAAGGTTAGCTCAGTTCTGGGCATCTTTGAAATACCTATACAAACTTGTTCCTACATAGTAACTTGCAACTTCAATGAGAATGTGCTTGCTTACAGCAACGTGCTATATGTTCTGAATGACCGAATTGGGAATCTGTGTCAAAAGTTTGTTAGGGATTATGTGATCCTTACTAGCTGGAAGTAAGGGAGATGGGGCATGAAGTTATTTCTAGGAGTTGGACACATACCAAGTTTAGCCCAGTTCTGGGCATCTTTGAAATACCTATATAAACTTGTTCCTACATAGTAACTTGCCACTATGAATGAGAATGTGCTTGCTTACAGCAACGTGCTATAGGTCTGAATGCCCGAATTGGGAATGTGTGTCAAAACTTTGTTAGGAATTATGTGATCCTTACTAGCTGGAAGTAAGGGAGATGGGGCATGAAGTTATTTCTAGGAGTTGGACACATACCAACTTTAGCTCAGTTCCGGGCATCTTTGAAATACCTATACAAACTTGTTCCTACATAGTAACTTGCAACTTTGAATGAGAATGTGCTTGCTTACAGCAACGTGCTTTATGTTCTGAATGCCCGAATTGGGAATCTGTGTCAAACTTTGTTAGGAATTATGTGATCATTACTAGCTGGAAGTAAGGGAGATGGGGCATGAAGTTATTTCTAGAGGTTGGACACATACCAAGTTTAGCTCAGTTCTGGGCATCTTTGAAATACCTATACAAACTTGTTCCTACATAGTAACTTGCCACTTTGAATGAGAATGTGCTTGCTTACAGCAACGTGCTATATGTTCTGAATGCCCGAATTGGGAATCTGTGTCAAAAGTTTGTTAGGAATTATGTGATCCTTACTAGCTGGAAGTAAGGGAGATGGGGCATGAAGTTATTTCTATGAGTTGGAGACATACCAAGTTTAGCTCAGTTCTGGGCATCTTTGAAATACCTATACAAACTTGTTCCTACATAGTAACTTGCAACTTTGAATGATAATGTGCTTGCTTACAGCAACGTGCTACATGTTCTGAATGCCCGAATTGGGAATCTGTGTCAAAAATTTGTCTGGAATTATGTGATCCTTACTAGCTGGAAGTAAGGGAGATGGGGCATGAAGTTATTTCTAGAGGCTGGACACATACCAAGTTTAGCTCAGTTCTGGGCATTTTTGAAATACCTATACAAACTTGTTCCTACATAGTAACTTGCAACTTTGAATGAGAATGTGCTTGCTTACAGCAACGTGCTATATGTTCTGAATGCCCGAATTGGGAATCTGTGTCAAAACTTTGTTAGGAATTTTGTGATCCTTACTAGCTGGATGTAAGTGAGATGGGGCATTAAGTTATTTCTAGAGGCTGGACACATACCAAGTTTAGCTCAGTTCTGGGCATCTTTGAAATACCTATACAAACTTGTTCCTACATAGTAACTTGCATCTTTGAATGAGAATGTGCTTGCTTACAGCAACGTGCTATATGTTCTGAATGCCCGAATTGGGAATCTGTGTCAAAACTTTGTTAGGAATTATGTGATCCTTACTAGCTGGAAGTAAGGGAGATGGGGCATGAAGTTATTTCTAGAGGCTGGACACATACCAAGTTTAGCTCAGTTCTGGGCATTTTTGAAATACCTATACAAACTTGTTCCTACATAGTAACTTGCCACTTTGAATGAGAATGTGCTTGCTTACAGCAACGTGCTATATGTTCTGAATGCCCGAATTGGGAATCTGTGTCAAAACTTTGTTAGGAATTATGTGATCCTTACTAGCTGGAAGTAAGGGAGATGGGGCATGAAGTCATTTCTAGAGGCTGGACACATACAAAGATTAGCTCAGTTCTGGGCATCTTTGAAATACCTATACAAACTTGTTCCTACATAGTAACTTGCCACATTGAATGAGAATGTGCTTGCTTACAGCAACGTGCTATATGTTCTGAATGCCCGAATTGGGAATCTGTGTCAAAACTTTGTTAGGAATTATGTGATCCTTACTAGCTGAAAGTAAGGGAGATTGGGCATGAAGTTATTTGTAGGAGTTGGAGACATACCAAGTTCATCTCAGTTCTGGGCACTTTGAAATACCTATACAAACTTGTTCCTACATAGTAAATTGCAACTTTGAATGAGAATGTGCTTGCTTACAGCAACGTGCTACATGTTCTGAATGCCCGAATTGGGAATCTGTGTCAAAACTTTGTTAGAAATTATGTGATCCTTACTAGCTGGAAGTAAGGAAGATGGGGCATGAAGTTATTTCTAGAGGTTGGACACATACCAAGTTTAGCTCAGTTCTGGGCATCTTTGAAATACCTATACAAACTTGTTCCTACATAGTAACTTGCAACTAAGAATGAGAATGTGCTTGCTAACAGCAACGTGCTATATGTTCTGAATGCCCGAATTGGGAATCTGTGTCAAAACTTTTTTAGAAATTATGTGATCCTTACTAGATGGAAGTAAGGGAGATGGGGCATGAAGTTATTTCTTGGAGTTGGAGACATACAACGTTTAGCTCAGTTCTGGGCATCTTTGAAATACCTATACAAACTTGTTCCTACATAGTAACTTGCAACTTTGAATGAGAATGTGCTTCCTTACAGCAACGTGCTATATGTTCTGAATGCCCGAATTGGGAATCTGTGTCAAAACTTTGTTAGGAATTATGTGATCCTTACTAGCTGGAAGTAAGGGAGATGGGGCATGAAGTTATTTCTAGGAGTTGGACACATACCAAGTTTAGCTCAGTTCTGGGAATCTTTGAAATACCTATACAAACTTGTTCCTACATAGTAACTTGCATCTTTGAATGAGAATGTGCTTGCTTACAGCAACGTGCTATATGTTCTGAATGCCCGAATTGGGAATCTGTGTCAAAACTTTGTTAGGAATTATGTGATCCTTACTAGCTGGAAGTAAGGGAGATGGGGCATGGTGTTATTTCTAGAGGCTGGACACATACCAAGTTTAGCTCAGTTCTGGGTATTTTTGAAATACCTATACAAACTTGTTCCTACATAGTAACTTGCCACTTTGAATGAGAATGTGCTTGCTTACAGCAACGTGCTATATGTTCTGAATGCCCGAATTGGGAATCTGTGTCAAAACTTTTTTAGAAATTATGTGATCCTTACTAGATGGATTTAAGGGAGATGGGGGATGAAGTTATTTCCAGGAGTTGGAGACATACCAAGGTTAGCTCAGTTCTGGACATCTTTGAAATACCTATACAAACTTGTTCCTACATAGTAACTTGCCACTTTGAATGAGAATGTGCTTGCTTACAGCAACGTGCTATATGTTCTGAATGCCCGAATTGGGAATCTGTGTCAAAACTTTGTTAGGAATTATGTGATCCTTACTAGCTGGAAGTAAGGGAGATGGGGCATGAAGTTACTTCTAGGAGTTTGACACATACCAAGTTTAACTCAGTTCTGGGCATCTTTGAAATACCTATACAAACATGTTCCTACATAGTAACTTGCAACTTCAATGATAATGTGCTTGCTTACAGCAACGTGCTATATGTTCTGAATGCCCGAATTGGGAATCTGTGTCAAAACTTTGTTAGGAATTATGTGATCCTTACTAGCTGGATGTAAGTGAGATGGGGCATGAAGTTATTTCTAGAGGCTGGACACATACCAAGTTTAGCTCAGTTCTGGGCATCTTTGAAATACCTATACAAACTTGTTCCTACATAGTAACTTGCATCTTTGAATGAGAATGTGCTTGCTTACAGCAACGTGCTATATGTTCTGAATGCCCGAATTGGGATTCTGTGTCAACACTTTGTTAGGAATTATGTGATCCTTACTAGCCTGAAGTAAGGGAGATGGGGCATGAAGTTATTTCTAGAGGTTGGACATATACCAAGTTTAGCTCAGTTCTGGGCATCTTTGAAATACCTATACAAACTTGTTACTACATAGTAACTTGCCACTTTGAATGAGAATGTGCTTGCTTACAGCAACGTGCTATATGTTCTGAATGCCCGAATTGGGATTCTGTGTCAACACTTTGTTAGGAATTATGTGATCCTTACTAGCATGAAGTAAGGGAGACGGGGCATGAAGTTATTTCTAGGAGTTGGAGACATACAACGTTTAGCTCAGTTCTGGGCATCTTTGAAATACCTATACAAACTTGTTCCTACATAGTAACTTGCAACTTTGAATGAGAATGTGCTTGCTTACAGCAACGTGCTATATGTTCTGAATGCCCGAATTGGGAATCTGTGTCAAAACTTTTTTAGGAATTATGTGATCCTTACTAGCTGGAAGTAAGGGAGATGGGGCATGAAGTTATTTCTAGAGGCTGGACACATACCAAGTTTAGCTCAGTTCTGGGCATCTTTGAAATACCTATACAAACTTGTTCCTACATAGTAACTTGCCACTTTGAATGAGAATGTGCTTGCTTACAGCAACGTGCTACATGTTCTGAATGCCCGAATTGGGAATCTGTGTCAAAACTTTGTTAGAAATTTTGTAATCCTTAATAGATGGAAGAAAGGGAGATGGGGCATGAAGTTATTTCTAGGAGTTGGAGACATACAACGTTTAGCTCAGTTCTGGGCATCTTTGAAATACCTATACAAACTTGTTCCTACATAGTAACTTGCAACTTTGAATGAGAATGTGCTTGCTTACAGCAACGTGCTATATGTTCTGAATGCCCGAATTGGGAATCTGTGTCAAAACTTTGTTCGGAATTATGTGATCCTTACTAGCTGGAAGTAAGGGAGATGGGGCATGAAGTTATTTCTAGGAGTTGGAGACATACCAAGTTTAGCTCAGTTCTGGGCATCTTTGAAATACCTATACAAACTTGTTCCTACATAGTAACTTGCAACATTGAATGAGAATGTGCTTGCTTACAGCAACGTGCTATATGTTCTGAATGCCCGAATTTGGAATCTGTGTCAAAACTTTGTTAGGACTTATGTGATCCTTACTAGCCTGAAGTAAGGGAGATGGGGCATGAAGTTATTTCTAGAGGTTGGACATATACCAAGTTTAGCTCAGTTCTGGGCATCTTTGAAATACCTATACAAACTTGTTACTACATAGTAACTTGCAACTTTCAATGAGAATGTGCTTGCTTACAGCAACGTGCTATATGTTCTGAATGCCCGAATTGGGATTCTGTGTCAAAACTTTGTTCGGAATTATGTGATCCTTACTAGCAGGAAGTAAGGGAGACGGGGCATGAAGTTATTTCTAGGAGTTGGAGACATACAACGTTTAGCTCAGTTCTGGGCATCTTTGAAATACCTATACAAACTTGTTCCTACATAGTAACTTGCCACATTGAAGGAGAATGTGCTTGCTTACAGCAACGTGCTATATGTTCTGAATGCCCGAATTGGGAATCTGTGTCAAAACTTTGTTAGGAATTATGTGATCCTTACTAGCTGAAAGTAAGGGAGATGGGGCATGAAGTTATTTGTAGGAGTTGGAGACATACCAAGTTCATCTCAGTTCTGGGCACTTTGAAATACCTATACAAACTTGTTCCTACATAGTAACTTGCAACTTTGAATGAGAATGTGCTTGCTTACAGCAACGTGCTACATGTTCTGAATGCCCGAATTGGGAATCTGTGTCAAAACTTTGTTAGAAATTATGTGATCCTTACTAGCTGGAAGTAAGGAAGATGGGGCATGAAGTTATTTCTAGAGGTTGGACACATACCAAGTTTAGCTCAGTTCTGGGCATCTTTGAAATACCTATACTAACTTGTTCCTACATAGTAACTTGCAACTTTAAATGAGAATGTGCTGTCTTACAGCAAGGTGCTATATGTTCTGAATGCCCGAATTGGGAATCTGTGTCAAAACTTTCTTAGGAATTATGTGATCCTTATTAGCTGGAATTAAGGGAGATGGGGCATGAAGTTATTTCTAGGAGTTGGACACATACCAAGTTTAGCTCAGTTCTGGGCATCTTTGAAATACCTATACAAACTTGTACCTACATAGTAACTTACAACTTTGAATGAGAATGTGCTTGCTTACAGCAACGTGCTATATGTTCTGAATGCCCGAATTGGGAATCTGTGTCAAAACTTTTTTAGGAATTATGTGATCCTTAGTAGCTGGAAGTAAGGGAGATGGGGCATGAAGTTATTTCTAGGAGTTGGACACATACAACGTTTAGCTCAGTTCTGGGCATCTTTGAAATACCTATACAAACTTGTTCCTACATAGTAACTTGCAACTTTGAATGAGAATGTGCTTGCTTACAGCAACGTGCTACATGTTCTGAATGTCCGAATTTGGAATCTGTGTCAAAACTTTGTTAGGAATTATGTGATCCTTACTAGTAGGAAGTAAGGAGGAGGGGGCATGAAGATATATCTAGGAGTTGGAGACATACCAAGTTTAGCTCAGTTCTGGGCATCTTTGAAATACCTATACAAACTTGTTCCTACATAGTAACTTGCAACTTTGAATGAGAATGTGCTTGCTGACAGCAACGTGCTCTATGTTCTGAATGCCCTAATTGGGAATCTGTGTCAAAACTTTGTTCGGAATTATGTGATCCTTACTAGATGGAAGTAAGGGACATGGGGCATGAAGTTATTTCTAGGAGTTGGAGACATACCAAGTTTAGCTCAGTTCTGGGCATCTTTGAAATACCTATACAAACTTGTTCCTACATAGTAACTTGCCACTTTGAATGAGAATGTGCTTGCTTCCAGCAACGTGCTATATGTTCTGAATGCCCGAATTGGGAATCTGTGTCAAAACTTTGTTAGAAATTATGTGATCCTTACTAGATGGAAGTAAGGGAGATGGGGCATGAAGTTATTTCTAGGAGTTGGACACATACAACGTTTAGCTCAGTTCTGGGCATCTTTGAAATACCTATACAAACTTGTTCCTACATAGTAACTTGCAACTTTGAATGAGAATGTGCTTGCTTACAGCAACGTGCTATATGTTCTGAACGCCCGAATTGGGAATCTGTGTCAAAACTTTGTTAGAAATTATGTGATCCTTACTAGATGGAAGTAAGGGAGATGGGGCATGAAGTTATTTCTAGGAGTTGGACACACACAACGTTTAGTTCAGTTCTGGGCATCTTTGAAATACCTATACAAACTTGTTCCTACATAGTAACTTGCAACTTTGAATGAGAATGTGCTTCCTTACAGCAACGTGCTATATGTTCTGAATTCCCGATTTGGGAATCTGTGTCAAAACTTTGTTAGAAATTATGTGATCCTTACTAGCCTGAAGTAAGGGAGATGGGGAATGAAGCTATTTCTAGGAGTTGGAGACATACAACGTTTAGCTCAGTTCTGGGCATCTTTGAAATACCTATACAAACTTGTTCCTACATAGTAACTTGCCACTTTGAATGAGAATGTGCTTGCTTACAGCAACGTGCTATATGTTCTGAATGCCCGAATTGGGAATCTGTGTCAAAACTTTGTTAGAAATTATGTGATCCTTACTAGCTGGAAGTAAGGGAGATGGGGCATGAAGTTATTTCTAGGAGTGGGACACATACCAAGTTTAGCCCAGTTCTGGGCATCTTTGAAATACCTATACAAACTTGTTCCTACATAGTAACTTGCAACTTTGAATGAGAATGTGCTTGCTTACAGCAACGTGCTATATGTTCTGAATGCCCGAATTGGGAATCTGTGTCAAAACTTTCTTAGGAATTATGTGATCCTTACTAGCTGGAAGTAAGGGACATGGGGCATGAAGTTATTTCTAGGAGTTGGAGACATACCAAGTTTAGCTCAGTTCTGGGCATCTTTGAAATACCTATACAAACTTGTTCCTACATAGTAACTTGCAACTTTGAATGAGAATGTGCTTGCTTACAGCAACGTGCTATATGTTCTGAATGCCCGAATTGGGAATCTGTGTCAAAACTTTGTTAGAAATTATGTGATCCTTACTAGCTGGAAGTAAGGGAGATGGGGCATGAATTTATTTCTAGGAGTTGGACACATACAACGTTTAGCTCAGTTCTGGGCATCTTTGAAATACCTATACAAACTTGTTCCTACATAGTAACTTGCAACTTTGAATGAGAATGTGCTTGCTTACAGCAACGTGTTACATGTTCTGAGTGTCCGAATTTGGAATCTGTGTCAAAACTTTGTTAGGAATTATGTGATCCTTACTAGTAGGAAGTAAGGGAGATGGGGCATGAAGTTATATCTAGGAGTTGGAGACATACCAAGTTTAGCTCAGTTCTGGGCATCTTTGAAATACCTATACAAACTTGTTCCTACATAGTAACTTGCAACTTTGAATGAGAATGTGCTTGCTTACAGCAACGTGCTCTATGTTCTGAATGCCCGAATTGGGAATCTGTGTCAAAACTTTGTTCGGAATTATGTGATCCTTACTAGCTGGAAGTAAGGGAGATGGGGCATGAAGTTATTTCTAGGAGTTGGAGACATACCAAGTTTAGCTCAGTTCTGGGCATCTTTGAAATACCTATACAAACTTGTTCCTACATAGTAACTTGCAACTTTGAATGAGAATGTGCTTGCTTACAGCAACGTGCTATATGTTCTGAATCGCCGAATTGGGAATCTGTGTCAAAACTTTGTTAGAAATTATGTGATCCTTATTAGATGGAAGTAAGGGAGATGAGGCATGAAGTTATTTCTAGGAGTTGGACACATACAACGTTTACCTCAGTTCTGGGCATCTTTGAAATACCTATACAAACTTGTTCCTACATAGTAACTTGCAACTTTGAATGAGAACGTGCTTGCTTACAGCAACGTGCTATATGTTCTGAATGCCCGAATTGGGAATCTGTGTCAAAACTTTGTTAGAAATTATGTGATACTTACTAGCCTGAAGTAAGGGAGATGGGGCATGAAGTTATTTCTAGGAGTTGGACACATACCAAGTTTAGCCCAGTTCTGGGCATCTTTGAAATACCTATACAAACTTGTTCCTACATAGTATCTTGCAACTTTGAATGAGAATGTGCTTGCTTAGAGCAACGTGCTATATGTTCTGAATGCCCGAATTGGGAATCTGTGTCAAAACTTTCTTAGGAATTATGTGATCCTTACTAGCTGGAAGTAAGGGAGATGGGGCATGAAGTTATATCTAGGAGTTGGAGACATACCAAGTTTAGCTCAGTTCTGGGCATCTTTGAAATACCTATACAAACTTGTTCCTACATAGTAACTTGCAACTTTGAATGAGAATGTGCTTGCTTACAGCAACGTGCTCTATGTTCTGAATGCCCGAATTGGGAATCTGTGTCAAAACTTTGTTCGGAATTATGTGATCCTTACTAGCTGGAAGTAAGGGAGATGGGGCATGAAGTTATTTCTAGGAGTTGGAGACATACCAAGTTTAGCTCAGTTCTGGGCATCTTTGAAATACCTATACAAACTTGTTCCTACATAGTAACTTGCAACTTTGAATGAGAATGTGCTTGCTTACAGCAACGTGCTATATGTTCTGAATCGCCGAATTGGGAATCTGTGTCAAAACTTTGTTAGAAATTATGTGATCCTTACTAGATGGAAGTAAGGGAGATGAGGCATGAAGCTATTTCTAGGAGTTGGACACATACAACGTTTACCTCAGTTCTGGGCATCTTTGAAATACCTATACAAACTTGTTCCTACATAGTAACTTGCAACTTTGAATGAGAATGTGCTTGCTTACAGCAACGTGCTATATGTTCTGAATGCCCGAATTGGGAATCTGTGTCAAAACTTTGTTAGAAATTATGTGATCCTTACTAGCCTGAAGTAAGGGAGATGGGGCATGAAGTTATTTCTAGGAGTTGGAGACATACAACGTTTAGCTCAGTTCTGGGCATCTTTGAAATACCTATACAAAGTTGTTCCTACATAGTAACTTGCAACTTTGAATGAGAATTTGCTTGCTTACAGCAACGTGCTATATGTTCTGACAGCCCGAATTGGGAATCTGTGTCAAAACTTTGTTAGGAATTTTGTGATCCTTACTAGCTGGAAGTAAGGGAGATGGGGCATGAAGTTATTTCTAGGAGTTGGACATATACCAAGTTTATCTCAGTTCTGGTCATCTTTGAAATACCGATACAAACTTGTTCCTACATAGTACCTTCAACTTTGAATGAGAATGTGCTTGCTTACAGCAACGTGCTATATGTTCTGAATGCCCGAATTGGGAATCTGTGTCAAAACTTTCTTAGGAATTATGTGATCCTTACTAGCTGGAAGTAAGGGAGATGGGGCATGAAGTTATTTCTAGGAGTTGGACACATACCAAGTTTAGCTCAGTTCTGGGCATCGTTGAAATACCTATACAAACTTGTTCCTACATAGTAACTTGTCACTTTGAATGAGAATGTGCTTGCTGACAGCAACGTGCTATATGTTCTGACTGCCCGAATTGGGAATCTGTGTCAAAACATTGTTAGGAATTATGTGATCCTTACTAGCTGGAAGTAAGGGAGATGGGGCATGAAGTTATTTCTAGGAGTTGGACACATACCAAGTTTAGCTCAGTTCTGGGCATCTTTGAAATACCTATACAAACTTGTTCCTACATAGTAACTTGCAACTTTAATCAGAATGTGCTTGCTTACAGCAACGTGCTATATGTTCTGAATGCCCGAATTGGGAATCTGTGTCAAAACTTTGTTAGGAATTATGTGATCCTTACTAGCTGTAAGTAAGGGAGATGGGGCATGAAGTTATTTCTAGGAGTTGGACACATATCAAGTTTTGCTCAGTTCTGGGCATCTTTGAAATACCTATATCAACTTGTTCCTACATAGTAACTTGCAACTTTGAATGAGAATGTGCTTGCTTACAGCAACGTGCTATATGTTCTGAATGCCGGAATTGGGAATCTGTGTCAAAACTTTGTTAGGAATTATGTGATCCTTACTAGATGGAGGTAAGGGAGATGGGGCATGAAGTTATTTCTAGGAGTTGGAGACATACCAAGTTTAGCTCAGTTCTGGGCATCTCTGAAATACCTATACTAACTTGTTCCTACATAGTAACTTGCAACTTTGAATGAGAATGTGCTTGCTTACAGCAACGTGCTATATGTTCTGAATGCCCGAATTGGGAATCTGTGTCAAAACTTTGTTAGAAATTATGTGATCCTTACTAGCCTGAAGTAAGGGAGATGGGGCATGAAGTTATTTCTAGGAGTTGGAGACATACAACGTTTAGCTCCATTCTGTGCATCTTTGAAATACCTATACAAACTTGTTCCTACATAGTAACTTGCAACTTTGAATGAGAATGTGCTTGCTTGCAGCAACGTACTATATGTTCTGAATGCCCGAATTGGGAATCTGTGTCAAAACTTTGTTCGGAATTATGTGATCCTTATTAGCTGGAAGTAAGGGAGATGGGGCATGAAGTTATTTCTAGGAGTTGGAGACATACAAAGTTTAGCTCATTTCTGGGCATCTTTGAAATACCTAAACTAACTTGTTCCTACATAGTAACTTGCCACTTTGAATGAGAATGTGCTTGCTTACAGCAACGTGCTATATCTTCTGAATGCCCGAATTGGGAATCTGTGTCAAAACTTTGTTCCGAATTATGTGATCCTTACTAAATGGAGGTAAGGGAGATGAGGCATGAAGTTATTTCTAGGAGAAGGACACATACCAAGTTTAGCTCAGTTCTGGGCATCTTTGAAATACCTATACAAACTTGTTCCTACATAGTAACTTGCCACTTTGAATGAGAATGTGCTTGCTTATAGCAACGTGCTATATGTTTTGAATGCCTGAATTGGGAATCTGTGTCAAAACTTTGTTAGAAATTATGTGATCCTTACTAGCTGGAAGTAAGGGAGATGGGGCATGAAGTTATTTCTAGGAGTTGGAGACATACCATGTTTAGCTCAGTTCTGGGCATCTTTGAAATACCTACACTAACTTGTTCCTACATAGTAACTTGCAACTTTGAATGAGAATGTGCTTGCTTACAGCAACGTGCTATATGTTCTGAATGCCCGAATTGGGAATCTGTGTCAACACTTTGTTAGGAATTATGTGATCCTTACTAGCTGGAAGTAAGGGAGATGGGGCATGAAGTTATTTCTAGGAGTTGGAGAAATACCAAGTTTAGCTCAGTTCTGGGCATCTTTGAAATACCTATACAAACTTGTTCCTACATAGTAACTTGCAACTTTGAATGAGAATGTGCTTGCTTACAGCAACGTGCTATATGTTCTGAATGCCCGAATTGGGAATCTGTGTCAAAACTTTGTTAGGAATTATGTGATCCTTACTAGCTGGAAGTAAGGGAGATGGGGCATGAAGTTATTTCTAGGAGTTGGAGAAATACCAAGTTTAGCTCAGTTCTGGGCATCTTTGAAATACCTATACAAACTTGTTCCTACATAGTAACTTGCAACTTTGAATGAGAATGTGCTTCCTTACAGCAACGTGCTATATGTTCTGAATGCCCGAATTGGGAATCTGTGTCAAAACTTTGTTAGGAATTATGTGATCCTTACTAGCCTGAAGTAAGGGAGATGGGGCATGTAGTTATTTCTAGGAGTTGGAGACATACAACGTTTAGCTCAGTTCTGGGCATCTTTGAAATACCTATACAAACTTGTTCCTACATAGTAACTTGCCACTTTGAATGAGAATGTTCTTACTTACAGCAACGTGCTATATGTTCTGAATGCCCGAATTGGGAATCTGTGTCAAAACTTTGTTAGGAATTATGTGATCCTTACTAGCTGGAAGTAAGGGAGATGGGGCATGAAGTTATTTCTAGGAGTTGGAGACATAGCAAGTTTAGCTCTGTTGTGGGCATCTTTGAAATACCTATACAAACTTCTTCCTACATAGTAACTTGCCACTTTGAATGAGAATGTGCTTGCTTACAGCAACGTGCTATATGTTCTTACTGCCCGAATTGGGAATCTGTTCAAAACTTTGTTACGAATTATATGATCATTACTAGCTGGAAGTAAGGGAGATGGGGCATGAAGTTATTTCTAGGAGTTGGACATATACCAAGTTTATCTCAGTTCTGGGCATCTTTGAAATACCGATACAAACTTGTTCCTACATAGTAACTTGCAACTTTGAATGAGAATGTGCTTGCTTACAGCAACGTGCTATATGTTCTGAATGCCCGAATTGGGAATCTGTGTCAAAACTTTGTTAGGAATTATGTGATCCTTACTAGCTGGAAGTAAGGGAGATGGGGCATGAAGTTATTTCTAGGAGTTGGACACATACCAAGTTTAGCTAAGTTCTGGGCATCTTTGAAATACCTATACAAACTTGTTCCTACATAGTAACTTGCAACTTTGAATGAGAATGTGCTTGCTTACAGCATCGTGCTATAAGTTCTGAATGCCCCAATTGGGAATCTGTGTCAAAACTTTGTTAGGAATTATGTGATCCTTACTAGCTGGAAGTAAGGGAGATGGGGCATGAAGTTATTTCTAGGAGTTGGAGAAATACCAAGTTTAGCTCTGTTCTGGGCATCTTTAAAATACCTATACAAACTTGTTCCTACATAGGTATTTGAAACTTTGAATGAGAATGTGCTTGCTTACAGCAACGTGCTATATGTTCTGAATGCCCGAATTGGGAATCTGTGTCAAAACTTTGTTAGGAATTATTTGATCATTACTAGCTGGAAGTAAGGGAGATGGGGCATGAAGTTATTCCTAGAGGTTGGACACATACCAAGTTTAGCTCAGTTCTGGGCATCTTTGAAATACCTATACAAACTTGTTCCTACATAGTAACATGCAACTTTGAATGAGAATGTGCTTGCTTACAGCAATGTGCTATATGATCTGAATGCCCGAATTGGGAATCTGTGTCAAAACTTTGTTAGGAATTATGTCATCCTTACTAGCTGGAAGTAAGGGAGATGGGGCATGAAGTTATTTCTAGAGGCTGGACACATACCAAGTTTAGCTCCGTTCTGGGCATCTTTGAAATACCTATACAAACTTGTTCCTACATAGTAACTTGCAACTTTGAATGAGAATGTGCTTGCTTACAGCAACATGCTATATGTTCTGAATGCCCGAATTGGGAATCTGTGTCAAAACTTTGTTAGGAATTATGTGATTCTTACTAGCTGGAAGTAAGGGAGATGGGGCATGAAGTTATTTCTAGAGGCTGGACACATACCAAGTTTAGCTCCGTTCTGGGCATCTTTGAAATACCTATACAAACTTGTTCCTACATAGTAACTTGCCACTTTGAATGAGAATGTGCTTGTTTACAGCAACGTGCTACATGTTCTGAATGCCCGAATTGGGAATCTGTGTCAAAACTTTGTTAGGAATTATGTGATCCTTAATAGCTGGAAGTAAGGGAGATGGGGCATGAAGTTATTTCTAGGAGTTGGAGACATACAACGTTTAGCTCAGTTCTGGGCATCTTTGAAATACCTATACAAACTTGTTCCTACATAGTAACTTGCAACTTTGAATGAGAATGTGCTTGCTTACAGCAACGTGCTATATGTTCTGAATGCCCGAATTGGGAATCGGTGTCCAAACTTTGTTAGGAATTATGTGATCCTTACTAGCTGGAAGTAAGGGAGATGGGGCATGAAGTTATTTCTAGGAGTTGGAGACATACAACGTTTAGCTCAGTTCTGGGCATCTTTGAAATACCTATACAAACTTGTTCCTACACAGTAACTTGCAACTTTGAATGAGAATGTGCTTCCTTACAGCAACATGCTATATGTTCTGAATGCCCGAATTGGGAATCTGTGTCAAAACTTTGTTAGAAATTATGTGATCCTTACTAGCCTGAAGTAAGGGAGATGGGGCATGAAGTTATTTCTAGGAGTTGGAGACATACAACGTTTAGCTTCATTCTGTGCATCTTTGAAATACCTATACAAACTTGTTCCTACATAGTAACTTGCAACTTTGAATGAGAATGTGCTTGCTTGCAGCAACGTACTATATGTTCTGAATGCCCGAATTGGGAATCTGTGTCAAAACTTTGTTCGGAATTATGTGATCCTTATTAGCTGGAAGTAAGGGAGATGGGGCATGAAGTTATTTCTAGGAGTTGGAGACATACAAAGTTTAGCTCAGTTCTGGGCATCTTTGAAATACCTAAACTAACTTGTTCCTACATAGTAACTTGCCACTTTGAATGAGAATGTGCTTGCTTACAGCAACGTGCTATATCTTCTGAATGCCCGAATTGGGAATCTGTGTCAAAACTTTGCTCCGAATTATGTGATCCTTACTAAATGGAGGTAAGGGAGATGGGGCATGAAGTTATTTCTAGGAGTTGGAGACATACTAAGTTTAGCTCTGTTGTGGGCATCTTTGAAATACCTATACAAACTTGTTCCTACATAGTAACTTGCAACTTTGAATGAGAATGTGCTTGCTTACAGCAATGTGCTATATGATCTGAATGCCCGAATTGGGAATCTGTGTCAAAACTTTGTTAGGAATTATGTCATCCTTACTAGCTGGAAGTAAGGGAGATGGGGCATGAAGTTATTTCTAGAGGCTGGACACATACCAAGTTTAGCTCCGTTCTGGGCATCTTTGAAATACCTATACAAACTTGTTCCTACATAGTAACTTGCAACTTTGAATGAGAATGTGCTTGCTTACAGCAACGTGCTATATGTTCTGAATGCCCGAATTGGGAATCTGTGTCAAAACTTTGTTAGGAATTATGTGATCCTTACTAGCTGGAAGTAAGGGAGATGGGGCATGAAGTTATTTCTAGAGGCTGGACACATACCAAGTTTAGCTCCGTTCTGGGCATCTTTGAAATACCTAAACTAACTTGTTCCTACATAGTAACTTGCCACTTTGAATGAGAATGTGCTTGCTTACAGCAACGTGCTACATGTTCTGAATGCCCGAATTGGGAATCTGTGTCAAAACTTTGTTAGGAATTATGTGATCCTTAATAGCTGGAAGTAAGGGAGATGGGGCATGAAGTTATTTCTAGGAGTTGGAGACATACAACGTTTAGCTCAGTTCTGGGCATCTTTGAAATACCTATACAAACTTGTTCCTACATAGTAACTTGCAACTTTGAATGAGAATGTGCTTGCTTACAGCAACGTGCTATATGTTCTGAATGCCCGAATTGGGAATCGGTGTCCAAACTTTGTTAGGAATTATGTGATCCTTACTAGCTGGAAGTAAGGGAGATGGGGCATGAAGTTATTTCTAGGAGTTGGACACATACCAAGTTTAGCCCAGTTCTGGGCATCTTTGAAATACCTATACAAACTTGTTCCTACATAGTAACTTGCAACTTTGAATGAGAATGTGCTTGCTTACAGCAACGTGCTATATGTTCTGAATGCCTGAATTGGGAATCTGTGTCAAAACTTTCTTAGGAATTATGTGATCCTTACTAGCTGGAAGTAAGGGAGATGGGGCATGAAGTTATTTCTAGGAGTTGGACATATACCAAGTTTATCTCAGTTCTGGTCATCTTTGAAATACCGATAGTAACTTGTTCCTACATAGTAACTTGCCACTTTGAATGAGAATGTGCTTGCTTACAGCAACGTGCTATATGTTCTGAATGCCCGAAATGTGAATCTGTGTGAAAACTTTGTTCGGAATTATGTGATCCTTACTAGCTGGAAGTAAGGGAGATGGGGCATGAAGTTATTTCTAGGAGTTGGAGACATACAACGTTTAGATCCGTTCTGTGCATCTTTGAAATACCTATACAAACTTGTTCCTACATAGTAACTTGCAACTTTGAATGAGAATGTACTTGCTTGCAGCAACGTGCTATATGTTCTGAATGCCAGAATTGGGAATCTGTGTCAAAACTTTGTTCGGAATTATGTGATCCTTATTAGCTGGAAGTAAGGGAGATGGGGCATGAAGTTATTTCTAGGAGTTGGAGACATACAACGTTTAGCTCAGTTCTGGGCATCTTTGAAATACCTAAACTAACTTGTTCCTACATAGTAACTTGCCACTTTGAATGAGAATGTGCTTGCTTACAGCAACGTGCTATATCTTCTGAATGCCCGAATTGGGAATCTGTGTCAAAACTTTGTTAGGAATTATGTGATCCTTACTAGCTGGAAGTAAGGGAGATGGCGCATGAAGTTATTTCTAGGAGTTTGAGACATACAACGTTTAGCTCAGTTCTGGGCATCTCTGAAATACCTATACAAACTTGTTCCTACATAGTAACTTGCCACTTTGAATGAGAATGTGCTTGCTTACAGCAACGTGCTATATGTTCTGAATGCCCGAATTGGGAATCTGTGTCAAAACTTTGTTAGGAATTATGTGATCCTTACTAGCTGGAAGTAAGGGAGATGGGGCATGAAGTTATTTCTAGGAGTTGGAGACATACAAAGTTTAGCTCAGTTCTGGACATCTTGGAAATACCTATACAAACTTGTTCCTACATAGTAACTTGCCACTTTGAATGAGAATGTGCTTGCTTACAGCAACGTGCTATATGTTCTGAATGCCCGAATTTGGAATCTGTGTCAAAACTTTGTTCGGAATTATGTGATCCTTACTAAATGTAGGTAAGGGAGATGAGGCATGAATTTATTTCTAGGAGAAGGACACATACCAAGTTTAGCTCAGTTCTGGGCATCTTTGAAATACCTATACAAACTTGTTCCTACATAGTAACTTGCAACTTTGAATGAGAATGTGCTTGCTTACAGCAGCGTGCTATATGTTTTGAATGCCTGAAATAGGAATCTGTGTCAAAACTTTGTTAGAAATTATGTGATCCTTACTAGCTGGAAGTAAGGGAGATGGGGCATGAAGTTATTTCTAGGAGTTGGAGACATACCATGTTTAGCTCAGTTCTGGGCATCTTTGAAATACCTATACAAACTTGTTCCTACAGAGTAACTTGCAACTTTGAATGAGAATGTGCTTGCTTACAGCAACGTGCTATATGTTCTGAATGCCCGAATTGGGAATCTGTGTCAAAACTTTGTTAGGAATTATGTGATCCTTACTAGCTGGAAGTAAGGGAGATGGGGCATGAAGTTATTTCTAGGAGTTGGAGAAATACCAAGTTTAGCTCAGTTCTGGGCATCTTTGAAATACCTATACAAACTTGTTCCTACATAGTAACTTGCAACTTTGAATGAGAATGTGCTTGCTTACAGCAACGTGCTATATGTTCTGAATGCCCGAATTGGGAATCTGTGTCAAAACTTTGTTAGGAATTATGTGATCCTTACTAGCTGGAAGTAAGGGAGATGGGGCATGAAGTTATTTCTAGGAGTTGGAGACATACCAAGTTTAGCTCATTTCTGGGCATCTTTGAAATACCTATACTAACTTGTTCCTACATAATAACTTGCCACTTTGAATGAGAATGTGCTTGCCTACAGCAACGTGCTATATGTTCTGAATGCGCCAATTGGGAATCTGTGTCAAAACTTTGTTAGAAATTCTGTGATCCTTACTAGCCTTAAGTAAGGGAGATGGGGCATGAAGTTATTTCTAGGAGTTGGAGACATACAACGTTTAGCTCTGTTCTGTGCATCTTTGAAATACCTATACAAACTTGTTCCTACATAGTAACTTGCAACTTTGAATGAGAATGTGCTTGCTTGCAGCAACGTGCTATATGTTCTGAATGCCCGAATTGGGAATCTGTGTCAAAACTTTGTTCGGAATTATGTGATCCTTATTAGCTGGAAGTAAGGGAGATGGGGCATGAAGTTATTTCTAGGAGTTGGAGACATACAACGTTTAGCTCAGTTCTGGGCATCTTTGAAATACCTAAACTAACTTGTTCCTACATAGTAACTTGCCACTTTGAATGAGAATGTGCTTGCTTACAGCAACGTGCTATATCTTCTGAATGCCCGAATTGGGAATCTGTGTCAAAACTTTGTTAGGAATTATGTGATCCTTACTAGCTGGAAGTAAGGGAGATGGCGCATGAAGTTATTTCTAGGAGTTGGAGACATACAACGTTTAGCTCAGTTCTGGGCATCTTTGAAATACCTATACAAACTTGTTCCTACATAATAACTTGCCACTTTGAATGAGAATGTGCTTGCTTACAGCAACGTGCTATATGTTCTGAGTGCCCGAATTGGGAATCTGTGTCAAAACATTGTTAGGAATTATGTGATCCTTACTAGCTGGAAGTAAGGGAGATGGGGCATGAAGTTATTTCTAGGAGTTGGAGACATACAACGTTTAGCTCAGTTCTGGACATCTTGGAAATACCTATACAAACTTGTTCCTACATAGTAACTTGCCACTTTGAATGAGAATGTGCTTGCTTACAGCAACGTGCTATATGTTCTGAATGCCCGAATTTGGAATCTGTGTCAAAACTTTGTTCGGAATTATGTGATCCTTACTAAATGTAGGTAAGGGAGATGAGGCATGAAGTTATTTCTAGGAGAAGGACACATACCAAGTTTAGCTCAGTTATGGGCATCTTTGAAATACCTATACAAACTTGTTCCTACATAGTAACTTGCCACTTTGAATGAGAATATGCTTGCTTACAGCAACGTGCTATATGTTTTGAATGCCTGAAATAGGAATCTGTGTCAAAACTTTGTTAGAAATTATGTGATCCTTACTAGCTGGAAGTAAGGGAGATGGGGCATGAAGTTATTTCTAGGAGTTGGAGACATACCATGTTTAGCTCAGTTCTGGGCATCTTTGAAATACCTATACAAACTTGTTCCTACATAGTAACTTGCAACTTTGAATGAGAATGTGCTTGCTTACAGCAACGTGCTATATGTTCTGAATGCCCGAATTGGGAATCTGTGTCAAAACTTTGTTAGGAATTATGTGATCCTTACTAGCTGGAAGTAAGGGAGATGGGGCATGAAGTTATTTCTAGGAGTTGGAGAAATACCAAGTTTAGCTCAGTTCTGGGCATCTTTGAAATACCTATACAAACTTGTTCCTACATAGTAACTTGCAACTTTGAATGAGAATGTGCTTGCTTACAGCAACGTGCTATATGTTCTGAATGCCCGAATTGGGAATCTGTGTCAAAACTTTGTTCGGAATTATGTGATCCTTATTAGCTGGAAGTAAGGGAGATGGGGCATGAAGTTATTTCTAGGAGTTGGAGACATACAACGTTTAGCTCAGTTCTGGGCATCTTTGAAATACCTAAACTAACTTGTTCCTACATAGTAACTTGCCACTTTGAATGAGAATGTGCTTGCTTACAGCAACGTGCTATATCTTCTGAATGCCCGAATTGGGAATCTGTGTCAAAACTTTGTTAGGAATTATGTGATCCTTACTAGCTGGAAGTAAGGCAGATGGCGCATGAAGTTATTTCTAGGAGTTGGAGACATACAACGTTTAGCTCAGTTCTGGGCATCTTTGAAATACCTATACAAACTTGTTCCTACATAATAACTTGCCACTTTGAATGAGAATGTGCTTGCTTACAGCAACGTGCTATATGTTCTGAATGCCCGAATTGGGAATCTGTGTCAAAACTTTGTTAGGAATTATGTGATCCTTACTAGCTGGATTTAAGGGAGATGGGGCATGAAGTTATTTCTAGGAGTTGGAGACATACAACGTTTAGCTCAGTTCTGGGCATCTTTGAAATACCTAAACTAACTTGTTCCTACATAGTAACTTGCCACTTTGAATGAGAATGTGCTTGCTTACAGCAACGTGCTATATCTTCTGAATGCCCGAATTGGGAATCTGTGTCAAAACTTTGTTAGGAATTATGTGATCCTTACTAGCTGGAAGTAAGGGAGATGGCGCATGAAGTTATTTCTAGGAGTTGGAGACATACAACGTTTAGCTCAGTTCTGGGCATCTTTGAAATACCTATACAAACTTGTTCCTACATAATAACTTGCCACTTTGAATGAGAATGTGCTTGCTTACAGCAACGTGCTATATGTTCTGAATGCCCGAATTGGGAATCTGTGTCAAAACTTTGTTAGGAATTATGTGATCCTTACTAGCTGGAAGTAAGGGAGATGGGGCATGAAGTTATTTCTAGGAGTTGGAGACATACAACGTTTAGCTCAGTTCTGGACATCTTGGAAATACCTATACAAACTTGTTCCTACATAGTAACTTGCCACTTTGAATGAGAATGTGCTTGCTTACAGCAACGTGCTATATGTTCTGAATGCCCGAATTTGGAATCTGTGTCAAAACTTTGTTCGGAATTATGTGATCCTTACTAAATGTAGGTAAGGGAGATGAGGCATGAAGTTATTTCTAGGAGAAGGACACATACCAAGTTTAGCTGAGTTCTGGGCATCTTTGAAATACCTATACAAACTTGTTCCTACATAGTAACTTGCCACTTTGAATGAGAATGTGCTTGCTTACAGCAACGTGCTATATGTTTTGAATGCCTGAAATAGGAATCTGTGTCAAAACTTTGTTAGAAATTATGTGATCCTTACTAGCTGGAAGTAAGGGAGATGGGGCATGAAGTTATTTCTAGGAGTTGGAGACATACCATGTTTAGCTCAGTTCTGGGCATCTTTGAAATACCTATACAAACTTGTTCCTACATAGTAACTTGCCACTTTGAATGAGAATGTGCTTGCTTACAGCAACGTGCTATATGTTCTGAATGCCCGAATTGGGAATCTGTGTCAAAACTTTGTTAGGAATTATGTGATCCTTACTAGCTGGAAGTAAGGGAGATGGGGCATGAAGTTATTTCTAGGAGTTGGAGAAATACCAAGTTTAGCTCAGTTCTGGGCATCTTTGAAATGCCTATACAAACTTGTTCCTACATAGTAACTTGCAACTTTGAATGAGAATGTGCTTGCTTACAGCAACGTGCTATATGTTCTGAATGCCCGAATTGGGAATCTGTGTCAAAACTTTGTTCGGAATTATGTGATCCTTATTAGCTGGAAATAAGGGAGATGGGGCATGAAGTTATTTCTAGGAGTTGGAGACATACAACGTTTAGCTCAGTTCTGGGCATCTTTGAAATACCTAAACTAACTTGTTCCTACATAGTAACTTGCCACTTTGAATGAGAATGTGCTTGCTTACAGCAACGTGCTATATGTTCTGAATGCCCGAATTGGGAATCTGTGTCAAAACTTTGTTAGGAATTATGTGATCCTTACTAGCTGGATGTAAGGGAGATGGGGCATGAAGTTATTTCTAGGAGTTGGAGACATACAACGTTTAGCTCAGTTCTGGACATCTTGGAAATACCTATACAAACTTGTTAATACATAGTAACTTGCCACTTTGAATGAGAATGTGCTTGCTTACAGCAACGTGCTATATGTTCTGAATGCCCGAATTTGGAATCTGTGTCAAAACTTTGTTCGGAATTATGTGATCCTTACTAAATGTAGGTAAGGGAGATGAGGCATGAAGTTATTTCTAGGAGAAGGACACATACCAAGTTTAGCTCAGTTCTGGGCATCTTTGAAATACCTATACAAACTTGTTCCTACATAGTAACTTGCCACTTTGAATGAGAATGTGCTTGCTTACAGCAACGTGCTATATGTTTTGAATGCCTGAAATAGGAATCTGTGTCAAAACTTTGTTAGAAATTATGTGATCCTTACTAGCTGGAAGTAAGGGAGATGGGGCATGACGTTGTTTCTAGGAGTTGGAGACATACCATGTTTAGCTCAGTTCTGGGCATCTTTGAAATACCTATACAAACTTGTTCCTACATAGTAACTTGCAACTTTGAATGAGAATGTGCTTGCTTACAGCAACGTGCTATATGTTCTGAATGCCCGAATTGGGAATCTGTGTCAAAACTTTGTTAGGAATTATGTGATCCTTACTAGCTGGAAGTAAGGGAGATGGGGCATGAAGTTATTTCTAGGAGTTGGAGAAATACCAAGTTTAGCTCAGTTCTGGGCATCTTTGAAATACCTATACAAACTTGTTCCTACATAGTAACTTGCAACTTTGAATGAGAATGTGCTTGCTTACAGCAACGTGCTATATGTTCTGAATGCCCGAATTGGGAATCTGTGTCAAAACTTTGTTCGGAATTATGTGATCCTTATTAGCTGGAAGTAAGGGAGATGGGGCATGAAGTTATTTCTAGGAGTTGGAGACATACAACGTTTAGCTCAGTTCTGGGCATCTTTGAAATACCTAAACTAACTTGTTCCTACATAGTAACTTGCCACTTTGAATGAGAATGTGCTTGCTTACAGCAACGTGCTATATGTTCTGAATGCCCGAATTGGGAATCTGTGTCAAAACTTTGTTAGGAATTATGTGATCCTTACTAGCTGGAAGTAAGGGAGATGGCGCATGAAGTTATTTCTAGGAGTTGGAGACATACAACGTTTAGCTCAGTTCTGGGCATCTTTGAAATACCTATACAAACTTGTTCCTACATAATAACTTGCCACTTTGAATGAGAATGTGCTTGCTTACAGCAACGTGCTATATGTTCTGAGTGCCCGAATTGGGAATCTGTGTCAAAACATTGTTAGGAATTATGTGATCCTTACTAGCTGGAAGTAAGGGAGATGGGGCATGAAGTTATTTCTAGGAGTTGGAGACATACAACGTTTAGCTCAGTTCTGGACATCTTGGAAATACCTATACAAACTTGTTCCTACATAGTAACTTGCCACTTTGAATGAGAATGTGCTTGCTTACAGCAACGTGCTATATGTTCTGAATGCCCGAATTTGGAATCTGTGTCAAAACTTTGTTCGGAATTATGTGATCCTTACTAAATGTAGGTAAGGGAGATGAGGCATGAAGTTATTTCTAGGAGAAGGACACATACCAAGTTTAGCTCAGTTATGGGCATCTTTGAAATACCTATACAAACTTGTTCCTACATAGTAACTTGCCACTTTGAATGAGAATATGCTTGCTTACAGCAACGTGCTATATGTTTTGAATGCCTGAAATAGGAATCTGTGTCAAAACTTTGTTAGAAATTATGTGATCCTTACTAGCTGGAAGTAAGGGAGATGGGGCATGAAGTTATTTCTAGGAGTTGGAGACATACCATGTTTAGCTCAGTTCTGGGCATCTTTGAAATACCTATACAAACTTGTTCCTACATAGTAACTTGCAACTTTGAATGAGAATGTGCTTGCTTACAGCAACGTGCTATATGTTCTGAATGCCCGAATTGGGAATCTGTGTCAAAACTTTGTTAGGAATTATGTGATCCTTACTAGCTGGAAGTAAGGGAGATGGGGCATGAAGTTATTTCTAGGAGTTGGAGAAATACCAAGTTTAGCTCAGTTCTGGGCATCTTTGAAATACCTATACAAACTTGTTCCTACATAGTAACTTGCAACTTTGAATGAGAATGTGCTTGCTTACAGCAACGTGCTATATGTTCTGAATGCCCGAATTGGGAATCTGTGTCAAAACTTTGTTCGGAATTATGTGATCCTTATTAGCTGGAAGTAAGGGAGATGGGGCATGAAGTTATTTCTAGGAGTTGGAGACATACAACGTTTAGCTCAGTTCTGGGCATCTTTGAAATACCTAAACTAACTTGTTCCTACATAGTAACTTGCCACTTTGAATGAGAATGTGCTTGCTTACAGCAACGTGCTATATCTTCTGAATGCCCGAATTGGGAATCTGTGTCAAAACTTTGTTAGGAATTATGTGATCCTTACTAGCTGGAAGTAAGGCAGATGGCGCATGAAGTTATTTCTAGGAGTTGGAGACATACAACGTTTAGCTCAGTTCTGGGCATCTTTGAAATACCTATACAAACTTGTTCCTACATAATAACTTGCCACTTTGAATGAGAATGTGCTTGCTTACAGCAACGTGCTATATGTTCTGAATGCCCGAATTGGGAATCTGTGTCAAAACTTTGTTAGGAATTATGTGATCCTTACTAGCTGGATTTAAGGGAGATGGGGCATGAAGTTATTTCTAGGAGTTGGAGACATACAACGTTTAGCTCAGTTCTGGGCATCTTTGAAATACCTAAACTAACTTGTTCCTACATAGTAACTTGCCACTTTGAATGAGAATGTGCTTGCTTACAGCAACGTGCTATATCTTCTGAATGCCCGAATTGGGAATCTGTGTCAAAACTTTGTTAGGAATTATGTGATCCTTACTAGCTGGAAGTAAGGGAGATGGCGCATGAAGTTATTTCTAGGAGTTGGAGACATACAACGTTTAGCTCAGTTCTGGGCATCTTTGAAATACCTATACAAACTTGTTCCTACATAATAACTTGCCACTTTGAATGAGAATGTGCTTGCTTACAGCAACGTGCTATATGTTCTGAATGCCCGAATTGGGAATCTGTGTCAAAACTTTGTTAGGAATTATGTGATCCTTACTAGCTGGAAGTAAGGGAGATGGGGCATGAAGTTATTTCTAGGAGTTGGAGACATACAACGTTTAGCTCAGTTCTGGACATCTTGGAAATACCTATACAAACTTGTTCCTACATAGTAACTTGCCACTTTGAATGAGAATGTGCTTGCTTACAGCAACGTGCTATATGTTCTGAATGCCCGAATTTGGAATCTGTGTCAAAACTTTGTTCGGAATTATGTGATCCTTACTAAATGTAGGTAAGGGAGATGAGGCATGAAGTTATTTCTAGGAGAAGGACACATACCAAGTTTAGCTGAGTTCTGGGCATCTTTGAAATACCTATACAAACTTGTTCCTACATAGTAACTTGCCACTTTGAATGAGAATGTGCTTGCTTACAGCAACGTGCTATATGTTTTGAATGCCTGAAATAGGAATCTGTGTCAAAACTTTGTTAGAAATTATGTGATCCTTACTAGCTGGAAGTAAGGGAGATGGGGCATGAAGTTATTTCTAGGAGTTGGAGACATACCATGTTTAGCTCAGTTCTGGGCATCTTTGAAATACCTATACAAACTTGTTCCTACATAGTAACTTGCAACTTTGAATGAGAATGTGCTTGCTTACAGCAACGTGCTATATGTTCTGAATGCCCGAATTGGGAATCTGTGTCAAAACTTTGTTAGGAATTATGTGATCCTTACTAGCTGGAAGTAAGGGAGATGGGGCATGAAGTTATTTCTAGGAGTTGGAGAAATACCAAGTTTAGCTCAGTTCTGGGCATCTTTGAAATACCTATACAAACTTGTTCCTACATAGTAACTTGCAACTTTGAATGAGAATGTGCTTGCTTACAGCAACGTGCTATATGTTCTGAATGCCCGAATTGGGAATCTGTGTCAAAACTTTGTTCGGAATTATGTGATCCTTATTAGCTGGAAGTAAGGGAGATGGGGCATGAAGTTATTTCTAGGAGTTGGAGACATACAACGTTTAGCTCAGTTCTGGGCATCTTTGAAATACCTAAACTAACTTGTTCCTACATAGTAACTTGCCACTTTGAATGAGAATGTGCTTGCTTACAGCAACGTGCTATATGTTCTGAATGCCCGAATTGGGAATCTGTGTCAAAACTTTGTTAGGAATTATGTGATCCTTACTAGCTGGATGTAAGGGAGATGGGGCATGAAGTTATTTCTAGGAGTTGGAGACATACAACGTTTAGCTCAGTTCTGGACATCTTGGAAATACCTATACAAACTTGTTAATACATAGTAACTTGCCACTTTGAATGAGAATGTGCTTGCTTACAGCAACGTGCTATATGTTCTGAATGCCCGAATTTGGAATCTGTGTCAAAACTTTGTTCGGAATTATGTGATCCTTACTAAATGTAGGTAAGGGAGATGAGGCATGAAGTTATTTCTAGGAGAAGGACACATACCAAGTTTAGCTCAGTTCTGGGCATCTTTGAAATACCTATACAAACTTGTTCCTACATAGTAACTTGCCACTTTGAATGAGAATGTGCTTGCTTACAGCAACGTGCTATATGTTTTGAATGCCTGAAATAGGAATCTGTGTCAAAACTTTGTTAGAAATTATGTGATCCTTACTAGCTGGAAGTAAGGGAGATGGGGCATGACGTTGTTTCTAGGAGTTGGAGACATACCATGTTTAGCTCAGTTCTGGGCATCTTTGAAATACCTATACAAACTTGTTCCTACATAGTAACTTGCAACTTTGAATGAGAATGTGCTTGCTTACAGCAACGTGCTATATGTTCTGAATGCCCGAATTGGGAATCTGTGTCAAAACTTTGTTAGGAATTATGTGATCCTTACTAGCTGGAAGTAAGGGAGATGGGGCATGAAGTTATTTCTAGGAGTTGGAGAAATACCAAGTTTAGCTCAGTTCTGGGCATCTTTGAAATACCTATACAAACTTGTTCCTACATAGTAACTTGCAACTTTGAATGAGAATGTGCTTGCTTACAGCAACGTGCTATATGTTCTGAATGCCCGAATTGGGAATCTGTGTCAAAACTTTGTTCGGAATTATGTGATCCTTATTAGCTGGAAGTAAGGGAGATGGGGCATGAAGTTATTTCTAGGAGTTGGAGACATACAACGTTTAGCTCAGTTCTGGGCATCTTTGAAATACCTAAACTAACTTGTTCCTACATAGTAACTTGCCACTTTGAATGAGAATGTGCTTGCTTACAGCAACGTGCTATATGTTCTGAATGCCCGAATTGGGAATCTGTGTCAAAACTTTGTTAGGAATTATGTGATCCTTACTAGCTGGATGTAAGGGAGATGGGGCATGAAGTTATTTCTAGGAGTTGGAGACATACAACGTTTAGCTCAGTTCTGGACATCTTGGAAATACCTATACAAACTTGTTCCTACATAGTAACTTGCCACTTTGAATGAGAATGTGCTTGCTTACAGCAACGTGCTATATGTTCTGAATGCCCGAATTTGGAATCTGTGTCAAAACTTTGTTCGGAATTATGTGATCCTTACTAAATGTAGGTAAGGGAGATGAGGCATGAAGTTATTTCTAGGAGAAGGACACATACCAAGTTTAGCTCAGTTCTGGGCATCTTTGAAATACCTATACAAACTTGTTCCTACATAGTAACTTGCCACTTTGAATGAGAATGTGCTTGCTTACAGCAACGTGCTATATGTTTTGAATGCCTGAAATAGGAATCTGTGTCAAAACTTTGTTAGAAATTATGTGATCCTTACTAGCTGGAAGTAAGGGAGATGGGGCATGACGTTATTTCTAGGAGTTGGAGACATACCATGTTTAGCTCAGTTCTGGGCATCTTTGAAATACCTATACAAACTTGTTCCTACATAGTAACTTGCAACTTTGAATGAGAATGTGCTTGCTTACAGCAACGTGCTATATGTTCTGAATGCCCGAATTGGGAATCTGTGTCAAAACTTTGTTAGGAATTATGTGATCCTTACTAGCTGGAAGTAAGGGAGATGGGGCATGAAGTTATTTCTAGGAGTTGGAGACATACCATGTTTAGCTCAGTTCTGGGCATCTTTGAAATACCTATACAAACTTGTTCCTACAGAGTAACTTGCAACTTTGAATGAGAATGTGCTTGCTTACAGCAACGTGCTATATGTTCTGAATGCCCGAATTGGGAATCTGTGTCAAAACTTTGTTAGGAATTATGTGATCCTTACTAGCTGGAAGTAAGGGAGATGGGGCATGAAGTTATTTCTAGGAGTTGGAGAAATACCAAGTTTAGCTCAGTTCTGGGCATCTTTGAAATACCTATACAAACTTGTTCCTACATAGTAACTTGCAACTTTGAATGAGAATGTGCTTGCTTACAGCAACGTGCTATATGTTCTGAATGCCCGAATTGGGAATCTGTGTCAAAACTTTGTTAGGAATTATGTGATCCTTACTAGCTGGAAGTAAGGGAGATGGGGCATGAAGTTATTTCTAGGAGTTGGAGACATACCAAGTTTAGCTCATTTCTGGGCATCTTTGAAATACCTATACTAACTTGTTCCTACATAGTAACTTGCAACTTTGAATGAGAATGTGCTTGCCTACAGCAACGTGCTATATGTTCTGAATGCGCCAATTGGGAATCTGTGTCAAAACTTTGTTAGAAATTATGTGATCCTTACTAGCCTTAAGTAAGGGAGATGGGGCATGAAGTTATTTCTAGGAGTTGGAGACATACAACGTTTAGCTCTGTTCTGTGCATCTTTGAAATACCTATACAAACTTGTTCATACATAGTAACTTGCAACTTTGAATGAGAATGTGCTTGCTTGCAGCAACGTGCTATATGTTCTGAATGCCCGAATTGGGAATCTGTGTCAAAACTTTGTTCGGAATTATGTGATCCTTATTAGCTGGAAGTAAGGGAGATGGGGCATGAAGTTATTTCTAGGAGTTGGAGACATACAACGTTTAGCTCAGTTCTGGGCATCTTTGAAATACCTAAACTAACTTGTTCCTACATAGTAACTTGCCACTTTGAATGAGAATGTGCTTGCTTACAGCAACGTGCTATATCTTCTGAATGCCCGAATTGGGAATCTGTGTCAAAACTTTGTTAGGAATTATGTGATCCTTACTAGCTGGAAGTAAGGGAGATGGCGCATGAAGTTATTTCTAGGAGTTGGAGACATACAACGTTTAGCTCAGTTCTGGGCATCTTTGAAATACCTATACAAACTTGTTCCTACATAATAACTTGCCACTTTGAATGAGAATGTGCTTGCTTACAGCAACGTGCTATATGTTCTGAGTGCCCGAATTGGGAATCTGTGTCAAAACATTGTTAGGAATTATGTGATCCTTACTAGCTGGAAGTAAGGGAGATGGGGCATGAAGTTATTTCTAGGAGTTGGAGACATACAACGTTTAGCTCAGTTCTGGACATCTTGGAAATACCTATACAAACTTGTTCCTACATAGTAACTTGCCACTTTGAATGAGAATGTGCTTGCTTACAGCAACGTGCTATATGTTCTGAATGCCCGAATTTGGAATCTGTGTCAAAACTTTATTCGGAATTATGTGATCCTTACTAAATGTAGGTAAGGGAGATGAGGCATGAAGTTATTTCTAGGAGAAGGACACATACCAAGTTTAGCTCAGTTATGGGCATCTTTGAAATACCTATACAAACTTGTTCCTACATAGTAACTTGCCACTTTGAATGAGAATGTGCTTGCTTACAGCAACGTGCTATATGTTTTGAATGCCTGAAATAGGAATCTGTGTCAAAACTTTGTTAGAAATTATGTGATCCTTACTAGCTGGAAGTAAGGGAGATGGGGCATGAAGTTATTTCTAGGAGTTGGAGACATACCATGTTTAGCTCAGTTCTGGGCATCTTTGAAATACCTATACAAACTTGTTCCTACATAGTAACTTGCAACTTTGAATGAGAATGTGCTTGCTTACAGCAACGTGCTATATGTTCTGAATGCCCGAATTGGGAATCTGTGTCAAAACTTTGTTAGGAATTATGTGATCCTTACTAGCTGGAAGTAAGGGAGATGGGGCATGAAGTTATTTCTAGGAGTTGGAGAAATACCAAGTTTAGCTCAGTTCTGGGCATCTTTGAAATACCTATACAAACTTGTTCCTACATAGTAACTTGCAACTTTGAATGAGAATGTGCTTGCTTACAGCAACGTGCTATATGTTCTGAATGCCCGAATTGGGAATCTGTGTCAAAACTTTGTTCGGAATTATGTGATCCTTATTAGCTGGAAGTAAGGGAGATGGGGCATGAAGTTATTTCTAGGAGTTGGAGACATACAACGTTTAGCTCAGTTCTGGGCATCTTTGAAATACCTAAACTAACTTGTTCCTACATAGTAACTTGCCACTTTGAATGAGAATGTGCTTGCTTACAGCAACGTGCTATATCTTCTGAATGCCCGAATTGGGAATCTGTGTCAAAACTTTGTTAGGAATTATGTGATCCTTACTAGCTGGAAGTAAGGCAGATGGCGCATGAAGTTATTTCTAGGAGTTGGAGACATACAACGTTTAGCTCAGTTCTGGGCATCTTTGAAATACCTATACAAACTTGTTCCTACATAATAACTTGCCACTTTGAATGAGAATGTGCTTGCTTACAGCAACGTGCTATATGTTCTGAATGCCCGAATTGGGAATCTGTGTCAAAACTTTGTTAGGAATTATGTGATCCTTACTAGCTGGATTTAAGGGAGATGGGGCATGAAGTTATTTCTAGGAGTTGGAGACATACAACGTTTAGCTCAGTTCTGGGCATCTTTGAAATACCTAAACTAACTTGTTCCTACATAGTAACTTGCCACTTTGAATGAGAATGTGCTTGCTTACAGCAACGTGCTATATCTTCTGAATGCTCGAATTGGGAATCTGTGTCAAAACTTTGTTAGGAATTATGTGATCCTTACTAGCTGGAAGTAAGAGAGATGGCGCATGAAGTTATTTCTAGGAGTTGGAGACATACAACGTTTAGCTCAGTTCTGGGCATCTTTGAAATACCTATACAAACTTGTTCCTACATAATAACTTGCCACTTTGAATGAGAATGTGCTTGCTTACAGCAACGTGCTATATGTTCTGAATGCCCGAATTGGGAATCTGTGTCAAAACTTTGTTAGGAATTATGTGATCCTTACTAGCTGGAAGTAAGGGAGATGGGGCATGAAGTTATTTCTAGGAGTTGGAGACATACAACGTTTAGCTCAGTTCTGGACATCTTGGAAATACCTATACAAACTTGTTCCTACATAGTAACTTGCCACTTTGAATGAGAATGTGCTTGCTTACAGCAACGTGCTATATGTTCTGAATGCCCGAATTTGGAATCTGTGTCAAAACTTTGTTCGGAATTATGTGATCCTTACTAAATGTAGGTAAGGGAGATGAGGCATGAAGTTATTTCTAGGAGAAGGACACATACCAAGTTTAGCTCAGTTCTGGGCATCTTTGAAATACCTATACAAACTTGTTCCTACATAGTAACTTGCCACTTTGAATGAGAATGTGCTTGCTTACAGCAACGTGCTATATGTTTTGAATGCCTGAAATAGGAATCTGTGTCAAAACTTTGTTAGAAATTATGTGATCCTTACTAGCTGGAAGTAAGGGAGATGGGGCATGAAGTTATTTCTAGGAGTTGGAGACATACCATGTTTAGCTCAGTTCTGGGCATCTTTGAAATACCTATACAAACTTGTTCCTACATAGTAACTTGCAACTTTGAATGAGAATGTGCTTGCTTACAGCAACGTGCTATATGTTCTGAATGCCCGAATTGGGAATCTGTGTCAAAACTTTGTTAGGAATTATGTGATCCTTACTAGCTGGAAGTAAGGGAGATGGGGCATGAAGTTATTTCTAGGAGTTGGAGAAATACCAAGTTTAGCTCAGTTCTGGGCATCTTTGAAATACCTATACAAACTTGTTCCTACATAGTAACTTGCAACTTTGAATGAGAATGTGCTTGCTTACAGCAACGTGCTATATGTTCTGAATGCCCGAATTGGGAATCTGTGTCAAAAGTTTGTTAGGAATTATGTGATCCTTACTAGCTGGAAGTAAGGGAGATGGGGCATGAAGTTATTTCTAGGAGTTGGACACATACCAAGTTTAGCTCAGTTCTGGGCATCTTTGAAATACCTATATAAACTTGTTCCTACATAGTAACTTGCAACTTTGAATGAGAATGTGCTTGCTTACAGCAACGTGCTCTATGTTCTGAATGCCCGAATTGGGAATCTGTGTCAAAACTTTGTTAGGAATTATGTGATCCTTACTAACTGGAAGTAAGGGAGATGGGGCATGAAGTTATTTCTAGGAGTTGGACACATACCAAGTTTAGCTCAGTTCTGGGCATCTTTGAAATACCTATACAAACTTGTTCCTACATAGTAACTTTCCACTTTGAATGAGAATGTGCTTGCTTACAGCAACGTGCTATATGTTCTGAATGCCCGAATTGGGAATCTGTGTCAAAAGTTTGTTAGGAATTATGTGATCCTTACTAGCTGGAAGTAAGGGAGATGGGGCATGAAGTTATTTCTAGGAGTTGGACACATACCAAGTTTAGCTCAGTTCTGGGCATCTTTGAAATACCTATATAAACTTGTTCCTACATAGTAACTTGCAACTTTGAATGAGAATGTGCTTGCTTACAGCAACGTGCTCTATGTTCTGAATGCCCGAATGGGGAATCTGTGTCAAAACTTTGTTAGGAATTATGTGATCCTTACTAGCTGGAAGTAAGGGAGATGGGGCATGAAGTTATTTCTAGGAGTTGGACACATACCAACTTTAGCCCAGTTCAGGGCATCTTTGAAATACCTATACAAACTTGTTCCTACATAGTAACTTGCCACTTTGAATGAGAATGTTCTTACGTACAGCAACGTGCTATATGTTCTGAATGCCCGAATTGGGAATCTGTGTCAAAACTTTGTTAGGAATTATGTGATCCTTACTAGCTGGAAGTAAGGGAGATGGGGCATGAAGTTATTTCTAGGAGTTGGACACATATCAAGTTTAGCTCAGTTCTGGGCATCTTTGAAATACCTATACAAACTTGTTCCTACATAGTAACTTGCCACTTTGAATGAGAATGTGCTTGCTTACAGCAACGTGCTATATGTTCTTACTGCCCGAATTGGGAATCTGTGTCAAATCTTTGTTACGAATTATGTGATCATTACTAGCTGGAAGTAAGGGAGATGGGGCATGAAGTTATTTCTAGGAGTTGGACATATACCAAGTTTATCTCAGTTCCGGGCATCTTTGAAATACCGATACAAACTTGTTCCTACATAGTAACTTGCAACATTGAATGAGAATGTGCTTGCTTACAGCAACGTGCTATATGTTCTGAATGCCGGAATTGGGAATCTGTGTCAAAACTTTGTTAGGAATTATGTGATCCTTACTAGCTGGAAGTAAGGGAGATGGGGCATGAAGTTATTTCTAGGAGTTGGACACATACCAAGTTTAGCTCAGTTCTGGGCATCTTTGAAATACCTATACAAACTTCTTCCTACATAGTAACTTGCAACTTTGAATGAGAATGTGCTTGCTTACAGCAACGTGCTATATGTTCTGAATGCTCCAATTGAGAATCTGTGTCAAAACTTTGTTAGGAATTATGTGATCCTTACTAGCTGGAAGTAAGGGAGATGGGGCATGAAGTTATTTCTAGGAGTTGGACACATACCAAGTTTAGCTCAGTTCTGGGCATCTTTGAAATACCGATACAAACTTGTTCCTACATAGTAACTTGCAACTTTGAATGAGAATGTGCTTGCTTACAGCAACGTGCTATATGTTCTGAATGCCCGAATTGGGAATCTGTGTCAAAACTTTGTTAGGAATTATGTGATCCTTACTAGCTGGAAGTAAGGGAGATGGGGCATGAAGTTAGGTCTAGGAGTTGGACACATACCAAGATTAGCTCAGTTCTGGGCATCTTTGAAATACCTATACAAACTTGTTCCTACATAGTAACTTGCAACTTTGAATGAGAATGTGCTTGCTTACAGCAACGTGCTATATGTTCTGAATGCCCGAATTGGGAATCGGTGTCCAAACTTTGTTAGGAATTATGTGATCCTTACTAGCTGGAAGTAAGGGAGATGGGGCATGAAGTTATTTCTAGGAGTTGGAGAAATACCAAGTTTAGCTCAGTTCTGGGCATCTTTGAAATACCTATACAAACTTGTTCCTACATAGTAACTTGCAACTTTGAATGAGAATGTGCTTCCTTACAGCAACGTGCTATATGTTCTGAATGCCCGAATTGGGAATCTGTGTCAAAACTTTGATAGGAATTATGTGATCCTTACTAGCCTGAAGTAAGGGAGATGGGGCATGTAGTTATTTCTAGGAGTTGGAGACATACAACGTTTAGCTCAGTTCTGGGCATCTTTGAAATACCTATACAAACTTGTTCCTACATAGTAACTTGCCACTTTGAATGAGAATGTTCTTACTTACAGCAACGTGCTATATGTTCTGAATGCCCGAATTGGGAATCTGTGTCAAAACTTTGTTAGGAATTATGTGATCCTTACTAGCTGGAAGTAAGGGAGATGGGGCATGAAGTTATTTCTAGGAGTTGGAGACATACTAAGTTTAGCTCTGTTGTGGGCATCTTTGAAATACCTATACAAACTTGTTCCTACATAGTAACTTGCAACTTTGAATGAGAATGTGCTTGCTTACAGCAACGTGCTATATGTTCTGAATGCCCCAATTGGGAATCTGTGTCAAAACTTTGTTAGGAATTATGTCATCCTTACTAGCTGGAAGTAAGGGAGATGGGGCATGAAGTTATTTCTAGGAGTTGGAGACATACCAAGTTTAGCTCTGTTGTGGGCATCTTTGAAATACCTATACAAACTTGTTCCTACATAGTAACTTGCCACTTTGAATGAGAATGTGCTTGCTTACAGCAACGTGCTATATGTTCTTACTGCCCGAATTGGGAATCTGTGTCAAAACTTTGTTAGGAATTATTTGATCATTACTAGCTGGAAGTAAGGGAGATGGGGCATGAAGTTATCTCTAGAGCTTGGACACATACCAAGTTTAGCTCAGTTCTGGGCATCTTTGAAATACCTATACAAACTTGTTCCTACATGGTAACTTGCAACTTTGAATGAGAATGTGCTTGCTTACAGCAATGTGCTATATGATCTGAATGCCCGAATTGGGAATCTGTGTCAAAACTTTGTTAGGAATTATGTCATCCTTACTAGCTGGAAGTAAGGGAGATGGGGCATGAAGTTATTTCTAGAGGCTGGACACATACCAAGTTTAGCTCCGTTCTGGGCATCTTTGAAATACCTATACAAACTTGTTCCTACATAGTAACTTGCAACTTTGAATGAGAATGTGCTTGCTTACAGCAACATGCTATATGTTCTGAATGCCCGAATTGGGAATCTGTGTCAAAACTTTGTTAGGAATTATGTGATCCTTACTAGCTGGAAGTAAGGGAGATGGGGCATGAAGTTATTTCTAGAGGCTGGACACATACCAAGTTTAGCTCCGTTCTGGGCATCTTTGAAATACCTAAACTAACTTGTTCCTACATAGTAACTTGCCACTTTGAATGAGAATGTGCTTGCTTACAGCAACGTGCTACATGTTCTGAATGCCCGAATTGGGAATCTGTGTCAAAACTTTGTTAGGAATTATGTGATCCTTAATAGCTGGAAGTAAGGGAGATGGGGCATGAAGTTATTTCTAGGAGTTGGAGACATACAACGTTTAGCTCAGTTCTGGGCATCTTTGAAATACCTATACAAACTTGTTCCTACATAGTAACATGCAACTTTGAATGAGAATGTGCTTGCTTACAGCAATGTGCTATATGATCTGAATGCCCGAATTGGGAATCTGTGTCAAAACTTTGTTAGGAATTATGTCATCCTTACTAGCTGGAAGTAAGGGAGATGGGGCATGAAGTTATTTCTAGAGGCTGGACACATACCAAGTTTAGCTCCGTTCTGGGCATCTTTGAAATACCTATACAAACTTGTTCCTACATAGTAACTTGCAACTTTGAATGAGAATGTGCTTGCTTACAGCAACATGCTATATGTTCTGAATGCCCGAATTGGGAATCTGTGTCAAAACTTTGTTAGGAATTATGTGATCCTTACTAGCTGGAAGTAAGGGAGATGGGGCATGAAGTTATTTCTAGAGGCTGGACACATACCAAGTTTAGCTCCGTTCTGGGCATCTTTGAAATACCTAAACTAACTTGTTCCTACATAGTAACTTGCCACTTTGAATGAGAATGTGCTTGCTTACAGCAACGTGCTACATGTTCTGAATGCCCGAATTGGGAATCTGTGTCAAAACTTTGTTAGGAATTATGTGATCCTTAATAGCTGGAAGTAAGGGAGATGGGGCATGAAGTTATTTCTAGGAGTTGGAGACATACAACGTTTAGCTCAGTTCTGGGCATCTTTGAAATACCTATACAAACTTGTTCCTACATAGTAACTTGCAACTTTGAAAGAGAATGTGCTTGCTTACAGCAACGTGCTATATGTTCTGAATGCCCGAATTGGGAATCGGTGTCCAAACTTTGTTAGGAATTATGTGATCCTTACTAGCTGGAAGTAAGGGAGATGGGGCATGAAGTTATTTCTAGGAGTTGGACACATACCAAGTTTAGCCCAGTTCTGGGCATCTTTGAAATACCTATACAAACTTGTTCCTACATAGTAACTTGCAACTTTGAATGAGAATGTGCTTGCTTACAGCAACGTGCTATATGTTCTGAATGCCTGAATTGGGAATCTGTGTCAAAACTTTCTTAGGAATTATGTGATCCTTACTAGCTGGAAGTAAGGGAGATGGGGCATGAAGTTATTTCTAGGAGTTGGAGACATACAACGTTTAGCTCAGTTCTGGACATCTTGGAAATACCTATACAAACTTGTTCCTACATAGTAACTTGCCACTTTGAATGAGAATGTGCTTGCTTACAGCAACGTGCTATATGTTCTGAATGCCCGAATTTGGAATCTGTGTCAAAACTTTGTTCGGAATTATGTGATCCTTACTA
This sequence comes from Diceros bicornis minor, assembly GCF_020826845.1. Taxonomy (NCBI): domain Eukaryota; kingdom Metazoa; phylum Chordata; class Mammalia; order Perissodactyla; family Rhinocerotidae; genus Diceros; species Diceros bicornis. Next base: position 14,813,796 of record NC_080780.1, read on the forward strand.
AATGTAGGTAAGGGAGATGAGGCATGAATTTATTTCTAGGAGAAGGACACATACCAAGTTTAGCTCAGTTCTGGGCATCTTTGAAATACCTATACAAACTTGTTCCTACATAGTAACTTGCAACTTTGAATGAGAATGTGCTTGCTTACAGCAGCGTGCTATATGTTTTGAATGCCTGAAATAGGAATCTGTGTCAAAACTTTGTTAGAAATTATGTGATCCTTACTAGCTGGAAGTAAGGGAGATGGGGCATGAAGTTATTTCTAGGAGTTGGAGACATACCATGTTTAGCTCAGTTCTGGGCATCTTTGAAATACCTATACAAACTTGTTCCTACAGAGTAACTTGCAACTTTGAATGAGAATGTGCTTGCTTACAGCAACGTGCTATATGTTCTGAATGCCCGAATTGGGAATCTGTGTCAAAACTTTGTTAGGAATTATGTGATCCTTACTAGCTGGAAGTAAGGGAGATGGGGCATGAAGTTATTTCTAGGAGTTGGAGAAATACCAAGTTTAGCTCAGTTCTGGGCATCTTTGAAATACCTATACAAACTTGTTCCTACATAGTAACTTGCAACTTTGAATGAGAATGTGCTTGCTTACAGCAACGTGCTATATGTTCTGAATGCCCGAATTGGGAATCTGTGTCAAAACTTTGTTAGGAATTATGTGATCCTTACTAGCTGGAAGTAAGGGAGATGGGGCATGAAGTTATTTCTAGGAGTTGGAGACATACCAAGTTTAGCTCATTTCTGGGCATCTTTGAAATACTTATACTAACTTGTTCCTACATAGTAACTTGCAACTTTGAATGAGAATGTGCTTGCCTACAGCAACGTGCTATATGTTCTGAATGCGCCAATTGGGAATCTGTGTCAAAACTTTGTTAGAAATTATGTGATCCTTACTAGCCTTAAGTAAGGGAGATGGGGCATGAAGTTATTTCTAGGAGTTGGAGACATACAACGTTTAGCTCTGTTCTGTGCATCTTTGAAATACCTATACAAACTTGTTCCTACATAGTAACTTGCAACTTTGAATGAGAATGTGCTTGCTTGCAGCAACGTGCTATATGTTCTGAATGCCCGAATTGGGAATCTGTGTCAAAACTTTGTTCGGAATTATGTGATCCTTATTAGCTGGAAGTAAGGGAGATGGGGCATGAAGTTATTTCTAGGAGTTGGAGACATACAACGTTTAGCTCAGTTCTGGGCATCTTTGAAATACCTAAACTAACTTGTTCCTACATAGTAACTTGCCACTTTGAATGAGAATGTGCTTGCTTACAGCAACGTGCTATATCTTCTGAATGCCCGAATTGGGAATCTGTGTCAAAACTTTGTTAGGAATTTTGTGATCCTTACTAGCTGGAAGTAAGGGAGATGGCGCATGAAGTTATTTCTAGGAGTTGGAGACATACAACGTTTAGCTCAGTTCTGGGCATCTTTGAAATACCTATACAAACTTGTTCCTACATAATAACTTGCCACATTGAATGAGACTGTGCTTGCTTACAGCAACGTGCTATATGTTCTGAGTGCCCGAATTGGGAATCTGTGTCAAAACATTGTTAGGAATTATGTGATCCTTACTAGCTGGAAGTAAGGGAGATGGGGCATGAAGTTATTTCTAGGAGTTGGAGACATACAACGTTTAGCTCAGTTCTGGACATCTTGGAAATACCTATACAAACTTGTTCCTACATAGTAACTTGCCACTTTGAATGAGAATGTGCTTGCTTACAGCAACGTGCTATATGTTCTGAATGCCCGAATTTGGAATCTGTGTCAAAACTTTGTTCGGAATTATGTGATCCTTACTAAATGTAGGTAAGGGAGATGAGGCATGAAGTTATTTCTAGGAGAAGGACACATACCAAGTTTAGCTCAGTTATGGGCATCTTTGAAATACCTATACAAACTTGTTCCTACATAGTAACTTGCCACTTTGAATGAGAATGTGCTTGCTTACAGCAACGTGCTATATGTTTTGAATGCCTGAAATAGGAATCTGTGTCAAAACTTTGTTAGAAATTATGTGATCCTTACTAGCTGGAAGTAAGGGAGATGGGGCATGAAGTTATTTCTAGGAGTTGGAGACATACCATGTTTAGCTCAGTTCTGGGCATCTTTGAAATACCTATACAAACTTGTTCCTACATAGTAACTTGCAACTTTGAATGAGAATGTGCTTGCTTACAGCAACGTGCTATATGTTCTGAATGCCCGAATTGGGAATCTGTGTCAAAACTTTGTTAGGAATTATGTGATCCTTACTAGCTGGAAGTAAGGGAGATGGGGCATGAAGTTATTTCTAGGAGTTGGAGAAATACCAAGTTTAGCTCAGTTCTGGGCATCTTTGAAATACCTATACAAACTTGTTCCTACATAGTAACTTGCAACTTTGAATGAGAATGTGCTTGCTTACAGCAACGTGCTATATGTTCTGAATGCCCGAATTGGGAATCTGTGTCAAAACTTTGTTCGGAATTATGTGATCCTTATTAGCTGGAAGTAAGGGAGATGGGGCATGAAGTTATTTCTAGGAGTTGGAGACATACAACGTTTAGCTCAGTTCTGGGCATCTTTGAAATACCTAAACTAACTTGTTCCTACATAGTAACTTGCCACTTTGAATGAGAATGTGCTTGCTTACAGCAACGTGCTATATCTTCTGAATGCCCGAATTGGGAATCTGTGTCAAAACTTTGTTAGGAATTATGTGATCCTTACTAGCTGGATGTAAGGCAGATGGCGCATGAAGTTATTTATAGGAGTTGGAGACATACAACGTTTAGCTCAGTTCTGGGCATCTTTGAAATACCTATACAAACTTGTTCCTACATAATAACTTGCCACTTTGAATGAGAATGTGCTTGCTTACAGCAACGTGCTATATGTTCGGAATGCCCGAATTGGGAATCTGTGTCAAAACTTTGTTAGGAATTATGTGATCCTTACTAGCTGGATTTAAGGGAGATGGGGCATGAAGTTATTTCTAGGAGTTGGAGACATACAACGTTTAGCTCAGTTCTGGGCATCTTTGAAATACCTAAACTAACTTGTTCCTACATAGTAACTTGCCACTTTGAATGAGAATGTGCTTGCTTACAGCAACGTGCTATATCTTCTGAATGCCCGAATTGGGAATCTGTGTCAAAACTTTGTTAGGAATTATGTGATCCTTACTAGCTGGAAGTAAGGGAGATGGGACATGAAGTTATTTCTAGGAGTTGGAGACATACAACGTTTAACTCAGTTCTGGGCATCTTTGAAATACCTATACAAACTTGTTCCTACATAATAACTTGCCACTTTGAATGAGAATGTGCTTGCTTACAGCAACGTGCTATATGTTCTGAATGCCCGAATTGGGAATCTGTGTCAAAACTTTGTTAGGAATTATGTGATCCTTACTAGCTGGAAGTAAGGGAGATGGGGCATGAAGTTATTTCTAGGAGTTGGAGACATACAACGTTTAGCTCAGTTCTGGACATCTTGGAAATACCTATACAAACTTGTTCCTACATAGTAACTTGCCACTTTGAATGAGAATGTGCTTGCTTACAGCAACGTGCTATATGTTCTGAATGCCCGAATTTGGAATCTGTGTCAAAACTTTGTTCGGAATTATGTGATCCTTACTAAATGTAGGTAAGGGAGATGAGGCATGAAGTTATTTCTAGGAGAAGGACACATACCAAGTTTAGCTCAGTTCTGGGCATCTTTGAAATACCTATACAAACTTGTTCCTACATAGTAACTTGCCACTTTGAATGAGAATGTGCTTGCTTACAGCAACGTGCTATATGTTTTGAATGCCTGAAATAGGAATCTGTGTCAAAACTTTGTTAGAAATTATGTGATCCTTACTAGCTGGAAGTAAGGGAGATGGGGCATGAAGTTATTTCTAGGAGTTGGAGACATACCATGTTTAGCTCAGTTCTGGGCATCTTTGAAATACCTATACAAACTTGTTCCTACATAGTAACTTGCAACTTTGAATGAGAATGTGCTTGCTTACAGCAACGTGCTATATGTTCTGAATGCCCGAATTGGGAATCTGTGTCAAAACTTTGTTAGGAATTATGTGATCCTTACTAGCTGGAAGTAAGGGAGATGGGGCATGAAGTTATTTCTAGGAGTTGGAGAAATACCAAGTTTAGCTCAGTTCTGGGCATCTTTGAAATACCTATACAAACTTGTTCCTACATAGTAACTTGCAACTTTGAATGAGAATGTGCTTGCTTACAGCAACGTGCTATATGTTCTGAATGCCCGAATTGGGAATCTGTGTCAAAACTTTGTTCGGAATTATGTGATCCTTATTAGCTGGAAGTAAGGGAGATGGGGCATGAAGTTATTTCTAGGAGTTGGAGACATACAACGTTTAGCTCAGTTCTGGGCATCTTTGAAATACCTAAACTAACTTGTTCCTACATAGTAACTTGCCACTTTGAATGAGAATGTGCTTGCTTACAGCAACGTGCTATATGTTCTGAATGCCCGAATTGGGAATCTGTGTCAAAACTTTGTTAGGAATTATGTGATCCTTACTAGCTGGATGTAAGGGAGATGGGGCATGAAGTTATTTCTAGGAGTTGGAGACATACAACGTTTAGCTCAGTTCTGGACATCTTGGAAATACCTATACAAACTTGTTCCTACATAGTAACTTGCCACTTTGAATGAGAATGTGCTTGCTTACAGCAACGTGCTATATGTTCTGAATGCCCGAATTTGGAATCTGTGTCAAAACTTTGTTCGGAATTATGTGATCCTTACTAAATGTAGGTAAGGGAGATGAGGCATGAAGTTATTTCTAGGAGAAGGACACATACCAAGTTTAGCTCAGTTCTGGGCATCTTTGAAATACCTATACAAACTTGTTCCTACATAGTAACTTGCCACTTTGAATGAGAATGTGCTTGCTTACAGCAACGTGCTATATGTTTTGAATGCCTGAAATAGGAATCTGTGTCAAAACTTTGTTAGAAATTATGTGATCCTTACTAGCTGGAAGTAAGGGAGATGGGGCATGACGTTATTTCTAGGAGTTGGAGACATACCATGTTTAGCTCAGTTCTGGGCATCTTTGAAATACCTATACAAACTTGTTCCTACATAGTAACTTGCAACTTTGAATGAGAATGTGCTTGCTTACAGCAACGTGCTATATGTTCTGAATGCCCGAATTGGGAATCTGTGTCAAAACTTTGTTAGGAATTATGTGATCCTTACTAGCTGGAAGTAAGTGAGATGGGGCATGAAGTTATTTCTAGGAGTTGGAGAAATACCAAGTTTAGCTCAGTTCTGAGCATCTTTGAAATACCTATACAAACTTGTTCCTACATAGTAACTTGCAACTTTGAATGAGAATGTGCTTGCTTACAGCAACGTGCTATATGTTCTGAATGCCCGAATTGGGAATCTGTGTCAAAACTTTGTTAGGAATTATGTGATCCTTACTAGCTGGAAGTAAGGGAGATGGGGCATGAAGTTACTTCTAGGAGTTGGAGACATACCAAGTTTAGCTCAGTTCTGGGCATCTTTGAAATACCTAAACTAACTTGTTCCTACATAGTAACTTTCCACTTTGAATGAGAATGTGCTTGCTTACAGCAACGTGCTATATGTTCTGAATGCCCGAATTGGGAATCTGTGTCAAAAGTTTGTTAGGAATTATGTGATCCTTACTAGCTGGAAGTAAGGGAGATGGGGCATGAAGTTATTTCTAGGAGTTGGACACATACCAAGTTTAGCTCAGTTCTGGGCATCTTTGAAATACCTATATAAACTTGTTCCTACATAGTAACTTGCAACTTTGAATGAGAATGTGCTTGCTTACAGCAACGTGCTCTATGTTCTGAATGCCCGAATTGGGAATCTGTGTCAAATCTTTGTTAGGAATTATGTGATCCTTACTAGCTGGAAGTAAGGGAGATGGGGCATGAAGTTATTTCTAGGAGTTGGACACATACCAAGTTTAACCCAGTTCTGGGCATCTTTGAAATACCTATACAAACTTGTTCCTACATAGTAACATGCAACATTGAATGAGAATGTGCTTGCTTACAGCAACGTGCTATATGTTCTGAATGCCCGAATTGGGAATCTGTGTCAAAACTTTGTTCGGAATTATGTGATCCTTACTAGCTGGAAGTAAGGGAGATGGGGCATGAAGTTATTTCTAGGAGTTGGAGACATACCAAGTTTAGCTCAGTTCTGGGCATCTTTGAAATACCTATACAAACTTGTTCCTACATAGTAACTTGCAACTTTGAATGAGAATGTGCTTGCTTACAGCAACGTGCTATATGTTCTGAATGCCCGAATTGGGAATCTGTGTCAAAACTTTGTTAGGAATTATGTGATCCTTGCTAGATGGAGGTAAGGGAGATGGGGCATGAAGTTATTTCTAGGAGTTGGAGACATACCAAGTTTAGCTCAGTTCTGGGCATCTTTAAAATACCTATACAAACTTGTTCCTACATAGTAACTTGCAACTTTGAATGAGAATGTGGTTGCTTACAGCAACGTGCTACATGTTCTGAATGTCCGAATTGGGAATCTGTGTCAAATCTTTGTTCGGAATTATGTGATCCTTACTAGCTGGAAGTAAGGGAGATGGGGCATGAAGTTATTTCTAGGAGTTGGAGACATACCAAGTTTAGCTCAGTTCTGGGCATCTTTGAAATACCTATACAAACTTGTTCCTACATAGTATCTTGCAACTTTGATTGAGAATGTGCTTGCTTACAGCAACGTGCTATATGTTCTGAATGCCCGAATTGGGAATCTGTGTCAAAACTTTGTTAGGAATTATGTGATCCTTACTAGATGGAGGTAAGGGAGATGGGGCATGAAGTTATTTCTAGGAGTTGGAGACATACAGCGTTTAGCTCAGTTCTGGGCATCTTTGAAATACCTATACAAACTTGTTCCTACAGAGTAACTTGCCACTTTGAATGAGAATGTGCTTGCTTACAGCAACGTGCTATATGTTCTGAATGCCCAAATTGGGAATCTGTGTCAAAACTTTGTTAGGAATTATGTGCTCCTTACTAGCTGGAAGTAAGGGAGATGGGGCATGAAGTTATTTCTAGGAGGTGGACACATACAACGTTTAGCTCAGTTCCGGGCATCTTTGAAATACCTATACAAACTTGTTCCTACATAGTAACTTGCAACTTTGAATGAGAATATGCTTGCTTGCAGCAACGTGCTATATGTTCTGAATGCCCGAATTTGGAATCTGTGTCAAAACTTTGTTCGGAATTATGTGATCCTTATTAGCTGGAAGTAAGGGAGGTGGGGCATGAAGTTATTTCTAGGAGTTGGACACATACCAAGTTTAGCTCAGGTTCTGGGCATCTTTGAAATACCTATACAAACTTGTTCCTACATAGTAACTTGCCACTTTGAATGAGAATGTGCTTGCTTACAGCAACGTGCTATATGTTCTGAATGCCCGAATTGGGAATGTGTGTCAAAACTTTGTTAGGAATTATGTGATCCTTACTAGCTGGAAGAAGGTAGATGGGGCAAGAAGTTATTTCTAGGAGTTCGAGACATCCAACGTTTAGCTCAGTTCTGGGCATCTTTGAAATACCTATACAAACTTGTTCCTACAGAGTAACTTGCCACTTTGAATGAGAATGTGCTTGCTTAGAGCAACGTGCTATATGTTCTGAATGCCCGAATTGGGAATCTGTGTGAAAACTTTGTTAGAAATTATGTGATCCTTACTAGCTGAAAGTAAGGGAGATGGGGCATGAAGTTATTTCTAGGAGTTGGAGACATACAACGTTTAGCTCAGTTATGGGCATCTTTGAAATTCCTATACAAACTTGTTCCTACATAGTAACTTACAACTTTAAATGAGAATGTGCTTGCTTACAGCTACGTGCTATATGTTCTGAATGGCCGAATTGGGAATCTGTGTCAAAACTTTGTTAGAAGTTATGTGATCCTTACTAGCTGGAGGTAAGGGAAATGGGACATGAAGTTATTTCTGTGAGTTGGAGACATACAACGTTTAGCTCAGTTCTGGGCATCTTTGAAATACCTATACAAACTTGTTCCTACATAGTAACTTGCCACTTTGAATGAGAATGTGCTTGCTTACAGCAACGTGCTATATGTTCTGAATGCCCGAATTGGGAATCTGTGTCAAAACTTTGTTAGAAATTATGTGATCCTTACTAGCTGGAAGTAAGAGAGATGGGGCATGAAGTTATTTCTAGAGGTTGGACACATACCAAGTTTAGCTCAGTTCCGGGCATCTTTGAAATACCTATACAAACTTGTTCCTACATAGTAACTTGCAACTTTTAATGAGAATGTGCTTGCTTACAGCAACGTGCTATATGTTCTAAATGCCCGAATTTGGAATCTGTGTCAAAACTTTGGTAGAAATTATGTGATCCTTACCAGCTGGAAGTAAGGGAGATGGGGCATGAATTTATTTCTAGGAATTGGTGTCATACAATGTTTAGCTCAGTTCTCGGCATCTTTGAAATACCTATACAAACTTGTTCCTACATAGTAACTTGCCACTTTGAATGACAATGTGCTTGCTTACAGCAACGTGCTATATGTTCTGAATGACCGAATTGGGAATCTGTGTCAAAAGTTTGTTAGAAATTATGTGATCCTTACTAGCTGGAAGTAAGGTAGTTGGGGCATGAAGTTATTTCTAGGAGTTGGAGACATACAACGTTTAGCTCAGTTCTCGGCATCTTTGAAATACCTATACAAACTTGTTCCTACATAGTAACTTGCCACTTTGAATGAGAATGTGCTTGCTTACAGCAACGTGCTACATGTTCTGAATGCCCGAATTGGGAATCTGTGTCAAAACTTTGTTAGAATTTATGTGATCCTTACTAGCTGGAAGTAAGGGAGATGGGGCATGAAGTTATTTCTAGAGACTGGACACATACCAAGTTTAGCTCAGTTCTGGGCATCTTTGAAATACCTATACAAACTTGTTCCTACATAGTAACTTGCCACTTTGAATGAGAATGTGCTTGCTTACAGCAACGTGCTACATGATCTGAATGCCCGAATTGGGAATCTGTGTCAAATCTTTGTTAGAAATTATGTGATCCTTACTAGCCTGAAGTAAGGGAGATGAGGCATGAAGTTGTTTCTAGGAGTTGGACACATAGCAAGTTTAGGTCAGTTCTGGGCATCTTTGAAACACCTATACAAACTTGTTCCTACATAGTAACTTGCAACTTTAATGAGAATGAGCTTGCTGACAGCAACGTGCTCTATGTTCTGAATGCCCGAATAGGGAATCTGTGTCAAAACTTTGTTAGGAATTATGTGATCCTTACTAGCTGGAAGTAAGGGAGATGGGGCATGAAGTTATTTCTAGGAGTTGGACACATACCAAGTTTAGCTCAGTTCTGGGTCTCTTTGAAATACCTATATAAACTTGTTCCTACATAGTATCTTGCCACTTTGAATGAGAATGTGCTTGCTTACAGCAACGTGCTATGTGTTCTGAATGCCCGAATTGGGAATCTGTGTCAAAACTTTGTTAGAAATTATGTGATCCTTACTAGCTGGAAGTAAGGGAGATGGGGCATGAAGTTATTTCTAGGAGTTGGAGACATGCAACGTTTAGCTCAGTTCTGGGCATCTTTGAAATACCTATACAAACTTGTTCCTACATAGTAACTTGCCACTTTGAATGAGAATGTGCTTGCTTACAGCAACGTGCTATATGTTCTGAATGCCCGAATTGGGAATCTGTGTCAAAACTTTGTTAGGAATTATGTGATCCTTACTAGCTGGAAGTAAGGGAGATGGGGCATGAAGTTATTTCTAGGAGTTGGACACATACCAAGTTTAGCTCAGTTCCGGGCATCTTTGAAATACCTATACAAACTTGTTCCTACGTAGTAACTTGCAACTTTGAATGAGAATGTGCTTGCTTACAGCAACGTGCTATATGTTCTGAATGCCCGAATAGGGAATCTGTGTCAAAACTTTGTTAGAAATTATGTGATCCTTACTAGCTGGAAGTAAGGTAGATGGGGCATGAAGTTATTTCTAGGAGTTGGACACATACCAAGTTTAGCCCAGTTCTGGGCATCTTTGAAATACCTATACAAACTTGTTCCTACATAGTAACATGCAACTTTGAATGAGAATGTGCTTGCTTACAGCAACGTGCTATAGGTTCTGAATGCCCGAATTGGGAATCTGTGTCAAAACTTTGATAGGAATTATGTGATCCTTACTAGCTGGAAGTAAGGGAGATGGGGCATGAAGTTATTTCTAGGAGTTGGAGACATACAACGTTTAGCTCAGTTCTGGGAATCTTTGAAATACCTATACAAACTTGTTCCTACATAGTAACTTGCCACTTTGAATGAGAATGTGCTTGCTTACAGCAGGGTGCTATATGTTCTGAATGCCCTAATTGGGAAACTGTGTCAAAACTTGTTAGAAATTATGTGATCCTTACTAGCTGGAAGTAAGGGAGATGGGGCATGAAGTTATTTCTAGGAGTTGGACACATACCAAGTTTAGCCCAGTTCTGGGCATCTTGAAATACCTATACAAACTTGTTCCTACATAGTAACATGCAACTTTGAATGACAATGTGCTTGCTTACAGCAACGTGCTATATGTTCTGAATGCCCGAATTGGGAATCTGTGTCAAAACGTTGTTAGAAATTATGTGATCCTTACTAGCTGGAAGTAAGGGAGATGGGGCATGAAGTTATTTCTAGAGACTGGACACATACCAAGTTTAGCTCAGTTCTGGGCATCTTTGAAATACCTATACAAACTTGTTCCTACATAGTAACTTGCCACTTTGAATGAGAATGTGCTTGCTTACAGCAACGTGCTACATGATCTGAATGCCCGAATTGGGAATCTGTGTCAAATCTTTGTTAGAAATTATGTGATCCTTACTAGCCTGAAGTAAGGGAGATGAGGCATGAAGTTGTTTCTAGGAGTTGGACACATAGCAAGTTTAGGTCAGTTCTGGGCATCTTTGAAATACCTATACAAACTTGTTCCTACATAGTAACTTGCAACTTTAATGAGAATGTGCTTGCTGACAGCAACGTGCTCTATGTTCTGAATGCCCGAATAGGGAATCTGTGTCAAAACTTTGTTAGGAATTATGTGATCCTTACTAGCTGGAAGTAAGGGAGATGGGGCATGAAGTTATTTCTAGGAGTTGGACACATACCAAGTTTAGCTCAGTTCTGGGTCTCTTTGAAATACCTATATAAACTTGTTCCTACATAGTATCTTGCCACTTTGAATGAGAATGTGCTTGCTTACAGCAACGTGCTATGTGTTCTGAATGCCCGAATTGGGAATCTGTGTCAAAACTTTGTTAGAAATTATGTGATCCTTACTAGCTGGAAGTAAGGGAGATGGGGCATGAAGTTATTTCTAGGAGTTGGAGACATGCAACGTTTAGCTCAGTTCTGGGCATCTTTGAAATACCTATACAAACTTGTTCCTACATAGTAACTTGCCACTTTGAATGAGAATGTGCTTGCTTACAGCAACGTGCTATATGTTCTGAATGCCCGAATTGGGAATCTGTGTCAAAACTTTGTTAGGAATTATGTGATCCTTACTAGCTGGAAGTAAGGGAGATGGGGCATGAAGTTATTTCTAGGAGTTGGACACATACCAAGTTTAGCTCAGTTCCGGGCATCTTTGAAATACCTATACAAACTTGTTCCTACGTAGTAACTTGCAACTTTGAATGAGAATGTGCTTGCTTACAGCAACGTGCTATATGTTCTGAATGCCCGAATAGGGAATCTGTGTCAAAACTTTGTTAGAAATTATGTGATCCTTACTAGCTGGAAGTAAGTGAGATGGGGCATGAAGTTATTTCTAGGAGTTGGACACATACCAAGTTTAGCCCAGTTCTGGGCATCTTTGAAATACCTATACAAACTTGTTCCTACATAGTAACATGCAACTTTGAATGAGAATGTGCTTGCTTACAGCAACGTGCTATAGGTTCTGAATGCCCGAATTGGGAATCTCTGTCAAAACTTTGATAGGAATTATGTGATCCTTACTAGCTGGAAGTAAGGGAGATGGGGCATGAAGTTATTTCTAGGAGTTGGAGACATACAACGTTTAGCTCAGTTCTGGGCATCTTTGAAATACCTATACAAACTTGTTCCTACATAGTAACTTGCCACTTTGAATGAGAATGTGCTTGCTTACAGCAGGGTGCTATATGTTCTGAATGCCCTAATTGGGAAACTGTGTCAAAACTTGTTAGAAATTATGTGATCCTTACTAGCTGGAAGTAAGGGAGATGGGGCATGAAGTTATTTCTAGGAGTTGGACACATACCAAGTTTAGCCCAGTTCTGGGCATCTTGAAATACCGATACAAACTTGTTCCTACATAGTAACATGCAACTTTGAATGACAATGTGCTTGCTTACAGCAACGTGCTATATGTTCTGAATGCCCGAATTGGGAATCTGTGTCAAAACGTTGTTAGAAATTATGTGATCCTTACTAGCTGGAAGTAAGGGAGATGGGGCATGAAGTTATTTCTAGGAGTTGGACACATGCCAAGTTTAGCCCAGTTCTGGGCATCTTTGAAATACCTATACAAACTTGTTCCTACATAGTAACATGCAACTTTGAATGAGAATGTGCTTGCTTACAGCAACGTGCTATATGTTCTGAATGCCCGAATTGGGAATCTGTGTCAAAACTTTGATAGGAATTATGTGATCCTTACTAGCTGGAAGTAAGGGAGATGGGGCATGAAGTTATTTCTAGGAGTTGGAGACATACAAGGTTTAGCTCAGTTCTGGGCATCTTTGAAATACCTATACAAACTTGTTCCTACATAGTAACTTGCCACTTTGAATGAGAATGTGCTTGCTTACAGCAACGTGCTATATGTTCTGAATGCCCGAATTGGGAAACTGTGTCAAAACTTGTTAGAAATTATGTGATCCTTACTAGCTGGAATTAAGGGAGATGGGGCATGAAGTTATTTCTAGGAGTTGGACACATACCAAGTTTAGCCCAGTTCTGGGCATCTTGAAATACCTATACAAACTTGTTCCTACATAGTAACATGCAACTTTGAATGACAATGTGCTTGCTTACAGCAACGTGCTATATGTTCTGAATGCCCGAATTGGGAATATGTGTCAAAACTTTGTTCGGAATTATGTGATCCTTACTAGCTGGAAGTAAGGGAGATGGGGCATGAAGTTATTTCTAGGAGTTGGAGAAATACCAAGTTTAGCTCAGTTCTGGGCATCTTTGAAATACCTATACAAACTTGTTCCTATATAGTAACTTGCAACTTTGAATGAGAATGTGCTTGCTTACAGCAACGTGCTATATGTTCTGAATTCCTGAATTGGGAATCTGTGTCAAAACTTTGTTAGGAATTATGTGATCCTTACTAGCTGGAAGTAAGGGAGATGGGGCATGAAGTTATTTCTAGGACTTGGACACATACAACTTTTAGCTCAGTTCCGGGCATGTTTGAAATACCTATACAAACTTGTTCCTACATAGTAACTTGCCACTTTGAATGAGAATGTGCTTGCTTACAGCAACGTGCTATATGTTCTGAATGCCCGAATTGGGAATCTGTGTCAAAACTTTGTTAGGTATTATGTGATCCTTAGTAGCTGGAAGTAAGGGAGATGGGGCATGAAGTTATTTCTAGGAGTTGGAGACATACCAAGTTTAGGTCAGTTCTGGGCATCTTTGAAATACCTATACAAACTTGTTCCTACATAGTAACTTGCAACTTTGAATGAGAATGTGCTTGCTTACAGCAACGTGCTACATGATCTGAATGCCCGAATTGGGAATCTGTGTCAAATCTTTGTTAGAAATTATGTGATCCTTACTAGCCTGAAGTAAGGGAGATGAGGCATGAAGTTATTTCTAGGAGTTGGACACATAGCAAGTTTAGGTCAGTTCTGGGCATCTTTGAAATGCCTATACAAACTTGTTTCTACATAGTAACTTGCAACTTTAATGAGAATGTGCTTGCTGACAGCAACGTGCTATATGTTCTGAATGCCCGAATTGGGAATCTGTGTCAAAACTTTGTTAGGAATTATGTGATCCTTACTAGCTGGAAGTAAGGGAGATGGGGCATGAAGTTATTTCTAGGAGTTGGACACATACCAAGTTTAGCTCAGTTCTGGGTCTCTTTGAAATACCTATATAAACTTGTTCCTACATAGTAACTTGCCACTTTGAATGAGAATGTGCTTGCTTACAGCAACGTGCTATATGTTGTGAATGCCCGAATTGGGAATCTGTGTCAAAACTTTGTTAGAAATTATGTGATCCTTACTAGCTGGAAGTAAGGGAGATGGGGCATGAAGTTATTTCTAGGAGTTGGAGACATGCAACGTTTAGCTCAGGTCTGGGCATCTTTGAAATACCTATACAAACTTGTTCCTACATAGTAACTTGCCACTTTGAATGAGAATGTGCTTGCTTACAGCAACGTGCTATATGTTCTGAATGCCCGAATTGGGAATCTGTGTGAAAACTTTGTTCGGAATTATGTGATCCTTACTAGTTGAAAGTAAGGGAGATGGGGCATGAAGTTATTTCTAGGAGTTGGACACATAGCAAGTTTAGCTCAGTTCTGGGAATCTTTGAAATACCTATACAAACTTGTTCCTACATAGTAACTTGCCACTTTGAATGAGAATGTGCTTGCTTACAGCAACGTGCTATATGTTTTGAATGCCCCAATTGGGAATCTGTGTCGAAACTTTGTTAGGAATTATGTGATCCTTACTAGCTGGAAGTAAGGGAGATGGGGCATGAAGTTATTTCTAGGAGTTGGACACATACCAAGTTTAGCTCAGTTATGGGAATCTTTGAAATACCTATACAAACTTGTTCCTACATAGTAACTTGCAACTTTGAATGAGAATGTGCTTGCTTACAGCAACGTGCTACATGTTCTGAATGCCCGAATTGGGAATCTGTGTCGAAACTTTGTTAGGAATTATGTGATCCTTACTAGCTGGAAGTAAGGGAGATGGGGCATGAAGTTATTTCTAGGAGTTGGAGAAATACCAAGTTTAGCTCAGTTCTGGGCATCTTTCAAATACCTATACAAACTTGTTCCTACATAGTAACTTGCAACTTTGAATGAGAATGTGCTTGCTTACAGCAACGTGCTATATGTTCTGAATTCCCGAATTGGGAATCTGTGTCAAAACTTTGTTAGGAATTATGTGATCCTTACTAGCTGGAAGTAAGGGAGATGGGGCATGAAGTTATTTCTAGGAGTTGGACACATACAACGTTTAGCTCAGTTCCGGGCATCTTTGAAATACCTATACAAACTTGTTCCTACATAGTAACTTGCAACTTTGAATGAGAATGTGCTTGCTTACAGCAACGTGCTCTATGTTCTGAATGCCCGAATTGGGAATCTGTGTCAAAACTTTGTTAGGAATTATGTGAACCTTACTAGCTGGAAGTAAGGGAGATGAGGCATGAAGGTATTTCTAGAGGCTGGACACATACCAAGTTTAGCTCAGTTCCGGGCATCTTTGAAATACCTATACAATCTTGTTCCTACATAGTAACTTGCCACTTTGAATGAGAATGTGCTTGCTTACAGCAACGTGCTATATGTTCTGAATGCCCGAATTGGGAATCTGTGTCAAAACTTTGTTAGGAATTATGTGATCCTTACTAGCTGGAAGTAAGGGAGATGGGGAATGAAGTTATTTCTAGGAGTTGGAGACATACCAAGTTTAGCTCAGTTCTGGGCATCTTTGAAATACCTATACAAACTTGTTCTTACATAGTAACTTGCAACTTTGAATGAGAATGTGCTTGCTTACAGTAACGTGCTATATGTTCTGAATGCCCGAATTGGGAATGTGTGTCAAAACTTTGTTCGGAATTATGTGATCCTTACTAGCTGGAAGTAAGGGAGATGGGGCATGAAGTTATTTCTAGGAGTTGGACACATACCATGTTTAGCCCAGTTCTGGGAATCTTTGAAATACCTATACAAACTTGTTCCTACATAGTTACTTGCCACTTTGAATGAGAATGTGCTTGCTTACAGCAACGTGCTATATGTTCTGACTGCACGAATTGGGAATCTGTGTCAAAACTTTTTTAGGAATTATGTGATCCTTACTAGCTGGAAGTAAGGGAGATGGGGCATGAAGTTATTTCTAGGAGTTGGACACATACCAAGTTTAGCTCAGTTCTGGGCATCTTTGAAATACCTATACAAACTTGTTCCTACATAGTAACTTGCAACTTTGAATGAGAATGTGGTTGCCTACAGCAACGTGCTACATGTTCTGAATGTCCGAATTGGGAATCTGTGTCAAAACTTTGTTAGGAATTATGTGATCCTTACTAGCTGGAAGCAAGGGAGATGGGGCATGAAGTTATTTCTAGAGGCTGGACACATACCAAGTTTAGCTCAGTTCTGGGCATCTTTGAAATAGCTATACAAACTTGTTCCTACATAGTAACTTGCAACTTTGAATGAGAATGTGCTTGCTTACAGCAACGTGCTATATGTTCTGAATGCCCGAATTGGGAATCTGTGTCAAATCATTGTTCGGAATTATGTGATCCTTACTAGCTGGAAGTAAGGGAGATGGGGCATGAAGTTATTTCTAGGAGTTGGACACATACCAAGTTTAGCCCAGTTCTGGGCATCTTTGAAATACCTATACAAACTTGTTCCTACATAGTAACTTGCAACTTTGAATGAGAATGTGCTTGCTTACAGCAACGTGCTCTATGTTCGGAATGCCCGAATTGGGAATCTGTGTCAAAACTTTGTTAGGAATTATGTGATCCTTACTAGCTGGAAGTAAGGGAGATGGGGCATGAAGTTATTTCTAGGAGTTGGAGACACACCAAGTTTAGCTCAGTTCTGGGCATCTTTGAAATACCTATACAAACTTGTTCCTACATAGTAACTTGCAACTTTGAATGAGAATGTGCTTGCTTACAGCAACGTTCTATATGTTCTGAATGCCCGAATTGGGAATCTGTGTCAAAACTTTGTTAGGAATTATGTGATCCTTACTAGCTGGAAGTAAGGGAGATGGGGAATGAAGTTATTTCTAGGAGTTGGACACATACCAAGTTTAGCTCAGTTCTGGGCATCTTTGAAATACCTATACAAACTTGTTCCTACATAGTAACTTGCAACTTTAATGAGAATGTGCTTGCTTACAGCAACGTGCTATATGTTCTGAATGCCCGTATTGGGAATCTGTGTCAAAACTTTGTTAGGAATTATGTGATCCTAACTAGCTGGATGTAAGGGAGATGGGGCATGAAGTTATTTCTAGGAGTTGGACACATACCAAGTTTAGGTCAGTTCTGGGCATCTTTGAAATACCTATATAAACTTGTTCCTAGATAGTAACTTGCAACTTTGAATGAGAATGTGCTTGCTTACAGCAACGTGCTATATGTTCTGAATGCCCGAATTGGGAATCTGTGTCAAAACTTTGTTAGGAATTATGTGATCCTTACTAGCTGGAAGTAAGGGAGATGGGGCATGAAGTTATTTCTAGGAGTTGGACACATACCAAGTTTAGCTGAGTTCTGGGCATCTTTGAAATACCTATACAAACTTGTTCCTACATAGTAACATGCAACTTTGAATGAGAATGTGCTTGCTTACAGCAACGTGCTATATGTTCTGAATGCCCGAATTGGGAATCTGTGTCAAATCTTTGTTAGGAATTATGTGATCCTTACTAGCTGGAAGTAAGGGAGATGGGGCATGAAGTTATTTCCAGGAGTTGGAGACATACCAAGTTTAGCTCAGTTCTGGGCATCTTTGAAATACCTATACAAACTTCTTCCTACATAGTAACTTGCAACTTTGAATGAGAATGTCCTTGCTTACAGCAACGTGCTATACGTTCTGAATGCCCGAATTGGGAATCTGTGTCAAAACTTTGTTAGGAATTATGTGATCCTTACTAGCTGGAGGTAAGGGAGATGGGGCATGAAGTTATTTCTAGGAGTTGGAGACATACCAAGTTTAGCTCAGTTCTGGGCATCTTTGAAATACCTATACAAACTTGTTCCTACATAGTAACTTGCAACTTTGAATGAGAATGTGCTTGCCTACAGCAACGTGCTATATGTTCTGAATGCCCGAATTGGGAATATGTGTCAAAACTTTGTTAGGAATTATGTGATCCTTACTAGATGGAGGTAAGGGAGATGGGGCATGAAGTTATTTCTAGGAGTTGGAGACATACCAAGTTTAGCTCAGTTCTGGGCATCTTTGAAATACCTATACAAACTTGTTCCTACATAGTAACTTGCAACTTTGAATGAGAATGTGCTTGCTTACAGCAACGTGCTACATGTTCTGAATGTCCGAATTGGGAATCTGTGGCAAAACTTTGTTAGGAATTATGTGATCCTTACTAGCTGGAAGTAAGGGAAATGGGGCATGAAGTTATTTCTAGGAGTTGGAGACATACAACGTTTAGCTCAGTTCTGAGCATCTTTGCAATACCTATACAAACTTGTTCCTACATAGTAACTTGCCACTTTGAATGAGAATGTGCTTGCTTACAGCAACGTGCTATATGTTCTGAATGCCCGAACTGGGAATCTCTGTCAAAACTTTGTTAGAAATTATGTGATCCTTACTAGCTGGAAGTAAGGGAGATGGGGCATGAAGTTATTTGTAGGAGTTGGAGACATACAACGTTTAGCTCAGTTCTGGGCATCTTTGATATACCTATACAAACTTGTTCTTACATAGTAACTTTCAACTTTGAATGAGAATGTGCTTGCTTACAGCAACGTGCTATAAGTTCTGAATGCCCGAATTGGCAATCTGTGTCAAAACTTTGTTCGGAATTATGTGATCCTTACTAGCTGGAAGTAAGGGAGATGGGGCATGAAGTTATTTCTAGGAGTTGGATACATACAAAGTTTAGCCCAGTTCTGGGCATCTTTGAAATACCTATACAAACGTGTTCCTACATAGTAACTTGCAACTTTGAATGAGAATGTGCTTGCTTACAGCAACGTGCTATATGTTCTGAATGCCCGAATTGGGAATCTGTGTCAAAACTTTGTTAGGAATTATGTGATCCTTACTAGCTGGATGTAAGGGAGATGGGGCATGAAGTTATTTCTAGGAGTTGGACACATACCAAGTTTAGCTCAGTTCAGGGAATCTTTGAAATACCTATACAAACTTGTTCCTACATAGTAACTTGCAACTTTAATGAGAATGTGCTTGCTTACAGCAACGTGCTATATGTTCTGAATGCCCGAATTGGGAATCTGTGTCAAAACTTTGTTAGGAATTATGTGATCCTAACTAGCTGGAAGTAAGGGAGATGGGGCATGAAGTTATTTCTAGGAGTTGGACACATACCAAGTTTAGCTCAGTTCTGGGCATCTTTGAAATACCTATACAAACTTGTTCCTACATAGTAACTTGCAACTTTGAATGAGAATGTGCTTGCTTACAGCAACGTGCTATACGTTCTGAATGCCCGAATTGAGAATCTGTGTCAAAACTTTGTTAGGAATTATGTGATCCTTACTAGCTTGTGGTAAGGGAGATGGGGCATGAAGTTATTTCTAGGAGTTGGAGACATACCAAGTTTAGCTCAGTTCTGGGCATCTTTGAAATACCTATACAAACTTGTTCCTACATAGTAACTTGCAACTTTGAATGAGAATGTGCTTGCTTACAGCAACGTGATGTATGTTCTGAATGCCCGAATTGGGAATCTGTGTCAAAACTTTGTTAGGAATTATGTGATCCTTACTAGATGGAGGTAAGGGAGATGGGGCATGAAGTTATTTCTAGGAGTTGGAGACATACCAAGTTTAGCTCAGTTCTGGGCATCTTTGAAATACCTATACAAACTTCTTCCTACATAGTAACTTGCAACTTTGAATGAGAATGTTGTTGCTTACAGCAACGTGCTACATGTTCTGAATGTCCGAATTGGGAATCTGTGTCAAAATTTTGTTAGGAATTATGTGATCCTTACTAGCTGGATGTAAGGGAGATGGGGCATGAAGTTATTTCTAGAGGCTGGACACATACCAAGTTTAGCTCAGTTCTGGGCATCTTTGAAATACCTATACAAACTTGTTCCTACATAGTAACTTGCAACTTTGAATGAGAATGTGCTTGCTTACAGCAACGTGCTATATGTTCTGAATGCCCGAATTGGGAATCTGTGTCAAAACATTATTTGGAGTTATGTGATCCTAAGTAGCTGGAAGTAAGGGAGATGGGGCATGAAGTTATTTCTAGGAGTTGGAGACATACCAAGTTTAGCTCAGTTCTGGGCATCTTTGAAATACCTATACAAACTTGTTCCTAGATAGTAACTTGCAACTTTGAATGAGAATGTTCTTACTTACAGCAACGTGCTATATGTTCTGAATGCCCGAATTGGGAATCTGTGTCAAAACTTTGTTAGGAATTATGTGATCCTTACTAGCTGGAAGTAAGGGAGATGGGGCATGAAGTTTTTTCTAGGAGTTGGACACATACCATGTTTAGCCCAGTTCTGGCAATCTTTGAAATACCTATACAAACTTGTTCCTACATAGTAACTTGCCACTTTGAATGAGAATGTGCTTGCTTACAGCAACGTGCTATATGTTCTGACTGCCCGAATTGGGAATCTGTGTCAAAACTTTGTTAGGAATTATGTGATCCTTACTAGCTGGAAGTAAGGGAGATGGGGCATGAAGTTATTTCTAGGAGTTGGACACATACCAAGTTTAGCTCAGTTCTGGGCATCTTTGAAAAACCTATACAAACTTGTTCCTACATAGTAACTTGCAACTTTGAATGAGAATGTGCTTGCTTACAGCAACGTGCTATATGTTCTGAATGCCCGAATTGGGAATCTGTGTCAAAACTTTCTTAGGAATTATGTGATCCTTACTAGCTGGAAGTAAGGGAGATGGGGCATGAAGATATTTCTAGGAGTTGGACACATACCAAGTTTAGCTCAGTTCTGGGCATCTTTGAAATACCTATACAAACTTGTTCCTACATAGTAACTTGCAACTTTGAATGAGAATGTGCTTGCTTACAGCAACGTGCTATATGTTCTGAATGCCCGAATTGGGAATCTGTGTCAAAACTTTGTTAGGAATTATGTGATCCTTACTAGCTGGAAGTAAGGGAGATGGGGCATGAAGTTATTTCTAGGAGTTGGACACATACCAAGTTTAGCTCAGTTCTGGGAATCTTTGAAATACCTATACAAACTTGTTCCTACATAGTAACTTGCAACTTTGAATGAGAATGTGCTTGCTTACAGCAACGTGCTATACGTTCTGAATGCCCGAATTGGGAATCTGTGTCAAAACTTTGTTAGGAATTATGTGATCCTTACTAGCTGGAAGTAAGGGAGATGGGGCATGAAGTTATTTCTACGAGTTGGAGACATACAACGTTTAGCTCAGTTCTGGGCATCCTTGAAATACCTATACAAACTTGTTCCTACATAGTAACTTGCCACTTTGAATGAGAATGTGCTTGCTTACAGCAACGTGCTACATGTTCTGAATGTCCGAATTGGGAATCTGTGGCAAAACTTTGTTAGGAATTATGTGATCCTTACTAGCTGGAAGTAAGGGAAATGGGGCATGAAGTTATTTCTAGGAGTTGGAGACATACCAAGTTTAGCTCAGTTCTGAGCATCTTTCAAATACCTATACAAACTTGTTCCTACATAGTAACTTGCAACTTTGAATGAGAATGTGCTTGCTTACAGCAACGTGCTATATGTTCTGAATGCCCGAACTGGGAATCTCTGTCAAAACTTTGTTAGAAATTATGTGATCCTTACTAGCTGGAAGTAAGGGAGATGGGGCATGAAGTTATTTGTAGGAGTTCGAGACATACAACGTTTAGCTCAGTTCTGGGCATCTTTGATATACCTATACAAACTTGTTCCTACATAGTAACTTGCAACTTTGAATGAGAATGTGGTTGCTTACAGCAACGTGCTACATGTTCTGAATGTCCGAATTGGGAATCTGTGTCAAAACTTTGTTAGGAATTATGTGATCCTTACTAGCTGGAAGTAAGGGAGATGGGGCATGAAAATATTTCTAGAGGCTGGACACATACCAAGTTTAGCTCAGTTCTGGGCATCTTTGAAATACCTATACAAACTTGTTCCTACATAGTAACTTGCAACTTTGAATGAGAATGTGCTTGCTTACAGCAACGTGCTATATGTTCTGAATGCCCGAATTGGGAATCTGTGTCAAAACATTATTCGGAGTTATGTGATCCTAAGTAGCTGGAAGTAAGGGAGATGGGGCATGAAGTTATTTCTAGGAGTTGGAGACATACAACGTTTAGCTCAGTTCTGGGCATCTTTGAAATACCTATACAAACTTGTTCCTACATAGTAACTTGCAACTTTGAATGAGAATGTTCTTACTTACAGCAATGTGCTATATGTTCTAAATGCCCGAATTGGGAATCTGTGTCAAAACTTTGTTAGGAATTATGTGATCCTTACTAGCTGGAAGTAAGGGAGATGGGGCATGAAGTTATTTCTAGGAGTTGGAGACATACCAAGTTTAGCTCAGTTCTGGGCATCTTTGAAATACCTATATAAACTTGTTCCTAGATAGTAACTTACAACTTTGAATGAGAATGTGCTTGCTTACAGCAACGTGCTATATGTTCTGAATGCCCGAATTGGGAATCTGTGTCAAAACATTGTTAGGAATTATGTGATCCTTACTAGCTGGAAGTAAGGGAGATGGGGCATGAAGTTATTTCTAGGAGTTGGACACATACCAAGTTTAGCCCAGTTCTGGGAATCTTTGAAATACCTATACAAACTTGTTCCTACATAGTAACATGCAACTTTGAATGAGAATGTGCTTGCTTACAGCAACGTGCTATATGTTCTGAATGCCCGAATTGGGAATCTGTGTCAAAACTTTGTTAGGAATTATGTGATCCTTACTAGCTGGAAGTAAGGGAGATGGGGCATGAAGTTATTTCTAGGAGTTGGAGACATACCAAGTTTAGCTCAGTTCGTGGCATCTTTGAAATACCTATACAAACTTGTTCCTACATAGTAACTTGCAACTTTGAATGAGAATGTGCTTGCTTACAGCAACGTGCTATACCTTCTGAATGCCCGAATTGGGAATCTGTGTCAAAACTTTGTTAGGAATTATGTGATCCTTACTAGCTGGAAGTAAGGGAGATGGGGCATGAAATTATTTCTAGGAGTTGAACACATACCAAGTTTAGCTCAGTTCTGGGCATCTTTGAAATACCTATACAAACTTGTTCCTACATACTAACTTGAAACTTTGAATGAGAATGTGCTTGCTTACAGCAACGTGCTATATGTTCTGAATGCCCGAATTGGGAATCTGTGTCAAAACTTTGTTAGGAATTATGTGATCCTTACTAGCTGGAAGTAAGGGAGATGGGGCATGAAGTTATTTCTAGGAGTTGGAGACATACCAAGTTTAGCTCAGTTATGGGCATCTTTGAATTACCTATACAAACTTCTTCCTACATAGTAACTTGCAACTTTGAATGAGAATGTCCTTGCTTACAGCAACGTGCTATACGTTCTGAATACCCGAATTGGGAATCTGTGTCAAAACTTTGTTAGAAATTATGTGATCCTTACTAGATGGAGGTAAGGGATATGGGGCATGAAGTTATTTCTAGGAGTTGGAGACATACCAAGTTTAGCTCAGTTCTGGGCATCTTTGAAATACCTATACAAACTTGTTCCTACATAGTAACTTGCAACTTTGAATGAGAATGTGCTTGCTTACAGCAACGTGTTATATGATCTGAATGCCCGAATTGGGAATATGTGTCAAAACTTTGTTAGGAATTATGTGATCCTTACTAGATGGAGGTAAGGGAGATGGGGCATGAAGTTATTTCGAGGAGTTGGAGACATACCAAGTTTAGCTCAGTTCTGGGCATCTTTGAAATACCTATACTAACTTGTTCCTACATAGTAACTTGCAACTTTGAATGAGAATGTGCTTGCTTACAGCAACGTGCTATATGTTCTGAATGCCCGAATTGGGAATCTGTGTCAAAACTTTGTTAGAAATTATGTGATCCTTACTAGCCTGAAGTAAGGGATATGTGGCATGAAGTTATTTCTAGGAGTTGGAGAAATACCAAGTTTAGCTCAGTTCTGGGCATTTTTGAAATACCTATACAAACTTGTTCCTACATAGTAACTTGCCACTTTGAATGAGAATGTGCTTGCTTACAGCAACGTGCTGTATGTTCTGAATGCCCGAATTCGGAATCTGTGTCAAAACTTTGTTAGGAATTATGTAATCCTTACTAGATGGAAGTAAGGGAGATGGGGCATGAAGTTATTTCTAGGAGTTGGAGACATACAACGTTTAGCTCAGTTCTGGGCATCCTTGAAATACCTATACAAACTTGTTCCTACATAGTAACTTGCCACTTTGAATGAGAATGTGCTTGCTTACAGCAACGTGCTACATGTTCTGAATGTCCGAATTGGGAATCTGTGGCAAAACTTTGTTAGGAATTATGTGATCCTTACTAGCTGGAAGTAAGGGAAATGGGGCATGAAGTTATTTCTAGGAGTTGGAGACATACCAAGTTTAGCTCAGTTCTGAGCATCTTTCAAATACCTATACAAACTTGTTCCTACATAGTAACTTGCCACTTTGAATGAGATTGTGCTTGCTTACAGCAACGTGCTATAAGTTCTGAATGCCCGAACTGGGAATCTCTGTTAAAACTTTGTTAGAAATTATGTGATCCTTACTAGCTGGAAGTAAGGGAGATGGGGCATGAAGTTATTTGTAGGAGTTGGAGACATACAACGTTTAGCTCAGTTCTGGGCATCTTTGATATACCTATACAAACTTGTTCCTACATAGTAACTTGCAACTTTGAATGAGAATGTGCTTGCTTACAGCAACGTGCTATATGTTCTGACTGCCCGAATTGGGAATCTGTGTCAAAACTTTGTTAGGAATTATGTGATCCTTACTAGCTGGAAGTAAGGGAGATGGGGCATGAAGTTATTTCTAGGAGTTGGACACATACCAAGTTTAGCCCAGTTCTGGGCATCTTTGAAATACCTATACAAACTTGTTCCTACATAGTAACTTGCAACTTTGAATGAGAATGTGCTTGCTTACAGCAACGTGCTATATGTTCTGAATGCCCGAATTGGGAATCTGTGTCAAAACTTTCTTAGGAATTATGTGATCCTTACTAGCTGGAAGTAAGGGAGATGGGGCATGAAGATATTTCTAGGAGTTGGACACATACCAAGTTTAGCTCAGTTCTGGGCATCTTTGAAATACCTATACAAACTTGTTCCTACATAGTAACTTGCAACTTTGAATGAGAATGTGCTTGCTTACAGCAACGTGCTATATGATCTGAATGCCCGAATTGGGAATCTGTGTCAAAACTTTGTTAGGAATTATGTGATCCTTACTAGCTGGAAGTAAGGGAGATGGGGCATGAAGTTATTTCTAGGAGTTGGACACATACCAAGTTTAGCTCAGTTCTGGGAATCTTTGAAATACCTATACAAACTTGTTCCTACATAGTAACTTGCAACTTTAATGAGAATGTGCTTGCTTACAGCAACGTGCTATATGTTCTGAATGCCCGAATTGGGAATCTGTGTCAAAACTTTGTTAGGAATTATGTGATCCTTACTAACTGGAAGTAAGGGAGATGGGGCATGAAGTTATTTCAAGAGTTGGAGACACACCAAGTTTAGCTCAGTTCTGGGCATCTTTGAAATACCTATACTAACTTGTTCCTACATAGTAACTTGCAACTTTGAATGAGAATGTGCTTGCTTACAGCAACGTGCTATATGTTCTGAATGCCCGAATTGGGAATCTGTGTCAAAACTTTGTTAGAAATTATGTGATCCTTACTAGCCTGAAGTAAGGGATATGTGGCATGAAGTTATTTCTAGGAGTTGGAGACATACTAAGTTTAGCTCAGTTCTGGGCATCTTTGAAATACCTATACAAACTTGTTCCTACATAGTAACTTGCCACTTTGAATGAGAATGTGCTTGCTTACAGCAACGTGCTACATGTTCTGATTGTCCGAATTGGGAATCTCTGTCAAAACTTTGTTAGGAATTATGTGATCCTTACTAGCTGGAAGTAAGGGAAATGGGGCATGAAGTTATTTCTAGGAGTTGGACATATACCAAGTTTAGCTCAGTTGTGGGCATCTTTGAAATATCTATACAAACTTGTTCCTACATAGTAACTTGCCACTTTGAATGAGATTGTGCTTGCTTACAGCAACGTGCTATATGTTCTGAATGCCCGAATTGGGAATCTGTGTCAAAACTTTGTTAGGAATTATGTGATCCTTACTAGATGGAGGTAAGGGAGATGGGGCATGAAGTTATTTCTAGGAGTTGGAGACATACCAAGTTTAGATCAGTTCTGGGCATCTTTGAAATACCTATACAAACTTGTTTCTACATAGTAACTTGCAACTTTAATGAGAATGTGCTTGCTTACAGCAACGTGCTATATGTTCTGAATGCCCGAATTGGGAATCTGTGTCAAAACTTTGTTAGGAATTATGTGATCCTTACTAACTGGAAGTAAGGGAGATGGGGCATGAAGTTATTTCAAGAGTTGGAGACACACCAAGTTTAGCTCAGTTCTGGGCATCTTTGAAATACCTATACTAACTTGTTCCTACATAGTAACTTGCAACTTTGAATGAGAATGTGCTTGCTTACAGCAACGTGCTATATGTTCTGAATGCCCGAATTGGGAATCTGTGTCAAAACTTTGTTAGAAATTATGTGATCCTTACTAGCCTGAAGTAAGGGATATGTGGCATGAAGTTATTTCTAGGAGTTGGAGACATACTAAGTTTAGCTCAGTTCTGGGCATCTTTGAAATACCTATACAAACTTGTTCCTACATAGTAACTTGCCACTTTGAATGAGAATGTGCTTGCTTACAGCAACGTGCTACATGTTCTGATTGTCCGAATTGGGAATCTCTGTCAAAACTTTGTTAGGAATTATGTGATCCTTACTAGCTGGAAGTAAGGGAAATGGGGCATGAAGTTATTTCTAGGAGTTGGACATATACCAAGTTTAGCTCAGTTGTGGGCATCTTTGAAATATCTATACAAACTTGTTCCTACATAGTAACTTGCCACTTTGAATGAGATTGTGCTTGCTTACAGCAACGTGCTATATGTTCTGAATGCCCGAATTGGGAATCTGTGTCAAAACTTTGTTAGGAATTATGTGATCCTTACTAGATGGAGGTAAGGGAGATGGGGCATGAAGTTATTTCTAGGAGTTGGAGACATACCAAGTTTAGATCAGTTCTGGGCATCTTTGAAATACCTATACAAACTTGTTTCTACATAGTAACTTGCCACTTTGAATGAGAATGTGCTTGCTTACAGCAACGTGCTACATGTTCTGAATGTCCGAATTGGGAATCTGTGGCAAAACTTTGTTAGGAATTATGTGATCCTTACTAGCTGGATGTAAGGGAAATGGGGCATGAAGTTATTTCTAGGAGTTGGAGACATACCAAGTTTAGCTCAGTTCTGAGCATCTTTCAAATACCTATACAAACTTGTTCCTACATAGTAACTTGCAACTTTGAATGAGAATGTGCTTGCTTACAGCAACGTGCTATATGTTCTGAATGCCCGAACTGGGAATCTGTCAAAACTTTGTTAGAAATTATGTGATCCTTACTAGCTGGAAGTAAGGGAGATGGGGCATGAAGTTATTTGTAGGAGTTGGAGACATACAACTTTTAGCTCAGTTCTGGGCATCTTTGATATACCTATACAAACATGTTCCTACATAGTAACTTGCAACTTTGAATGAGAATGTGCTTGCTTACAGCAACGTGCTATATGTTGTGAATGCCCGAATTGGGAATCTGTGTCAAAACTTTGTTAGAAATTATGTGATCATTACTAGCCTGAAGTAAGGGAGATGGGGCATGAAGTTATTTCTTGGAGTTGGAGACATACAACGTTTAGCTCAATTCTGGGCGTCGTTCAAATACCTATACAAACTTGTTCCTACATAGTAACTTGCCTCTTTGAATGAGAATGTGCTTGCTTACAGCAACGTGCTGTATGTTCCGAATGCCCGAAATGGGAATCTGTGTCAAAACTTTGTTAGGAATTATGTGATCCTTACTAGCTGGAAGTAAGGGAGATGGGGCATGAAGTTATTTCTAGGAGTTGGACACATACCAATTTTAGCCCAGTTCTGGGCATCTTTGAAATACCTATACAAACTTGTTCCTACATAGTAACTTGCAACTTTGAATGAGAATGTGCTTGCTTACAGCAACGTGCTATATGTTCTGAATGCCCGAATTGGGAATCTGTGTCAAAACTTTGTTAGGAATTATGTGATCCTAACTAGCTGGAAGTAAGGGAGATGGGGCATGAAGTTATTTCTAGGAGTTGGAGACATAAAACGTTTAGCTCAGTTCTGGGCATCTTTGAAATACCTATACAAACTTGTTCCTACATAGTAACTTGCAACTTTGAATGAGAATGTGCTTGCTTAAGCAACGTGCTATATGTTCTGAATGCCAGAATTGGGAATATGTGTCAAAACTTTGTTAGGAATTATGTGATCCTTACTAGCTGGAAGTAAGGGAGATGGGGCATGATGTTATTTCTAGAGGTTGGACACATACCAAGTTTAGCTCAGTTCTGGGCATCTTTGAAATACCTATACAAACTTGTTCCTACATAATAACTTGCAACTTTGAATGAGAATGTGCTTGCTTACAGCAACGTGCTATATGTTCTGAATGCCCGAATTGGGAATCTGTGTCAAAACTTTGTTAGGAATTATGTGATCCTTACTAGCTGGAAGTAAGGGAGATGGGGCATGAAGTTATTTCTAGGAGTTGGAGAAATACCAAGTTTAGCTCAGTTCTGGGCATCTTTGAAATACCTATACTAACTTGTTCCTACATAGTAACTTGCAACTTTGAATGAGAATGTGCTTGCTTACAGCAACGTGCTATATGTTCTGAATGCCCGAATTGGGAATCTGTGTCAAAACTTTGTTAGAAATTATGTGATCCCTACTAGCCTGAAGTAAGGGATATGGGGCATGAAGTTATTTCTAGGAGTTGCAGACATACCAAGTTTAGCTCAGTTCTGGGCATCTTTGAAATACCTATACAAACTTGTTCCTACATAGTAACTTGCAACTTTGAATGAGAATGTGGTTGCTTACAGCAACGTGCTACATGTTCTGAATGTCCGAATTGGGAATCTGTGTCAAAACTTTGTTAGGAATTATGTGATCCTTACTAGCTGGAAGTAAGGGAGATGGGGCATGAAAATATTTCTAGAGGCTGGACACATACCAAGTTTAGCTCAGTTCTGGGCATCTTTGAAATACCTATACAAACTTGTTCCTACATAGTAACTTGCAACTTTGAATGAGAATGTGCTTGCTTACAGCAACGTGCTATATGTTCTGAATGCCCGAATTGGGAATCTGTGTCAAAACATTATTCGGAGTTATGTGATCCTAAGTAGCTGGAAGTAAGGGAGATGGGGCATGAAGTTATTTCTAGGAGTTGGAGACATACAACGTTTAGCTCAGTTCTGGGCATCTTTGAAATACCTATATAAACTTGTTCCTACATAGTAACTTGCAACTTTGAATGAGAATGTTCTTACTTACAGCAATGTGCTATATGTTCTAAATGCCCGAATTGGGAATCTGTGTCAAAACTTTGTTAGGAATTATGTGATCCTTACTAGCTGGAAGTAAGGGAGATGGGGCATGAAGTTATTTCTAGGAGTTGGAGACATACCAAGTTTAGCTCAGTTCTGGGCATCTTTGAAATACCTATATAAACTTGTTCCTAGATAGTAACTTACAACTTTGAATGAGAATGTGCTTGCTTACAGCAACGTGCTATATGTTCTGAATGCCCGAATTGGGAATCTGTGTCAAAACATTGTTAGGAATTATGTGATCCTTACTAGCTGGAAGTAAGGGAGATGGGGCATGAAGTTATTTCTAGGAGTTGGACACATACCAAGTTTAGCCCAGTTCTGGGAATCTTTGAAATACCTATACAAACTTGTTCCTACATAGTAACATGCAACTTTGAATGAGAATGTGCTTGCTTACAGCAACGTGCTATATGTTCTGAATGCCCGAATTGGGAATCTGTGTCAAAACTTTGTTAGGAATTATGTGATCCTTACTAGCTGGAAGTAAGGGAGATGGGGCATGAAGTTATTTCTAGGAGTTGGAGACATACCAAGTTTAGCTCAGTTCGTGGCATCTTTGAAATACCTATACAAACTTGTTCCTACATAGTAACTTGCAACTTTGAATGAGAATGTGCTTGCTTACAGCAACGTGCTATACCTTCTGAATGCCCGAATTGGGAATCTGTGTCAAAACTTTGTTAGGAATTATGTGATCCTTACTAGCTGGAAGTAAGGGAGATGGGGCATGAAATTATTTCTAGGAGTTGAACACATACCAAGTTTAGCTCAGTTCTGGGCATCTTTGAAATACCTATACAAACTTGTTCCTACATACTAACTTGAAACTTTGAATGAGAATGTGCTTGCTTACAGCAACGTGCTATATGTTCTGAATGCCCGAATTGGGAATCTGTGTCAAAACTTTGTTAGGAATTATGTGATCCTTACTAGCTGGAAGTAAGGGAGATGGGGCATGAAGTTATTTCTAGGAGTTGGAGACATACCAAGTTTAGCTCAGTTATGGGCATCTTTGAAATACCTATACAAACTTCTTCCTACATAGTAACTTGCAACTTTGAATGAGAATGTCCTTGCTTACAGCAACGTGCTATACGTTCTGAATACCCGAATTGGGAATCTGTGTCAAAACTTTGTTAGAAATTATGTGATCCTTACTAGATGGAGGTAAGGGATATGGGGCATGAAGTTATTTCTAGGAGTTGGAGACATACCAAGTTTAGCTCAGTTCTGGGCATCTTTGAAATACCTATACAAACTTGTTCCTACATAGTAACTTGCAACTTTGAATGAGAATGTGCTTGCTTACAGCAACGTGTTATATGTTCTGAATGCCCGAATTGGGAATATGTGTCAAAACTTTGTTAGGAATTATGTGATCCTTACTAGATGGAGGTAAGGGAGATGGGGCATGAAGTTATTTCGAGGAGTTGGAGACATACCAAGTTTAGCTCAGTTCTGGGCATCTTTGAAATACCTATACTAACTTGTTCCTACATAGTAACTTGCAACTTTGAATGAGAATGTGCTTGCTTACAGCAACGTGCTATATTCTGAATGCCCGAATTGGGAATCTGTGTCAAAACTTTGTTAGAAATTATGTGATCCTTACTAGCCTGAAGTAAGGGATATGTGGCATGAAGTTATTTCTAGGAGTTGGAGAAATACCAAGTTTAGCTCAGTTCTGGGCATCTTTGAAATACCTATACAAACTTGTTCCTACATAGTAACTTGCCACTTTGAATGAGAATGTGCTTGCTTACAGCAACGTGCTGTATGTTCTGAATGCCCGAATTCGGAATCTGTGTCAAAACTTTGTTAGGAATTATGTAATCCTTACTAGATGGAAGTAAGGGAGATGGGGCATGAAGTTATTTCTAGGAGTTGGAGACATACAACGTTTAGCTCAGTTCTGGGCATCCTTGAAATACCTATACAAACTTGTTCCTACATAGTAACTTGCCACTTTGAATGAGAATGTGCTTGCTTACAGCAACGTGCTACATGTTCTGAATGTCCGAATTGGGAATCTGTGGCAAAACTTTGTTAGGAATTATGTGATCCTTACTAGCTGGAAGTAAGGGAAATGGGGCATGAAGTTATTTCTAGGAGTTGGAGACATACCAAGTTTAGCTCAGTTCTGAGCATCTTTCAAATACCTATACAAACTTGTTCCTACATAGTAACTTGCCACTTTGAATGAGATTGTGCTTGCTTACAGCAACGTGCTATAAGTTCTGAATGCCCGAACTGGGAATCTCTGTTAAAACTTTGTTAGAAATTATGTGATCCTTACTAGCTGGAAGTAAGGGAGATGGGGCATGAAGTTATTTGTAGGAGTTGGAGACATACAACGTTTAGCTCAGTTCTGGGCATCTTTGATATACCTATACAAACTTGTTCCTACATAGTAACTTGCAACTTTGAATGAGAATGTGCTTGCTTACAGCAACGTGCTATATGTTCTGAATGCCCGAATTGGGAATCTGTGTCAAAACTTTGTTAGGAATTATGTGATCCTTACTAGCTGGAAGTAAGGGAGATGGGGCATGAAGTTATTTCTAGGAGTTGGACACATACCAAGTTTAGCCCAGTTCTGGGCATCTTTGAAATACCTATACAAACTTGTTCCTACATAGTAACTTGCAACTTTGAATGAGAATGTGCTTGCTTACAGCAACGTGCTATATGTTCTGAATGCCCGAATTGGGAATCTGTGTCAAAACTTTCTTAGGAATTATGTGATCCTTACTAGCTGGAAGTAAGGGAGATGGGGCATGAAGATATTTCTAGGAGTTGGACACATACCAAGTTTAGCTCAGTTCTGGGCATCTTTGAAATACCTATACAAACTTGTTCCTACATAGTAACTTGCAACTTTGAATGAGAATGTGCTTGCTTACAGCAACGTGCTATATGATCTGAATGCCCGAATTGGGAATCTGTGTCAAAACTTTGTTAGGAATTATGTGATCCTTACTAGCTGGAAGTAAGGGAGATGGGGCATGAAGTTATTTCTAGGAGTTGGACACATACCAAGTTTAGCTCAGTTCTGGGAATCTTTGAAATACCTATACAAACTTGTTCCTACATAGTAACTTGCAACTTTAATGAGAATGTGCTTGCTTACAGCAACGTGCTACATGTTCTGAATGCCCGAATTGGGAATCTGTGTCAAAACTTTGTTAGGAATTATGTGATCCTTACTAACTGGAAGTAAGGGAGATGGGACATGAAGTTATTTCAAGAGTTGGAGACACACCAAGTTTAGCTCAGTTCTGGGCATCTTTGAAATACCTATACTAACTTGTTCCTACATAGTAACTTGCAACTTTGAATGAGAATGTGCTTGCTTACAGCAACGTGCTATATGTTCTGAATGCCCGAATTGGGAATCTGTGTCAAAACTTTGTTAGAAATTATGTGATCCTTACTAGCCTGAAGTAAGGGATATGTGGCATGAAGTTATTTCTAGGAGTTGGAGACATACTAAGTTTAGCTCAGTTCTGGGCATCTTTGAAATACCTATACAAACTTGTTCCTACATAGTAACTTGCCACTTTGAATGAGAATGTGCTTGCTTACAGCAACGTGCTACATGTTCTGAATGTCCGAATTGGGAATCTGTGGCAAAACTTTGTTAGGAATTATGTGATCCTTACTAGCTGGAAGTAAGGGAAATGGGGCATGAAGTTGTTTCTAGGAGTTGGAGACATACCAAGTTTAGCTCAGTTCTGAGCATCTTTCAAATACCTATACAAACTTGTTCCTACATAGTAACTTGCAACTTTGAATGAGAATGTGCTTGCTTACAGCAAGGTGCTATATGTTCTGAATGCCCGAACTGGGAATCTCTGTCAAAACTTTGTTAGGAATTATGTGATCCTTACTAGCTGGAAGTAAGGGAAATGGGGCATGAAGTTATTTCTAGGAGTTGGACATATACCAAGTTTAGCTCAGTTGTGGGCATCTTTGAAATATCTATACAAACTTGTTCCTACATAGTAACTTGCCACTTTGAATGAGATTGTGCTTGCTTACAGCAACGTGCTATATGTTCTGAATGCCCGAATTGGGAATCTGTGTCAAAACTTTGTTAGGAATTATGTGATCCTTACTAGATGGAGGTAAGGGAGATGGGGCATGAAGTTATTTCTAGGAGTTGGAGACATACCAAGTTTAGATCAGTTCTGGGCATCTTTGAAATACCTATACAAACTTGTTTCTACATAGTAACTTGCCACTTTGAATGAGAATGTGCTTGCTTACAGCAACGTGCTACATGTTCTGAATGTCCGAATTGGGAATCTGTGGCAAAACTTTGTTAGGAATTATGTGATCCTTACTAGCTGGATGTAAGAGAAATGGGGCATGAAGTTATTTCTAGGAGTTGGAGACATACCAAGTTTAGCTCAGTTCTGAGCATCTTTCAAATACCTATACAAACTTGTTCCTACATAGTAACTTGCAACTTTGAATGAGAATGTGCTTGCTTACAGCAACGTGCTATATGTTCTGAATGCCCGAACTGGGAATCTGTCAAAACTTTGTTAGAAATTATGTGATCCTTACTAGCTGGAAGTAAGGGAGATGGGGCATGAAGTTATTTGTAGGAGTTGGAGACATACAACGTTTAGCTCAGTTCTGGGCATCTTTGATATACCTATACAAACTTGTTCCTACATAGTAACTTGCAACTTTGAATGAGAATGTGCTTGCTTACAGCAACGTGCTATATGTTGTGAATGCCCGAATTGGGAATCTGTGTCAAAACTTTGTTAGAAATTATGTGATCATTACTAGCCTGAAGTAAGGGAGATGGGGCATGAAGTTATTTCTTGGAGTTGGAGACATACAACGTTTAGCTCAATTCTGGGCGTCGTTCAAATACCTATACAAACTTGTTCCTACATAGTAACTTGCCTCTTTGAATGAGAATGTGCTTGCTTACAGCAACGTGCTGTATGTTCCGAATGCCCGAAATGGGAATCTGTGTCAAAACTTTGTTAGGAATTATGTGATCCTTACTAGCTGGAAGTAAGGGAGATGGGGCATGAAGTTATTTCTAGGAGTTGGACACATACCAATTTTAGCCCAGTTCTGGGCATCTTTGAAATACCTATACAAACTTGTTCCTACATAGTAACTTGCAACTTTGAATGAGAATGTGCTTGCTTACAGCAACGTGCTATATGTTCTGAATGCCCGAATTGGGAATCTGTGTCAAAACTTTGTTAGGAATTATGTGATCCTAACTAGCTGGAAGTAAGGGAGATGGGGCATGAAGTTATTTCTAGGAGTTGGAGACATAAAACGTTTAGCTCAGTTCTGGGCATCTTTGAAATACCTATACAAACTTGTTCCTACATAGTAACTTGCAACTTTGAATGAGAATGTGCTTGCTTAAGCAACGTGCTATATGTTCTGAATGCCAGAATTGGGAATATGTGTCAAAACTTTGTTAGGAATTATGTGATCCTTACTAGCTGGAAGTAAGGGAGATGGGGCATGATGTTATTTCTAGAGGTTGGACACATACCAAGTTTAGCTCAGTTCTGGGCATCTTTGAAATACCTATACAAACTTGTTCCTACATAATAACTTGCAACTTTGAATGAGAATGTGCTTGCTTACAGCAACGTGCTATATGTTCTGAATGCCCGAATTGGGAATCTGTGTCAAAACTTTGTTAGGAATTATGTGATCCTTACTAGCTGGAAGTAAGGGAGATGGGGCATGAAGTTATTTCTAGGAGTTGGAGACATACAACGTTTAGCTCAGTTCTGGGCATCTTTGAAATACCTATACTAACTTGTTCCTACATAGTAACTTGCAACTTTGAATGAGAATGTGCTTGCTTACAGCAACGTGCTATATGTTCTGAATGCCCGAATTGGGAATCTGTGTCAAAACTTTGTTAGAAATTATGTGATCCCTACTAGCCTGAAGTAAGGGATATGGGGCATGAAGTTATTTCTAGGAGTTGCAGACATACCAAGTTTAGCTCAGTTCTGGGCATCTTTGAAATACCTATACAAACTTGTTCCTACATAGTAACTTGCATCTTTGAATGAGAATGTGCTTGCTTACAGCAACGTGCTACATGTTCTGAATTCCCGAATTGGGAATCTGTGTCAAAACTTTGTTAGGAATTATGTGATCCTTACTAGCTGGAAGTAAGGGAGATGGGGCATGAAGTTATTTCTAGAGGCTGGACACATACCAAGTTTAGCTCAGTTCTGGGTATCTTTGAAATACCTATACAAACTTGTTCCTACATAGTAACTTGCCACTTTGAATGAGAATGTGCTTGCTTACAGCAAAGTGCTATATGTTCTGAATGCCCGAATTGGGAATCTGTGTCAAAACTTTGTTAGGAATTATGTGATCCTTACTAGCTGGAAGTAAGGGAGATGGGGCATGAAGTTATTTCTAGGAGTTGGAGACATACCAAGTTTATCTCAGATCTGGGCATCTTTAAAATACCTATACAAACTTGTTCCTACATAGTAACTTGCAACTTTGAATGAGAATGTGCTTGCTTACAGCAACGTGCTACATGTTCTGAAAGCCCGAATTGGGAATCTGTGTCAAAACTTTGTTAGAAATTATGTAATCCTTACTAGATGGAAGTAAGGGAGATTGGGCATGAAGTTATTTCTAGGAGTTGGAGTCATACCAAGTTTAGCTCAGTTCTGGGCATCTTTGAAATACCTATACAAACTTGTTCCTACATAGTAAACTTGCAACTTTGAATGAGAATGTGCTTGCTTACAGCAACGTGCTACATGTTCTGAATGTCCGAATTGGGAATCTGTGTCAAAACCTTGTTAGGAATTATGTGATCCTTACTAGCTGCAAGTAAGGGAGATGGGGCATGAAGTTAGGTCTAGGAGTTGGACACATACCAAGTTTAGCTCAGTTCTGGGCATCTTTGAAATACCTATACAAACTTGTTCCTACATAGTAACTTGCAACTTTGAATGAGAATGTGCTTGCTTACAGCAACGTGCTATATGTTCTGAATGCCAGAATTGGGAATCTGTGTCAAAACTTTGTTAGGAATTATGTGATCCTTACTAGCTGGAAGTAAGGGAGATGGGGCATGAAGTTATTTCTAGGAGTTGGACACATACCAAGTTTAGCTCAGTTCTGGGCATCTTTGAAATACCTATACAAACTTGTTCCTACATAGTAACTTGCAACTTTAATGAGAATGTGCTTGCTTACAGCAACGTGCTATATGTTCTGAATGCCCGAATTGGGAATCTGTGTCAAAACTTTGTTAGGAATTATGTGATCCTATCTAGCTGGAATTAAGGGAGATGGAGCATGAAGTTATTTCTAGGAGTTGGACACATACCAAGTTTAGCTCAGTTCTGGGCATCTTTGAAATACCTATATAAACTTGTTCCTAGATAGTAACTTGCAACTTTGAATGAGAATGTGCTTGCTTACAGCAACGTGCTATATGTTCTGAATGCCCGAAATTTGAATCTGTGTCAAAACTTTGTTAGGAATTATGTGATCCTTACTAGCTGGAGGTAAGGGAGATGGGGCATGAAGTTATTTCTAGGAGTTGGAGACATACCAAGTTTAGCCCAGTTCTGGGCATCTTTGAAATACCTATACAAACTTGTTCCTACATAGTAACATGCAACTTTGAATGA
This sequence comes from Diceros bicornis minor, assembly GCF_020826845.1. Classification (NCBI taxonomy): domain Eukaryota; kingdom Metazoa; phylum Chordata; class Mammalia; order Perissodactyla; family Rhinocerotidae; genus Diceros; species Diceros bicornis. The sequence goes on from NC_080780.1 coordinate 14,851,296, forward strand.
GAATGTGCTTGCTTACAGCAACGTGCTATATGTTCTGAATGCCCGAATTGGGAATCTGTGTCAAAACTTTGTTAGGAATTATGTGATCCTTACTAGCTGGAAGTAAGGGAGATGGGGCATGAAGTTATTTCTAGGAGTTGGAGACATACAACGTTTAGCTCAGTTCTGGGCATCTTTGAAATACCTATACAAACTTGTTCCTACATAATATCTTGCATCTTTGAATGAGAATGTGCTTGCTTACAGCAACGTGCTATATGTTCTGAATGCCCGAATTGGGAATCTGTGTCAAAACTTTCTTAGGAATTATGTGATGCTTACTAGCTGGAAGTAAGGGAGATGGGGCATGAAGTTATTTCTAGGAGTTGGACACATACCAAGTTTAGCTCAGTTCTGGGCATCTTTGAAATACCTATACAAACTTGTTCCTACATAGTAACTTGCAAATTTGAATGAGAATGTGCTTGCTTACAGCAACGTGCTATATGTTCTGAATGCCCGAATTGGGAATCTGTGTCAAAACTTTGTTAGGAATTATGTGATCCTTACTAGCTGGAAGTAGGGGAGATGGGGCATGAAGTTATTTCTAGGAGTTGGACACAAACGAAGTTTAGCTCAGTTCTGGGCATCTTTGAAATACCTATACAAACTTGTTCCTACATAGTAACTTGCAACTTTGAATGAGAATGTGGTTGCTTACAGCAACGTGCTACATGTTCTGAATGTCCGAATTGGGAATCTGTGTCAAAACTTTGTTAGGAATTATGTGATCCTTACTAGCTGGAAGTAAGGGAGATGGGGCATGAAGTTATTTCTAGGAGTTGGACACATACCAAGTTTATCTCAGATCTGGGCATCTTTAAAATACCTAAACAAACTTGTTCCTACATAGTAACTTGCAACTTTGAATGAGAATGTGCTTGCTTACAGCAACGTGGTACATGTTCTGAATGCCCGAATTGGGAATCTGTGTCAAAACTTTGTTAGAAATTATGAAATCCTTACTAGATGGAAGTAAGGGAGATGGGGCATGAAGTTATTTCTAGGAGTTGGAGTCATACCAAGTTTAGCTCAGTTCTGGGCATCTTTGAAATACCTATACAAACTTGTTCCTACATAGTAACTTGCAACTTTGAATGAGAATGTGCTTGCTTACAGCAACGTGCTACATGTTCTGAATGTCCGAATTGGGAATCTGTGTCAAAACATTGTTAGGAATTATGTGATCCTTACTAGCTGGAAGTAAGGGAGATGGGGCATGAAGTTATTTCTAGGAGTTGGACACATACCAAGTTTAGCTCAGTTCTGGGCATCTTTGAAATACCTATACAAACTTGTTCCTACATAGTAACTTGCAACTTTGAATGAGAATGTGCTTGCTTACAGCAACGTGCTATATGTTCTGAATGCCCGAATTGGGAATCTGTGTCAAAACTTTGTTAGGAATTATGAGATCCTTACTAGCTGGAAGTAAGGGAGATGGGGCATGAAGTTATTTCTAGGAGTTGGAGACATACCAATTTTAGCTCAGTTCTGGGCATCTTTGAAATACCTATACAAACTTGTTCCTACATAGTAACTTGCAACTTTAATGAGAATGTGCTTGCTTACAGCAACGTGCTATATGTTCTGAATGCCCGAATTGGGAATCTGTGTCAAAACTTTGTTAGGAATTATGTGATCCTAACTAGCTGGAAGTAAGGGAGATGGGTTATGAAGTTATTTCTAGGAGTTGGAGACATACCAAGTTTAGCTCAGTTCTGGGCATCTTTGAAATACCTATACAAACTTCTTCCTACATAGTAACTTGCAACATTGAATGAGAATGTGCTTGCTTACAGCAACGTGCTATACGTTCTGAATGCCCGAATTGGGAATCTGTGTCTAAACTTTGTTAGGAATTATGTGATCCTTACTAGCTGGAGGTAAGGGAGATGGGGCATGAAGTTATTTCTAGGAGTTGGAGACATACCAAGTTTAGCTCAGTTCTGGACATCTTTGAAAAACCTATACAAACTTGTTCCTACATAGTAACTTGCAACTTTGAATGAGAATGTGGTTGCTTACAGCAACGTGCTACTTGTTCTGAATGTCCGAATTGGGAATCTGTGTCAAATCTTTGTTAGGAATTATGTGATCCTTACTAGCTGGAAGTAAGGGAGATGGGGCATGATGTTATTTCTTGGAGTTGGAGACATACCAAGTTTAGCTCAGTTCTGGGCATCTTTGAAATACCTATACTAACTTGTTCCTACATAGTAACTTGCAACTTTGAATGAGAATGTGCTTGCTTACAGCAACGTCCTATATGTTCTGAATGCCCGAATTGGGAATCTGTGTCAAAACTTTGTTAGAAATTATGTGATCCTTACTAGCCTGAAGTAAGGGATATGGGGCATGAAGTTATTTCTAGGAGTTGGAGACATACCAAGTTTAGCTCAGTTGTGGGCATCTTTGAAATACCTATACAAACTTGTTCCTACATAGTAACTTGCAACTTTGAATGAGAATGTGCTTGCTTACAGCAACGTGCTACATGTTCTGAATGCCCGAATTGGGAATCTGTGTCAAAACTTTGTTAGGAATTATGTGATCCTTACTAGCTGAAAGTTAGGGGGATGGGGCATGAAATTATTTCTAGGAGTTGGACACATACCAAGTTTAGCTCAGTTCTGGGCATCTTTGAAATACCTATACAAAACTTGTTCCTACATAGTAACTTGCCACTTTGAATGAGAATGTGCTTACTTACAGCAACGTGCTATATGTTCTGAATGCCCGAATTGGGAATCTGTGTCAAAACTTTGTTAGAAATTATGTGATCCTTACTAGCTGGAAGTAAGGGAGATGGGGCATGAAGTTATTTCTAGGAGTTGGAGACATAACAAGTTTAGCTCAGTTCTGGGCATCTTTGAAATACCTATACAAACTTGTTCCTACATAGTAACTTGCAACTTTGAATGAGAATGTGCTTGCTTACAGCCACGTGCTATATGTTCTGAATGCCCGAATTGGGAATCTGTGTCAAAACTTTGTTAGGAATTATGTGATCCTTACTAGCTGGAAGTAAGGGAGATGGGGCATGAAGTTATTTCTAGGAGGTGGAGACATACCAAGTTTAGCTCAGTTCTGGGCATCTTAGAAATACCTATACAAACTTGTTCCTACATAGTAACTTGCCACTTTGAATGAGAATGTGCTTGCTTACAGCAACGTGCTATATGTTCTGAATGCCCGATTTGGGAATCTGTGTCAAAACTTTGTTAGGAATTATGTGATCCTTACTAGCCGGAAGTAAGTGAGATGGGGCATGAAGTTATTTCTAGGAGTTGGACACATCCCAAGTTTCGCTCAGTTCTGGGCATCTTTGAAACACCTATACAAACTTGTTCCTACATAGTAACTTGCAACTTTGAATGAGAATGTGCTTGCTTACAGCAACGTGCTACATGTTCTGAATGCCCGAATTGGGAATCTGTGTCAAAACTTTGTTAGGAATTATGTGATCCTTACTAGCTGGAATTAAGGGAGATGGGCCATGAAGTTATTTCTTCTAGGAGTTGGAGACATACAACGTTTAGCTCAGTTCTGGGCATCTTTGAAATAACTATACAAACTTGTTCCTACATAGTAACTTGCCACTTTGAATGAGAATGTGCTTGCTTACAGCAACGTGCTATATGTTCTGAATGCCCGAATTGGGAATCTGTGTCAAAACTTTGTTAGGAATTATGTGATCCTTACTAGCTGGAAGTTAGGGGGATGGGGCATGAAGTTATTTCTAGGAGTTGGACACATACCAAGTTTAGCTCAGTTCTGGGCATCTTTGAAATACCTATACAAACTTGTTCCTACATAGTAACTTGCAACTTTGAATGAGAATGTGCTTGCTTACAGCAACGTGCTACATGTTCTGAATGCCCGAATTGGGAATCTGTGTCAAAACTTTTTAGGAATTATGTGATCCTTACTAGCTGGAAGTAAGGGAGATAGGGCATGAAGTTATTTCTAGCAGTTGGAGTCATACCAAATTTTGCTCAGTTGTGGGCATCTTTGAAATACCTATACAAACTTGTTCCTACATAGTAACTTGCAACTTTGAATGAGAATGTGCTTGCTTACAGCAACGTGCTACAGGTTCTGAATGCCCGAATTGGGAATCTGTGTCAAAACTTTGTTAGGAATTATGTGATCCATACTAGCTGGAAGTAAGGGAGATGGGGCATGAAGTCATTTCTAGGAGTTGGAGACATACAACGTTTAGCTCAGTTCTGGGCATCTTTGAAATACCTATACTAACTAGTTCCTACATAGTAACTTGCAACTTTGAATGAGAATGTGCTTGCTTACAGTAACGTGCTACATGTTCTGAATGCCCGAATTGGGAATCTGTGTCAAAACTTTGTTAGGAATTATGTGATCCTTACTAGCCGGAAGTAAGGGAGATGGGGCATGAAGTTATTTCTAGGAGTTGGAGACATAACAAGTTTCGCTCAGTTCTGGGCATCTTTGAAATACCTATACAAACTTGTTCCTACATAGTAACTTGCAACTTTGAATGAGAATGTGCTTGCTTACAGCAACGTGCTATATGTTCTGAATGCCCGAATTGGGAATCTGTGTCAAAACTTTGTTAGGAATTATGTGATCCTTACTAGCCGGAAATAAGCGAGATGGGGCATGAAGTTATTTCTTCTAGGAGTTGGAGACATACCAAGTTTAGCTCAGTTGTGGGCATCTTTGAAATACCTATACAAACTTGTTCCTACATAGTAACTTGCAACTTTGAATGAGAATGTGCTTGCTTACAGCAACGTGCTACATGTTCTGAATGCCCGAATTGGGAATCTGTGTCAAAACTTTGTTAGGAATTATGTGATCCTTACTAGCTGAAAGTTAGGGGGATGGGGCATGAAGTTATTTCTGGGAGTTGGACACATACCAAGTTTAGCTCAGTTCTGGGCATCTTTGAAATACCTATACAAAACTTGTTCCTACATAGTAACTTGCCACTTTGAATGAGAATGTGCTTACTTACAGCAACGTGCTATATGTTCTGAATGCCCGAATTGGGAATCTGTGTCAAAACTTTGTTAGGAATTATGTGATCCTTACTAGCTGGAAGTAAGGGAGATGGGGCATGAAGTTATTTCTAGCAGTTGGAGTCATACCAAGTTTAGCTCAGTTGTGGGCATCTTTGAAATACCTATACAAACTTGTTCCTACATAGTAACTTGCAACTTTGAATGAGAATGTGCTTGCTTACAGCAACGTGCTACATGTTCTGAATGCCAGAATTGGGAATCTGTGTCAAAACTTTGTTAGGAATTATGTGATCCTTACTAGCTGGAAGTAAGGGAGATGGGGCATGAAGTTATTTCTAGGAGTTGGAGACATACAACGTTTAGCTCAGTTCTGGGCATCTTTGAAATACCTATACAAACTTGTTCCTACATAGTAACTTGCAACTTTGAATGAGAATGTGCTTGCTTACAGCAACGTGCTACATGTTCTGAATGCCCGAATTGGGAATCTGTGTCAAAACTTTGTTAGGAATTATGTGATCCTTACTAGCCGGAAGTAAGGGAGATGGGGCATGAAGTTATTTCTAGGAGTTGGAGACATAACAAGTTTCGCTCAGTTCTGGGCATCTTTGAAATACCTATACAAACTTGTTCCTACATAGTAACTTGCAACTTTGAATGAGAATGTGCTTGCTTACAGCAACGTGCTATATGTTCTGAATGCCCGAATTGGGAATCAGTGTCAAAACTTTGTTAGGAATTATGTGATCCTTACTAGCCGGAAATAAGGGAGATGGGGCATGAAGTTATTTCTTCTAGGAGTTGGAGACATACCAAGTTTAGCTCAGTTGTGGGCATCTTTGAAATAACTATACAAACTTGTTCCTACATAGTAACTTGCAACTTTGAATGAGAATGTGCTTGCTTACAACAACGTGCTACATGTTTTGAATGCCCGAATTGGGAATCTGTGTCAAAACTTTGTTAGGAATTATGTGATCCTTACTAGCCGGAAGTAAGGGAGATGGGGCATGAAGTTATTTCTAGGAGTTGGAGACATACCAAGTTTCGCTCAGTTCTGGGCATCTTTGAAATACCTATACAAACTTGTTCCTACATAGTAACTTGCAACTTTGAATGAGAATGTGCTTGCTTACAGCAACGTGCTATATGTTCTGAATGCCCGAATTGGGAATCTGTGCCAAAACTTTGTTAGGAATTATGTGATCCTTACTAGCTGGAAGTAAGGGAGATGGGGCATGAAGTTATTTCTAGGAGTTGGAGACATACCAAGTTTCGCTCAGTTCTGGGCATCTTTGAAATACCTATACAAACTTGTTCCTACATAGTAACTTGCAACTTTGAATGAGAATGTGCTTGCTTACAGCAACGTGCTACATGTTCTGAATGCCCGAATTGGGAATCTGTGTCAAAACTTTGTTCGGAATTATGTGATCCTTACTAGCTGGAAGTAAGGGAGATGGGGCATGAATTTATTTCTAGGAGTTGGAGAAATACCAAGTTTAGCTCAGTTCTGGGCATCTTTGAAATACCTATACAAACTTGTTCCTACATAGTAACTTGCATCTTTGAATGAGAATGTGCTTGCTTACAGCAACGTGCTACATATTCTGAATTCCCGAATTGGGAATCTTTGTCAAAACTTTGTTAGGAATTATGTGATCCTTACTAGCCGGAAGTAAGTGAGATGGGGCATGAAGTTATTTCTAGGAGTTGGACACATCCCAAGTTTCGCTCAGTTCTGGGCATCTTTGAAACACCTATACAAACTTGTTCCTACATAGTAACTTGCAACTTTGAATGAGAATGTGCTTGCTTACAGCAACGTGCTACATGTTCTGAATGCCCGAATTGGGAATCTGTGTCAAAAATTTGTTAGGAATTATGTGATCCTTACTAGCTGGAATTAAGGGAGATGGGCCATGAAGTTATTTCTTCTAGGAGTTGGAGACATACAACGTTTAGCTCAGTTCTGGGCATCTTTGAAATAACTATACAAACTTGTTCCTACATAGTAACTTGCCACTTTGAATGAGAATGTGCTTGCTTACAGCAACGTGCTATATGTTCTGAATGCCCGAATTGGGAATCTGTGTCAAAACTTTGTTAGGAATTATGTGATCCTTACTAGCTGGAAGTTAGGGGGATGGGGCATGAAGTTATTTCTAGGAGTTGGACACATACCAAGTTTAGCTCAGTTCTGGGCATCTTTGAAATACCTATACAAACTTGTTCCTACATAGTAACTTGCAACTTTGAATGAGAATGTGCTTGCTTACAGCAACGTGCTACATGTTCTGAATGCCCGAATTGGGAATCTGTGTCAAAACTTTTTAGGAATTATGTGATCCTTACTAGCTGGAAGTAAGGGAGATAGGGCATGAAGTTATTTCTAGCAGTTGGAGTCATACCAAATTTTGCTCAGTTGTGGGCATCTTTGAAATACCTATACAAACTTGTTCCTACATAGTAACTTGCAACTTTGAATGAGAATGTGCTTGCTTACAGCAACGTGCTACATGTTCTGAATGCCCGAATTCGGAATCTGTGTCAAAACTTTGTTAGGAATTATGTGATCCATACTAGCTGGAAGTAAGGGAGATGGGGCATGAAGTCATTTCTAGGAGTTGGAGACATACAACGTTTAGCTCAGTTCTGGGCATCTTTGAAATACCTATACTAACTAGTTCCTACATAGTAACTTGCAACTTTGAATGAGAATGTGCTTGCTTACAGTAACGTGCTACATGTTCTGAATGCCCGAATTGGGAATCTGTGTCAAAACTTTGTTAGGAATTATGTGATCCTTACTAGCCGGAAGTAAGGGAGATGGGGCATGAAGTTATTTCTAGGAGTTGGAGACATAACAAGTTTCGCTCAGTTCTGGGCATCTTTGAAATACCTATACAAACTTGTTCCTACATAGTAACTTGCAACTTTGAATGAGAATGTGCTTGCTTACAGCAACGTGCTATATGTTCTGAATGCCCGAATTGGGAATCTGTGTCAAAACTTTGTTAGGAATTATGTGATCCTTACTAGCCGGAAATAAGCGAGATGGGGCATGAAGTTATTTCTTCTAGGAGTTGGAGACATACCAAGTTTAGCTCAGTTGTGGGCATCTTTGAAATACCTATACAAACTTGTTCCTACATAGTAACTTGCAACTTTGAATGAGAATGTGCTTGCTTACAGCAACGTGCTACATGTTCTGAATGCCCGAATTGGGAATCTGTGTCAAAACTTTGTTAGGAATTATGTGATCCTTACTAGCTGAAAGTTAGGGGGATGGGGCATGAAGTTATTTCTGGGAGTTGGACACATACCAAGTTTAGCTCAGTTCTGGGCATCTTTGAAATACCTATACAAAACTTGTTCCTACATAGTAACTTGCCACTTTGAATGAGAATGTGCTTACTTACAGCAACGTGCTATATGTTCTGAATGCCCGAATTGGGAATCTGTGTCAAAACTTTGTTAGGAATTATGTGATCCTTACTAGCTGGAAGTAAGGGAGATGGGGCATGAAGTTATTTCTAGCAGTTGGAGTCATACCAAGTTTAGCTCAGTTGTGGGCATCTTTGAAATACCTATACAAACTTGTTCCTACATAGTAACTTGCAACTTTGAATGAGAATGTGCTTGCTTACAGCAACGTGCTACATGTTCTGAATGCCAGAATTGGGAATCTGTGTCAAAACTTTGTTAGGAATTATGTGATCCTTACTAGCTGGAAGTAAGGGAGATGGGGCATGAAGTTATTTCTAGGAGTTGGAGACATACAACGTTTAGCTCAGTTCTGGGCATCTTTGAAATACCTATACAAACTTGTTCCTACATAGTAACTTGCAACTTTGAATGAGAATGTGCTTGCTTACAGCAACGTGCTACATGTTCTGAATGCCCGAATTGGGAATCTGTGTCAAAACTTTGTTAGGAATTATGTGATCCTTACTAGCCGGAAGTAAGGGAGATGGGGCATGAAGTTATTTCTAGGAGTTGGAGACATAACAAGTTTCGCTCAGTTCTGGGCATCTTTGAAATACCTATACAAACTTGTTCCTACATAGTAACTTGCAACTTTGAATGAGAATGTGCTTGCTTACAGCAACGTGCTATATGTTCTGAATGCCCGAATTGGGAATCAGTGTCAAAACTTTGTTAGGAATTATGTGATCCTTACTAGCCGGAAATAAGGGAGATGGGGCATGAAGTTATTTCTTCTAGGAGTTGGAGACATACCAAGTTTAGCTCAGTTGTGGGCATCTTTGAAATAACTATACAAACTTGTTCCTACATAGTAACTTGCAACTTTGAATGAGAATGTGCTTGCTTACAACAACGTGCTACATGTTTTGAATGCCCGAATTGGGAATCTGTGTCAAAACTTTGTTAGGAATTATGTGATCCTTACTAGCCGGAAGTAAGGGAGATGGGGCATGAAGTTATTTCTAGGAGTTGGAGACATACCAAGTTTCGCTCAGTTCTGGGCATCTTTGAAATACCTATACAAACTTGTTCCTACATAGTAACTTGCAACTTTGAATGAGAATGTGCTTGCTTACAGCAACGTGCTATATGTTCTGAATGCCCGAATTGGGAATCTGTGCCAAAACTTTGTTAGGAATTATGTGATCCTTACTAGCTGGAAGTAAGGGAGATGGGGCATGAAGTTATTTCTAGGAGTTGGAGACATACCAAGTTTCGCTCAGTTCTGGGCATCTTGGAAATACCTATAGAAACTTGTTCCTACATAGTAACTTGCAACTTTGAATGAGAATGTGCTTGCTTACAGCAACGTGCTACATGTTCTGAATGCCCGAATTGGGAATCTGTGTCAAAACTTTGTTCGGAATTATGTGATCCTTACTAGATGGAAGTAAGGGAGATGGGGCATGAATTTATTTCTAGGAGTTGGAGAAATACCAAGTTTAGCTCAGTTCTGGGCATCTTTGAAATACCTATACAAACTTGTTCCTACATAGTAACTTGCATCTTTGAATGAGAATGTGCTTGCTTACAGCAACGTGCTACATATTCTGAATTCCCGAATTGGGAATCTTTGTCAAAACTTTGTTAGGAATTATGTGATCCTTACTAGCTGGAAGTAAGGGAGATGGGGCATGAAGTTATTTCTAGGAGTTGGAGACATGCCAAGTTTAGCTCAGTTCTGGGCATCTTTGAAATACCTATTCAAACTTGTTCCTACATAGTAACTTGCAACTTTGAATGAGAATGTGCTTGCTTACAGCAACGTGCTATATGTTCTGAATGCCCGAATTAGGAATCTGTGTCAAAACATTGTTAGAAATTATGTGATCCTTACTAGCCTGAAGTAAGGGAGATGGGGCATGAAGTTATTTCTAGGAGTTGGAGACATACAAAGTTTAGCTCAGTTCTGGGCATCTTTGAAATACCTATACAAACTTGTTCCTACATAGTAACTTGCAACTTTGAATGAGAATGTGCTTGCTTACAGCAACGTGCTACATGTTCTGAATGCCCGAATTGGGAATCTGTGTCAAAACATTGTTAGGAATTATGTGATCCTTACTAGCTGGAAGTAAGGGAGATGGGGCATGAAGTTATTTCTAGGAGTTGGAGACATACCAAGTTTCGCTCAGTTCTGGGCATCTTTGAAATACCTATACAAACTTGTTCCTACATAGTAACTTGCAACTTTGAATGAGAATGTGCTTGCTTACAGCAACGTGCTATATGTTCTGAATGCCCGAATTGGGAATCTGTGTCAAAACTTTGTTCGGAATTATGTGATCCTTACTAGATGGAAGTAAGGGAGATGGGGCATGAATTTATTTCTAGGAGTTGGAGAAATACCAAGTTTAGCTCAGTTCTGGGCATCTTTGAAATACCTATACAAACTTGTTCCTACATAGTAACTTGCATCTTTGAATGAGAATGTGCTTGCTTACAGCAACGTGCTACATGTTCTGAATTCCCGAATTGGGAATCTTTGTCAAAACTTTCTTAGGAATTATGTGATCCTTACTAGCTGGAAGTAAGGGAGATAGGGCTTGAAGTTATTTGTAGGAGTTGAAGACATACCAAGTTTAGCTCAGTTGTGGGCATCTTTGAAATACCTATACAAACTTGTTCCTACATAGTAACTTGCCACTTTGAATGAGAATGTGCTTGCTTACAGCAACGTGCTATATGTTCTAAATGCCCGAATTGGGAATCTGTGTCAAAACTTTGTTAGGAATTATGTGATCCTTACTAGCCGGAAGTAAGGGAGATGGGGCATGATGTTATTTCTAGGAGTTGGCGACATGCCAAGTTTAGCTCAGTTCTGGGCATCTTTGAAATACCTATACAAACTTGTTCCTACATAGTAACTTGCAACTTTGAATGAGAATGTGCTTGCTTACAGCAACGTGCTATATGTTCTGAATGCCCGAATTGGGAATCTGTGTCAAAACTTTGTTAGGAATTATGTGATCCTTACTAGCCGGAAATAAGGGAGATGGGGAATGAAGTTATTTCTTCTAGGAGTTGGAGACATACCAAGTTTAGCTCAGTTGTGGGCATCTTTGAAATACCTATACAAACTTGTTCCTACATAGTAACTTGCAACTTTGAATGAGAATGTGCTTGCTTACAGCAACGTGCTACATGTTCTGAATGCCCGAATTGGGAATCTGTGTCAAAATTTTGTTAGGAATTATGTGATCCTTACTAGCTGAAAGTTAGGGGGATGGGGCATGAAATTATTTCTAGGAGTTGGACACATACCAAGTTTAGCTCAGTTCTGGGCATCTTTGAAATACCTATACAAAACTTGTTCCTACATAGTAACTTGCCACTTTGAATGAGAATGTGCTTACTTACAGCAACGTGCTATATGTTCTGAATGCCCGAATTGGGAATCTGTGTCAAAACTTTGTTAGAAATTATGTGATCCTTACTAGCTGGAAGTAAGGGAGATGGGGCATGAAGTTATTTCTAGGAGTTGGAGACATAACAAGTTTAGCTCAGTTCTGGGCATCTTTGAAATACCTATACAAACTTGTTCCTACATAGTAACTTGCAACTTTGAATGAGAATGTGCTTGCTTACAGCCACGTGCTATATGTTCTGAATGCCCGAATTGGGAATCTGTGTCAAAACTTTGTTAGGAATTATGTGATCCTTACTAGCTGGAAGTAAGGGAGATGGGGCATGAAGTTATTTCTAGGAGGTGGAGACATACCAAGTTTAGCTCAGTTCTGGGCATCTTAGAAATACCTATACAAACTTGTTCCTACATAGTAACTTGCCACTTTGAATGAGAATGTGCTTGCTTACAGCAACGTGCTATATGTTCTGAATGCCCGATTTGGGAATCTGTGTCAAAACTTTGTTAGGAATTATGTGATCCTTACTAGCCGGAAGTAAGTGAGATGGGGCATGAAGTTATTTCTAGGAGTTGGACACATCCCAAGTTTCGCTCAGTTCTGGGCATCTTTGAAATACCTATACAAACTTGTTCCTACATAGTAACTTGCAACTTTGAATGAGAATGTGCTTGCTTACAGCAACGTGCTACATGTTCTGAATGCCCGAATTGGGAATCTGTGTCAAAACTTTGTTAGGAATTATGTGATCCTTACTAGCTGGAATTAAGGGAGATGGGCCATGAAGTTATTTCTTCTAGGAGTTGGAGACATACAACGTTTAGCTCAGTTCTGGGCATCTTTGAAATACCTATACAAACTTGTTCCTACATAGTAACTTGCCACTTTGAATGAGAATGTGCTTGCTTACAGCAACGTGCTATATGTTCTGAATGCCCGAATTGGGAATCTGTGTCAAAACTTTGTTAGGAATTATGTGATCCTTACTAGCTGGAAGTTAGGGGGATGGGGCATGAAGTTATTTCTAGGAGTTGGACACATACCAAGTTTAGCTCAGTTCTGGGCATCTTTGAAATACCTATACAAACTTGTTCCTACATAGTAACTTGCAACTTTGAATGAGAATGTGCTTGCTTACAGCAACGTGCTACATGTTCTGAATGCCCGAATTGGGAATCTGTGTCAAAACTTTTTAGGAATTATGTGATCCTTACTAGCGGGAAGTAAGGGAGATAGGGCATGAAGTTATTTCTAGCAGTTGGAGTCATACCAAGTTTTGCTCAGTTGTGGGCATCTTTGAAATACCTATACAAACTTGTTCCTACATAGTAACTTGCAACTTTGAATGAGAATGTGCTTGCTTACAGCAACGTAATACATGTTCTGAATGCCCGAATTGGGAATCTGTGTCAAAACTTTGTTAGGAATTATGTGATCCATACTAGCTGGAAGTAAGGGAGATGGGGCATGAAGTTATTTCTAGGAGTTGGAGACATACAACGTTTAGCTCAGTTCTGGGCATCTTTGAAATACCTATACTAACTAGTTCCTACATAGTAACTTGCAACTTTGAATGAGAATGTGCTTGCTTACAGTAACGTGCTACATGTTCTGAATGCCCGAATTGGGAATCTGTGTCAAAACTTTGTTAGGAATTATGTGATCCTTACTAGCCGGAAGTAAGGGAGATGGGGCATGAAGTTATTTCTAGGAGTTGGAGACATAACAAGTTTCGCTCAGTTCTGGGCATCTTTGAAATACCTATACAAACTTGTTCCTACATAGTAACTTGCAACTTTGAATGAGAATGTGCTTGCTTACAGCAACGTGCTATATGTTCTGAATGTCCGAATTGGGAATCTGTGTCAAAACTTTGTTAGGAATTATGTGATCCTTACTAGCCGGAAGTAAGGGAGATGGGGCATGAAGTTATTTCTAGGAGTTGGAGACATACAAAGTTTAGCTCAGTTCTGGGCATCTTTGAAATACCTATACAAACTTGTTCCTACATAGTAACTTGCAACTTTGAATGAGAATGTGCTTGCTTACAGCAACGTGCTACATGTTCTGAATGCCCGAATTGGGAATCTGTGTCAAAACATTGTTAGGAATTATGTGATCCTTACTAGCTGGAAGTAAGGGAGATGGGGCATGAAGTTATTTCTAGGAGTTGGAGACATACCAAGTTTCGCTCAGTTCTGGGCATCTTTGAAATACCTATACAAACTTGTTCCTACATAGTAACTTGCAACTTTGAATGAGAATGTGCTTGCTTACAGCAACGTGCTATATGTTCTGAATGCCCGAATTGGGAATCTGTGTCAAAACTTTGTTCGGAATTATGTGATCCTTACTAGATGGAAGTAAGGGAGATGGGGCATGAATTTATTTCTAGGAGTTGGAGAAATACCAAGTTTAGCTCAGTTCTGGGCATCTTTGAAATACCTATACAAACTTGTTCCTACATAGTAACTTGCATCTTTGAATGAGAATGTGCTTGCTTACAGCAACGTGCTACATGTTCTGAATTCCCGAATTGGGAATCTTTGTCAAAACTTTCTTAGGAATTATGTGATCCTTACTAGCTGGAAGTAAGGGAGATAGGGCTTGAAGTTATTTGTAGGAGTTGAAGACATACCAAGTTTAGCTCAGTTGTGGGCATCTTTGAAATACCTATACAAACTTGTTCCTACATAGTAACTTGCAACTTTGAATGAGAATGTGCTTGCATACAGCAACGTGCTACATGTTCTGAATGCCCGAATTGGGAATCTGTGTCAAAACTTTGTTAGGAATTATGTGATCCTTACTAGCTGGAAGTAAGGGAGATAGGGCATGAAGTTATTTCTAGGAGTTGGAGACATACCAAGTTTAGCTCAGTTGTGGGCCTCTTTGAAATACCTATACAAACGTGTTCCTACATAGTAACTTGCAACTTTGAATGAGAATGTGCTTGCTTACAGCAACGTGCTATATGTTCTGAATGCCCGAATTGGGAATCTGTGTCAAAACTTTGTTAAGAATTACGTGATCCTTACTAGCTGGAAGTAAGGGAGATGGGGCATGAAGTTATTTCTAGGAGTTGGAAACAAAAAACGTTTAGCTCAGTTCTGGGCATCTTTGAAATACCTATACAAACTTGTTCCTACATAGTAACTTGCAACTTTGAATGAGAATGTGCTTGCTTACAGCAACGTGCTACATGTTCTGAATGCCCGAATTGGGAATCTGTGTCAAAACATTGTTAGGAATTATGTGATCCTTACTAGCCGGAAATAAGGGAGATGGGGCATGAAGTTATTTCTTCTAGGAGTTGGAGACATACCAAGTTTAGCTCAGTTGTGGGCATCTTTGAAATAACTATACAAACTTGTTCCTACATAGTAACTTGCAACTTTGAATGAGAATGTGCTTGCTTACAACAACGTGCTACATGTTTTGAATGCCCGAATTGGGAATCTGTGTCAAAACTTTGTTAGGAATTATGTGATCCTTACTAGCCGGAAGTAAGGGAGATGGGGCATGAAGTTATTTCTAGGAGTTGGAGACATACCAAGTTTCGCTCAGTTCTGGGCATCTTTGAAATACCTATACAAACTTGTTCCTACATAGTAACTTGCAACTTTGAATGAGAATGTGCTTGCTTACAGCAACGTGCTATATGTTCTGAATGCCCGAATTGGGAATCTGTGCCAAAACTTTGTTAGGAATTATGTGATCCTTACTAGCTGGAAGTAAGGGAGATGGGGCATGAAGTTATTTCTAGGAGTTGGAGACATACCAAGTTTCGCTCAGTTCTGGGCATCTTGGAAATACCTATAGAAACTTGTTCCTACATAGTAACTTGCAACTTTGAATGAGAATGTGCTTGCTTACAGCAACGTGCTACATGTTCTGAATGCCCGAATTGGGAATCTGTGTCAAAACTTTGTTCGGAATTATGTGATCCTTACTAGATGGAAGTAAGGGAGATGGGGCATGAATTTATTTCTAGGAGTTGGAGAAATACCAAGTTTAGCTCAGTTCTGGGCATCTTTGAAATACCTATACAAACTTGTTCCTACATAGTAACTTGCATCTTTGAATGAGAATGTGCTTGCTTACAGCAACGTGCTACATATTCTGAATTCCCGAATTGGGAATCTTTGTCAAAACTTTGTTAGGAATTATGTGATCCTTACTAGCTGGAAGTAAGGGAGATGGGGCATGAAGTTATTTCTAGGAGTTGGAGACATGCCAAGTTTAGCTCAGTTCTGGGCATCTTTGAAATACCTATTCAAACTTGTTCCTACATAGTAACTTGCAACTTTGAATGAGAATGTGCTTGCTTACAGCAACGTGCTATATGTTCTGAATGCCCGAATTAGGAATCTGTGTCAAAACATTGTTAGAAATTATGTGATCCTTACTAGCCTGAAGTAAGGGAGATGGGGCATGAAGTTATTTCTAGGAGTTGGAGACATACAAAGTTTAGCTCAGTTCTGGGCATCTTTGAAATACCTATACAAACTTGTTCCTACATAGTAACTTGCAACTTTGAATGAGAATGTGCTTGCTTACAGCAACGTGCTACATGTTCTGAATGCCCGAATTGGGAATCTGTGTCAAAACATTGTTAGGAATTATGTGATCCTTACTAGCTGGAAGTAAGGGAGATGGGGCATGAAGTTATTTCTAGGAGTTGGAGACATACCAAGTTTCGCTCAGTTCTGGGCATCTTTGAAATACCTATACAAACTTGTTCCTACATAGTAACTTGCAACTTTGAATGAGAATGTGCTTGCTTACAGCAACGTGCTATATGTTCTGAATGCCCGAATTGGGAATCTGTGTCAAAACTTTGTTCGGAATTAAGTGATCCTTACTAGATGGAAGTAAGGGAGATGGGGCATGAATTTATTTCTAGGAGTTGGAGAAATACCAAGTTTAGCTCAGTTCTGGGCATCTTTGAAATACCTATACAAACTTGTTCCTACATAGTAACTTGCATCTTTGAATGAGAATGTGCTTGCTTACAGCAACGTGCTACATGTTCTGAATTCCCGAATTGGGAATCTTTGTCAAAACTTTCTTAGGAATTATGTGATCCTTACTAGCTGGAAGTAAGGGAGATAGGGCTTGAAGTTATTTGTAGGAGTTGAAGACATACCAAGTTTAGCTCAGTTGTGGGCATCTTTGAAATACCTATACAAACTTGTTCCTACATAGTAACTTGCCACTTTGAATGAGAATGTGCTTGCTTACAGCAACGTGCTATATGTTCTAAATGCCCGAATTGGGAATCTGTGTCAAAACTTTGTTAGGAATTATGTGATCCTTACTAGCCGGAAGTAAGGGAGATGGGGCATGATGTTATTTCTAGGAGTTGGCGACATGCCAAGTTTAGCTCAGTTCTGGGCATCTTTGAAATACCTATACAAACTTGTTCCTACATAGTAACTTGCAACTTTGAATGAGAATGTGCTTGCTTACAGCAACGTGCTATATGTTCTGAATGCCCGAATTGGGAATCTGTGTCAAAACTTTGTTAGGAATTATGTGATCCTTACTAGCCGGAAATAAGGGAGATGGGGAATGAAGTTATTTCTTCTAGGAGTTGGAGACATACCAAGTTTAGCTCAGTTGTGGGCATCTTTGAAATACCTATACAAACTTGTTCCTACATAGTAACTTGCAACTTTGAATGAGAATGTGCTTGCTTACAGCAACGTGCTACATGTTCTGAATGCCCGAATTGGGAATCTGTGTCAAAATTTTGTTAGGAATTATGTGATCCTTACTAGCTGAAAGTTAGGGGGATGGGGCATGAAATTATTTCTAGGAGTTGGACACATACCAAGTTTAGCTCAGTTCTGGGCATCTTTGAAATACCTATACAAAACTTGTTCCTACATAGTAACTTGCCACTTTGAATGAGAATGTGCTTACTTACAGCAACGTGCTATATGTTCTGAATGCCCGAATTGGGAATCTGTGTCAAAACTTTGTTAGAAATTATGTGATCCTTACTAGCTGGAAGTAAGGGAGATGGGGCATGAAGTTATTTCTAGGAGTTGGAGACATAACAAGTTTAGCTCAGTTCTGGGCATCTTTGAAATACCTATACAAACTTGTTCCTACATAGTAACTTGCAACTTTGAATGAGAATGTGCTTGCTTACAGCCACGTGCTATATGTTCTGAATGCCCGAATTGGGAATCTGTGTCAAAACTTTGTTAGGAATTATGTGATCCTTACTAGCTGGAAGTAAGGGAGATGGGGCATGAAGTTATTTCTAGGAGGTGGAGACATACCAAGTTTAGCTCAGTTCTGGGCATCTTAGAAATACCTATACAAACTTGTTCCTACATAGTAACTTGCCACTTTGAATGAGAATGTGCTTGCTTACAGCAACGTGCTATATGTTCTGAATGCCCGATTTGGGAATCTGTGTCAAAACTTTGTTAGGAATTATGTGATCCTTACTAGCCGGAAGTAAGTGAGATGGGGCATGAAGTTATTTCTAGGAGTTGGACACATCCCAAGTTTCGCTCAGTTCTGGGCATCTTTGAAATACCTATACAAACTTGTTCCTACATAGTAACTTGCAACTTTGAATGAGAATGTGCTTGCTTACAGCAACGTGCTACATGTTCTGAATGCCCGAATTGGGAATCTGTGTCAAAACTTTGTTAGGAATTATGTGATCCTTACTAGCTGGAATTAAGGGAGATGGGCCATGAAGTTATTTCTTCTAGGAGTTGGAGACATACAACGTTTAGCTCAGTTCTGGGCATCTTTGAAATACCTATACAAACTTGTTCCTACATAGTAACTTGCCACTTTGAATGAGAATGTGCTTGCTTACAGCAACGTGCTATATGTTCTGAATGCCCGAATTGGGAATCTGTGTCAAAACTTTGTTAGGAATTATGTGATCCTTACTAGCTGGAAGTTAGGGGGATGGGGCATGAAGTTATTTCTAGGAGTTGGACACATACCAAGTTTAGCTCAGTTCTGGGCATCTTTGAAATACCTATACAAACTTGTTCCTACATAGTAACTTGCAACTTTGAATGAGAATGTGCTTGCTTACAGCAACGTGCTACATGTTCTGAATGCCCGAATTGGGAATCTGTGTCAAAACTTTTTAGGAATTATGTGATCCTTACTAGCGGGAAGTAAGGGAGATAGGGCATGAAGTTATTTCTAGCAGTTGGAGTCATACCAAGTTTTGCTCAGTTGTGGGCATCTTTGAAATACCTATACAAACTTGTTCCTACATAGTAACTTGCAACTTTGAATGAGAATGTGCTTGCTTACAGCAACGTAATACATGTTCTGAATGCCCGAATTGGGAATCTGTGTCAAAACTTTGTTAGGAATTATGTGATCCATACTAGCTGGAAGTAAGGGAGATGGGGCATGAAGTTATTTCTAGGAGTTGGAGACATACAACGTTTAGCTCAGTTCTGGGCATCTTTGAAATACCTATACTAACTAGTTCCTACATAGTAACTTGCAACTTTGAATGAGAATGTGCTTGCTTACAGTAACGTGCTACATGTTCTGAATGCCCGAATTGGGAATCTGTGTCAAAACTTTGTTAGGAATTATGTGATCCTTACTAGCCGGAAGTAAGGGAGATGGGGCATGAAGTTATTTCTAGGAGTTGGAGACATAACAAGTTTCGCTCAGTTCTGGGCATCTTTGAAATACCTATACAAACTTGTTCCTACATAGTAACTTGCAACTTTGAATGAGAATGTGCTTGCTTACAGCAACGTGCTATATGTTCTGAATGTCCGAATTGGGAATCTGTGTCAAAACTTTGTTAGGAATTATGTGATCCTTACTAGCCGGAAGTAAGGGAGATGGGGCATGAAGTTATTTCTAGGAGTTGGAGACATACAAAGTTTAGCTCAGTTCTGGGCATCTTTGAAATACCTATACAAACTTGTTCCTACATAGTAACTTGCAACTTTGAATGAGAATGTGCTTGCTTACAGCAACGTGCTACATGTTCTGAATGCCCGAATTGGGAATCTGTGTCAAAACATTGTTAGGAATTATGTGATCCTTACTAGCTGGAAGTAAGGGAGATGGGGCATGAAGTTATTTCTAGGAGTTGGAGACATACCAAGTTTCGCTCAGTTCTGGGCATCTTTGAAATACCTATACAAACTTGTTCCTACATAGTAACTTGCAACTTTGAATGAGAATGTGCTTGCTTACAGCAACGTGCTATATGTTCTGAATGCCCGAATTGGGAATCTGTGTCAAAACTTTGTTCGGAATTATGTGATCCTTACTAGATGGAAGTAAGGGAGATGGGGCATGAATTTATTTCTAGGAGTTGGAGAAATACCAAGTTTAGCTCAGTTCTGGGCATCTTTGAAATACCTATACAAACTTGTTCCTACATAGTAACTTGCATCTTTGAATGAGAATGTGCTTGCTTACAGCAACGTGCTACATGTTCTGAATTCCCGAATTGGGAATCTTTGTCAAAACTTTCTTAGGAATTATGTGATCCTTACTAGCTGGAAGTAAGGGAGATAGGGCTTGAAGTTATTTGTAGGAGTTGAAGACATACCAAGTTTAGCTCAGTTGTGGGCATCTTTGAAATACCTATACAAACTTGTTCCTACATAGTAACTTGCAACTTTGAATGAGAATGTGCTTGCATACAGCAACGTGCTACATGTTCTGAATGCCCGAATTGGGAATCTGTGTCAAAACTTTGTTAGGAATTATGTGATCCTTACTAGCTGGAAGTAAGGGAGATAGGGCATGAAGTTATTTCTAGGAGTTGGAGACATACCAAGTTTAGCTCAGTTGTGGGCCTCTTTGAAATACCTATACAAACGTGTTCCTACATAGTAACTTGCAACTTTGAATGAGAATGTGCTTGCTTACAGCAACGTGCTATATGTTCTGAATGCCCGAATTGGGAATCTGTGTCAAAACTTTGTTAAGAATTACGTGATCCTTACTAGCTGGAAGTAAGGGAGATGGGGCATGAAGTTATTTCTAGGAGTTGGAAACAAAAAACGTTTAGCTCAGTTCTGGGCATCTTTGAAATACCTATACAAACTTGTTCCTACATAGTAACTTGCAACTTTGAATGAGAATGTGCTTGCTTACAGCAACGTGCTACATGTTCTGAATGCCCGAATTGGGAATCTGTGTCAAAACATTGTTAGGAATTATGTGATCCTTACTAGCTGGAAGTAAGTGAGATAGGGCATGAAATTATTTCTAGGAGTTGGAGACATCCCAAGTTTAGCTCAGTTGTGGGCATCTTTGAAATACCTATACAAACTTGTTCCTACATAGTAACTTGCAACTTTGATGAGAATGTGCTTGCTTACAGCAACCTGCTATATGTTCTGAATGCCCGAATTGGGAATCTGTGTCAAAACTTTGTTAGGAATTATGTGATCCTTACTAGCTGGAAGTAAGCGAGATGGGGCTTGAAGTTATTTCTAGGAGTTGGACACATACCAAGTTTAGCTCAGTTCTGGGCATCTTTGAAATACCTATACAAACTTGTTCCTACATAGTAACTTGCAACTTTGAATGAGAATGTGCTTGCTTACAGCAACGTGCTATATGTTCTGAATGCCCGAATTGGGAATCTGTGTCAAAACTTTGCTAGGAATTATGTGATCCTTAGTAGCTGGAAGTAAGGGAGATGGGGCATGAAGTTATTTCTAGGAGTTGGACACATACCAAGTTTAGCTCAGTTCTGGGCATCTTTGAAATACCTATACAAACTTGTTCCTACATAGTAACTTGCAACTTTGAATGAGAATGTGCTTGCTTAAAGCAACGTGCTATATGTTCTGAATGCCCGAATTGGGAATCTGTGTCAAAACTTTGTTAGAAATTATGTGATCCTTACTAGCTGGAAGTAAGGGTGATGGGGCATGAAGTTATTTCTAGGAGTTGGACACATAGCAAATTTAGCTCAGTTCTGGGCATCTTTGAAATACCTATACAAACTTGTTCCTACATAGTAACTTGCAACTTTGAATGAGAATGTGCTTGCTTGCAGCAACGTGCTATATGTTCTGAATGCCCGAATTGGGAATCTGTGTCAAAACTTTGTTAGGAATTATGTGATCCTTACTAGCCGGAAGTAAGGGAGATGGGGCATGAAGTTATTTCTTCTAGGAGTTGGAGACATACCAAGTTTAGCTCAGTTGTGGGCATATTTGAAATACCTATACAAACTTGTCCTACATAGTAACTTGCCACTTTGAATGAGAATGTGCTTGCTTACAGCAACGTGCTATATGTTCTGAATGCCCGAATTGGGAATCTGTGTCAAAGCTTTGTTAGGAATTATGTGATCCTTACTAGCTGGAAGTTAGGGGGATGGGGCATGAAGTTATTTCTAGGAGTTGGACACATACCAAGTTTAGCTCAGTTCTGGGCATCTTTGAAATACCTATACAAACTTGTTCCTACATAGTAACTTGCAACTTTGAATGAGAATGTGCTTGCTTACAGCAACGTGCTATATGTTCTGATTGCCCGAATTTGGAATCTGTGTCAAAACTTTGTTAGGAATTATGTGATCCTTACTAGCTGGAAGTAAGGGAGATACGGCATGAAGTTATTTCTAGGAGTTGGAGACATACCAAGTTTAGCTCAGTTGTGGGCATCTTTGAAATACCTATACAAACATGTTCCTACATAGTAACTTGCAACTTTGAATGAAAATGTGCTTGCTTACTGCAACGTGCTACATGTTCTGAATGCCCGAATTGGGAATC